>NC_139026.1:54446405-55185273 GCF_964662115.1 Mustela nivalis
CCTGATCCTTGTTGAGTCCTACTTGCTGAGTAAGCAATTCTACTTTATCTTGTTCCTGATCCTAGAGGAAAACCTTTTAGTCTTTCATCATTTAGTACAGTGTTAGCTATGGGTTTGTCACATACGGCCTTTTAGGATTTTTTTTTTTCTTAAGATTTTATTTATTTGCTTGGGAGAGAGAGAGAGAGCACAAAGACCAGGAGGAGCAAAGGAGGAGGGGAGAGAGAGAGAATCTGTCGGAGACTTGCACTCAGTGCAGAGCCTGATACAGACGCCATGCAGGGCTCAGTCTCATTCCCTGAAGTCGTGATCCTGAGATCATGACCTGAAATAATGACCTCAACCGAAACCAAGAGTCAAACACTCCACTGACTGGCCCCCCCAGGTTCCCCTGCCTTTAGGACTTTCTTAAAGAGAGTTCTCTCACCCTGAAACAAATACCCAATTTTATCTTTGGAAAGAACAGATTAAAAGGAAAAAGTGTCCCTTAGTTGGCCTATAGAAAAATAAACAAACTCCCTTTACGAGATGAGAAGATGGAGATCAGACTTAAAACATAAGTTAAGAACTGCAAAATATACTTTTTGTAAGGCCTGTGTAAATACTGATAGTTGAGAAATAGCTTGAACAAAGGCCCCAAGAACACACAGCAAGGCCATTTTACTGTTCCTTTCTCTGCAATCCGATGACATCAGCTCCAGGCCTTCCCATTCAATGCCCTACATGAGTGTATTTTAGACTTCCACCACAAATAATTCATCGGACTGTCCTATACTTAAAATAAAATTTTAAAACTTAAATAGTAAATGCCCTAGATTTCAGCAAATATGCCATTAAAATCCTTCTGAGAGAAAACTTACATCCTTTCTCTGTCCCTTAGAGATGGAAATCTTATAATGTACTTAAAATGTAAATATCCAAGAAGGTAACTTTTAGCTAAAGCAATCACCTACAACTGCCTAGACCTGAAAAATAAAATAAAACAAAGAAGAGGCCTTTTCTAAACAAGCTGCTACTTGATCTTTATAAAGGGTTCCTTTCCCATAATTTAGTATGCAACTTTTGTAAAATTATTTATTAAGGGCAAATGAAAATTTCAAAAGTCTTCTTCACAAATATTGGTAAAAAGTTTTAGCTATGACTGAGCAGGTGACTGAAACTTGACCCAGCTACCAGAAACATAATTTGGAGCCAACTCTTTTTTTTTTTTTTAAGATTTTATTTATTTATTTGACAGACAGAAATCACAAGTAGGCAGAGAGGCAGGCAGAGAGAGGAGGAAGCAGGGTCCCTGCCAAGCAGAGAGCCCAATGTGGGGCTCGATCCCAGGACCCTGGGATCATGACCTGAGCTGAAGGCAGAGGCTTTAACCCACTGAGCCACCCAGGCGCCCCGGAGCCAACTCTTATATAAACTAGTGAGTTTTATATTAGTTTTCTGACTCATGGATAAAATTTTTAAATGAATGCTCTAAGATTCTTATTTGTGCCTGTCTGAATGTTTATGTATGTCTACCTATGTATGTTTTGTGTATGTGGTTTTTTTCTACCTCTGGATTGTATTAACTAGAACTCATAAAAGAGCTCTGTTTTAAGTTATTTAGAAAGAAATAAGCACTTATATAAATTAAGTATTCCTGAAACTGCCAGAAAAATAGGAACTAACCCAAATATTTGGTTATTTTTTCAAGCCCATATGATCTTGGGTAATCTTTGATAAAGTAGGCTACTTTAATATCATTGATAAAATAAAAATTGTTATGTCCTAAAAGTTGTCACTGTTTTTGTTTATTTTTTTAATTAAATTGATTTATTTATTTTCAGAAAAACAGTAATCATTATTTTTTTCACCACACCCAGTGCTCCATGCAATCTGTACCCTCTATAATACCCACCAACTGGTACCCCAAAAGTTGTCACTGTTAAATACAATGCAGACATACAATTTTATTCTACCTCAAGATTAAATTATCTTTACTTGTTGTTTAAGATTATAAAATTATAAATCCATTCTAAGGCATATGCTTAACGCTTAGTTTCTTTACTTCTTTGAGTTTTAATATTTGCCTGACATCCATATGTTACAAAATTTCTTAACAAAAAATAACTTTAGATGATGGCTGACTTGTTTAACATCTCATGAAACTTTCATGAACAGTCCAAGCATAATTGTTAAGAACACGTGAATTAAACTGGAGTGGAATAAAATTTATAAATGAACCCTTCTGCTTAAAAATAGTTTTCCATATCTTGTTAGTAATTTAAACCTTTAATGTAATACTAAGTTAAATTAAATGATGTATATTCATTGACTATCTAGATCATTTTGAAATAAGATAAAATACTGAAACATTAATTCCTAAATATCAGTTTATCTATTTTTGGCGTCTTATTACAGACAGACTACAGATATTTGGGTTTGTTAGTAAACATGTTTTTTTATCACTTCGAAAAATTGTACTATGAGGAAACATAGTACATAACATAGCTTCTAAAAAGTATACTATTTATATATTCATAAGTTTGCTAATTTACTACAGAATGCTGATATATATGTAACACACAATTCATAATTGCTTCCTTGTTTTCACTGGGAATTAAAGTTACCAAGGATTAAGAATTCTAATCAATATATGTAAATAAACTGCTAGGAATAATAAGGATGGAGGAAAAAATTTCTGCATGCAAATTGTGCAAAGAAAATAAGGTGTTTTCGGTTAGGCAAGGGATGAAAGATGAAAGATGCCTTTTTGTAAAAAAAAAAAGGAGAGTAATTTCATCCTAAAGTTTATTTAAAGTTTGCTTCAGATGAAGCAGAGGGAAATAAAGGACAAAAACGTATAGATAAAGGAAGTTATAAAAGGAAAGAGAAAAATCTTGTCTGATGTGTTTAAGCTATCTAAAATCAAATGTATTTATCATAAGGTTTTAATTCCCATAGTGTGCTGATACAAAACTTACAAAACTGGAGTTCACTTTACTGGTTTGTTCTTTTTTTTTTTCTTTCAAGATTTTATTTAATTATTTGACAGAGAGAGAGATCACAAGTAGGCAGAGAGGCAGACAGAGGGAGAAGCAGGCTCACTGCTGAGCAGAGAGCCCAATGCGGGGCTCAATCCCAGGACCCTGAGAGCATGACCTGAGCCGAAGGCAGAGGTTTAACCCACTGAGCCACCTAGACAACCCTGGTTTGTTCTTAATAAAATACTGTAAAAGGTTTTTCTTTACCTGTTGAGTAATCTGCCTAAAGAACAGATTCTGTGTCTTATTATAATAATTTCCTGTGCTTTATGTTGTCTTTGTCATGTCTTTGATTACTTGGGAAAAATGAGACTTCATATTGAAAGCACTAAGATTTTTTTACAGGATGTGACCTTCCATATTTGCTTTGAAATCTCTTATTGGTACTTTGGTTAAATAGATAACTAAGCATTGTTTCATAGTGATTGTATTTAATCAGGTGTTCAAATCTTTTGACATTTTTGACAAAATTTCCCCAAATTCTAAATGGAATGTGGTTTTTTTTTGTTGTTGTTGTTGTTTAACCTGAAGATAATTTTGAGACTCCCCAGAGGGCACTTGGAAAATCTTAAAGGACTTGTTCTCTCACTTGTAAAAGAAAGATGTTAAACCAATTAGGTCTTTTTGTTTTTGTTTTTGTTTTTGTTTTAAATTGTATTTATTTGAGAGAGAGTGCCCACAAGAGAGCACAAATGGTGAAGAGGGGGAAGCAGGCTACCCATCAACCAGGGAGTCCAGTGCAGGTCTCGATTTCAGGACCTTGGGATCATGACCTAAGCCAAAGGCAGCTGCTTAACTGACTGAGATACACAGGGTCCCCTAAACCAATTAGGTTTATTTGGTATGTTAAATTACATAAGAAAAATTGTCAAATAAGAAGTGATTCTTGAGGTGCCTGGGTGACTCAGTTGGTTGGGTGTCTGCCTTTAGCTCAAGTCATGATCTCAGGGTTCTGTGATGGAGCCCATCAGCAGGCTCTCTGCTCAATGGGGAGTCTGCTTCTCCTTCTCCCTCTGCCCCTCCCCTCCCATCTACCCCCCCCCCGCCCCCACATTCGTGTTGCTGTGCACTCTCTCTCTCAAATAAATAAAATCTTTTAAAAAAGGAAGTGATTTTTACCCTTCTTTAGTTATATTTGTGTGGATATATACTATTCATATAAATTGTTCCGAAATGGTGTGAAGTTTCTAGAAATTTTTCAGTATCTTTACTATCCATGATATGTCCTTGTGTAATGATATCAGTCATAATTCCAGTTATTATAGAATGTATGCCACAGAAATAACCAAATTTCCTTGTCAGTTGCACCATAATGAACTTTCATCAGATCTTTAACCATGGCCATTTTACATTCTTTTGTCATTCACATACAATTAATGTTGTACTCTTAGTCTTTCTGAAAGCATGTGCAATCAAATAAAAGTGAAAATGCTCCTCTTCAAGGACATTCATGGGAAAAACTCTGGCAAGTAGTCTGAAGTACAAGATTCTGATAATTTTAATAACATACCACTGGACTGGGTAAGGATTCACAAAACTCCAATGGAGAAAGTGATGAATTCATAAAATTGCTAATCCCAAATCCAACAAAACAGGAATGACTTTCATGGAACTAAATGAACTGATAAGCATGATTATAATTTTTATGGCCTTTTTGTTTGAAATATCTCCGGTTCTTTAATGTTTCCTTTTCCAGATTTAAAGAATCCCTCTTAAGCTATCGGTAACTTACAGCAACATGTTAAAGTATACCTTTGTGAAATATTTGCTTTTTTCTTCCTACTGGATTCTTCCAGAATTTGGAAGCTCTCTTTGAATAGCCTTATTTTCATGGTAACTTAATTATTGGCATAAGTTTAATAAGAATCTGTTCTCCTTGTAAACATGACACAATTTGAAACTTGGGTTACTATTACAAGGCTTTGACTGGAATGTCATAGTTGAGAATGGTGCACATAAAATCAGATATGACCAGTTTTAAGGAACTAAGTTTGACTATAGGGAGTCAATGCTTATGAGGTCCTCTTGGAATATCCATCTGGCTTTTGGGTTTCTGGCCTTGTAATTAAGGAAGAAGATAGCTTTGAACAGGCCCAGGAAACTTCATATATATTGGAAATTTCAAGAAAGAAGGAACTCGCCCAAACCTATAGGGATTGCAGATGAAGACTGATGACAATTGGCTTCTTACCCTCAAGAGGCTTTTAAAAGTCTAATCTACATTCACTTATTTAAAGTTCCAGCAAAGCAGACTTAAAAAAGCGTAAATGATCAATTGCTATTTTTGCTGTGCTTATGCAAATAATTAGGCCAAGTTTAATGAGACTAGATTTATTTTGCAAATTAATCCTACTTTGATTATCTTTGATAGAAATTAGAGCGATTGTAGAGAGAAATTCTATGTTCCAATAAAAAAATATAGCACATCCTTGTGGGTTGTTGAATTCTATCTATGTTTGCTCCCATTGAGCTTTTTCACCTCCTTGTAAATTGGCTCCTGCTGTTTTGTACATTTTGTCAGTAATTAACATTTCCAATTTTTCTCTCACCCTTCTGAATTGGCGCCACTGAGAACTAAAATCCGACTTCCCGGATCCTTATGAAGAACATCTAAAAGGGCTCCACAAGTAAATGAAAGATGTTTCCATGCTCTTCCCTGAAATATAACCGTGTCTTTGACACTAATGTACGTGCCACTGCTAAAGACATTCACACTACAAACCACAAACCAGAAAAACTGGAAGCTGGAACATCACAGCCATCCTTACCCTACCATCTAAAGATATTCCGAGCTCAACCTCTAGAAATCTTTTTGACTGACTTCACCTGGTCCAAAATTGGGTTTATAATGTTCTTCATTTATTTACCTTTGTTTTCCTTTTTGTTTCCACAGAAATGTCCCTTCCTGGAAAAAATAATAATAATAATAAGTTTCAATGGGCAAAAGGAAAGATATCAGAATATCCCACCCCCAAATTATGCCTCTTTGTCACATGGATTATTTTGAGTTAAAGGCAATTGCGAGGAAAGCTATGTGAGGAAAGCTCTGTAAAGAGGTAACTCCTCCTAAGTACCTAAAAATAGAGTACAAATTTTCCCTTTTGTAAAGGAAATTTACATTTAAAAAGGAAATTTCCATTTGTAAAGCTGTCTCTTACCAGGGACAGAGCTATACCCAGAGACAGCTCTCTTGAGAGACATAACAAGACAACCCTTACTTACTGTATATTTTCTTCCTTCTTTTTTCTATAACTTGCCTCCCCTACCCAGAAGTTCAAACCTCTTTTCATTTGTTTAGACTAAGATAGTATATAAAGCCTCAATCATCTAGCTACCTCCTCGAGTTTTCATTTTGTTGTGAGTCTCCACGCATGTGTACGCAACCAGATCTTTCTTCCTCTGTGTCTTGCTAATCTGTTTCTTACCAGTTTAAGTGAAGGGCTTGGTCAGTGAACCTACAAAGGTAGAGGGGAAATCAGTTTTCCTTCTCTTCACAGACAAAGACCCTGGAGATGAGTGAAGCTAGGGAATCTGAAGGAGCACACAAGTGGTGGCTGATGTGTACAAAGAGTAATGAAGTGAGACTTTAGCTCTGACAACCTGGCCTCAAAGTCCACACATTTCATTGAATTGGAGGTGATTTTATCAACTTCTTTGATAACATTTTTCTTTCTTTCTTTTTTTTTTTTTTTTTGGTCAATCTCTCCAGTAGAATGTAAGCCTCTTGAGAAAATGGCATTTATCCATCTTATTTGTCTTTATATCTTCAACATGGAACCCAGTGCCTGACTCAAGAAGTTGCTCAGTACTGGGGCTCCTGGGTGGCTCAGTTGCTTAAGCAACTACCTTAGGCTCAGGTCATGATCCTGGAGTCCTGGGATGGTATCCCACTCCCTGCTCGGCAGGGAGTCTGTTTCTTCTGACCTGCCCCCTCTCATGCTCTTTCTCTCATTCTCTCTCCCTCTCTCACTCAAATAAATAAATCTCTTAAAAAAAAAAAAAAAAAGATGTGTATTGCTCAATACACATTTGTAGAATGAATGAATAAAGTGTTCCTAGATGGGAAGTGGATTTTAAGGGGGTATTGTTCCTGTCACTGTTCAAAAAAACACTATTGAGTTACTACATGAGATGGGCTGATGAGTGAAGACAATAGATTGAGAGAAAATGAGACAGACGGTCTAGCTTGCTCACATGTCCAGTCAGCCTTAGCAGTCCTAGAACTCTGAGGATATCCTTAAGGAAACAGGAAGGAAGCAAAATCAGAAATTCCTTAGGAAGTTCGAAAGAGGAGATGTAGAGAATTGTATGACATATAGGAAGTTATTTAAAGCAGGTTTTTGAAACTGTAAATCTATAAGTGGGTTATAAAAATCCAGGAACTTCATATAATTTTACACAAAAACATGTCTCTTTATATTCATGTGCAAATTTCTAGGACAATAGTTTCTCTCATATTTGGAAATAAATCTATAACTTCCACACGATTAGGAAATACTAAGTGATTACAACAACTCCTGGATAATCTAGACTCACTTTCGAATGAAGAAGCCAAGGCCCAAAGATGTTATGGGACCTGCTAAAATTCAAACAATAAATTGGATGACAAGAAGGACCAGGACCTAGGTCTCTTGATTCCTAATTCAGCGTTCTTTACTGTGCCTCTATACCTCGCTGAAACTAAGTCACAGAATCCTGTGTGAAGAAAAAAGAAGACTTTAATTTCTTAGAAAAAAAGAGGAGAAAATCTAGACAAATTCATTAGAAAGTTTAAAGCAGTAGAATCCTAAAGCTAGAAGAACCTGATGTTTTCCTGAATAAAAGTAAAAAATGCCTCTAAACCTTCTGAAATGTTTATTTTTCAAGGTGGTTATGGAATATGGGAGAGAAGACCTAAATAATTATTCAGCCATTCAGCTGAGAACCGGTAAGAGCTAGATTATCTTTATTTGATATATACATATGAATATATATCAAAATCATCCACAAAAAAAGAATTTTAAAAAAGGAAAATGAAGGCATCGAACCTATCAAAGTCTAGAGCTCATCTAGAATACAAAATAAAAAAAAAAAACCAAAAATCAAAAATTAAAAAAAAAACAAAACCATGGTGTTTCCTCATAAATATTAAGAGAACAACACATTGTGAACTTTTGATTTTCTTTCACAATGTGGTCTCAAGGGTAAATTAAGTAAGTGAAATCCTCAATGTCCTATCCTTATGTGAGGCGGTTCATCAACTTTTGTTCAGAGAACAGCAGACTATCTGGGAGACCTAAGTTCAAATCTTGCAGTAGCCACGAAATCATGGACATGAACGAGTCAGCTTCTCTGTTTCTCAATTTTTCAATCATCAGCGTGGGGGGGAAAATTGATCTTAGTCTTTTTCTAACCTTTTTAAACTGTTTTTTATTTTTAAAATTTTAATTTTTATTACGACTCACAGACACATATTTTATATTATCTGCATGAATAAACATTATGCTATGACAAATAAAAGTTCCATGTAACAATATCGATCCTTAGTATATTCAGGGCACTCTGGTATTTTCTATTTTACCAGGTTATGTCCTGTTTCTTCCTCTTTTTTAAATGCATGTTATGACCCATTAAACTGATTTCATGACCTACCTATGGGTCATAACCTAAGTTTGGAAGACATTATGAAAAACATTAAGGTCACTTGTAGCTTTTATATTCTACTGATAAACTCACTACAAGGACCACAAGTCAATAGTAAAATCAATTTACTTGAATTTCTGCGCCCCCCCCCCATTTTGGTGGTAATAATGGACAGTGATAAAGTATTTCAGGTGGCAGAAGGGAAAGCAGGAGCTTTAAGCATCCATGAAAGGTAATTCAGCCAGTAAGTAATTTAACATTAGCCATAAAGGGAAAAAGACAAGGCATTCACAACTAAATCAGGAAGTTTTTACTGACATTTTAAAAAAGACTATCTGTGAACCCGTTTAAGTTTTAAGAGCTTAAGAGAATGTTAAAGACAGGGAGGAGACTGTGGGGAGAGGAAGAAGAGCAGAGAAGGAGAAAAAGAGGAAAACGTTCAAGGGTTGGTGGGTGGTGCTGGTCCCTCTGACCTTCCCTGGTTGTAGGCTTAGCTCCCGTGAGAAACCTCCTCTCTACCTGTGAAAACTGACCCCATGATCCCTGCTGGCATGCCCCACTGGGAGAGCACTTCTTCAGATCCCAGATCTGATCGTTAACATGTCTGCTTAAAATTCCTCAGGAATTCTCGGCAACTCCAGGACAATGTGCAAACCCTTCAGCATGGCACACAAACCATTTCTAATCGGATTGCATGTTCTCCCATATCCCCCCGAACCCCCCACACCCCGGGAGCACAGACACCATCACCAGATATGTCAAATTTGGGGACGTCCCCTAAACATCCCTTGTCATGCCTCTGTAACCTTTTTTCAGTTCTTTCCTCTGTCTAAAATACCCTCCTCCCTACTTACCTTTTCTCTTCCTTCAAGTCTTAGCACACATGTCCTTTCTCTGTCATTCCCCACCTCCTCTAAAACTGTGCTTGCCCCCGTCACTTATGCTAACACCATACCTTGCAACACATCTGTTCTTCTTTCCCAGGAGCCCATGAGTTCCTTGAGAGCAAGCATCATGTCCATCCTCTTCATAGGTGAACAGTGCCCAGCACATAGTTAAAGTTCCATAAATATCTGTTCACAGAATGAATCCTGAAGGACTTTCTTATATTCCACTTGTCACCGCTGCTGAAAAGAGCTGAAAGTTCTGAAATTCAGTTAGGATGATTTCCAGTCAAGTGTAATCAGATTAAGTAGGTAATCCTTCAGTCTCCCAGAAAAACTTGAGCTAGATGTTCGCATAACAAGTAAATTGTGAGTTCTGATTAAAAAGATGATAATGATGAAGCAGACTGGGAACATCAGGGCCTGGCAACCAATTAAGAGAATGTTGTCTTCCTAAAAGGACCCCTCCAAAAAAGTTTGGAATTAAGAGTGAAAAGAACTCAGAAAAACCACAATGGAGAATCAACTAGATTTTAGAAAATTTAGCATTTCGACTGTATCCCCTTTATTCACGGAAAACAGAGAAGTAAAGCTAATGGTAAAGATCATATGTGTGCAAGAAAGCGAAGCACTCACAGCTTATAGCTCTATTCCTACTTTGATTATTTAAAAGAGTAGAGTTTCACTAAAAAAATAAATCCATGGTGTGAATAGAAAGTAACAAGGGATCAGGATAATTCACTTTAAAAATATGACAAATAAAATGAGAGAATCCATTAAATCCAACAAGGGAAAATGATCAGAGGAACAAAGGTAATAAACGTTAGAACCAAGGGAAAATAGAATGAATTATCTGATCTTGGGAAATCAACAGAAGTAAGAGAAAGGAGAGCCAAGAACAAGAAGGGGATGAAACAGATCTTGATTCTAGAGTGACCAAGAAGATGCTTTTGGAATTGAAGTCATTTTAGATTTCGTGTCTTAACAGAAAACACAAGAGGACAACTAGGAACTTGCTTCTAGGGACACCTGGGTGGCTCAGTTAAGCATCTGCCTTTGGCTCAAGTCATGATTCTGGGGTCCTGGGACCCAGCCCCACATCAGGCCCCTGCTCAGCGGGGAGCCTGCTTCTGCCCTCTCCCTCTGTGTGCTCTCTTTCTCTCACAAATAAATAAATAAATCTAAAAAAAATTTTTTTAAATTTTTGCTTCCATTAAATTGCTGATAAGAAACAGGTGAGAGAACACGAAGAATTAAGGACATGGTTAAAATCGCCTGTCTCTACGACATGCACAGTATCTTTATCACATAACGATTTCATTTCCTAAAGAACAAAGGAACTGAATAAAGCAAGTACATGTATTGGTTATCGGAAAGAATAAAGAAATCTGATTTCAAAAGTATTTCCCACTGAATCAAATTCTAGTTCTCAGTGAACTCTGGGGGGGAATGTCTATGAGCACAGACATATATGAATATACAGGAATAGAACCAGTAAAATCGCAGGAATTTTTGAGGATAATTCAAGATACCAATGTAATCATATTTTCATCATAGTTGGAATTTTATCCTAAAAATTAATGATGGTTGTTTGTTAGTGGGAGAACTGATTTTATTTTTTAGACTTTTTTCTTTTCTTTAGTTATATGATCAAAGGTTTGACAATGAACATACATTTATGTTTATATGTTATATTGTTATGTTTATAATTTATATTGTTAATAATGTTAATTATAACATATTATGTTAATAGTATGTTAATAATTTATGTTAATATTACTCTTATCATGAAGAAAAATTCCCTTTCAACCCCTTCCCCCACCTCAAAAATTCTGAATAGGATACTATTTAAAAATGTGATTTACTTGATCTCTTATGGTAGAAAAAATGAAAAATTCAACCTTGTCAATTCCAATCACTCCTAAGATGATTGTAGAAAATTAGACTCTTCAAAAGAGCATCACATCCCGTCTCTTAAAACTGGAACCTGGAAGACAGCAGCCACAGCTACTTCTGTAACTCCTTCCCTCTGGGCAGAGGCGAACCTTTATTGGGTTACTTGACAAGAAGTAAACAAATAAGGTTGAGAGATTTGCTTGATGGAAGGGTCAGAAACTAACTCAGCTAGCTCAGAATTTTAAAAGGGAGTTCTATCTTTAAGGACAGAGAGCCCTTCGAAAACATTGTTGAATCCAGCTTTCTGGGAGCAAAGGCCAGGAAGGGGGGGTGGAGCTGAGAGGAGCTGTCAGGCCAAGGGTAGAGCTCCTTGTGTGCTGGAGCCACACGCCTCTGTTCTTTGGTGTTTTCAGAATATCTGCTCCATTCTTATCTCTACAGACCAGATCCTTTCACGTCTTCAAAATATCTGTTCTCTGATTTTGGCCTGTGCATGGCTTTTCCCAGGCCATAAAGCTGCCTCCAGGCACAATGCTACGGAGCAATCAGCTTCTGGCAGCTAACACAAACTCCCAGAGAGCCGATTTCACGTCGGTTCGAAGAGAAGCTGCAGATGGGCCGGCGCGGCTGAGGTGGACAGGTTTGTTGCGGTCAGCCAGGGTAGAGGAGCCAGAAGCCCTCATCATCGCCTCTTCCACAGGGCCTTTTCTGGGGTCCTTTGCAGAGAAGGGACCTGGTGCTAATGACTATCCAAAGTACATTCATTACCTTTTTCTTTTTCTTTTTTTTTTTTTTAAAGATTTTATTTACTTATTTGACAGAAAGAAATCACAAGTAGATGGAGAGGCAGGCAGAGAGAGAGAGGGAAGCAGGCTCCCTGCTGAGCAGAGAGCCCGATGCGGGACTCGATCCCAGGACCCTGAGATCATGACCTGAGCCAAAGGCAGCGGCTTAACCCACTGAGCCACCCAGGCGCCCCTCATTACCTTTTTCTAAGCAACTTTGGATGAATCATTGTATTTGATAATGAGATGAAATGTTACTGTGTAGTTCAACCTTGCCTCTTCTGCGCCGCTCACCAGGTATCCGTTGTTCCTTTTTTTGGCTGCCAAGGGCCCCAATCCCAGGCCTTCCTTTCCAAGGAATAACCCAGCTCCAAAAGCATCTACACCCTTTCTCCCCCTCCATTCCCGTTCCTATAGCAGCTGGCTTTTTCCTGGGTAAAATAGATCCACTAACTCATACTAAAGTACTTACGACTGGCAAAGTGATTTCATGGCAAGACATTTGGCCTCTCAAGGACTTAGTTTACTTATCTCTAAAATGACAAAACCTGGATTGATTGACCCTCAGGATGTTTTCTAGTACAATGTTCTAAGTTGCGAAGACAAAAGTTGGGGATCACCTGCCCAAGGCTACTTTTAAAGAAGATGTGGTCCATATATACAATGAAATATTACTCAGCCATCAGAAACAATAAATGCCCAACTTTTGCATCAACATGGATGGGACTGGAGAAGATCATGCTGAGTGAAATCAGTCAAGCAGAGAAAGTCACTTATCATATGGTTTCACTTTCTTGTGGAGCATAAGGAATAACATGGAGGACATTAGAAGCAGGAAGGGAAAAATGAAGGGGAGGAAATCAGAGGGGGAGAGGAACCATGAGAGGCTATGGACTACAGGAAAGAAACTGAGGGTTTTACAAGGGGGGGGGGGGAATGGGGGGGGATGGGTGAGCCTGGTGGTGGGTACTAAGCAGGACACGGATTGCATGGAGCACTGGGTGTTATATGCAAACAATGAATCACAGAACAATACATCAAAAACTAATGATTTAAAAAAAAACTAATGATGTACTATATGGTGACTAACATAATACAATAATAAATAAATAAATAAAATAGTTTAAAGGGGAAAAAAGGCCATTCTAAATCATAAGACTAGCTAACATACACTTCATGCTTATTATATATCAGACACTCCTTTAAGAGTTTTACATATAATACTTCCTTTGATCCTTAGAACAACACAGATAAGAGTGTGTGTTAATTAGGATTGTATTCACTGTGGTAACAAATACATGCTGGCAACATGTACCATAAATAAAATCAAAGTTTATTTCTTATTGACATCACAGGCCAGGATGGGTGTTCCTGCTCCTTGGAGGCTTTCTTCCATTTGGTGATTCAGAAAGACAGGCCTGTGTGTGTGTGTGTATGTGTGTGTGTGTGTGTGTGTAGTTCAGCCACCTCCTAGATCTCTCCGTCTTCTGCTTCTAGCTACGGAAGGAAAAAGAGGGTACAGAGAAGTGTCATGAACTTGCCAGGAACTGAAGGGTCCCATGTCATATGAACATCACAAACTGGCAACCTGGGCCAAATCAGGCTCAAAGACAAGATGGGTTTTGTTTGGTTCATTACGTGAATCAGGGATCCACACTAAAAAAAAAGGAGAGCTCACAGTTTTAAAAAATCTAGTCATTCTTGAAACACAAGAAGACCTGGCAACTCTGCCTGGCCAGCATTTCACAGCGCCCCCCCCCCCACCGCCGCCCACACAGCCCACCCAGCAGCAGGAAAGCCCTTTGGCCATTGCACAGATCCCCCAGCTCCCCTAGCCCTGCTTCAGTCCGTTTACACAATTTCAATTCATTGGCAGCACAGGAATTGGCAACCTGGCTTGATGGACCTGTCTGGGTGTCACAGCTAGGGAAGCGAGACATGGAGAAGCCAAGTGACTCACCTGTCCACACCAAGTTTTCTGACATAACAGGGCTAATAGAACTGATCTGAGGGTGCTCAGTCCATCCATATCTTCCTTTCTCCCCCTCATACTTTCTTCCAAAGAGATTTGGAAAGGAAGTGCACAATCTGAGAAAATTAGGTTTCAAGCAGGAAGAGAGACAAGGATGATGTCAACCAGTGGATAAGCTAGAGAAGCCCACTGACTGAAAGTCAAGAGATGTGGGTAAGAAATTATTAAAGGGAGGAAGTGGAAGGAAGAGAGAGATTCCATGCATAATAAGGGCACAGGAGAGAGGCTCCCATGGAAAACTAGAGTAAGGCGAGGAGACAGAGCAAGGAAGGCACCCAAGGGCTTTGCTTCTCTAGAGATGAGAGCCTGATGGGAAAGCAGCGGCAAACAGAACAAAGGAGGCCACCAAATAGAGACTAAAATCAAAACTGATCAGAAAAAATACTTACACATCATAAGAGATTTCTTCTTCAGCTTTATTTCTTTTGAACAACAGCGACAGAAGCTGTGTGAAGGAAGGCCAAGATTTCTCAAGGTTGCCTGAGAACTTATTAACAGGAGATTGAAGCAATTATCTGAAGCAATTAGACTCGGCAAGAAGAAAGAAGGAAGGAAAGAAAGAAAGTAAGAAAAGAAAAGAAAGGGAGGGAGGAAGGGAGAGAGAAAAGAATCTTCCCCAAACCGAAATGCAACCTGGGGAGTTTTACCAAGAATTTGCTGTTTAAGCATTCAGCAAAAGTTTTTCTCCAAAGGAAAATGAACCAAGACTGAGGCATGGGACTTTCTCTTGGCGGGGGGTGGGGGTGACACGACTGGTTCTGGGCAAGTCCAGAGAATTCACTCAATGCTATTGTGTGCCTTCACTATAAAGATTAGTAGAGAGAAGTGGCAAAATCATCTTTGAGATCCTGACAGGTGCCAAAACCGTAAGGAAGAAGTAATGTAGTCAGTTGATAACATTAAAACAAAAATTTACGTGTTTAGCTCATGAAAGTCAGAAGGCCAGGATGCTGCCACTAATAGGCTGGTTCACTGTGAGCCAATCGCTTCAGTTCTCTAAGACTCAGTTTCCTCAGCATGAAGTGAGGTGTTTGGGGTGATTTTCAAGGTGTTATTCCCAGATCATCAGCAGCAGCTCAGGAGAACTTGTTAGAAATGCAAATACTCAGGTCTCATCCCAGACCTAAATGATGCCCTGTACTCTGTGTTGTACCCAGCCCTCTGACTGAGAACCTAGAAAGCGTGAGAACCCCAGAACAAAGGATGTTCTCCATCTATTGCTGTAAGTACGTGAATTCCAATGAGAGAGGAAAAAGAGCTACATTCTTACCTGTTGGCATTAAAGAGTTTTTAAAAGATAATCAGTGTGACAAGGCATGATTATTTGTTTCAAATGATGAAAGTGTTCGTTTACCTTCTCCTTCTACTGCTCTCTGTCAAATAAATAAATAAAATCTTTAAAATAATAAAATAAAATAAAATAATAATAATAAAATAAATAAATATAATTCTAAGAAAGAACATTTAAAAAAAAAGAAAGGAAGAAAGTGTTCGGTTAACCATTTGATTTTATAAAATGTAAGAACAGTGGTGAAATGGCTTCCATTATTCCAACAATGAGTGAAACGAAGTGCACTGAAGCTAAGCTAAAAACCACAGATGACAGGGTGGGGACAAGCACTTAGGCCACGTAGGCATCGGCAGTGCTGAGAGTTCAAGGTGCTGAGAGTAAAAAGAAGAAGGATCCATCCCTTTCAGTGTCTAAGTTCTGTAGTTTAAAAAAATAAACTGATGCTCAGTAAATGAACTGCCTTATAATTAGCTACCTTATTTTAATAATACTTGTGTTTATAAAAAAAAATCTTCAAGGCTGATTGGAAGTTTTCGTGGAGTCATAGAACTCAAAGGTTGAGTTCTAATACCAAAAGGCAAGAGAGAACACAAGCCAAGAAGCAAAATAAATGAGACAAATCAATTTTATAATCATCTTCTCTCTGTCCGTCTCCATTGAAGACGAATATGACTGCAGAACTGAGGGATTTTAGTTTACTTTCCATAGTACCCTCTTCTTGGTCTTCCCACTCTGCTTTAAGAGACCTGCTTTTTAATTTCTTCTCCATGTCAGTCATTTATACTTGTTAATTCATTGACTCTTAACACTTGAGTATGAATAAACTTTACGATGTGCTATGTCAACCATGCCTTTTCATGTTGTTTTTCATAATGAATTCTAGAATGAAATGTCCTATCTGTGAAAGGAGCTCCAGGTATCAACTAATAGGTAGACAAATTTTTTAATGGAGCAGAAAAGCCTCCAAGGTCAGTAAGGAGAATTCTGAAAGTCCATAGACTTAGTGATCTTCTTAGCAACCTTCTTAAGGCAATTGGGAGCAGTGGTAGTAGAAGAAGTAGAATAGCAGGGCAAGTAAAGTAGCAGGGTAGGTGGAGTAGCAGTGAAGTGGAGTAGCAGGGGAGGTGGAGTAGCAGGGCTGGTGGAGTAGCAGGGGAGGTGGAGTAGCAGGGCTGGTGGAGTAGCTGGTGGGTGGAGCTGAGAGCAATCCTGAAACCCATGGTAAAATGAGTAGAGACTATACTTGCCTTTCTGCTAAAAGAATTTTCTCCCACAAGTAAAACAATCTGCAGGTTGGCTACGCAAGACAGTCTTATTAGTTGTCACAAAATCTCTCCCAGGACTGAAGTCTTCCTACCTTCTAAGTCAGCTCTCTCCCATTCTTCCTACTTCTCTGCCCCATCTTTTTCATGCATGCATACAGATCAGCCCATCTCCCTTCCCCCAGCTGTAATGCATCTTCTGTCCCAGGAGCCAGGGCTGTTGGTTACATAGGTCGTACCCTACACAAAAGGCTCACCCAGGTGTCACCATGCAGAGGGGTGAATGGAGGCTGAAATTTAGGCTATACTTCCCTCATTAAACCCTGCGTTGGGGGAGTGCCTTTTTCTATCTCACGCAAAAATACTGTAGAGCTAGCCATGATCATGCCAGTAACCCCTGTATTGTATTTTTGGGCACATTTGACACTAGAGTAGCTTTCTTAAAGAAACACCTCTTTACATGCTCTCTAGGCTAGCCCATGCTTCTCATTCCTTCCATAAAACATGTGGACACGTTTTAGTGCCCAGAGCACACCACGTGCCCATAGCATAGCCATACCAGCCATTGGTAGACACTCTCTAGTGTGCTCTGGGCACATCTTCTCCCTCCAGTTAGGTTCTGTGTATATCAAGCACTCCTATTTGTTCCCTGACTGGTTTCTACCCATTGTACTTGTTGTTTTAATGATCTAAATTAATTAAATATTGAACAAAATGACGCTGTGTAAAAAGAGAAAGAGTTGTGGTTTCTGTGAATACTAAGTTCGGGATATGCAAAGCCTAGAAAGGGGTTGAGTTCTTGAAATAGCTCTTGATTTGGTTGTGGGGAGGCAAATATAAAAGGTTGAAAAAGAAAAATGCAAAGTCTAGGATTCGGCACTGAATTACTTTGTATGTGATCTGAAGTCCTTGATTCACTTTAAAGAAACTCAAGGAAGAAATCATAAACCAGGAATTATGGGTGTAGTTTACGAAAGAAAGATGTGCCACTGTAATCCACAGACCCATGTTTAAAAACAAAAAGGTAATGAAAGTTTTCAAAATCTAAAACTTCTGTCCTAAAGCAAAACACATGTACAGTATTTACATCTTTTAAGGTAAAATACAGGCTTCTGAAATGTGTGTGCTATTTTAAGCAGTTTTTGCAGTTAATCAATTGTCAACCAATACCCAATCCAGATCAGGTCATATAATAAGGCTTCTGTAGAATTTTATTTGGCGTATAGTGAGATTTGTGTATAGAAGCTTTTGCACTTTGTGATATATTTCTGTGCAATTTTAAGTCTCTTACAGTATATCTGCCTTTTCTAGCAAGATTTTTGTTTTTAAAGCTTTTTTATTTTTAAATTGCCAATGTATTTTTGACAACAAAGCCATAATGTATCACATGAGAAAAGAGTCAACCTCAATAAAGCCATACTGTCATGTCTATACCAACTCAAAATACAAAAAAATGTTCTTTGGAATCCAACTTGGCTTTATGAAACATACTTCAGTACAGATTAGAACAGGACACACATTCTATCTGGCAACCACAAATCAATATTTGGCATCTCCACTGGAAATTTTGTAAAAATTGCCTTTTAAGAAGTTCACACTGACTAAAAGACAGCTGGGTATAACAAACTCAGAACTTTTCTTAGGAAGGATGATTTAATGTGAAGTTAAGGATTCATTAGGGGAGGAAGAGAGAACTGGAAAAGAAGTTTTGTTTCATCATTTCCCAACCTTTTAGAATCAAAGATTGAAGCAGTTTTGGAAGTGGGGACAATCTCGGAGGTCTGCATGCCTTTCTCTCACAGCAGAAAGTTCTTCAGATCAAATGGTCCGCTACTCTGCTAGATGTCTGCTAAAATGAGATGTTGCCCACACTGGAAAGGAGTATGCTTCATTACTGAAAAACTTAAGTCAGAAAATTCTTTCTTTCTTTCTTTTTAAGATCTTATTTATTTATTTGAGAATGAGAGCATGAGTATTGGGGGAGAGGGGCAGAGGGAGGAGAAGCGGACCACTCCCCACCTGCGTTGAACGCCCTCTTGACGCAGGGCAGGATCTCAGGACCCAGGATCATGACCCAAGCTGAAAGCAGATGTTTAACCAACTGAGCCACTCAGGCGCCCCTCAGAAAATTCTTTCTTACTGTGAGTTTAACTCTATCATTTTGTCCCCTCCACTTCTGGATTTCAGTTGTGAAACTTGCAATTTGAACATTTCTGTTCTTTCAAGGTATGAGGGAACTGGGTATAGGTATCCTGGAGAAAACAAAGTGTGAGTGTGTGTGTATGTGTATGTGTGTGTGTGTGTGTGTGTGTGTGTTTGTCCTGGATGGGGTGTGGGTAAGAGGAAGAAACTTCTCAGTATAAGGGAAAGCTACCTATTAGTTTAGCAATTAAATAATGTGGAGGAATGCCTTAAAAAGTAGAAGACAGAAGTTGTTCCAGAAGACAGCAGTGGTTAACTACTGGGGTGACTTCAGGACAGGATTCTTTATTGGGCGGAATGTCAGGATAAGAGGCTTCTAAAGTTCTGTTGAATATTCTAAAAGTTCTTAATATACCTGATAGTCGGGACGCCTGGGTGGCTCAGTTGGTTAAGCAGCTGCCTTCGGCTCAGGTCATGATCCCAGCGTCTTGGGATCGAGTCCCACATCGGGCTCCTTGCTCGGCAGGGAGCCTGCTTCTCCCTCTGACTCTGCCTGCCACTCTGTCTGCCTGTGCTTGCTCTCCCTCTCTCTCTCTGTCAAATAAATAAAATCTTAAAAAAAAAAAAATATATATATATATACCTGATAGTCTCCATGATTTTCAACCCCGTAATGTACTTAGTTTCTTCAAGTATCCTTTATACACTGGCTTCCAGATCTTTTCACTATTTCAGCTGGTCTGGTATGAAAGCATGATGATGTAATAAATATCCTTAAAATTCTGTATCTAAAATTTAAATTTATAATCAGTAAAAATTATGCTGAAATGGGGTCACCAGGAAATGGCTTCCATGTGGTGATTTCAATATTGCTAATAAAAGACAATAAAATGGGGTGCCTGGGTGGCACAGTCGGTTAAGGGTCCAACTCTTGATTTTGGCTCAGGTCATGATCTCAATGTCATGAGATCAAGCCCTGTGTCAGTCTCCGTGCTCATTATGGAGTCTGCTTAGGTTTCTCTCCCCCTCCTCTCTTTGCCCCTCCCCACCCTCTAAAATAAATAAATAAGTCTTTAAAGGAAAAAAAAAAAAGACAATATGAAATGCATTGTGGCTAATGAGCCTTGGAAAACACTAATGTCAAGAAAGTGGCCAGAACTGATTCTCAGAACTAGAATATCACCAATAAACCAGTAAATTGGTTAATTACTTTGTAGCTTATTTAAAGAGACACAGGTCAAGATTCTCTTGTTCATAATCCAGAAAACTTGGAAAATGAATTTTTACATAACCCATTTGGTGGCAGAAACTGATGTGAAGCACTGGAGGCTATTTGATTATCTGTAATTACCCTAGTCTCTGAATACTCATATGTTTGGCAGCTGATTTATTTAAATATTTAATTCAGGGGTGCACTCTATTACTTTTCTAGATCCAAAGTATTTGAATTCAGAAACACATCTGGCCAACAAGAGCAGGTTTGCTTAACCTGGTGTGTGTTCCTGGAGACTGGCGCTGGGCACCTGTGTTTTTGCAAGAAAAAGGAGAAGTGATTCTCCTTGCAGCAGCATGAGCTCTAGACACTCTGAAGGATCTGGCTGTACAAATAAAACAACAGGACCAGAAGAAAACATACTTTCAGCGCTATGCTAGGCTCCCAAACAGTAATGGAAATCTACACATACAACCACCCCCATACATACACACTAAACACAAAATAAAAACAGACCAAATACAAACCAAGGGGAATGAAAAAGGGGGGAAAAAAATGACTCAATCATTCCAAAGATTTTAAGATAACATATTGGTTACAGTGGGCTATTTTATGCTATGATGATCAATAAACTTCACCATCTCACAGACGTAACACCATCCAAGCTTCCCTCTCACTCTTGCTACACACCAATGCAGGCAGTTGGGGGAATCTGCTCTGCACAGTCACTGAAGAACTTGACTGACGAAGGTCTTGCCCTCCAGCATGTCGTAAGCTGTTGCAACTGGATAAAAGAAGGTGTGGAGAACCCAAACCCACCCTTCCCAGCTTCGGACCAGAAATGGCATAGACCTCTTTCATTTCTTTCTTTTTTTTTTTTTCCAGAAGCTTTTTTTTTTTTTTTTTTTTTTAAGATTTATTTATTTGACAGACAGAGATCACAAGCAGGCAGACAGAGAGAGGAGGACAGAGAGCCCAGATGTGGGACTCGATCCCAGGACGCTGGGATCATGACCTGAGCTGAAGGCAGAGGCTTTAATCCATTGAGCCACCCAGGCACCTCGCCACTTTCATTTCTATGGCTCCAGATTGTTCATGTTGCCTCCCCTAAACGCAAGTGTTTAGATAGGACAGCATATGGAATATTTACTGATGGTTACTGTGTCTGCTGTAAAAAGAGAAAAAAAAAGAAACAGAAAAAGTGGGACAGGTAGACATTTAAAATGACATGATATAAACAAATTCAGATAAATCTGTAATCCCAATATACAAATCAAGTATGCTTCTAAGTAAAAAAAAGTAGATAATGCCAGAAAGAATTTTTTTAACCTAATTATTCAATGCTTAAGAGAATCACCAAAAATAGGAAAACAAGTAAAGTTTGAAAATAAAAAGACAGTGAAGGATGTAACAGGCAACCATGAACCAAAAGAAAGCTGATGTGGCTCTATTTTTATCAGAAGTAATAGGTGTTAAGACTAAAAATTATTAAGTATAAAGGGAGAGATTCATAATAGTTTTTTAAAAGCTCAATTCAAGAAGAAAATATAAAAATTCTAAACTTATGTGTAGCTAATAAAATAGCAAATTATATAAAATAAAAATTGATAAGGTGGAGAAAACATACAGCTCACAAAGGTTAAGATATCTACTATCTGACCTTTTATAGAATAAGTTTGTAGATCTCTATACATGGACGCATAAGACAACTCAACAAATTTCAAAATATTGGTTTCAAATGACAGTAATCTTTGAAGCACGATGCAACTAAGTAAGCTGTCAATTAGAAATAAGTTAAAATTAGTAAAAATTTTGCATTCTTGAATATTTAAAAGGAAACCATACATTTATATATTTATCTATCTATGTATTTTTTTAATTTAAAATATGGAATGCTTCATGAATTTGCGTGTCACTCTTCACAAGGGCCATGCTAATCTTCCCTGTATCATTCCAATTTTAGTATATGTGCTGCCGAAGCAAGCACGGAAACCATACTTTTAAATAATGCATAGGTCAAAGGAGAAATAGTATCAGAGTTTTAGAATACTTTGTAGAAATAGTATCTGAATTTTAGAATACTTTGTAGTAAGTGAAAATGAAAATATGATATATCAGAACTCGATAGATGGCCGAAGATGGACAATTTGAACATCACTAAGTTCACTGATTGCAATGCATAAAAACAGATCAAATATGTTCAAATCCATGAGTTTAGATACTTGGGGAAATAGCTAAGAGGTCACTTTGGGAAGATAACAGAGAATTAATTATTCATTGATAAAAAAAAGAAAAAAAATCACGCATTTATCATGTCCTTCCTGCATGGACCATACCGTCAATAGTCAATGAACTATAAACAATGGCGTAGGTGGACCAGTTGAAACTTTTGGGGAAACCTAAGAGGCCAATCCTGTTCAGATGCCCAAGTGAGGCCACTCAAAGGGAACTCTTCAGGAGGTCTATGGAAACTTGTGGTCTCTGTGCACTGCTCATGGAATTTCAGGACACTGAGGACAAGCTTGAAACCGGCAGGGAATTACGCATCTATCCATCCCCATATCTGACTGCAACAAACTTCTGAAAGCAGTGTTTACTACTTCACTTCTACCTCCCAGGTTTCATGTAGGCTCTTCTTTCAGCCAACGCTAACTCAGAGCCATGACAGAAAGGGAATTCTGGAAAACAGCGCAATTTAGAATAGCTATACATCTTCTTTTAACTGCTTCCAAATGAAGAAATTAGCAAAATCATGCTTCCACTTAAAGAAGATATAACTACCCCTCACACAGCTGACAAAGCGCTGATCTTTCCCAAAGAATACACAAAAATGAGATCCATCTTCGGATGATGTCCATTTGTTTTATAGCTGGATTGCACTCCTTCTTTGGTATCTTGTAACTTACATAATAATGTACAAAGTCAGTATGTTGTGTTATATAGTAGAAGAATGGGAGGGAAGAAAAGAAAAAAGTGGTGTGTATGCATACCTACAGACAGGTATGACTATATTTATATACCCATAATATGAATATGAAAAAATGAAAATGAAAATGAAAAAATATACCCATAATACTGCAATCCTCATATCCGCAGTTGCTCACATGGTCATGGCTGCTATTTACAACCTCCTTTGTACCCAGTTAGTATTTTCTGCTCTCAGTGAGCGGTTGGCTTTCTTTGAGGGTGACCCAAACCTTTACTCCCGAAGGATGTGTATCATTTGCAGTCCTACTGTATTGGGCTGTTGTGGCTTTCTGTCGACTTTCTTCATAGCACACAGGAGTATAAGAGGTGTCCCTGGAGATGTCCCCTTCTGCCCCCATCATGTAGTAGCAACCCAATTTCCCCCTGAGGAGCAGGATCAACCAAGTAACTAATATAGTAAGCCACTTTCTTTTTTTTCAATGGTTGGTTCAGTGGCATGAGAAAGCCTGAATGGCCACGTTACAGTCTCAGCTTCGAGTTTGCTGGAATCATTTTTGTATCCCTACTGAAAGCACCTTTCCTTTGGGACTAAGACCTCTAAATCAACAGTACACAAAGTTGAGGGAATGGGAAGCACAGTTTTTGTTTGTGGACCATTAGAGTTATTAATAAGAAGAACAGTCCCATTTCCATCCCTTAATTCTTGGAACTGTGATAAAAAGCACCATATGGTGGTTACTTACTCAGTGCGTATATTGCATCCTGTAAAACATTATTCTTGCCCTGAAAAGTGTTGTCATCCATCTGGCACCACAACTGAGTCTTCAAAAGGCCATTCCCCAGACCTATCAGGCCAACTGCTTCAAAATGATGGAGAACATGATAAGCCCAGTGAATTCTATGAGCTTGAGCCCATTGCTATCATTCATCTGGTATAAAATCACTTTTCTGTTCAGAAAGGAATGCCATCAGGATGAATGAGACATTTTGTGGTTCACAGAAGATGATTTTGCCAGAAGCATTGCAGGCAGGAAAGGCAAATCTATACCCACTTCAGACCCCGGGAAGGATTTTCCATTACCAATGTTGTTAGGACCTCTCTTGATCTGGTAGTGGTGCAACAGGTGTCCACTTTTGGGTGTTGCTAGTGTACCCTGAAAGCCCATCTGTAACCAGGCCTGAATTTTGTCTTCCTCAGAATAGTGGGACCCAGAGAAATTCCCAGGAGGCCAGAGGTGTGGATGGAGACAGAGGAGACAGTTAATAGGGATAAGAACCACGGGAATCTGAGCCAGTTACTCATGCAACTTACCTGTACCTTCAGGAGCCGCTTGAGCCTGGTCTTACATACATTACTTCCACTCATGCCGCAGTGCTACTGCATGTGCCCAGTGTAATGGTTTAGTGGGTCAAACAATGCCTCTTTCAAAATGAGCCGTCGGGGTTCCATGACGACTTGATAGTCCAAAGTATTCAGTCTCTCCCAGGGTCCAGTAGCAAACCAAAAGCTGTTTCTTCAAAGGACAACAGTCATCTTTAGAAGATGGCATAGTGTTGCTTCAAATCATACAGGTCTGTACTGTAATTCACCAATGACCCTGCCAGGGCCCCATACAATACCTCCATCTGTCACAGACATTTCAAATATCAGTGGTCTTCTGGATGGGAGGGCTCAAGTGCCAGAGGGTTTGGTGCACAGCTTGAACCTCTCACAGAGCCTTCTCTCACTGGGCACTATCGAAAACTGGAAACTCACTAAATGTCTTTTTGTCTTTGAAGTAGGAAGGGCTAAGTATGGCAATTTATTCTTTACCTTGGAAGAGATATCCAGACCATGCCCCAGAACAGAGGAGGCAATCACTAAGGTGGAAGGTCCCCAAACTTCCATGAAATTTATTTCTTACTCATCAGATACCTGCTCGTCAGGTCCAATCAATGTGCTATCATTGGTATAAGGGACCAAGATGATATTTTATGGAATGGAGAGCCGATAAAGATATTTTCAGACTGGGTGATGATAGAGGGCTGTCGAGTTGATGAAAGCCTGAGATAGGACAGTGAAGTGCATTGTTAGCCCCACCAGTGGAAGCAAACTGCTTTTTGTAGTCTTTATTAGGAGAGATAAGAGAAAAAGTATTAATGAGATCAAGAGTAGCATACTAAGTACCAAGAATTGTATTGGTTTGCTCCAATATGGAAACTTCATTTGGAAAAGCAGATGTGATTGGAATTATGACCTGATTAAGTGTACTATAATCTCTCATCATTCCCCTAAATCTAGCTTTTCTTCACAGGCCAAACAGATGAAATAAATGGGAATGTAGAAGAAACCACCACAAGTCCATTCTTGAAAGCCTTTGTGGTGGCACGGTTCTGAGAATGCTGTATTGCCTTTGCTTTACTATTTGGGCAAGTAAAAGTAGTTTTAGGGACAGAAAGTAGTTTAGGGACAGAAAGCCCTCACTCCATAATTTGGGGTTTGAACAATGTGGGGGTTCTGTCATTTGCCGAATATGTAAATTGCAACTCTGCATTTCAGAACTGGGAAAATACTCATGGTTTGGGGGTGAGTTTCACCAGGTCCACTAGGAGTTGGGCTTAAGCCGAAATTCCATTTATTTCCTGACTTCTTAGGCCCTTCACAAACTCTCACACCACAGTGATATTTGGAATTCCAGCAATCAGAGATAATTCAGAGCCAGTAAACAGTAATACCCCAAATTCTGGTTACTTTCCCTCCCCTAACATACGATAATACTAGTAAGTTGCCACAAGTGTCTTTGGGGAAAGGTGGGTGGGAGGTTTACAGTGTAGCAGGATTCTTCTGCAAGGAGACTCGCCTCGTCTTAATTTAAGGGGCTCTGCATCTACTTGATCCAGACTGAATCAAGTCTGGGAGTCAGATCCAGGGCTATCTGTTCGGGGATTCAAGCCAGATTTCTTTCCCCCAAACTTGAGTTTTTTGGTATATACAAATCAAGTAAGACACTATAGGGTGTTTATATATTTGAATCCTAGGAAGATCACAATAAATTAGCCAATGCCAAAGATCAAACTATTCTGATGACCCCTTTAGCTCTGTCCATTATTGCAACCATGCTTCCCTTATCTCTGGTAATTAAGATCGTTAGGTCATGTCACTTGGCACCCATCACTCCAGTATCCCACCACCTCCACTGAATTCAGGGATCCTGGTTTAATGATAGCATTAATGGCTTGTAGAGAATGGCAATACAAAACTGTACACGGATGATGGTGGTTGCTTCATCAATGCATTTTTTAAAGCTTGATGAAGGGAGAGTCTCCTGAACCCTCCTGGGTCATAATGAGGGGATGGGTGAACAGTTTTCATGTAATACATGCACTCCAGCATTCCAACTCTTTACCTTTCAGATACCTTTTGCTTATATAGTGTGACACTGATTTATGAAAGAAGTGAATTTCAGGTACTACTTGACAGAAAACAAATAGTTTCACAGTTTGCATGTGTGGGTAGAAATGTGAGTAATACAGGACAAGACATAAAGATAGAAATGGGAATACAGTAGCCCCCCAACCCGCGCCATCCATGGTTTTGCTTTTTACGGTTGTAGTCACCCTCTGTCAACTGCGGTCCGGAAGCAGATGATCCGCTTTCTGACATTTCATCAGAAGGTCAGTGGTAGCCTCATGCTAATTCACAATGCCTGTGTCACTCACTTCATCTCGTCTCATCATGTTGGCATTTTATCATCTCACAGCATCACAAGAAGAAGAAGGATGAGGACAGTAAGATATTATGAGAAAGACTGTGTTTACTTAATTTTTATTACAGTATGTTACTATAATTATTCTAGTTTATTATTAGTTATTGTTGTTAATCTCTTACTGTGCCTAGTTTATACATTAAACTTTATCATAGGCATGTATGTATATATAAGAATAAAATGTAGCATAGTAGGGGTCAATGCAATCTGTGGTTTTACGCATCCACTGGGCATCTTGGAATGTATCCCCTGCAGATAAGGGGAAACAACTGTAATGGAGGAAGAGATTTGAGCAGACATAAAAAATTCAGGAGATTATTGATGAACCGTAGAAGTTTGATGGTGGGAAAAGAGAAGTGGCAATAATCCAAACTGAAGAGTCACTTCTTCTGGGAATAGGACTGGAGAGATAGAGGAGACTCTGTAATGAAACAGATTTGGCAATATGCAATTACACGACATAAAAGAGAGCAGCACGTCGAAAATTATTTTGAGGTTCGTTAAGTTAGAGCTTGATAATATTGTGGTATTAATAGGAAAGATCAGAAAACCACAGAGGGAAGGCATACGGAAGAGAATAGTTTGAAGGTTAAATCGGAAAAGATGTGACAGAGTACTGAAAAATTCCAGAATATAACAGTCAGAGGGGGCTCCCGGAAAGCTGTTATAGGCAGTGAGACTGTAACATGAGCACGTGGCTAGGTTTATCTATATCTCCAGAATTCACTTCTCTGTATGTTTTCCTTAGGGTGGTCTGCGAGAGAGTGTGATTTGTAGGGTGAAAATTAAGCAGCAGACATTTTGAAGCTCCCACATGTTATCATTTATCTGTTGCCTCACCTCATTGGTGGGGGGCAGCAGCTGAGTCTGTGACTGATCAACCTTTGCCAAGGTCCTCCTTAATTTTTTGCAACTCCTAGGCCAGGTGTGCATGTGTGTGTGTGTGTGTGTGTGCATGTATGTGTGTGTTTAGTTCCATGACAAAGGACCCCAATTCGTTTGGACACCCAGGCCATCAAAGTCAGAGGCAATGACATGGGTATCAGTCCATCCTCCATGGGATCATATTTTTGAATTCTAGCTTGTTCTTAATTTCACCCACTTTACATCCATCTGCTCTTCCCAACTGCCTGCCATATATATATTTCCTTTACTATATTAGTCAGCATGCAAGAAGCAGGATCACTATATATATATATATATATATATATATATATATTTATATATATATATACACACACATACATACACATATATAAAAAATACAGTGCACACACACATATCCACATGATTCTGCTTCTCTGATTGCACCCTGACTGATATAATAAAGTAAATAGTAGTTCAGGGAAGTGATTCTCAAGATTTCAAAATCTTTGTCTTATTTGCATAAGTATGTACATTTCTCTTCTTCTTTCCCACCCCATCAGTTGTAACAAATGCCTCTTAAAGAAGTATGTCCATTAGGTCAAGGAATTCTAGTTTTTAGAGACAGATGGATGATATTTCTTATTGTAGTTTGTATTCTTTATAATGTCATTTTTTGGGGGGCCTGGGTGGCTCAGTGGGTTAAGCCTCTGCCTTTGGCTCAGGTCATGATCTCAGGGTCCTGGGACCGAGCCCCACATCAGGCTCTCTGCTTGGCGGGGAGCCTGCTTCCTTCTCTCTCTCTTTCTCTCTCTGACTCATTGTGATCTCTCTCTGTCAAATAAATAAAATCTTTAAAAAAATAAAATGTCATTTTCAGTTTTTGTTTAAAAAATCGTATTAGGATAATGGCTTTGTTTTCTAAATTAAACACATCCACTTCCATCTATTCTTAATGTTCTTCCCTGGTCTTGACCCTCCCCATCATTCTTTTGGAGAATAAAGATTAGACATTTGGGCTTCTCTTCAAGTTTGTACATAGAAAGTCACAAGAGACCATAATTTACTCCCTACACCCAATACAGACCAAATAATCTACATAATTCTAGTTTTTTTTTTTTTAAATCAGAGAAATGAGAGGACAAATAAACCTAAGTGAACTAAATTTTAGGAGATGACAATCCATCAGATGAGAGAAAAGAGATGCAGTGTTCTCACCCCTGACTGAAGTGGAGGGAAGAGTAACTCACTGTCTATGACGGTAAGGAGAAATCAGCCTAACTTTTAGCTAATTTTGATGGCAGTGCATGGACAGTGCATAGGTTAGAACCCAGAGGAGCCATAGGCACAGAAGAAACTATACTACCTCACAGTTCTGTGATTGTCACAAACAGGTGGGACCACAACAAACAAGGGCCATGCAGAAACCTGGGAGAAATGATCAGAGATACACTGGGTTTTCAACTAAGAAAGTCTTATAGAGGGGTAAAAGGGCTGAGAGAAGACCCCTGGCCCTCCAGGCAGTCAGCTAAGAAAGACTGAGAGTGGGAGCAGGGGAGAACTGAGATCGCCCTCCAAGGCTTAAAGCTCAGGAAGACATCAAGCAGAGCAGAAAAGCTGAGAATAAGAGCTCTAAAACAATATTTGCACATAATAAACGATATCAAGGCACATAAAAAACCCAGAAAATGTAACCCATGGTCAAGAAAGGAAAACATCAGGGTGACTTGGAGGCTCAGTCAACTGTGATCCAGGGTCCTGGGATGGAGCCCCACATGGGGCTCCCTGCTCAGTGGGGAGTCTTATCTCTCTTCCTCTGTGCTTCACCCCCCCCCCCCACCGCTTGAGCTCTCTCTCTCTCAAATAAATAAATAAAAATCTTAAAATAAAAAAAAGGAAAACATCAAGTTAACCAAGAAATAGTCCAGATTTTAGAATTATCACAGTATGACAAAAATGCTACAGGACCTAAAGGAAGAAGCCATGTATGAAGATATGGGCAACTTCAGAAAAGTAATGGAGAGTGTAAAAAATGGAAATGCTAAA
Organism: Mustela nivalis; assembly: GCF_964662115.1. Taxonomy (NCBI): domain Eukaryota; kingdom Metazoa; phylum Chordata; class Mammalia; order Carnivora; family Mustelidae; genus Mustela; species Mustela nivalis. The sequence goes on from NC_139026.1 coordinate 54,476,137, forward strand.
AATAAAAAATACAATTAGTTAGATGGGCTGGCTTAAGAGGTGGAGAATACAGAGGAAAGAAATTTAAAAAGAGATAAATAGAAGAAAGGTATCCAAATTGAGAGAGAAGGAGGAAAAAAAGTAAAACAAAACAGAGTATTTTAGATCTATGGAGCAACATCATGTGGTCTAATATTTGTACCACTGGAGTAATAAAAGGAGAGGAGAGAGAGAACGGGCAGAAACAATATTCAGAGAGGTAACAGAAGAGACTTTTCCCAAGCTAGAATTGCAACCAACAGCAAGAAGAATAAATGCAAAGGAAACCACCCTTAGGCACATCACAGAATTTTGAAAGCCAAATTTAGAGAGACCTTAAAAGCAGCTGGAGAAAAAAAGATACTGTACACAGGGAGTTAAAATATGAACTACAAATGACTTTTAATAAAAAAAATAATGGAGACAGAGATAGAATCATGTATTTAAAGTGCCAAACGGAAAAAGAATCTGTCAAACTAAAATTTTATATACACTGAAAATTATCCTTCAAAAGTGAATGTGAAATAAAGACATCCTCACATAGACAAAAGCTGAGAGACTGCATCACCAACAGACAGTATTGCAGGAAATGCCGAAAGTTCTCGAGGCCAGAGAAAAATGAAGCCATAGCTGCAGGAAGAAATAAAAAGTATCAGAAAGGACAAATATCTGGACAAATAAAAAAGACATATTTCAGTACCTTCATTATATTCATATGTACATGATTTTTTTAAAAAGATTTTATTTGTTTATTTGACAGACAGAGATCACAAGTAGACAGAGAGGCAGGCAGAGAGAGAGAGAGGGAAGCAGGCTCCCTGCTGAGCAGAGAGCCCGATGCGGGACTTGATCCGAGGACCCTGAGATCATGACCTGAGCTGAAGGTAGCGGCTTAACCCACTGAGCTACCCAGGCACCCCCATATATACATAATTTTTAAAATATCAACCCCCCTACCAACAACGTATGGTGGATTTAATAAAACACAGAAGTAAAATATATGCCAATATCATAAATATGGGAGAGGGATAAATGGAATTAGGCTGTTGTAAGTTTCTTATATATTCTTTTTAGATTTTTTTTTATTTTTTTTTATTTATTTGACAGAGAGAAATCACAAGTAGATGGAGAGGCAGGCAGAGAGAGAGAGAGAGAGAGAGAGAGGGAAGCAGGCTCCCTGCTGAGCAGAGAGCCCGATGCGGGCCTCGATCCCAGGACCCTGAGATCATGACCTGAGCCGAAGGCAGCGGCTTAACCCACTGAGCCACCCAGGCGCCCAGTTTCTTATATATTCTTAAAATAGAATAGTATTATTTGAAGATAGGTTGTTATAACTAAAGAGGCAAACTGTAATTTCTAGAGGACCGCTATATTTAACATACAGGAGAAAAAGCTACAAAGACAATGTAGGAATTTTAATGGAATATGAAAAAAATATCCAATTTACCAAAGATGCAGGAAAAGGAATAGAGAAACAATTGACAAGTGGGAATGAATAAGTGAAAACTTCCCCCAACCATGATTACTGAACACTGAATGTCTTTGGAAATTAGCTTTGGCTACAGACTCGATGTTTTTCATTAATTCAACCTAAAACCACAAGGCAAAACAGAGCTATGTGTAAAGTATATACTGCAGTTAGATCATTTTGACATGACTAACACTGTTGCAATCACAAATAATCTCGAGCTGCTTTGTAAACTTCCCATGCCATCAAAAGTTAAAACAAGAAGCAAGATCTCCATTCCAACACAAATTTTCAGCAGTTACATTTTTCCGAAGTAGTGGTTTGTGGATTATGATGCAAGTGAAAAGGAAATTTCCATACTTAAAATCCACTTAACTGTGCAACTGAGCATTTCCACCTAATTTTCCATTGAAAGTGATTAACCTGCAATGTAATTGCATGCGGAGGGGAAGTATCAAGAGAACTTAATAGAATTTTAATAGAATTGTATAAATGCCTTCTAAGCAACGAATACACTTAAGTAAAACCATATGCTCATGGGTTATTTGTCAGCACCTATGGGGTGAAAAAATATTTTCAAAAATGAAATATGCAAAATTTCATTACAGATCAGCATTAACAGAAAAACGGATAAAGATATAAACAATTAGTTTTGATGATAGAGAACCCTTACTCTGAATTGGTTTCAACTAAGTAAAATATTATTCCCCATCCCAAAGGAATCCCATTCCTTTCATTATTAGAATTGATTACCATTATTACTATACCTTTTGTCCATAATGAGGATATTTAATTTCTGTCTTGTTATAGAAGTATCTGCATAATGTCTTCAGTTTTGCCTCTTTGCACACAAACTTTAAAATATTTTGTATCTGGTCCTTTACAGAAAGAGATTGCCAGCCTCTGGTCTAAATGCACAGTTTTCCACAACTGTTGTTTTGCTTTGGAATCACATACTTTCTAATTCAAATTACTACTTCTATGAGTCACTTGGAGAAGGTAAAGAGGAGATAGAAATAGAAGCTGAGAGTTAACTTAGTCTTGAGGTTAAGTAATTGTAGCTAACATTGAGCACGTATTATATGTAGCAAGTACTCAGGTAAATAAGCACTTTGTATATATTTGCTCATTTAATACAAGAATCTTATGAGATAGGTACCCACCTTTTACCATTCCCCACCTTCTACAGAAGCTGAGTTGCCGAGAATCTTATTGATAAGTAAGGGATACAGAGGTTTATAGGATTTAATCCAGCAATGGGACATCAGAATCAATGTCTGCAACATTAGTAGAGGGATCAAAGGCAGATAGATAATTGCTGGGGGGGGGGTGCGTCGGGTGTGTGTGAAGGATAGAAGTGGGTGGCAGGTGGTCGAAGGCAGAGGAGTCGGTGTGGACATGCAGTCTCTTGGGGAAGATAGGACTACGGGTGACAAAAACTGTTAAGATCCCTGGAAGCTCACGAAACCCCGTAATTTCCATCTTTCCAGCAATAGGACTCTTTTTCACTCTAACCCCTTTTAATCAGTTCTGGTTCAGAATTTCCTGATGAGTGCGTGAAGAGATCTGAACACGTTTTATAATGTGGAGAGTTGAAGATAAATGAGTAGGAAAAAATCTGTAGGGTAGGGATCTGGGAAATCCGTCCTGTTTTACACGTAGATATACACACATTAGGTACATCTCTGTAATTGTCTATTTGTGATATAACACACATCCACACACTAAACCCCTGTGTGTATCAGAAGGGTTTAGAATTTAAAACGTAATTATGTTCTCAGTGTTTCGCAGCGGCCACTTCAGAGCATTTTAAGAGACTGTGAATGACAATAAAAATAACAGTGATCAGACCACATGTGCTCAAGGCTAGAACCCTCAGCCCCGCCGGCTTTTACTTCCCCTCGGTTGTTTTTCCAGCCAAATATTCCTCCCCTGGCAGCACCCCAGGGTCACCCCACCGGCCAATGACGGTTTCAGAGACGCGGTCCCTGGGAGTGGGGATTATGTTCAGGAACACGTCCTGTCAACTTCGCCGTTGAGTCACCTCTTTCGGTTGGTGGCGGCCGCTATTTCTTTAAATGGACAGCGGATTTCGAAACGGCAGGAAGGGGGGGGGGGTTGTCAGGAAAAGGAACTCAACCGCCTTTGCTAGAACTGCCCCGCAGCCTTCCCTTCCCCAGCACGCGTGCTCGGCTGGGGCAGCGCCCGCGGCGGCCGCATCATCCCCCCCCCCCCCGCGGGCACGCGCGGCGCCTGCACTTCCCGGGGCGCCCACCGGCGCGGGGAATCCCCCCACGCCCGCCGTCCCCCGCGTCTACGGCGCGGCCGCCCGGCTTTGTCTGCGGCGGCGTCGCGCTCGGGCGCTCGCGCTCTCCCACATTTCCCCGTGTGCAGCCTGTAACCCGATCTCCCATTTCCTGGTGGATTCTCTTAAAGAGGCAGCGGTCGAGAAGCAGAACAAAGGCTATTGTTTTATTTCCTCCTCGGGGTTCCGCGTCCTGACCGGAATGCCCCTTCCTAGATGCTGATTCTCCTCGCCTCTGCGCTCGGGCAGGGGGGCGGGGTGGTGGTGGTGGGGGGAGAGCCCGGCTGCAGTTCGGTGTCTCTAAGAGACGGAGCCGGGGACGGTGGGAGGCGTTTCACGAAAACCCGTCTGGTGGTTCCTGGGGCCCCAGCGTAACGTTTTTTCCCAACGTGTCTCCCTAGAGCGGGCGATCGCTCGGCGGCGCCCGGACAGCCCGACTCCCCGGCCGGCGGAGGGGCTCGCGGCGGGCGCGCGTGGGCCGCGCCGCTGGTGGCGGGGCGGGCGCGGGGTGGGGGGGGGGGCGCGCTGCGCCGCGCGCTCCGCCGGCGGCCGCGGCCTCGCGCGGCCCCGCTCCCCCGGCTTCCCTCCGCCGCCGCCGCCCCTCCCCCCGCCCGGCTTTTATTTCCCCGATGCCGGGCTGTAACCCGAGCTTTTATTTCCTGGTGGCTCCTTTAAGAGGCAGAGCTCAGTGCTGGGAATTCACGTCAGTTTCTGCACTGAAACTCTCAAGATCAATGAGCAAAGAGCTTTCTCAGTTCTGCCTTTCAGTTTCTCTCTTCCAGGAAGGAAAACATTCGAGAGAGCGAGGGAGAGCGGCGGGAGGGCAGGGGGCGGGGGCGCCGGCCGCGGGTGGGAGGAGAGAGCGGGAGGCCGGCCGGGCTGCGCCCCGGGTCGCCGCGCCGCGCCGCGACCTGCAGACCCCGCCGCCGCGCTCCGGGCCCGGCTCCCACGCCCCCGCCGCCCCGCGCACCCAACTCCGCCGGCCGCCCCGCCCCGCCCCGCGCGCTCGCAGACCCCCGGGGCGGCTGCCGGGAGAGATGCTGCAAGAAACTTCTTAAATGACCGCGTCCGGCTGGCCGTGGAGCGCTTCTGGGTTGGGGAGAGGAAAGGAAAGTGGAAAAAAACTGAGAACTTCCTGATCTCTCTCGCTGTGAGACATGTCTGAGACTCCTGCTCAGTGTAGCATTAAGGTAAAGATCTTCTCCCCCTCCCTCTCTGTGCTCGAAAACCTTGAGCTGCACCGGCCGGGGCACTCGGGCTGGGCTCCTCCGAGGGGGCTGTGGCAGTTGCTCCGGTCGCGGGGAATTATTTGGGGGGCGCCGGGGAAGGAGATGCAGCTCGCGACGGCGGCTGTACCCTTTGGTGTAACCTTGCTGCTCCCCCCGCCGAGCCCCCTCTCGGCTCCTTGCCCCCCTCCCCATCCCCTTTCTTTTTGACAATTAAGTGCCCGTCACAATTGGCCAGGAGGAACCCGAGTGGTCTTTGGAACTGTAAAACACCCCCGTAATTAGTGCGCTTTTTGTAAAAAAAAAAAAAAAAAAAAAAGAGAGAAAAGAAAGAAAGAAAGAAAAAACCCTGCTCCTACTCCTACTCCCGACATGTGACTGAAATGTAACTTTTGTTCCCGAGGGGTGGTCTCCTTAAGAAAAAAAAAAAAAAAAAAAGTTCTTCAACCCCGGTTGGGGATGCAATCCCCCCCACCCCAAGGACTGCCTGGGTCAGATCAGACTGGAATTTTTCCCCTCCTCTGATTGTACTTGCAACCACTGTCGGAGAGACAGTCCTGGTGTCAGCTTTTACTGGGCATTTGCACAATGAATTTCTCTCTTTCTTTTTTAAACCGAGGTAAATAAGTTGTCGAATGGTTATTTTACTCCCATGCATGTGAAAGTTGAATAATCCCAAAGTAGAAAACTCCTGTGATGCAGAGGGACAGAGAGAATTATCTAAGTGACCAGACAAAATGACCTTCCCTGTTTGACAGTGCAGAGGATATGGAAGAGTAGAAACCTCCGGGCTTTCTGGCGGTGTTTTGCAGTATTGTAAATGCAGGATGGTGGATGTTTGCAAACACCGTACTTGGCTTCCAAGTAGTCGTGTGTATATGTCTGTATGTATGTGTCTATAGAGCTGGTGGTGCTGTGGTTTGTTGTTTCTAAAAAGTTGTAAAGTTTGCCACCGTGAGGAGGCAGGGTGATTTGTCCATTTCCCCCAATTACTTTTCCCATGGCTGCATTTATTGTGCACTTTGTTCATTTCACTATTCCATCAGTCCCCAGGTGGAAAAGCGTTCTGCTTCTGTGAGAGGCTGAAGCCACTGAAGTTTGTTTGTTTTCGGCTTGGCCCATTTAATATGGGCTCATTGCATGGACGCTGCAGAAACAATGAACAAATAACCTATTTTCCTCATCTCAGGGGAATTAGAGGAACCTTTCCTGTTTCAACACTGCTTTTCCAATAGGATCTGTTGAAGGGAAACAGTATTTCATTAGATTTGCTTACTAGTTTTCATAATTAGTCTCAGGTTTTGGTGTTTCTCATCAGGTGAGATTTTTGTGGATTTTTGGGTAAAGATAGTGTGAACTAAAAAAGAGAGTTGGGTTTCTTTGTTTTTGCCTCACAAAAATGCCCAGTGGCACTTTGGGGCTTCTGTGTTTGTAGATACCTGGGAGGCAGCAGAATGTCTCTGGCTGTGGTGGGGGGAAGGGGGAGGGTCACAGTAGATAACTTAAAGGTAGTTGGATACTTCAAAACTAGTTTCTGTTGCTGTATAAATTAGATTCTACAATGAGCACGGTATGGATAATCTAATTTGACACTTCATAACACAAACGGAGGTAACTAAATAATAGGGTATTAAATCAGTAAATTGTATTTAGTTTGATAGCAATAAATTCCACATCAGGAAGATGTGGACCAACTACGGGGCCGTAATTTTTGGCTGAAAACAAACAATAAGCAATTCTCTCTGTGACTTTTCTTGATACCTCTCTTAAAGAGAAGGTATGTCCCCACTGTTCTGATGGGCTTATTTCTTGTTTGCTGCAGACAGAAGTGCTACTAAGTGGCTCATTTCATCCTACTCTAGTGGGAAGAGTTCAGCAGCCCCTTTTCTTACACAGACATATGAAATCACTCTCCAAACCCAGACAGAACACTGTCCTAAATGTGACATAAAAATTGCAGCCACAGTTTGCTTATCATTTTTTGCCTTATTGCTTATCCTTTCAGTTTTTTTTTTTTTTAGGTGCCTCTTTTCATGACTGTGTATTTCTATGTAATTAAAATAGATTGAATACTCTTCACGAGTAACGAAAGTATCACTTTTATTTGAATGGCTCTTCACGGAGCCAGTATGTGACGGTTGGCTTAGACTGTGTGTATGTTCAGGGGCACACACGTGAAGTGTGTTTTTTCCAAAGAGTTTGTTGAATTCACGGTGTTCCGATAATAAGTGCTGCAGATCAAGGACTTGGGATTATTCCGGGTCATCTGAAAATGTTCTGGTGATGTGTGCAGTGTTTCATTTAGTCCTTGGGATGTGGTACAGTGACTGCATAATAAAAAATGTTTGCTGGTAACCCACAAGCAAGAACGGGGATTGCTTCTAGAGTCCAGTAAACAATAACTTTTCTGTGGAGCAGAGAAGGAATGTCAGAAGCTTTCAAGGATGAGCTGACGAGTCTGATGTATCGAAGACATGTGATACGGAAGGCTCCCCCTGTGTGGAGAGATTTCCCTCACTCCTCTGCTCCACTCCTGAAACCGTCCTCGCTTGCTCCCATTCCTTACAAGCAGCTGGTGTGATGGAGCACGGAGGAGCCTGACCAGAGGCAGCCACAGAGGGAAGCACTTGGTTGCCTTCTGAGCAGTGTCTGTTCTTCTAGAAAAGCCTAGTGTACAATTTAGGTGCACCTTCCAAGGTGAAAGTTTTTGAATCAGTCAATCCGTGACGCCTTTGTATGTATCGTTCCCCCGGTGATGGTTGACATCGAATGCCTGATAAGCACTTTTCATATTTCTTTTGCGCTTCATAGGCATCTTTTCATCACCGAAGAGAAGGGAATATCAGACACACATTGTACACAGAAGACAGGTTGACTAGCCCAAGGTTACCCAAACTGGCAGGGAGCCCCACCGTTTCTGTACTGGGCTGCCCTGTGTGTGTACCGACATCTCTCATCTGAGAGTTTAAATGCCTCCTTTTGCTGACCAGGGAGGTGGCTCAAATGTAAGGACAGGGATAACCGATTGTATAAAAAAAAACTAAATAATTTTTTTCAGAGGACTGAGAGGCTGACTGTGCAGGTCATGGGAGAAAGGAGGAGGCTGTCCTTTCCATTATCGGCCTTCACCTTCAAGTCACCTGTTTGGTTTTAAGTTCAGCCGACTTGCTGTGGAAAGTGGTGATGGCCCAGCCAACACAGTCCTTTGCTTCTTGGCGTGGTGCTTTAGTAAAGGTTGTCCAGGTTACCAGACCTGGTGGCCTACCTGTCCCTTCCCCCTTTCCCTGCCCTCCCTGTGCCTTTATTCTCCAGGATGGTTGGCTTTCTCAGCAGAAAGAAATCTCTTTTTATTTTGCTACTAACTGGGACACTCCAGGTCTTCCCTACTGGACTCTGAGCTCCTTGGGTTTAGCGATGGTTATCTGTGTGTTTCAGTACCTAGCCTGGCAGCTGGCACAGAACTGTTTCTCAGTAATGTTTGCTGATTTGAAGCAAGGCATGGGAGGAGGTCAGCGCCCTTTCCTCTGTCTGTCCCTGTGTACCAGGAGGTGACTTAACACTTTTCATCTGTTAGCTTGTGTGAAGTCTTTAATAGGGCCATGCTGCTGTCTCAGGGAGGCCTAGAGCACTCTCTGGATGTTTGTCCAAAAATGGTTATAAGTTGGTATGATGATACTCTTTTTATTATTTTGATAAAATTTTTTTTAAAAAGCTTGTGTATCAAAACAGATAAGGCAATTGAGTAAAAGATGACAAAGGGCCTTAAGAATCACTTGGGAAGGGGTGCCTGGGTGGCTCAGTGGTTAAGCCGCTGCCTTCAGCTCAGGTCATGATCTCGGGGTCCTGGGATCGAGTCCCGCATCGGGCTCTCTGCTCAGCAGGGAGCCTGCTTCCTCCTCTCTCTCTCTCTGCCTGCCTCTCTGCCTACTTGTGATTTCTCTCTGTCAAATAAATAAAATCTTTAAAAAAAAAAAAAGAATCACTTGGGAAGACTCAGATTAGCGGGCTTTCTGGTTTTCCCCAGTTTCTTGGACAACTGAACTGGGGAACTTATTTAGGCTCTCAGAACAGAGACCTCAGAGATCACCTGGGCCAGCTTGTATTTTTATAGAGAGAAGGTCCAGAGAAGGGAATGGCTTGCTTCAGCTAATTGGCGACCCAGCCAGCTTTAGAGCAACACAAGCCTCGTTCTCAGCCCCCTGCACTGCCTTTCCTGGGTCCATGGTGCATCCCTATAAAAGGCCAAGGAAATTCGATACAATAGACTGCACTCTCTCTGGCACTTCCTAGCTTGGTCCATTTTAATCCCAAGCCAGCTGGTATGAGGGCACGGAGGTATGTGCCAAGGAAGATGTGTGTGGGGGGAGCACTGGGCCCAGTGGGTATATTGTTGGATGTGAGAAGAGGAAGTAGTAGGAGTAGGGGATCAGGGAAGAAGGGCTTGAGGGACTTGGATTTGTACCACTCTTTGCAACAATAGTCTTTTTTATTGTAAAAAACACACAACATGAAATTTACTATCTTTACGGTTGCGAAGCATGCAGTCCTGTGGTGATAAGTATATTCACACTATTGTGCAACAGATCTCTAGAACTTTTTCATCCTGCAGCTCAGAAACTCTGTACCCACTGCACACTAATTTCCCTTCTCCCCTCCTGCCGGCCTCAGTCGCCCCCGCTCTATTTTCTGTTTCTACGGTTTTGACCACTTAGGATACTTTATGTAAGTGGAATCCTATAGTCTTGTTCCTTTGGTAATTGTAACATCCGGGAGGTTCCCCTGCATTGTGGAATGGGATAGGATTTCTGTCTTGCTTTAAGGCTGCATACTATTCTGTTTTACATGTATGCCACATTTTTTTTTTAATCCATTCATCTGTTGGAGATTTCATTGCTTCTATCTCATGGCTGTTGGGAATAAAGCTGTGGTGGGCGTAGATGTGCAATGATCTCTTCAAGATCCTGCTGTGAGCCCTTTGGAGGTACGGCCAAAGATGGGGTGGGTGGGATGCAGCAACTCTTTTTTATAGCCTGTGAGCAGTCTGGTACCTCTGAGCCTGTTATCGGGGTCCTTTTCCGAGGAAATCTTGAGTGGGCCGTAGGCTCTTTTCTCCAGGGGCGGCCAAATGTATACCCTAATTTGTGTGTAGTAAACTTCCTGTCCCAAACAGCTAAAAACGTGACAGCTGCTCCTAGAGAAGTAGCTGACTTCCTTCACATGGGTCAGCGGAGGGAAGAAGGAGCCCAAGTGTGGGTACCAGAGGAAGGCAGAGCTGAAAGAAAGTCTGTGCATCTCAGTTAAGCTGTGTTTACTTTACTTTACTGGGGAAGGTAAAGGGCGAGGAGGCACAGGGTTGTTGGGAGTAACTGGGGGGAAGAGCAGTTTCGTTTTATTACCCATTTTTAAAAAGTTGCCCTTTGGTGTGGTTCTCCCAGCTGAGTGGCTCAGTGTTAAATGAAGCCCCCTAGGGTTCGAGGTATACAAACGGCATATTTTTCCCTGTGAATGCTACTTTAGAGAAAAGACTGGAGTTTGTTTTCAGGCAGAGTCCGGCACTGCTGTATTTGTTGTTAGACGTGTGTAAGACACCAATCTCTGTGTGTATTTGTTGAATAGAATGAGTGTGAGTGTACTCAGGGTTCCCACGCCAGGAGAGGCCCCACTTAAAGACCGTTCCCTGCCAAACCTAGTATTTGGGGGCGAGAAAGACTAGACAGGGCGAGAAGTTAGAATTATAGCCTATTAAACAACCAACACATTTTGATTTATTTCTGAACATACAGGAACCAGACTGATGAAGTGTGGCTTGCCGGGCTGTCTCAGGATGAGCCCCAATGAAGAGGCAGAAATGACTTGTGTCCCACATCATCTGCTGGTTGGAAATGAGTGCTACCGCTTGCCCGAAACTGTTCCCTCAGTGTCAAAATATTACTACGAATATATTATTTGCTCTGTTAATTTGCTTGATAAACCTTTCTTCTCAGATAGTGAAAATGTACAGTTCAGTGTGGTCTTTCTCTAAATGATCTGGAATTTTCAGACTGTGGGGAAACGGTGGGAGGGGCTGAATAAGGAAGGCATTAGCCCAAGTTCGTGACGTGAGGACTCCCAGAGGAGCAGAGCTGCCTCTCAGTCCTGTGGACTATGTTTATGGAAAACTGTGTAACACTTGCATTTTGGAGCTTTCCTGATTCTGGGTAACTAAAGGGTTCGTCAGTTGTTCTAGTGGTCATTGCTCCTACGTTTTCTCCCCTTCTTCTGTTTCCTCCTCCTCTCCCACCTTCTCTATCACCAACACCACCACCACCGTCACATGTGGAATACGACTGGCTGCTGGTGTGTGTGTGTGGTGTTCAATCTACGTTATTTTCCCTACTCTTCACAATTTTCTCAGAGATGCTCTTTTTATCCCTATTTTACAAATGAGGATCCTGAAGTCCAGAGTGTTTGAGTGACATTGGCCTAAGATCTCAGATGCCATACGTGGCCAAGCTAAGGCCTACCATTCAAGAGCGTTCTCCATGACAGTGTTCTTGGGTATGGCCATCTTTGTGAAGAAAATTAGGAAACTGATGTGACATGAGATGGTGGAGCCTCCCATGAGCCAGGGTGAGAGGCACAAATAGGGCAGCAAAAATGTTTCCTTCCTGTTCTGGGTCTCCCTGAAGGTGGATTGTTCCTTGCTCTTCCTCTCACGGAGCCAGATGGCCACATCACACAACCCAGTGTCCAGATCTTCCATTTTTCTTCCAATCTCTGGTATTCTCTAGTGATCTTCTGTCTTTTGATAGGTCTCATTGAAAAGGCCCTCCATGTTCTCAGAAACCTTTCCTTTCCCTCTCTGCCTTTTTCTTCTTTCCCTGGCACCTAATTATGCCTTCATTCCATGGGTGACAGGTTGCACTGTGTCCTCTCATCCTGCCCAGTCTCAGCCTCTGGGTTAGTCACCTCTGTCTGCATCACTCCCTGCTCAGTCTCTTTTTTCTCCACAGCTTTCCCCCCCCTCCCCTGAAACTTCTTACACAAACCATCAACATCAAGTTTTTCTTTCTTTCTTTTTTTTTTTTCAAAGATTTTATTTATTTATCCGACAGAGAGAGAGAGATCACAAGTAGGCAGAGAGGCAGGCAGAGAAGGGGTGGAAGCAGGCTCCCTGCTGAGCAGAGAGCCCGACGACGTGGGGCTCGATCCCAGGACCCTGAGATCATGCCCTGAGCTGAAGGCAGAGGCTTAACCCACTGAGCCACCCAGGTGCCCCAATATCAAGTTTTTCTCAAGCCATCTCTCATGTACATCTCAATCCTGTATGATTTCTAGGAATCAGAGATGTTTTCAGGTATTCCCTGATTGTCCCACACCACCAGAGGAAGAATCTTTTCTTTCCCCTCTTTCCTGGTAGCCTGACCACAGTGGCCTTGTTCTATCTTACTTGAACGAAGACAGAATTCTGAGTTCATGAAATCTGGCTTCTGAAGAACTTTAATGAAGCCTTTCTTCAGAGCAGATATGGAGAAGGAAGCAGAGAGGGAGATGTGAGGAGGTAATAAGAGGGAATCTGAGAGAGCACAACCCAAATTTCTCATGAAACAGACGAGGAGACAGGGTCCTTTGGCGTTTAAATAGCATGCCCGAGATCACATTGTTTGTGATAGCCAAGCCAGAGTCAGAATCCGGTATTCTGCCCTAGGAACCTGTCCCTCTAACACTGTGGCGGGTGTGGGCGAGATGGGGAGAGTGGTAAAAAGCAGACAGGATTTCGCAGCACGTGGCTTCTTCGCAAGGACTCCTATAGAGTTAAACCCATTTGTATGGCACCACACAATGACTGATGCTATTAATGATCATAATTATGACTTCCAAGTTAAAGACAAGCTTTAAGTTACGAGATTTAGGAAGTGAGAAAATGTAATGCATTTTGGAAAGCTCTCCAACAAAAATGTTTGGCATAAAAATAATGTGAAGTTTTAAGAGGCTACGCTTCAGTTATCTGGATGAATGACTTATGAAAAATATGTTACTCTTCAGTGAAGACAGGAAGGAGCTATCCAATAAATCTGTACGCTCACCAGACCTGTGTACTTCTTGGGGGTATTTTCCCTTTGTGTGTGGGAGTCAGACATACGGAAAACGATCTCATTTCCTGAATGACCTGAGAAGAACGCATCGCCCTGCTGTCCCGAGCAGGGTGGGTGAGTGCATTCAGTGATGTCAGCGTCGCTACAACGCAGTTCCAATCCCCTTTGCTTGGCATTTTACTCTGTCTGATGTTCTTTGGTTCTTATCTGTCAAGGCGATTTCCCTCAAGATGATTGTAAGTTCTGGGAAGAGGGGACCAGTCATTGCCATACTGTGGAGCCCTTTTGGGGGAAGAACACAGACACTGGAGTGGACAGGCCTGAGTGTGGGTCCTGGTTCTTGAACTTGAATTTATCAATCTTCATCTACAACCTGGTAACTCATCTAAAGTGATAATAAAAATACCTCTCTTTCATAACATGGTGACTTTCTTTGTTAAAAAAAAAACAAAACAGCTAACTCTTCTTCCCCTTTATGTATCCTCCCTAAAAATCTAGATCTAGAGGGAGCTAGAGGTTTGCTGGTCCCGGGCCTATATGACCCAGTTGGTATGGTGACCAGAGATGTGGATGGTTTGCCTCAACTCCCGTGGCTGGTCAGTAGCTCCTCCTGAAACTGGGCTCCCTAAGTGGGCTGGTCAACTCCCAGCTTGCTTCAGCTCCCGTGGCTGGTCGGTAGCGCCTCCTGAAATCTGGGCTCCCTAAGTGGGCTGACTCCCAGCAAACGTGCTTGCTGCTCTCCCACCGGGTATCTCGCAGGGCTGGGGTCGCTCAGTGGTGTTGAGCACAACTCTCGGTTTCACTTGAACTGAATGCCAGCCTCAGCAATAGAAGTGATGAGCCAGCTGCAGTGACAGGGTAATAACGAGGCCTTTTGCATCTCACAGTGACGTTTTGAAGGAATAGCTGGGGCAGTTCTATTAAGTTTCAAAGGTAAAAGAAAAGGGGGAAAAAAAAAACCCAAAACAAACCTAAGCCTGGAAGTACTGTCCAGTGACTCTAACTAGCATTATTACTCAGCCCTCAAGTATTCAGACCTATTCAGGGATCCGCTCGTTCACACAGTTGCTTATTATTTGCGACCGGGGCGCGACTCGAGCGAGGGCATCGTTTCTTAAGTCTGCTTTTGTTGAACAGGCATTTCCACGTCTGTCTGACCACAGAGCAGACACTGTTTGCTGTTGGGGGGCGGGGGGCGGACTTTCCAGTTTCAAGAGCGGGAGTCGATTGCTCTCGGTGGAAGTTTATACAGAATGGTTGGAGAAAGCCAAATATGTGACTTTGGGGGCATGAGGGAACCTTTGTTTTTAGATATTGAGGGACTGAAGTGTCCCTTTTCAGTAGCTCTGTTCTCTTAGCTGTGGACCTGAATGCATTCCTGAGTTTTCCTTCGTGTATCCATGTTAGATGAGAAGATGACACAGAGGCTGGAAAATGACCCTTTGTGAGGCCAAATGGAGGGAACGTTGGCTGCCTCTTCTGCTAACCCCATGGCACTTTGGGTCTATTAGAGAAAGAACATAGGTGTGGGGAGAAGCCGTTCCTCTGCCCTCCTTCTTGGAAAGCACACGTGAAAGTTTGTGATTTTCTACGCAGCTGCTGTGTCCCCTCCCGCGTGGCTTGCAAGGGGCCACATAACCGTATTTTTCTGAAGACTTATCTCCATAACAAGCAGTAACCCCTCCCCACTCACATCCCCTCTATGTGAGGAAATAGTAACCAAAGAGGAGATGCTGACTCTAAACTATTTCCTGGAAGAATTGAGCTGCAGGTAGAAATCAGCCTGATCATTAAAAAAATAAAAACAAATTAAAAAATCCAGCCCCACAGAACAGTCTGTTTGTCTCTGAGGTTCCCTGTTTCCCTAACACTTCCCCTGTTCCCTAGTGAAAGTGTGGGTCTGGGTGTGGCGCTGGTGGCAGGGCTGGGTAACTGGGAGACTGGGAGGCGGGAAAGCAAGGGGAGGGCTCGACTCTGCCCGTCTGGCTGCGGGTGTGGCTCGAGCAGCTCTGGGCTCCCTGATGAAGAATCCAGGTCAGGAGACAGTTTCGAGCTTGTATGGTCCAGAGACTACTAATTCATACTCAGATCAACACATCTGCACTGGGGTGGGCAAGGGGAACTAGAACAGAGGCTTGACAGAAAGGGGAGCAGGAGTTTGCTAAGCTTTCTTCTGGACTGTTCTGAAGGGCTCAGCCAACGGAAGGAGACTTTTCTCCACCTTAGTTCCTTCATTATTCATTGTTGCTTCTAGATTGGTTGCCTTTCCCACACTGCCCTGGACCCTCGAATCAGAGTCCTACGGGAGGAGACCGCATAACCTTCTGACTCACTGTAAGGTCCGACTACGACTTTGCATGGACAGATGTGTGATCCTGGACGGGGCCACTGGAGGGACAGAAAGGAGTTCTCTTTTCCCTGGGCCTGTTGTGCGCTGTGCCCCGCTTCCTGCCACAGAGTAGGCCCACCTGGTTTTGGGACATGAGAATCTGAGGGTTTGGATCCCTGGTGCATTTTTGCAGTTGCTGTGTCCTTTTGACCTGAGATCTGGGAGATTTTAAAAATCCATGTCATGAGGTCACTGGACAGGAGCTTTGCACAGCCGAGACCTATGGGTCTCCTCACTCCCGGGTCCTGACAGTCATGGCCAGCAATGGGGGTGAGGATAGCAGGTGTTACTTGGTGCTTTTTGAGGTGGTCTGTGCTTGAAGTGAGGTGAACTGGGTGAGAGAGTTTCGTTTGGGACTGAAATAGGAGTAATGGAGAGCTTTGGTCTGGGAGTGTCCTCTTCCCTGTGACTGGGAGGAGTGAGTGACCCCAGGTGGCTGACTGCATCCCAGATCCCCTGGAAGGTGGCCAGCTCCTTATTTGACTTTGTGCCATTTAGCCCTTCCGTTTAGTCTGCTGACTTGAATACTTTAGGATGGGGTGGAAGGAGGAACCATATGAATTGGAAAGGTAAGCGTCTTTACCCCCAGAAAGCTAGGGAAACAGAGATTGGCTTTCTGAATTTTGCATTACACCTTTTTTGTGTCTCTGCAGCTCTGTGCTTTTGGCTGTGGGTTAGGAATTGAGGGTCCACTTCTCTGCAGGCAGAAGTCACCTGTAGGTCAGAGGCAGCTTTTTTTTTTTTTTTTTTTTTTTAACATTTATTTGTTTTGGCAGGGGAGCAGAGAGAGAGGGAGAAGCAGACTCCCCGCTGAGGAAGAAGTCTGATGTGGGGCTCGATTCCAGGACCCCGAGATCATGACCTGAGCTGAAATCAAGAGTTAGGTGCTTCAGTGACTGAGCGACCAAGGCGCCCTTCCGAGGCAGCTTTGGAACATAGTGGAATCCAGGGGGGCTGTTGAAACAGGAAGGCCAGAGTGGTGACCCTGTAATCCTTTTCAGTATGCTAGAAGGGAATCTTTAACCTTCACCCACAGAGGTAGGGAGATGGGCCAAGGGACCTCAGCATTGTGTTGCATCTTAAGTAGGGCACCTATTAGAATATGTCTTACTTATTCCCACCCTTCCTGGCACTTTGGTTTTTCTCTGCTCATTACCTTAGAGAATGAACCAGGAGGCCCTGGTTCAATGGCAGGATGTTTTTTGCTCATCTCTTGGAAGCACAGTGAACTAGGTGGATAGGTCCTCAGAAGGAGAAGACCCTTGAAAATGCATGAAGGCAACAAGGCAGGGAGCCATGCAGATCCCTGAAAGGCCCTGTGGTTCCTGCAGAGAGGAAAGAGATGGGCCCAAGGGCGCAAGTCAGTGTTAACGTTAGCTGGCTCTTCTGAGAATTTGTCCTGTACGCTTCGGTAAAATGGCCAAATGGAGCTTCTCTAAACTAGGAGGAAGGCCTGTATGTGCTTTTGTGGTTAGCTCTCGCGTTGAACAGTCTGATTTAAGGGAAGGATGGTTCTATATACATTTCCATTTCGGTTGTGGTATTTTAAGGTTTACCATGGAGGAGGTGTGGGTGAATGAGAAGATGGTCCTGTTGCCTCTCGAGTCAGTCAGATCTAGGTTATAGGTCAAAGTAAGTTCGCAATACGTCCATTTTCTTATGTGGGTCCATTTTAGGACAGCCTGCAGAGCCTAGGGCACATCTAGTTAATTCTACCTTGGTGGGCATGCTTGTGGCCTGCCAGGCTCCATGCCAAGGGGGTTATCAGAAAGAATTCACCTCACAGATCTGCCCCCACATTGGTGTGTGTGATTCTTCTTGGGGTCCTGTACTGGGGTTCTCTTAATCCCTTTGGGACTCCCAAGTGGGGCCCATGCTGACAAGATTATGCTTTTTTGGGGAAGTTTTGGCTGCACACTTCCCCCAAGCAGGGTGAACCAAGTGTCAGTCCAGCTGGCTGCCTTTTGGGCAGTTGGCCGTGTTTGGCATGTCTGAGTTTCTGGTATACCAGTTGCCAGAAAGGCGGTCTTTCAGCTGGTCCTAGTGTTTCCAGGGCACAGATGTTAGGCTTTGGAGGAAAATTTGCGATTTTATGTTCACCCTTTATTTTCATTTACGTGCATTTATGGCTGTATAGTTGAAATTTGTTGAAAGAATGCTCCATACACCAAAGCCCTAGAAAGTAGCTTCTTTGGGTGAGGGAGAGGTTCCTACGGAAAGTTGTTGAAGGCCCGCGCTTAGGGACACACCCTGGAGATTAGAATGAGCACGATCTCGGGAGAACAGAGAGAGGGTGGCTGACACTATGCAGTTAGATGCTGTTTTTAGTTCTGGTCAGGACCATACAGTATGGCTTGCGCTTCCTTGGGCATCTTTCTGCTTTTATTCCAAGGGTTTGTTTTTGTGACCCCGTGCATAAGCACGTGTGGGCATGTTCACATGATCGTAAGTCACAGAAAGGATGGGATAATCTGTTTTCTAGCTTATGGAGTGAAAGATTACACAAAACCCAGCCTTGTGGCAAGAAAACCTTACATCTAGATGTAAAATATATCTCCTTGGAGGGTTGGCTTTCTGATAGGCTATAAACGGATTGTTAAACAGCAATGTGAGGGGCTGTTAACAAGCTGTTCCTAGGAGCATCTCCCTGGTCTGGTCTAAAAAGGTAATGTATACGTATTAGAGCTACAAAGCAGTTTCCTTGTGGTGTTTATATGTTGGTAGATTGTGTGTGTGTGTGTGTGTGTGTGTGTGTGTGTGTACAGTGGTGAATGAAGTGAACAGATAATTTTACGTGTTGTTTATTTCCTCCTATGTTAGCGTCCACATGCTACGGTGAGCTGTGTTCTGATTTGTCTTTGACACTGGCTGAAATGAAGAGGTGTTTGGTCAGGCAAACTTCTAAAAGCTTCAGTGTGTTTATGAAAAGATCTTACGTATGTTCATAGCTGCTTTACACCTCGAGAACCCTTCGATGGGTGGGTGCGTCACCTCCCGGGAAGGGAAGTAGCTTTCGGGTCTCCAAGTTCAGCAAAGGCAGGGCTCCTATTAGGTATCTGATCTTACTTGAACTTCTTTTCCTATTCAGGTGTTAAAGCTGAACACTGGTCCGTGCCAGTTTCTGCTGCTCTTGGATTTTCATGAGAACCCTTTCTTGTTACTAGCATGCCATGCTTCTGCTGTGTTCACAGCTGCTGTGTTAAAAAACAGGTGTCTCTTATAATCCTCTGACTGGATCAGTTTGTGAGCCTGGCAAAGCCTTATTATTATTGTTTTTATTTATTTATCTATGTCCTGCATAGGTCAGAAACTGTCAGGAGCAGTTGATGAGCAGGATTAATGTGAGAGAAGATGGTAGGTTCTCTTAGTAGAGGTTTCTGTGAAAGAATCCATCCAAGATTTTGTACCATAAAGACTGAACTAACTAGAACTGTTCAGGATACGGATCACAGGGGACAACAGCCAAAAGAGGAATAGAGAATGAGTAGTTTTGCCAAGTCACCTCTCTGTCATTCATCAAAGGCCATCTTAAAGCCAGTGCTGCCACAAACGCCACCCAGGACTAAGGGGCGTGAGTGAGGGCCCTTCTGTGGTCTGGGGCCCATGGACTGATTCATCCACTGTTGCTTCTCAAGGTTGCTGGATCCCAGGCTTCCGGAATGCAGATGTTTTATTTTCTGCGGGCTTCAAGGCAAGCTGGTGTCCCACTGCACACCTCGTCCCTCTCATGCTGTTCCTGCTCCGTCCTCACTGGCACTGTCTTCTCTCTGGCCCCAGACTTCTCACTTGTCTGCCATCTCAGCTTCCTACTGCCACTCCCTGTACTTTTCAGTCCAACCCAGAATGATTCTTTGCGGGTTAACATTTAATCATATCAGTCCCTTTTTGACCCTGCAGTTTAGGCTGGAGCCCAGGCCTTCATCATGGAAGGCCCAGGGCAGTCTACCTTTCTAGAATCATTCTCCAACCTCCCCTTCCATGTTATCTCCCAACAGAGACCTGTTCTTCTCCCAAAACACATAATGCACCTAATCTCTCGAATCTTCTCCTCATTCCTTTTCTGCCTAGTAGCCAGTGTGTCATCTGAAGCCCATTTCTGAAGCCTTCTCTGTTGTTGACAGGCACCACGTCCTACAAGCCATTGAACATGCTGGATGTTGGCTGTGATCCTGTTGGTGTTTGCTTGTCATCCTCTAACTACAGTGAAAGCCCATGAGGGGAGCAGGAGTCTGATGGATTCTTTTTTTTTTTTTTTTTTTTTTTAGTATCTCTGAGTGTCTGGCTAAGTGCTTGGCATGGGGAAGGTCTGTTGTATGTTAGCTGAACAGATTTTTAAAAATTAGCAGGTATTTACTAAGCTTCTGTTATGGGCTCAGTGGACACTAGGATCTGTGACATATATGTAAGTGTGAGATGAACACCTTGCCTGGTCGAAATCCTGAGCAAATAGCTCTTGAAGGTAGAGGAAGAAAGGACGAGACCTCACCTTGGATAGGACCGCACGGCCGGGCTAACCACAGTGCTACTCCCCATACCTAAGGTGCTCCTGAGAGATGCATGCACTGGGCAGACACACATGCAGGACCCACTCACTCTTTCCCTCTTGCCTGCCCACCTTCCAGAAAGGAACAGAGAGAGCTGGAGAAGAGGCTGGGGAACCTGTAGCCCTGATGCGAAGGGAGACACATGGATAGCCCCAGACAAGTAAACTTGCTCACCCATGTGCCCTTTTTCTTTGCTTGCTCAGGGTGCTCCTGGGCCCGGGAGAGAGGTGATAGCCATGCGTTGCAGCCACGTGCAGTCTTGACATTGTTGGCTGTGGTTCTCTGGGAGCCAGGGGCTGATCACTGCTGCATGGGGCTGCCTATTGGCCCCTCACTTCATTCCTCTGCTAGCTGGTTGGCAGAGATAGCCAGAAAGCACAGCCCGGCTTCGTGAGCCTTCTATGAAGTCTGTGACTGCCTTGCCAAGGACAGAAGGAATCTGACCCTCTACTTGGGTCAGCTCTTTTAAGCCTTCTCCTCCTGATCCCGTGTTCTCTTCTCAACTTATCTGAGAAGCTCATCTTCTTGGAGCTCTTAGTTTACTCCTAACATGTTGCCTGGGGGACTTAAACCGGAGAGAACAACTGAGTGTACCGTGGGACTAGAAAAACAACTCGGAGCTATTTCTTACGGAGGGTGGGATAGCCTCACCATTTCTGTTGACAGTGGAGAACTCTGTGCTCCTTACTCGAAAAGGAAGCTCTTAGAAGATCAGTGTTAGGGTTATGAACAATCTGGTACTCTGGTACGTGTGAAACGGACCAACCGGGAGAAGTCAGGTATTTTCAGATACAAACAGACACACCTAGACCTTCCCCACAAGCCCAGATGGCTCATTTCCTCTTTCTTCCTGTTGCCATTAACATGCAGCTGGGATTGGGGGCATCAGGATATGTGAAAAGTCTCCACATTCTGAACCCACCCAGAGCCAAGCTAGGGTTCTTTCACGGCTCCCCAAACTGACACCTGCCTGGTTTCCCTGGCTGCCTGCCAGGGGCGCTCTCCTCTGGATCCACACTGCAGCTGCCGGCCAGCCCTCCTGGCCTTGATCTCATCTCAGCTGCAGGGGATGTCTCCATCCTGCTTTCCTTCTGGGCCTCTCTGTCTCCACTGGCAGCCGGAGGATTCCCTTGCCTCTTCCAGATTGGGCTCCAAGGGGGCTTGTGTGCAAGGTGGAAATTGTTACAGCCACAATGAGTCCCAGCAAGGGTCCCAGTGCAAACATATATTTACAGAGCTGCTGGGGTGGGGGTGGCCACCAAGGGTTTACCCCCAGGAGCACCCTGCTCGTGCCCCTCGTGCTGTCCAGGCTGGAGAGGTGCTGTCAGGTTCCTCCCACCGCTGCTGTCCTCACCCAGTGTCTCCACAGTCAAGGCTGTCGATTTGGAGGCTGTTTCCTTCCTGTCCACTTCCTCTCCTTTGCTTCCAGCCTCACCAGACCCAGTGCCAGGCTTACTGTTCGGGGCACACAGGAACTCGGAGCTTGGTGCACATGAGCCCCGTGGTTCCTGATAACGAATGTGCTGTAGTCTGATCTAGGGCCTGTCCCCCAAGTAGGTCTATGAGGAATTACATCCCTTGTTTTAGCAACCTGCTCAAGAACAAAGTTTTGAACCCCCACAACTGTGTTAGGCCATCACTCTTTGTTTTCACTTAAAGTTGCTTGAACATTGACCTGCCTGCAAGAAAATGTCAGGGCGCTTTTCTGAATGAGCTGTTGAAATAGAAAAGGAAAGCAATTAACAAGTGCCCATGCGATTGCGGGGGGTGGTGGGGTGGTGGTGGGGAGGGCAGTGTGGGAGGGACTCCCCTCTCCCCCTACCCAAGACGTTACAATATTTTCCAAACCCTACATGGTGAGATGTGATCTGATAAGGGACTTCTCACTGTTTCTCATTTACGTGGCAAGCCTTACAAAAAGGTACTCCGTTCTATTCTAACAGATCACTTTTACTGAAAATAAAATCATGTGCATTCAGGGGTGTTGAGGAACAGCCCGCCTGGCAAAGTTGACACTTCCGGTGACCAGAGACCCCCCCCCCCCCTAGGGCTCTTCTGAACTTGCTCCATTTCGACAACCCCTGGCTGGGATTGAGAAGGACTAGTCAGTCTGTCTTTCTTTCTTCTGGATAAAAGTTGAGAGGACACTTAAGCCTTATGCTTCAGGGCAGAATCTGATCACAGCGGAGATGAGGAAGAAATTTTCCCCCTGGGATCAGATTGCACAATCGCCCAGGCAGGTGCGCTCCCTCTGTTAAACAAACACCTCGCCAGTGTACGCCTCCTCCCCGGCCATCTTCAGGCCTGCCTGCTGGACCTCATGGGCCAGCGGTATCATTCCTTCTGCAGGTGCTGTGCTCGAAGATGGACGGCAACTGCCCCATGTGCTCCTGCACTCGGCCTGCCTCTGGCTTCCTAGACTGGCCTCGGAGCCGTGTCTTTGGGCCCCACGGACCCTCTGCAACTTTGTGGGAGGTTGGAAGTTGGGTCTTGGTGTCTACACATCCATGCCTGTGCACGCTCACCCTTAAAGAGTTACCAGTAAACTCGCTGCCCCTTTTCTGGGTGTGACTTTAGTGCCTGCCCCATGTCTAACCCACACGCATTCCCAGAACATCCGAATACTGTTCACAAAGTAGAATTCTTTAACATCAGGCCCACAGTTGACCATCTCAGGCCTGCACTGTGAGTAGGTTTGAAGTCTGATCCCCAAGAAGTGTGTGTGAGTACTGTTGGCGGGAGGTATGCAGGGGTGGGGAGATGGACTTTTCCTTTTCTTCCTCTTTCCTTTTTAAGGCCTCGTCTGTGCTGCCTCTTGTGCAGTCGGGTAATTACCAGTGATTCCCAGGCTCACCCGCCCGCTCTCCTTCCTCTGCATCTCTATCTCCTGCCGTGCACTACTTCCTTCTGTCTCTATTATTAGCCTGCTTAGCTTTGCCATTCACTTCCCCACCTCTCCCTGGTTCCCTCCTCATCTTCCTCTGTCTTTGTTTTCACCTCAGTAAAGACATTTTGGGGAGCACTTTCCTTGTTCTATTCCGATGTGAATCCTCTCTTTCTTTGTTACCATCAGATTAACTTGTTTCTCCTTCATTTCATCAAGCATTCCTTCATATTCCCTAAAATGGGAAGCGTCACCCTCCCACATATAATGTCTGGCTTATGAACCTTTAAAATAGGAGGTGCTGAGATGTGACCTCCCCCAAAACAGGTTTGCTCATCCCCCTCCAGGACTGTGGCTCTGAGGTTCCGATGGCCCCTCCCTCCCTCTTGTGCTCTCCTTTCTACTTTTTCATGATTCAAACCCAATCACATTCCTTCCCCAAATGTCCTGTTTTAGTACTTAATGGTTCACCTTGGTTTGCTCATTTTGTAGTTTATTGTTTCCTTTTTCCCTGTAATTTTTTCTTGTTCTTTGGGGAGCACTGATGTTCCTGTTAATTAGAAATTATACCAGTTTTCGTTCCTGAAATTTGCTAAGTGGACATAACAGTGAGCCTTTGGAACTTATAGATCAAGCATGCCCTTTGGAACTGGGGAAGAAAAGTAGATTTGGGGCAGCTCTTGGTATAACAATAATTCCTGCTTTATGGAGAGAAATAGTTCATGAGGTTCTAATGGAGTAAAAGCTTAAAAGTTACTCTCTTCTTGGTAACTTATGTAGGTCTCACTTAGGTTGAAAAACAGTTTAAAGTTTTTTAAATAGTGGATTTAGAAATTATTATAATTATTGCTTTAATTACAACAACTAATTAATTTCTGTATGTTAAGAGTTTCAGTGCTGGTGATCTATTACTTTGCAGTTTTAGCCTATTGGGAATTATAATTTTCTGGTTTTATGGCACAGATTATAATGCGTGCCATGCTGTATTTAAGTAGCGAAACTGCATTTCTTTAAATAGGCTTTCCTATTCAGACTTTTACTGAGGTAGCCATATCCTCTGACGCTTTATCACTACCCATTTGTAAGATTTCTTGCTATAAGGATAGTTTCATCCTGTTTGCAACATACCCTGTTCTGGGAATAGATGGAAGGAATTGAGGGAATTCTGTTTGAGTCATCCTCCATCAAAGAGCAACATCATTTTAGGAATGAAAGCAGAGAAGTTCTCACTCTTCTAAAAATAATGGGGAGAAGATTTAGGGAGGTGGCTTATAGGATCAGTTTTAAGACCTGGTTAGACATCCATGCTAATTCCCTCTTTGTAAGTGAGAAGTGGCCTCTAATAGCTTTATTATGGTTAGGTGAGTAGGTGAAATTTTATTCCACCTAAAGCATGATGCTTCCTTAAGTCTTGCGCTTTGAAACTTGCCTTGTTGGGTTTTAAAAATCTTCTCTTCATGGGATGCCCTGCTAGCTCAGTCTGTAGAGTGTGTGACTCTCTATCTCAGGGTTGTGAGTTCGAGCCCCATATTGGGTGTAGAGATTACTTAAAAAAATAACATCTTTAGGGGCACCTGGGTGGCTCAGTTGTTAAGTGTCTGCCTTTGGCTCAGGTTGTGATCCCAAGGTCCTGGGATAGAACCCCACATTGGGCTCCCTGCTCAGTGGGAGGCCTGCTTCTCCCACTCCCACTCTCCCTATTTGTAGCCCCTCTCTTGCTGTTTCTCTCTCTTTCTCTGTGTCAAATGAATAAATAAAATCTTGGAAAAAATGCTTGTTTAAATTTAAAAAAAATCTTTAAACAAAAAACCCAAAATGTTCTCTTTGGGATTTTAGTCATGTATAATAAAAGAAAGAGTCACTTGCATTTTCTTAAAATCATGTGTGCTTTTTAGAGAGGGTAGGTGAGGGAGCAGAGATTGTGGGTTTTTCTTGCTCTTCCTGCTGGGCTTTGCTTCTAAGACGTGATGGGAATAACCCAAATCGTAAAAGTTATTGTGGATTTCTGCTTCCCAGGACAGGAACCATACCCTCTTTATCCCCAGTGCTCCCTTGCCGCTTGTATTGCCGTGGTCCTGAAAAGGAGGAGAGAGCTGTTGATTTTTTTTGGAACTCAGTTTTAGACCCCGCAGCAATTTCCAAAACCATGAGGACTTACCAGCTCAGACTTGGGAGCCAGTGGGGGTTAGTGGTGGGGGGAGGAGCTGGGGATTCTTGCTCCAGGCTGCTGCTGTAGTCAAGAGTTGTTTAAGAAGGCTCCAGTTGGAAGCCTTGTTTCTTTGGACTCTTTCATTCAACCTAGATGTGCTGTGTGGTGCTTTGGGTCCACTGTCACAATTAAAGGATGGGAACAAGCAGCATCGTGATGTCTATCCAACCGTTCTGACTGCAGAGCACTTGTAATTCAGAGGAGAGCCGTTAGAATAACAGAATGTAGACGTTTAGAGCTATAGTTTTTAGGAATTTAGGCTCCAACTGGAACCCTGGTCTTCTGACTCCCAGCCAGCTTACTGATTTTTAATTCCGTCGTTGGTTTTATTTTAGACTTTATTTTCAAAATAACAGATTCAAGTCACATCACTCTAATTAGTGGGAAGTTTTTCTGTTTTGCTTTTGTTTTTGTATCAACCAGGTGAACTAAGTGAGCATATCTACTTTTCATTTGCGTGTTTTTGGTCAGAAAAAGAAAATCACAAACTCAGAAGCTCTTGAATGCTTCGTGTTTGGACTTTTTTAAAAAAAAAATCCAGAGTGAATTATGGACAGTGGAGCAGGAAATAGACTGTATACATGACACATCATCCACTCCTCTGTTTCACCACCTACACTCCCATTGGGTGTTTCAGGGCTCATCTTAAGGTGAGAGGTTCATGAGCGCCCCTTGACCACCCTGTTTCCTTTTGCCGAAAAATATGATCACAGGGTTTTTATTTCATAGTGCACTTTGACTATGGGAAGTACCGTCTCCCACCCCAAACCGAATTGCCTTCAACATCCTATTAAACAGCAAATCCCCTGAACACCAGTATATGAAAATGCTTTTCTAGGATGAGCTCAAAGCATTTCATCCTCCAAATAAAATCTATCTGCTCGCACTTAGATTGTTCAAAGGCAGATGGTAGGCAATTGAAACAGAGAGGCAAGCTGGCAAAAGAAAAAATAAAACCACAAATATCTGAACATGAAGGTGATCTACACTCTTGCCAAACCCCCTCCTAACTTCGTTAACACAGCAGTGTAGCAATTAAGTAACATGGGAACTCAGACTCATATGGCTAATACAATTGTCCTCCGTTAATGGGGTGAAACAAAGCTTGCATGTAATATACAGCGTTGTTCACCAAAATGCAGAGCTAAAGGAGAGTTTAAGAGGGAATCAGCAGCAGAGCCCAGCCCATAAACCATGCTACCCCTGGCAAACAACTGCCTTATTGAAATCTCACTGACCCTTACCACATATTCACGGTGCGGTCACTGGTAGGAAAGGTTCGCTATTACAGAGTTACCGTGTCTTAAGGAAAGGGGCCACTCAGCAGTATTGAGCCTGAGAGTGTCCGTAAGATGTCCCCGAGCTGAGGGAAGAACGGGATGAGGGGGGTGGCTCAGAACACTGGGAGAGCCCACTCTAGGTGTTTGGTGGAAAAGTCTGACTTAACCAGGGACAGACGTTCCTGGCATCCTGTTGCTGTGGGATAAGACAGCCCTCTTGGTTCCCTTAGCCTCATAATGACCAGAGGACTTCACAGATGCCCAAATCTGGCACTACTCACTAACCTTGAACTTGAACAGTCAGCAATAGAAGGGGACGGGAATGTGTTTCAGCTGCCGAGGCCAGGTGTCCACATGCCGGCCCTCCAGGATGTGTGTGTTAGGGGGTGCTGGTCCCCACCGCGGAAGGGACAGCCTTCTGAGCAGGTGGGGCGGGCGCGTGCGAGGGGATAGGGGGGCAGGGTGTGAGAAGAGTGCACTCTGCCGAGCGAGAGTGTGGGGACACGTGTGAGGAAAGCAGCTACTGACAGTGGGCTGGTGTGGGAGACAAGGCTCCGATCGCTGCCCAGAATAAAAGGAAGGATGCCTTGGTATCAAAAGGAAGCTGCTGCTTGCACAGTAAACCTCGTGCTGCCTCAGGAATGGAGAGGAGACTTGGAAGAGTCAGCGCTCCGTGTGAAAAGGCAGTAAGATCAGCTCTTGAACTTTGTAGCCATACAAAGTTCAAATAGCGAGGCGTTTGACGGGCAGTGATGAGCAGCACGTTATGGCGTGTGAACGAGTGAATGCGTTCCTTCACAGATCAGTGCTTTTCCTCCCAGCCCTCCACACGGTGTAGTTGTATTGCCCCAGATACATGGGTTTATCTATTACATAAGAGAGCTTGTTGCATTTCATTGCTGTATTCCATTTTCCATTGTTTTCTTCCTTAATGGTCCTGTGTCTGATCCTGGCCAGTTGTTGCCGGTGACTATTGTTAGAAATGATCCTTTTTTCTTTCCCTGCCTGGTCAGACGATGGCCCATGGTCTCTAAACTGGGATTTGGCAGTGATTTCACGACTATTGTGAGTACAGTTCAGGGAGAAAATTCAGGAATGGAACAGCCATATTATGGAATTCGGTCGAAGCAGGTGCTGTTTTTCTTCTGCCAATGCAAATCCATCCCAGACAATTTGTCTTTACTTACAAAAAATGGCCTCTGTACCACCTTGCTCTAAAAGGTACAAGGTCACAGTGATGCACATTTGATTTGTTCGTGGGCTTGCACCACAGGGGCTGGCAGACCACCCCAGCAAGTACAATGCATGGAATCCAGCAACCAGTAAAGACCATTTGCTCCCATGGCCAGAGCGTCCACTCCCTTCCTTTCTTGCCTTGTGTTTTGGGAACTCCTTGCTTGCTAGCTCCATAGGCCATGGGACATAGCTATTCAGAATGCTATAGATGGCTCAAAGGGGTGTATGGAGGAAGAGGGAAAGCAGGAATTCTGGGCCAGAGAGCAGATGGCCAGCTGGTGACCTAGGAAGGGAAGCTCAGGTTTCTAAAGTGAAAAAATAGTTGGTTTTTTTTTTTTTTTTTGCTTGTTTGTTTTTAATAAAGGATTTTTGTCAAGTAATGTCCTATCTCCAAGTTGAAGAATTACAAAGTGGTCTTCTGGAGTGCCTGCCCTCGAGGGTTTATAATCCAGGGAGGAGACTGTCTTTTTCGTGTAATGAAAGTAGGCAGAAGGAAGCCAGAGAAAACGGAAACACCCTTTGTCCAGCACTTTCTTTGGTCCTGCTAAACTGTGCACTGTGGCTCTGAGCCTGGGGGATTTTTTTAGGTTTGTTTTTGGTGTTTTCCCCATGATGACCTGGTTGTGCAACCCTGCGTTTGGAACCAGCTGCTTCCTGCTGCTCTTTTCCAGGAGCGCATGAACGTCCGTCTCACAGAGTGATGATGGAGCTCGGGATGGTGGGAGGGACACAGCTCAGCCTCCCCTCTTTCCCTTCTCCCATGTTCTCCAGCAGCCAGGAGTTGGTCAGATGCTCAGGGGGCCTGGGACTGTGTCCCTGCCGGGCTCCGAGTGGTAAGGAGCCTGGTGGTAATCTGATGAGGGTCATAGCCCTCCTAATGTTGGAGGGAGGTTGTGCCTTTCCCTGAAGGCCTCAGATGTATGATGGGCTGTGTAGGTACAGCTCGGCCTCCATCAGTTCCCTGGCAGGCCTTGCCTCTCTGCATGCACGCATTTATTTATAGTTAGAGACCTAGCAGTAGCCACAGCAGTGAGCCTAGTTTTCCAACCTGTAAAAGTTTATTAGCACAGGAAGCAAGAACAGTGGGATCTTTTTCTAAGGTATTCGGGTGCCCCAAAGTACCTGCAGCTCCCAGGTGTTTTTACGTTGATCCCAGAACCACCCAGAAGGCATTCAGAGAGGACCTTGTAGAAGACCGCTCTCCGTACTTGTGCTGTAAAGGGCAAAAATAAAACAAGCAAGCAAATAAACGAAACAAAAAGCCCTTGGAAGTCCTTTAGTTGTAGTGATAAAGATTTGAAAAGTATTATGTATCACTGAGCAGGGACATCTGTACGTTTCAGTCCTTTGAAAAACACTCTTCCAAACATCACGCAGCCCTCTAAAGTTAGTTAGCACACATTGTACATTCAAGGGAAATGTTAATTTGAAGCTTAGACATGGGGCTTTTTTTTTTTTTCCTAGAAAAACGCAGTTAAGGAGCTAGGTGTACCTAGAAACGGTTAAATGAAATAAGGCTGTTAAGAAAAGGTCCTCAAAGGCATGCAGAAGGTTCCTGTCTCGCTCCTTGTGCTGCTGTGTTTCTCACCACAGTGTCTAGCTGCTCGGTGCTTGTTCGTGTCACTTTCCTTGTTAGTATGGAGTGGGCCTGGCTGGGCGATGGCTTGGAGGGGACCGGGCGCTGTCACTAGTTTGGACGATGTGAGCAGCATACAGATGTCGTGCCCTTCTCGGTTATTCTCAGCCTGGCATGCAGGAGCTATGGAGACATTGCTCAGTCTGCTGTCCCTGCCCTCGGTCCCCTGTCATCACGCTTTCCCAGATGGCTCCTATAGCCCCCTGTTGCCCTCAGGTGAAAGCCCAGCTAACCTCAACAAGGCCTGTTACCGTGTGAGGTCAGTCTCCATCTTGTTTCCGGGGACTCTCTTTACCCACTCCCAGGAAGTTGCCGTCCTCTCCTCTTCAGGTCTTTGCTCATGCCACTTCCTCTTCCTGAGAAACTTCTCTGCCTTTCTTCTCCCAGCTGACTGTTCATCCTCAGGTCTCACTCCCCAGCAGTCTTCCTGGACCCCCTGGGTCTGGAGGAGCTGTCCCTCTCCTGTACGCTCAGAACACCTCTTTTGAAACTTTCATCCCGTTATCTTGGGATTGCCTCTTGGTATCTAGCTCTTGACAATAAGCCCATTAACTCAGGGCCTCATCTTGATGTTGCCTGTGACCACAGGGCTGGGTATAGAGTTGGTGTTCCATAATAAATCATTGCTGAATGAGGGAACGTATGAAAAACAGAATATGGTCTTTGATTAATTCCGTGCTTGGCTCTGTGTCTGATGCTTCCCAGATCCCTCTCATCAGTTCCTAAGACTCTGCAGGACTCTGAGGGTGATGGGTCTCTGCGGTATTGTCAGATGTAGTCCGGTCGTTAGAAGTGTGCTTATGCCTGGAACAACATGGAGTCTTTTATTTTTAGTTGTGAATTCAGAATCTTAAGTTATACATGAGTTGTAGTGGTTTGGTTTTTAAATTGAGTTTTAGCTTAAACTGAAATCCGAAACAAAATGAACTAAAAGGAGGTCTCCCTTATCATATGCTCCTCCCTACAAAGACTCCCTGGCTCTCTGGATGTTTCCAAGACAGGAAAAGCTATCGCAGGTCAATTCCAGTTGCTGCCTTTGAAAGAAGATAGATGAGTCTGGCTTTGTGAGGAAGCTTCCCTTTCTTTCCTCCCCCTCCTCTCTCTCTCTGCCAGTAATTGCAAAGTGAAGCTGAACCACTATAGAAAATCCAAGTTCTCTCCTGGCTCTGAGTAAGGTAGCATACACATCCCTACTCTCTGGAAACATACATACATACATACGTGAACACACACGTATCTTCTGCTTTCGGCCTGAAATGATAACCCTACATGAAGACCTGTTTCTTGTTTCTTAAGCAGGTGGACAGCTAGTCTATGTGTATCCGAATGTTTCTTGGCTAATTTGCTGGGATGTAGCCAAAATAACATGGGATCTGGAGTCCGGTGACTCAGATTAATTGAACAAATACTTACTGAGCACCTGTGGTATTCTAGATCTGTTGGAATTACCATGGTGAAGAAGATGAGGCCTCTGATTCAAGAGGCTCGCTGTGTTCCCAGGGTCAGCCTAGTGCCATTTAGTTTGTAACGTCACGGGGCAAATCATTTAACATCTTTTAACTTCCTGTTTCCTTACTGTAAAACAAGGATAGTAAGCACCTACTCAGAGTTGCTGTGAGGAGAGCAACGCCTGCCTTATAGAGCTGTGGATGTTGGTAGGGTTAACCTCTGTCCGATTCCAACGACGAACACCTGTTCTTCCCTTGCGTTTCACAGCATGGTCACCCTGGCCCTTTCTGGCCCTTTCTGACTTCCTCCAGCAGGGATGCCATGTCTCAGCACCCCACAGTCCCTCGGACAGTCTGCTATGGCATCCTGCTCCTCACCATAAGCATCATTGCTTTGGTATCTGCACTCGTGCGGGACTCTGAGCGCATCTCTGTAACCCCAGCACCTGGAATCGTGTCTGGTGTGCAGGGCTTGATGTGTGCTTGTGGCTACATAAATTAAAGGACAAGGTTCATGAATGACCGGGTACTGCACATGTTATTATTGTGGAAACTTCAGGCAAGAAAAGAGAACAAAAAGACAGAGTGCTTTGAGGCTCTGGAGGTTGAAGGAGAACCTGGCATGTCCGACTCTTATTTTAAGGTTATGAATGTGTGCTGCTCTACCACGATCGTGATAAACACCCAAGTCTGTTCGATCAGACATCAACCCAAAGCAACCTCTTGTGGTCAGGGAGGAAGTCCACCATATGTTCTCTCTAGATGGGTTTGTTACATGGTTTCATTAGCTAACAAAACTAGCAGATCTCGGTGGTTGACAATGAGAGGCTCCCTTTGGCTGTTTCTGCTGTTTTCACTGCAACGAACATGGCAGCACCTGCTTCTCACCCATTTTGTCTCCTTTTGCTGAAAGGAGTGTGTTTCTCCTCTTCTTGAGATGGCCTCTTTTCCTACTCTGACTGTATCTTTTTTTGTTGTCATTGTCCATACCGACCAGAGAATTAATATGAGTTAGTGATAACATTTGAGTTGAAAAGAGAATGTTCTTGTCCATTGGGACGTGTGTGTGTGTGTGTGTGTGTGTGTGTGTGTGTGTGTAATCTTCAACACAGTCTCAATGTGTGGGAGATAAGGGCTGAGCACGTTTGGGAAAGGTCATGCCTCGAAGGATTAGTTTTTTCCCTTTACTCACCTCTTCGGCTATCAGCATCGCAATCAAAGGTCACATGGGTGCTTGAGAAGAAACAGCCACTCTCAGTAATTGTGTGGTGTTCTAGGTAGGGTTAGTTCTTAGTCCTGGATGGATAGATGGATGGATGCAGGCATTTTTGAGAAAGGACAAAACAAAACAACAACATTCCTTCCCGAGTAAAGCTTGGTACTCCTTTGTGCTGTGTCTCCTCTCATCGCTTCCCTGTTTTCTGTAGTCTGAAGCCTCCCTCCTTGTGGTCTTACCACAGAATTTACCTAGGGCATGTTAAATTGTCTTGATGTCTTCTAGTCTATAAATCTATATTTAAGTGGGGCCGTCATGGGATTTGGCTGACTTTATTTTGTCACTCTCTCATTTTTCTTCCAGGGAAGTGGCGTATTTATGAAGAATTTCCCTCATTGGTAACATTTGATAACTTGTGTGTCTTTCAGAGACCTTGTCTTTCTCGTGGTGTCAGAGTTAGGGAAATGGACAGTTCCTTCCTTTGAAACATGCTTGTTCTAGGGTCTGTGAATGGTCTAAGACAGTGGCCACCCTCCTGTTGGCATCGATCACTTTGGTGTTGCCTGGGTTTCACACATCTCGTCGTATTACTATTCTTGAGTTTACACCTCTTTTCATTGATTTCATTGGAGTTTGGCATCATGATGTAGTGGGACTAGCACTCAGCTGGGAAGTAGGACTAGTGGTGCCCTTGGATGAGATACTCAGCCTTCCTGGTTTGTATTTTTGCCTCTGTAAAAGTTGAGACATCCAATTTGATATTTCTCTGGCTCTAAGGGCATTTTGACCTCTGAATGCCAAAAGGATGCAGGTGGGATTTCAATCTTCCCCATAGCTTATGCTTTCTGGGAGCATTTTAGTCAGCTGGGTGATGATTCAAAAAATCCCCTGTTCTTATGAGAAGCAAATGGAAATATGCTGGCCCCTCAGATGGTAGCTGCTAGAGAAATAACCCTATAGTTGTTGGGGGCAATCAATTTATTTCAGGTCCATCGATAAGCTAGAAACCAAATTTCAGAGTTGCCCTGTGCATATTATTTAGTATCGTTTAGGTATACATTTTTCTTATCTCAAAACTACCTTTGACGGTAGAATATTTGACTTTCTTTGTTTTTGACGGTGAGCCCCTTTGCCCATTAGTGATGGTGTTCTAGCTGACCTCATCCAAAAAGATGCATATTCCACGTCCGGCTCGGATAGGGACTCTGTATCATGGTGAGCATCTCTCATATAATTTGACTCAGCCTGAACACATTGATTTTCTCGCAACTAGGGATTAACTCCCTCCATATAAGACTCACGCGAGGGGAAGAACAGACAGCAAAGTGTTTGCTAAGGTGATAGACTTTGCTGTCCTTCTGGCAGCAAAGTGATCTGCTTGGAAAGTAATCAGAGCATTTCCCCAACAGTGTTGGTGATCTTCGTCTCCTCCTGGCTATAATTTGAACACTCCTGTGGTCTCCTAGATGGTTGTGCCATGTGTTAGGACCTCAACGAAAAGTAGCCTCCCCATCTCCATCTTTCTAGCCTGTGTCCTTCCCCTGCAAGGATGTGGAGAGTGGCTCATGCCTACAAGTGAGTTCAGACCTTCTATTTCAGGACCGTTATTTGAAAAGCTGATGCTCTTCCATGCTACTGTTATTGCTGTTCTGTTTTGCAAAGTCTTGAATACTCTTCCTAGGTAATTAGGAGGCTCAAGGGTCCTCCAGGTCTGGTCCATGCTTTTTTGGTGGCACAGGGATGAACCTGACTTCTTTTCTGGAAGCTTGCAT
Organism: Mustela nivalis; assembly: GCF_964662115.1. Taxonomy (NCBI): domain Eukaryota; kingdom Metazoa; phylum Chordata; class Mammalia; order Carnivora; family Mustelidae; genus Mustela; species Mustela nivalis. Next base: position 54,509,843 of record NC_139026.1, read on the forward strand.
GCCAGCCTCTCTTCTCTGCATCCCACGTAGTCTAGTAGACTTAACTTCTTTCCAGTGTGGCAGTGTCCTTGCCCCATGGCTGGAGGATAAGGATGATCTTTGTCAGGCTTTGGCAGCTATAAGCCATGTGGATCTGCTTTCGACAGTGGCTGGAGTACCATCAAGTCCTCTGGGTTCCTTTGTTTTTCATGATAATTTTTGTTCAGCTCGTATATTGAGTGGCAGACACAGCCCCACCTTTTGTTTTCTATATAATGTGCTAAAAATTTGGGTTCTGTGGCCTTAGTCATTTACATAGCTAAAGGTAGCTATTCATACTTCTTAGGAGATTTAATGCCCCTTTCTGGTGAGTTTTGCCTATTTTTTATTTTTATATATCATAAACCACAAAGTCCCGTGATGTAGAAAATCATGAAGTTAGGAATGAAAGGTCCTGCCTAGGATAACATGCTCATTTCCATCCCTGGCTAAAGGCTTCAGACCATCAATCAGTGAGTAAATCTATATGGTATATTTTGTTTACACTTTGATCGTCAAGGCTCATTGTTTTAATTTTAGAATTATGCCTCGATTAAATTCAGTAATGCCTTGTAGACAAAAGCTCATGAAATTTGTTTGAATTTCTACCAGACTGTTTTAATTTCACAGATAACACCAAGACTTAGCCACACTTTTCATACTGATGCCTCCCTTATAGATCAGATATTTAAATCACAATGCAACTAAGGTCAAATAAAGCTGTAAAAAAAAAGAACTGTAAAAAGAACTCTTAAGAAATGAATCTACTGGGGCGCCTGGATGGCTTAGTAGATTAAGCCACTGCCTTTGGCTTAGATCATGATCTCAGGGTCCTGGTATCGAACCCTGCTTTCTGCTCAGCGGGGAGCCTGCTTACCCCTCTCTCTCTGCCTGCCTCTCTGCTTATTTGTGATCTCTCTCTGTCAAATAAATAAAATCTTAAGAAGAAAAGAAAAGAAATGAATCTACTCATTCCTTCTCGAGAAATGTATTTAATCATTTATTTCTCCATTTTTTCCCATGATTTATATACCAGTAGACTCTGTTACTCTAGTACTCTACTTCATATATACGTTCAGAAAAGTAGGATTGAGAAGAGGAAGGCGGGCATCAGCTTTCCTTTAGAACCACTTTTTAAGTCCATTAGTTTCTGTAACTCTCATGTCTGAAGAAACTGAGGGCAAACTGTGAGCCTGCGTTTCAAGCTGGTTTTTCTAGAAATGTCACCAGGATGGAAACTCAGAAGCAGACCGCCCAAAGAAAATTCCCTAAAGAACTAAAAACTGTTGTTCCTTTGTGTGTGTGTGTGTGTGTGTGTGTGTGTGTGTGTGTTACGGATGTTCTTGTGGGAATCCGTAGAATAATATGTATTTTGTAGAGTTACCTCCCAGACTTCCTTGCTGAGCTCCTCTTATGGAAGAGACTTCTCTTTAATTACTCTGTGAACGTGTGCATAAAGATGAAAGCCTGACCTTCCCAAACACTGTGTTATAAAATTAATTGACAATTAATTCCACAGGTGCATACTGATATATGGGTAGAAGACAAAGGTGGTCGTTTGTCACAGAATTTGAATCAGAGTGACTTAAGGGAATTGGGCCTGCAGGTACAGAGTTCTAGGAGCACTGTGACCAAATAATTTTACTTACTTTCCTTTTAATATTCACACAAGAGGAATGTGAGCATCATGTATACACCCAAAAGTTCTTGTAATAAGTACAAATTCATTACAGATGATAAAACTTCTTTTCCTTTATGGTAGATAAGCCAGTACGTCAGATGGATTTTCATCCATGGCTTGCTTTGAATCATGGCTAACTTAAAAAACTAAACTAAATGAACCTCTCATTTTATTCTGCTTTAAAAATAAGTCTTTGTGGGTTTTTTTTTCCCCTTTGAGATTTTACTTAGAAAGGCTTTCTCTATCTTAAGATCAAATAAATATTCAACTGAATATATGAACTATTAACCTGTTCCATTTTTCCATGTAGGTTTAAGATTTTATTAGAGACATCTCCACACATATTCCAAATTAGAAAACAGTATTATGAGCTACATATTCTTACCACTCAATTTCAACAGTTCCTAATACATGACGAACTTTGCTCTATCTATATCCTTCCGCACTCCTCACTCCTTTTCCATCCTGGTATTTTGAAGTATAAATTCCTCACATAATATCCTCTATAAATACTTAAGTATGTATCTTTAACAGACAAAAAAAAAAAAAAAAAAAGAAATAGAACGTCATTATTATATCTAACAAAGCTAAGAGTAATTCCTTCATGTCATTTCACTAATATCTAGCATTCAAATAGGATACCTCGTGTTTTAGACCTTGAGGGTATGGCCTATAAAAGTAAGACCTGTAAGGTTTTAATACCAGGGAGCCAAAATTCTAGTGTGAGGAGACAGAGAAAAGTAAGTAAGATAAAAAGAAGGTAATTATGTTGAGCGCTCTGAAGCAAACACAGTGGGCAATCAGGAAGAATAACCCAGGCCCAAGTGTGGGTGGGGCTGTTCCAGGCAGGGTGATGGGGGCCCTGCGATGTGGCGTCCCCGGAGCTGAGAGACCCGATGAAGAGAAGGACCTGGGACCAGCCTCCTGAGGGGTGGGAGGAAGGAAATTCGTGGGATTTTGCTGGGCTTTCGGGGTGTGCCATCTCTCCAAGCAAACTCTTTTCATTGTTAAGGCTGGCTTGAGTTGCAGTGGTTTGTAATGTTTAACGTTTTGGTGTCCAACTTTTCAGCAGGGTAAATGGAACCATCCGAAATACATTGATAGTGAACTTGGTGATCATTTTTGGCTGATTTGTTTATCAGTTATGCTTAATTGCACCTTGCACGTGCCTGAAAAAAATAAAACTGAAAATTTAGGCTGCTTAAAAGACCCCTTGAAGTATATAAACTCCTAAGGGCTCAGACCCTTATCTCTCTATAATAATAAGAACTCTAATTTCTTCAGGGTAGGTTCCCTCTCGAGATCTTGGACACTTCCTGATTCTTTCTGGGTAAAATAAAAGTGGCAACTTCTTTTTTTTTTTTTTTTTTCTTGTGACTTTTTAACACTTCTTCTTCTCTGGGTTAAACCCAGGAAGTAAAAAGTCAATGTATAGAAATCAGCAGTGCACACACACATACATGTATTTTCATGTACATATGAATATATATACGGGAAATAGGAGGGAAAGAATGCGTAGGGAAGATGGTCTCTATTAAATTTGATTTAAAGGTAATAGCTAACTAGAGTACATTCTTGTCTTAATCTTTTCCGTAACAAGATGAAGTGAGATTTTATGTTTGGATGATGGAACAAAAGTGGGTGATTCCAGCGTTTTTCTTCTCAGCCGTTAAAAGAAGGCTTTGAAAGAAACAGTCTTTCTGTATACATATGAAGTGTTTGTCAGTCTTCCTTCAGACACCACCAGCCACAGTCAGACTAAACATCGGTAGACATTTCACTGAGTCGGCAGGGACGATAGCTGTTGATTCACATATTTCCTTTCTACCAGAAAGTCCTCAAGCATTTACTGTGTTCCTGCATTTAAGACACCTCCCGGCACCACAGGGAAAGAAGGGCCCGCAGGGACTGTAGGCTTTACCTTTAAGGAACTTGTGGCCTAATTGAGATAAGACAGGCGTAGAAGAAGATAAGAAATATCTGAGCACAGTATGTAATCAGTGCCAAATGCAGAGGTGTGCTCAGGGTTTAGAAGAGGGAGAAAGTTCATTGTAAGCTTGAATAATGATTCTCATGGCAGCAGCTGACATGGGGCTTGTGTACCATGGACTGGGTACCGTTGAAGTATTTTACAGGTATTTGGTCAATTAATCTTCATACCCGTCATGTGACCTAGGCTCCCAGGGTCCCATGACAAGGAAATGGTAGGGACCCCCTTAGATTCTGGGCTGTCAGACTCCAGGGCCACAGTCTTATCCATATCAGGGTGGGCTAGGGAAGCCTGCATCAAGGGGGGATGCTTTGGGCAAAGAAAGCAGCCCACCTCATGGAAGCCGCTGGTATATATAGAGGAAGAGTGACAGGTAAGGTTTCAGGGACATTGCTGAAAAGCCCTTCAGGTTAAAGGCCTTTGAACTTGCTGAGGAAAGCAGTTGGAGAACCAATACATGAACTTACCAAGAATATAACGTGATTACTCCACACCCTGGGAGCATGGGTCTCCCAGGGGAAGGACGGCCGCGTTGCTGGGCAACCATGAAGATTCAAGTTTGGGCTCCCTGATCATTCCTGCTTTAGTCTTATGGCTGTGTAGTGACTTGTTTGGTTTTCCATTAGTCCCTTCTCCCTTGGCCTTGAGGGATCCATTTTTACAGAGTCTCAGTCACCAGGCAGGATGAGCACCCCATCTCGCTAGCAGAAGGTAAAACCAGGTGGCATCAGCCCTTTTACTCCTATCTGGATCTGGGGCCAAAGAATGCAAAACATTTCAGGGCAACTTGGAACTTGGGGAGGGAGTGGTGGCACGTAGAGGCCCTTCCAGAATAACTACAGCCCCAGTTGCCCCCAACCCCCAGGCCTGCCTCTGTATCCCTAGGGGCTAATTAGAAGAATCCTTTGTGATCACCTGGTCAAGACTGCGTATATTTAAACAGCAAGGTCAGGGGGCATAACCACAATTTTTTACTTCATGCTCATTGATCTAGGGTTTAAATACAGGCTGCAAAATAAAGTGTAAGTGGTGGTAGCTCAAAGAAGCAAACCAAGCTTCACATTAAATGACCTGGGGCTCCTCAAAGTGTGGGAAGGCCTGGCAACAAAGGTTACTTACCACATCTACAACTCTTTTTAGACAAAGAAAATATGTGATTAAGAAATGTTTTCTGGCAAGGTCTCATCAAGATTATTTACTGGGAAGGAGACCCGAGACTTAGCCAGGCAGGAAAATGTGGGGTGTTTGCTGAAGTTGTGGAAGGACATTCTGAAGTATGGAAGTAAGAACGCCTATATTTCGAGGGCAAGGGAGGACCATAATATGGGGTTCTGTCCTTCAAGGGTCTCTGCAAAAGCCAAAATAAATAGAGGAAGCCCCTCCTTCCCTTGAAATTTAGGGACCCCGCTGTAGGGGGGAGAGGGGGGGAACTCAGAGCATTTACTCTGCTCATTAGGTGGGTTTTGAATATTTAAAGACCCGGTGCAGTACTTTTTTTTTTTTTTTTAAGATTTTATTTATTTATTTGACAGACAGAGATCACAAGTAGGCAGAGAGGCAGGCAGAGAGAGAGAGAGAGAGAGAGAGAGAGAGGGAAGCAGGCTTCCTGCGGAGCAGAGAGCCCGATGCGAGGCTCGATCCCAGGACCCTGAGATCATGACCTGAGCCGAAGGCAGCAGCCCAAACCACTGAGCCACCCAGGCACCCCCTGGTGCAGTACTTTTAACTTTGTTTTACTTTAAACCATGGCTAGCTCTCCTCTAGTCTTCTCCAAGAAGAAGACTTGATTGTTTGCAGTCATCCTGGCATAGAAATGCCCACAGTTATGCTAACAGGCGGGCTTAGGTAAGCAAAGAAAATTTGCCCTTCTGATTCCAACATTTCACTGCCTAGCTTTTTATAAAACAAAAAAATAAACTGCCATCAACTGAAGTTTCAGGTTAGGGGCTTGGTCTGAGGGTGTTTGGAGATTTGGGCATCCTTAGCCATATTCTTTGTAGACATTGGATGTGTTTCAGTGTCCTGGCTGACCACGTTTCCCTCCAGGGGCGCGTTTCTCTCCGGAATCATTTGTCTCCCACTGGGAGACTTTTCCCTCCCCGCCCTTTGTCTATTTCTCAGACATCTGCTACACGCTTTCTCTGGGGCTTGCAGCCCAAACCATCCAGAGAAAGCTTTGTCTGCTTAGTGTAACTCGTGGAGGAAGATAGACCTGATTGATTTTCACGTGCAAATATAGCAGTGTTCTCGCCAGAAGCTCCATGTACTCAGTGTCGCACGCGTGAATTTATGATGCACTTGGGAGAGGGTCAGAATATTCAAAGATGAAATTAATGCCGGTCCACCCGTGCTCTGTGGTGCTGAGGTAAATGAAGGGTGTCTGGTGTCCTCTGGAGCAAGAGTTCTTCCAGCAAATGCCAAGAGGGAAAAGAGGGCTCTGCAAATTGACGCTGGAACGTGTGGATGCATATGTCTTGCCTCCTTTCAATTGGTAACCTAGACACAGGGCAGCTGGGGGAAATCAGTTAGTGGGGAGGTATGGCAGGAGCCGTCCTCTCTCTGCCCTCCTCACTCCTTTATGGGACACCTGTACATTCTGCATACATTCAGGCACCATCTTCTAATATTCCTGTTCTTTTGTTTTAATATCGGTCTTAATATGCAAGGAACTAGGTTAATCACAATCCTTACTTCATGACACGCTATCTTCATATTTTGATCTGTTTCAAGTGATCTAATGAGCAGCCCAGCCCCATCCCCTGAAACCAAAGCTAGGACCTTGAAAATACCCTCCATTGGACCCCATGATGGTCCTCCTTGCGTCCAATCCTCTCTCCTTCCTCCTTCTTCCTTGCATCTGATCTTCCCCAAGGTAACCGTCAGCTGAACCCTGTGTGCAACTTTCCTTCCCTGCTGTCCTTTCTGTGTGCCCGCTTTCACCTGTGTGTGCTTCTAAAATGGAAAACATTAAGGCATAAACTGTATATATGTGAAAAGGGCATCAGACTGTGTGTAATCTTTTTTACTTAATATTGTCACTGCTATCATCCGTCTATATTACTGCATGCCACAGTAGTTCATTTGCCTTGTCTGCTATATAATGTTCCACGGGGATTTTGCTCCGTTGACTCATTCACTCTCCCATTGATGGGCGTTCAGATTGGTGCTAGGATCTCGGCTACGGTGAACGTGTCTGCTATAAATATTCTTGCACGTATTATCAGTTGTCCACATACGAGAGATGACTCTATGTATATGACTTCATTTTTTAGAAACTAGCAGGAGTATTATGAACTGAAGGAACATTTGTGGGAAGCACAATAAAGATAATCCTCAGTGCTTTTTATTTTAGTTGGTGTGAAGAAGTAGCAGGTCAGCTTTATATGAACAAAGACACCATCATATCTTTACTTTGTTTCTTCCACCATTGTACTGGTCCCACCCAGGACTTGGAACAATTCTGGGCACACAGTGAGTACTTTCTTTATACATAGGCTTGGTGCAGTTGGTCCTTGTTGATTTTATCTGATATTAAACTCTTTGAAGGGAAAGCTATGTTCTCATGAGCCCAGTCTTCTTTGTGTCTGATTGGGTCAGTTTTTTGCCCCTAAAGAACTTCCCATCTGGTGGGGAGAATTAAAATGCACTGTGATATGTGCTATAGAACACTTAGGTCATAGGGAAAGGGTGCTTACCATTGTCTGGGAGAGAAGATTTCTGGGAATGATGGGGGGAATGTGTTGGATCTGGTCATCAGAACATGAGTAAGAAGAGTTCACAAGGTAGATTAGGAAGGTGGATAGTGTGAACTATTTCAGGGAACTTAGAAGCATGGGAAAAGATGGCACACACAGGCCCTGGAAAGTGGTTGGTTTTTGACGAAAACATGCATTGTACGCAGTTTAAGTGTAGGCAGATGGGAAGTCAGATGTGCTTGTGTTTTTGTGAGTCTCTTCATCTTTGAGGACTGTAGATAGACCAAAGTCATTTTTTACTTAGTCCCACTACTAGGCATCTGGGTCTCTGGTACTTAATGACGTGCCTAACCATTCCTCTTCATGGCACATCCATTTGGCTAAGAGGGACCCAGAGGTGAGAAGACACTACTTACCTCTGGTCCTTGTTAGCCTGGTGCTTGGATGGTAGAGTTCACGTAAGTTAGGCTTCAGGAATAGTCTGTGGTCATGGAATCCTGCTTTTCCCTCCAGAGACTAGACCAAGATAACTCCCTTCTAGGGGTGGCAGAAGTACACACTGGGGAAAGCTTGCCTTCTTCTTCTGGTGGTTTGGTGGTTGTTAGCCCCAGTGCTCTTCTTCTGTCTTATCTCTTTCCCTCGTTGCTTTCCTCTATTTGCTTTCTAGCGATGGAGCTTGGGGGAAGCCACAGGGATGACGGCCTCACTTGCACCCATCCCTGACCATCTGTTCTCAGAGACTCGGCGGCTAGCAGAAGGAGTGAGGATTTCAGGGAAGAGGACCAGAGGGGGCTGGTGGACAGCAGGCGTCTCTCTCCTCAGAGAAAACAGCTAGTCCTCTGTGACCACTTCTCCTTCTAACAAGAGGGATCGTGCAGCCACTGCCCACACCAGCATATGCCCTTGGGAAGACCAGATGGATTTGTACCAAATAAAATCTTCATTGGAGTGGATGGTGGTAGAAGAATGCATTTTATTGTGCCACGGGATAATACAGTGTTCTATTTCGGATGACTTTTGGAAAGTCTTTATTTTAGGTTCATCTCTGGAGATGTGATTTCTTTGTATTCTTTAACCTACCTAGCAGGGTGGTTAAGAACTCAGTAGCCTTTAAAGTGGGCTAGATCTGCCCGTGTTCAAGTTCAGCTTCTGCCCCTTTTTTGCTGTGACTTTGGGCACGTTATTTAACCTTGGAGGCTCAGTTTCCTCAGCTAAGAAATGGGCCACTGATTGTTGGCTCTCACACTGGGTTTTCATGAGGGTTATATATGCAGTAATGCATTTAAAGTAGCTTTCTATGGAGTTATTTGAATGTTGGGCTCGTGTTGCTTTTATTAAAAGGATTCGGTTCATCCTTTAAGCTGTGGCAGTCAGGTGGCCGTTGTGAAACCAAAAGGGCTGTCTTATGTGAGGCTTAATAGATTTTTTTTTTTTTTTTTTGAGGAACTAAAAAAGGAATTTGTTTATTGAGGGCAAGAGGATGCAAACAATATAAAAATCAAAAGCTTATCTGACTTTTCTTTCTCTGCTTCTCAAATGGGGGTTGGATTTTATTTGTAAATTTTCTGAGGGTCCCCAACTGCCAATGGAATCCTTTATACAGAGGGAACCTGTGTGACAGATTCCTTAAGAGACCCTTCGGAAGAACTCTCATTGGGTAGGAGTGGTGCTCAATATCGCCTATTTCTTTCCCTTCTGCTTCATGTGTACTACAAAATAGTCATTGCATGCAATGGTGAGCCCTGCGATTAGCGAGAAGAAGCTCTGGAAGCCCACTTTGCCATCTCGGCACTGGTCGAGGTCCTTCATTATTTTGTCCACGGCCAGAGGGTCTTTCTGATTTTCCAAAAATCCAGGGAACTCCTTTTCCATGAGTACTCGCAGGTCCTCCTTTGTTAAGTAGCCTTTCTCACCAGCAAACTTGTGAAATGTGAACATCATGGTTTCCATGGCATGTTCCATTTGAGATGGCATTTTGGTGAGGTCCGTTGAAACCTTGGCCCGAGGCGCAGCAGGGACGATTGGCTGGGTGGGACGCGCCGCCAGTGAGAGGCTTAATAGATTTTTAATATCATTCAGTGCAAAGGTTAAATAGGAGGATGATCACGTTGGGGCACCTCTGCTTAAATGTGGCTCTTACTTTCAAATCAGGGCTTTAAAAATCTCCTTCTCTAGAAACATTCCCAGTGAAACCTGCCCCCGCCCCCCAATTGTTGTCTCTGTTTGCTACAGCCTTCTCTCTGCTTTCATGTTTTAGCTCTGCAAAGTCATAATCATTTATCCACATGGATTTTTATGTGTGTTCATCCTGTCTCCCCCCTTAGAAGACGTATCCTTTCCTTCCCTGTGGAAATACCATGCTCCCTTTCCTTAAGGAGCTGGGAGAGAATCCAGCTCGATGTTCATTATGGCTCCGTGTATCACTGTGCTTCTCTTCCCTTCGTTCACCATGTGGTTAAAAAGCAAAATGGGGAAATGGTCATGCAGAGATGGTGGATGTCCCTTAGTGTATGTCATCTGTAACTTCTGTGTACTGAATTTCGCTGAAATGTGTCAAAAGATACTGAAGACAGGCCTCTGTGAAACACTGAATTTTCTGGCATTTTCAAAATTCAATTGCATATATTAGACTCATTGTCATGAACTGGAAGTACATTGTCCTTCCTTTTCATGATGTTATCAGATTGAGCTCAGGTTCAGAGGACTCTTAGAAAAATTAGTGTGGTAGGAGGTGTGCCTGGGTGGCTTGATCGGTTGAATGTTAGACTTTTGGTTTCGGCTCAGGTTTTGATCTCAGGGTCATGGGATGAAGCCCCATGTAGGGCTGTGCTCGGCAGGGTGTCTGCTTGAGAATTCTCTCCCTCCGTCTTCCTCTGCCCCTGCCCCTAGCACACGCTCTCACTCTCTCTCTCACTAAAATAGATAAATAAATCTCCAAAAAATTATTGTGGTGTGAGCAGATTCTAGGGGATTGAAATAGAGATTTCTCTAGCCTAGGTTACTTAGCACTCTGAGAGTTGAATAGTGAAGTGGCAGATGCGGACAGGGATCAAACAGTATGGAAAAAGCTGGGGAAAAGAGCGACGAGGAGACGAATGGGAACCGTCCCCACAAAGGCCATTGCTCTGAAGCAGTTGGAATTCTTTCATTTGACTTTGGGACCCTTCCTGCAAGGCAGGGGAGTTTGTCCTGGGCGCTCTCTGCTTTCCCTGGATTCAGGGTTCCCCAGCAGAAGGGAGCTGTATTAATGGTCCTGTCCAGTTGTGCTCTTCCAGGGGGCTCTTCCACGAGGTGGAGAGAATGCTGATGGTTTGAGCTAGGAGGAGAAGGGCTCGTGTTGTCAGCAACACTTGTCCTTTCTCAGTGTAATCAGGTTTCATCTGACAGGTCCCCTGAGATGTGGAATCAGAGCCCCAGGAGTTTCCCAGGACACACACTTGTAACTGTCCTCATCTGGTAGCCAGGTAGGGTGCCTTGAGGTCCTAGTGGGCCCCTCCTATCCTTCGTTCTCCCTCCTGTGCTGGCTGACCTGGGGGCATCCCGAAGGGCTGCAGGAACCTCAGCCACTCCTCTTGCCCCCTTACCTGGCTGTGGGTTCAGCTCTGGGGACTCGTGTGTTTGGCAGTCCTTAGTGTGCTCGGTTGGCTTTCTCCACGTTCCCAGTGACTTCTGTTTTTAATCATCCACTTGTGGAATGTTCACAAGGGTCTTGTGGTCCTCCTGCCTAATTGACCTCCTTCATTTTAGAGGTAAGGACCCTGAGGCCCCGGGAGGGAACATAATAGGCCTGCAAAGGTAGGTTTTGGTTAAAGGCAAATCCAGGACCAGAACCTGAATTTCTGGAATCCTTGTTCAGGGCCTTTTCCATTTCTGTCTTCCACTTGGTGTTGTCAGACTTCCAGAACCCCTCTGTTTTTGGCCAATGAACCTCCAGCATCTGGGAGAATAGACGTTTCTATGAAAACCCAATTTTAAACCTATTTTTTTTCCCAGTGAGAATACATTACTTTGATAATCAAAAGAGAAAATAAAGCTTAGTTAAGGAGTTTGCTAGAAGCAAAGGCAAGGCTGCAGCCTCTTTTGCATGGCATGCGGAGGAGAGACGTTGATGGAGGAGAGGCAGTAAGCAAGGCACTTAGGCTGTGGGCTCTGAAGAGCCTCCCTCTGGTGCTTGCACACACCTCTGATCCCTGCTCAGAGAGGCCTTCCAAGGCCACCCTTTTGAAATAGCAACGACCCAGCTACCTCTAAACAATCCTTTCTGTCCCCTTCACCGCTCTGTTTTCCTGTAGGGCCCTTGTCACTCTCTGACATTGATTCTAGTTGTTTTTTACTTCAAATATGTCCCCTTCCACTCTTATGGAAGCCCCACGGGAATGAGGACTTTGGTCCCCTTTGTTCACTGCTGTATCACCAGCGCCCAGAGCAGTGCCTGGAACACAGTAAGCAAATATTTCTTGAAATGGTGAATGGAACTTTGGGCAAGGAACCCAATCTTTCTGTGCCTTACTTTTCTTGAGAGTAAAAATAGGGATTAAAAATAGAGCCTTGCTAGAGGCTTCCAGCTATGGAGTGGGTAAGTCATGGGGATGAAAGGGAACACAGTCGGTGGTATTGTCATCGTGCTCTATGGTGACAGATGGTGGCTACATTTACGATGAGCAGAGCATAAGGTGTAGAGACGTTGAATCACTCTGTTGCACACCCAAAACTCATGTAACTTCGAGTGTCAGCTGTATTTCAATATCAAAAAAATTGAGCCTACCTCACAGAGTTGCAGTGACAACTAGAGGAGTTAGTTGACTTTTCCAAAGCCCTGGGAACCAGCCTGGCACTTAGTAGATGTTCAGTAAAAGGTTCTCTGTTATTATCATCATTGTTAAATATTTGACTTCCTTACTAGACTGTAAATTCCCTGAGGACAGAGGCTGTTTCTCTTACGTCATCTTTTTATTCCCAATAGCGAAGTGATTAACATGAGTGATATTTAGCATTTGTTAAATCGATAAACAAATTACGGAGAAATTGTGGGCGATACCTCTGTAAATATTTGTTAAATTTAAATACATCGTTTTCCTTCTTGTCTTTTTCTTCAAGCTGCCGTTGGTGAATCTTCTTGAATAACATGATTATATTGTGCCTTAGCTCATCCCTGAAGCAGTGGGGCCAATCGTTTTGTTGTTGTTGTTGTTGCCATGACTCAGCTGAGTTTGTTGGGGATTGACAGTGGCAGAAGCTTTGTGAATGATGGAGGTCACGTCAGCCTCTAAGACACAGGGTGGTTACCTGGGGTCTCGTCCATTCATAGTTGGTACTTCACTGAAATGCTTTCCTGGGAAAGGGGGTGCTTACCAAGGCTGCAGGCGTTAGAGCAGACAGATGCAGGAAAAGATGAAAGAGCAGGTTTTGAGGGAAACGTACTCCTCCTCTCTGTTCGCAAGAAATAGTTTAAAGGTTGTAAAAAGATTCTGCTTCTAAACTAGAACCAGTCATTTGAATTCCGTGGGCCTCACAGTTTTTCTGGTAAAATGAGAGAATGGGACAAGGAAATCTCAAAGGAACCTTCTTACTTTTGAAATTCCCTGATTCTCTGGAAAATGTTGAAGAAGGCCCTAGACCAATGAAGAATTTAAGGGCAAAGTTTTGAGTGGAGACTCTGATAAAATGGAAGAGGGGTGTTGCCGCAGGAGGGAGCATTGGATGAGGGGCTAAGTGGCGCAGAGTGTGCATCTGTGAGAGGGACTGGAAAATTAGAGTGTTTAAATAGAAAATGAACTCAGAACCCACATCTTACCAAAAGGCTTTTCTGATCTCCTGGCCTGGGTCAGTTTATTTAATGTGAACTAAGTTGCATGTTAGCTGTCCAATCTGGGTGTCTCATTTGTGAAACTTTCCCATAACTAAATCCCGGGAGGTTTCCAATCATGCCCATAAGGTAATGCAATTTGGCAAGAGGATTTGGACCTTGACAAAAATCTCTTGCCCAATTTGGTTTCCAGAAAGGCTGACTTACCTAATTTGAAAATAAATTGAAAACAAAACCTTTGGTTGTTACTTGTTTGATGAAATGCCACAGAAAGCTATGTTGCTTTTTTTCTCATACCCCATTACTGTAGAGAAGATTGTTATAGTATCTGTCCTTGGTTTTACTGTCCTTTCCTGCCATAGTGCTCCCATAAGCCTAAATCACTATAGCAGTGATGCTTAATCCTAGGAATCCTTCCTTGTGTGTGTGTGTGTGTGTATTTTGTACCACGTGTATCTCCCTGCATTCCCTATCTCCATATTAATATTTGCGTCTATGTCTATGTAACAAATCACCACAGACTTAGTGGCTTAAAATGACACATGTTTACTTTCGTGTAGTTTCTGGGGGTCAGGAATTTGGACACAGTTTATTTGGGTCATTCACTTCGGGTATCACAAGGCTGTAATTAATGTATTAGTCACGGCAATGGTCTCATCTGAGGCTTGACTGGGGCAGAATCTACTTTTATTGGCAAATTACTGAAAAAGTGCTAAAGTACTTAGCACTTGTGGACAGAGGATTTCAGTTACTTGTTAGCTCTTGGCCAGAAGTGGCCATCAGCTCTTTACCATGTGCCTCCTAACCCAGGCATCTCACACAAGGCAGCTTGCTCCTTCCAAACTAGTAAGGGAGTTTAATGTTTTCCTGTAGCTCAACTTTCTTTATAGGTCTTATCCCAGTTTTTCCCTATTATCCTTATAAGGTAAGATAGAAGTAGGGAGAACCAAGAGGCTTCAAATAAGCTAAATGAAAAATTAAAAATAGAAATACCATATGATCCAGTAATTCCACTACTGGATATTTACCCAAAGAAAACAATACCCCCCCGCCCCAAGTCAAAAAGGTACATGCACCCCTGCATTGATGCAGCATTATTTGGAATAGCCAAGATATGAAAGCAATGTAAGTGTCCATGGATAGATGAATGGATAAAAAAGATGTCATGTATGTGGGCAATGAAATATTTCTCAGCCATAAAAAAGAATGAGATCTTGTCATTTGTGACAATGTGGATGAACCTAGAGGGTACTATGCTAAGTGTAGTAAGTCAGACAGAGAAAGACAAATGCCATGTGACTTCACTTATGTATGGAATCTAAAACAAAACAAAACAAAACCCCAAATAAACAAAAGAAGCTAACTAAAAAATTACAGAGAACAAACTCTAGTGGGTTGCCAGAGGGGAGGGAGGGAGGGGGATGGGCAAAATAGCTGCAGGGTATAAACTTCCAGTTATAATATAAATAAGTTACTGGGATGAAAAGTATAAATGCCCCCTCCCATCTCCAAAGGCTAAGTGAAATGTCTAAGGTTGCAAGTGGCCAGTGGTTGCATTGGAATTAGAATACAAGTTGGGGTGCCTGGGTGGCTCAGTGGGTTAAGGCCTCTGCCTTCGGCTCAGGTCATGATCCCAGGCTTCTGGGATCCAGCCCCACATCAGGCTGTCTGCTCAGCGGGGAGCCTGCTTCCCATCCCCTCTCTCTGCCTGCTTCTCTGCCTACTTGTGATCTGTCTGTCAAATAAATAAAATCTTAAAAAAAAAAAAATACAAGTTGATCAGTAAAAGAAAAATTGGCATTTTCTAAATATTTACTACATTCCAGATACTGCACAAAGAGCTCTATGTTGCTACGTGCTCATTCAGCTCTCGATGCAATGCTCTGAGCTAGGTATCGGTATTGACGAAATACTTAATGGGTGGGGAAATCAAGGGCTGGAGAGGTTATATAACCTACCCAAGGTTTGCAGACAGAAAATGCCCAGGTTTGAACACCTGCAGGCAGATTCCAGAAGCCACTACCATCCTGCTCTGAAAATCTTTCCATTTGCACATAATGCTACCCGTATTGAGAATTCTTCCTTTCTTTTGTCAGGTGCTTAATCCACTGCAATATTGCAAAGGGATCGTTGTAATAGATTGCTCCTTTGAAAGTGTATCAATAAAATGGAGGGACAGTGTTCTTTCTTTTCTGCTTGAGCCAGGCTTTCTCACTTTTTTCTCAAGACATATGGGACAAATTGAAGGAAACCAGGATTTGGTGGGATTTGCATGTATTAATAACACTTTTGCCGCATACACACCCAAAAAATGAAACTTACAGAGTCCTCAGAGTTGATAAAATGCAGCTTGTTCATTTTAATTCATTTAAAATGTTCATTTTCAGTTAAGCACTATGCGTTGCGTTATTTCATAAAACACCAAGGACCTGGGAAAGACAGAAAAGGTCTATTTTCCATTCTCTAAAACCACTTGTGTGGATGGATCTTGTTGAGACATGTGTACAATTTGATTTGAGCATTAGAAACTGATATTTTAGAGTAAAATAACCTAGTTGTGTGTGTTTCTTCTATATTTCTGGAAACCTAGAGCGTTATCCTGCAAGATAGGTTAAAATGTAGAAGTATAGAGAAAAAAAGTAAAATACAGAGGTCTGTTGATGATTGAACTTTTTCTTGAGTAGCAACAGATAGTGGTCAAGAGAATGGAAAAATATTGTACTGGGTGAGATCCAGTCAAACACCCAAATGTGTTGTGGCTGTCCTCCAGATTATATAACATGTAGAATGGCAGAGTCCTCCAGCTGGGAGGACGTTAGACCATACTGAGGACCCCACTTCATTGGCTGGAACGGGTGCAAAGGTGAAAGTAGGTCAAGGTCATGTATCTAACTTCCTTCATTAAATGCTTATAAATTTGCCTTCCCTGAACTCATGTTGGAAACCTTTCTTGAACTTATTGTCCTTTCTCCTATACTACATTTGAATTTCTTTTTATAAACCTCAATTCAAATCAGCATAGCGCGTAGTTATTTGAGTGTATGTCTCATTCTCCGTAGGCTTCCTTAGACTATTTATAATTAACTTTAATCTCCTTCCAGTACCTAGCATGAGGCGGGGGACATTGGAGGTTCTCAGTTTGTACCGTGGACAGCAGAGCTTACCACCATTAGTGCTAAAACTTCCATGTTAAGTTTTTGAGGGAGATCCCCTCATTCTAGGAATCTGAGAGTTGGTGAACAAAATCAAGTCCACGGTACCCCTGTCTTCACGTTCTTATTTTTTTGTTGTTGTTGTTCTGTTTGTACCTATTTATTTTTCTCAGCCCATCTTTTCCACTTAAAAATTATAGCAAAATAACATAAAATTTACTATTTTACCCATTTTTATGTGTACAATTTAGCATCACTAAGTACAGTCACACTGCTGCATGACCGTCTTCCACCATCCACATTTAGAACGTTTTCTTCTTCCCTAGCTGAAACTCCATACCCATTAAACAATAACCCCACTGCCCCCTGCCCTCCCCAGTTTGGTAGCCCCCGTTCTCCTTTCGACTTTGACTCTCCTAGGTGCCTCTCATAAATGGAGTTCTACAGTATTTGCCTTGGGGTGGCTGGCCTCACTCACTTGGCTTGTGTTTTGTGGTTCGTCCATGTTGTAGCCTGTGTCAGAATTTCCTTCTTTTTGGTGCCCTCCATTGTCTGTGAAGACTCAAGAGTCTCCGTGCTTTTAGTTTCTGTAGCCAGAGGTCCATTTTTCTTCCAGGCCTCTCCTTGGCCTCTTGGTGAGAGGACAGTTCCAAAGGCATGTCTTGACTCCCTGAGTGGTGTTCTTTGGCAGAGCTGACCAGTGAAACTGAGGCACTTCATGTCGGTGTAACATGGCAGCACCTGGTGCATGTCAGGGGATCTGCCTGTGGTCTCTTGGTAGCAGAACTCAAACAAGACTTTCATAAACAGTATAAACTTACATTTTGAAGAACAAAGCTGAGTTGGCCTCAGAAACCGTCCTCGGCATGGCCATCAGAGCCTATGTAAATGGTCCATAAAGAACTTGTTTCTTCATGAAGCTCACCAGGAAAAAGACACAGTCCCTGCCTGTATGCAGTTTATATTCTAAGGTGTGAAATGTCAGAAATGACTCTGGAGAATTTGAAAAAATGAATTTAGTTAGGAGTCTTAAAAAGTGATCATGTAAGGAGGACCCCGAACTTTCAGAGACAGAAAGGGAAAACATTACTTGGTACAAGTATTGAAAGAATAAACCTAGGAGTCCTTAGTTGACTAAAAGCTGATTGGGAAAAAGTGCTGAAATATACTAAAAATAATACAAGTTTCAAGGAAAATAACCCTTTTGCTAACCTTTGCATTAGTCAGTTCCTTATTATTTTTTCCTGTTTTAGTCACTCTTTAGAAGAGTGTGTATAAATATAGAAGTTGAAGAGAAGTGTGATAAAAATAATTGAAGATGTAGAGAACATGGGTTTTAAAAGAAAAGGTTAGAGAAATTTGGGGAATAGAATGGCTGCCTTTGTTATCTTAATATAAAAAAAAATCATAAGACTACTTATGGGTGAGCCAATGTGAATGAGACCAAGAAGTTTAAAACACACTCTCTCCCTCTGTGGGACTTTAATCTACTGTCAGGTTTTTGTTGAGTAGATCAGTTTTAGCCTAGCGGAGTGCCTTGTAACTACCCATTGGGAGATGAGATTCCTTCCTGGCAGGCAAGAGGTTTGAGCAGGAGAGCTTCCTGAAGGAATCTGGACTGAATGATGTCAGTTATGTAACTCCTTTTTATTTTAAGATTAAAAGGAAATTTTAGAAAGAGCTAGCTAATTGCCCTGTGAGTCTAAGAGTCCACATTTAAAATATGTGTACTAAGGTATTGAAAATAAAGAAGAAAGGCCCTCTTGGTCACTCCAGAGTATTTTCGGATCCTCCTCCTGTTGTTTTTAATCTGACTCTTGTTTGTCCCTTCCTTAGTAGTTATTACAACTTGCAGATATTTTGTTTGTCTGTTTATTCTTTGTTTTGTCTGTCTCGCCATCACAAGGTAGGCACCTGAGAACAGGGACCGGGGACTGTTTAGTTCTTTATTGTATTTCTCGCATCAAGCAGAGCATTGACACACAGTAGGTGCTCAAGACAAACTGATTTCACGAAGGAACCGTTCAAGAGTGAGGAAGAGGGAGGAAGGGACAAGCGCTGGGAAATCAGTTAGTGGACTTTAAAGGCCTTGAAGGGACAGTAGCCTCGGGGTTAAATAGGGAAGGAAGAGAGGAGGGAGCAAAAGAAGGGGAAGGGGAGTCCATCACAGGCCATTTTCCTGTTGTTGTGGGTATGTTAGTTAAGAATATGCTAAAAATGGTAGCCATAGAGTGTCCTATAAAACATGGGACACAGCATGGGCTAGTGCCCAGACACACCAGCTCCGGGAAACAGTTCATGAGGATTCGCCACTGGGTGAAGTTGGTTCATGTTTTCTAAAACAGCCAAAGACTCTCTGAAAAGCAAGTTTTCCTGGTGTGTAAATCAGTTGGAGATTTTAGTGGTGGTGGTGGTGGTATGTGTGCATGTGTGTGTGTTTCAAGCATCTAACTCCTTTATTTGTATTTTCTGCCCTGGCCTTCAGATATTTTTTGAGCAGTTTTAGATTAGATAATCTGCATTGGGATAATGGAGCAATTTTGCAGTGAACTGGCTCCTGGCTCCATGCTTTGGACTAGTCGATTCTTCTTGGCCTGACTAGCCAAAAAAAAAAAAAAAAAAAAAACAACTTGATTTAGTCTGGTCTGGTCTGTTGTAGTGTGACTTAAGGACATGAAGTCCTAAAACACAAGCCTATTAATGAAAGGGTAAAACAAAGTTTCAAAAGAAAATCACCTCTTCCCAAACAAGCAGTCATCTCCAAATCTAAATAATTTCACCTTCCAAACTGTCCCATGGGGATGGAACTTTTGAGGGAAATTTGTTTGAACCATGGGGTTCCCTCATACCTTGAATATTCTCAGGGGAAGCCTGGAGTGTAGCAAAGACCAACCTTTATCAGCCCACCAAGCTCTCGCCATCTCCATACGTCTCACCAAGAGAAGGCAGGCTGGGAGTCTGTCCAGCTGCTACTGCTGAAGTCCTTTTAATAGGGGTAAATGAAAGTGAGAGCCTTGAACCTGTGGTCTTTTCCAGAATAGTTTTTAGGGATGTACTGTCGTGGTGGGAGCCCCACCCCCTCCGCTTCCATGGTTTTATAAATCTTTGGAGGACCTCTTTGGGACAGGGATGATAAGAAGCAAATGTTCCTTCTGCCCATGTCCCTTTGTCTGAGCTCTTGATGTCCTCAGACCCCACGTTCACATTGGGGAAAGGAATGAAAATAACAGGGCCTTTCATTTATAAAGCAGCTTTTAAAATATTTGCTTTTGTTATCTTGTTCCATCCTGATAATAGCCGTGTGAGAAAAGCAGGGTGCGTTCTTACCGTCCTTGTGTACATGCGGAAAAACTGATGCACAAAGTATTTAGTGAAAGGGCAGAGCAGGGACCGAACGCTGTGTCTTCTTGCTGGGAAAACAAGCACAAGTGCATAATCGTCTTTCTGCAAAGAGTCCTGAAGAAAAATTTCAAAGAGGAGGGAGTCCAATGGGATGTATTTCAGCTTTTTAAATTTTTTTCTTTGGTGAAAGAGTGAATCAACATCCTCAGAGCCTCTGGGGTGGGGAGCCCTCCTTACCCTTGAGACCTCATCGGGAGTCACTGAGTGCCCTGGGGCCCCGAGTTCAAGTGCTAAAGAGACAGTAGGGCCCACAAGACTTTGAGGAGCAGGACAGATCCAAGACCAAGTCTTTTTTTATTTTTATTTTTTATTTTTTTAAAGATTTTATTTATTTATTTGTCAGAGATCACAAGTTGACAGAAAGGGCAGGCAGGTTGGGGGGGAAGGAGGCCCCCTGCCAAGCAAGGAGCCCGATGCAGGGCTCAATCCCAGGATCCTGGGATCATGACCTGAGCCGAAGGCAGAGGCTTTAACCTAGGCGCCCCCTGAGACCAAGTCTTAAGTATTAATTGAGCACTAAGGAATTCTGAAATGGACAGGTGGAGAGAATCCCCATACAGCTTGCTTCTCTGGTAGGCAGTTGCTTCTACCAGGCCCGGTTCCAGAACGATGGCTTCCATAGGTGTATCTGTTTGCTTTCTGATGGGACATACAGTTTACCTTTCGAGTTCTATAAATGGAATTAGGGGTGAAGCCTTGACTTTGTTGGACAGAGGACCTGCAAGTTGGTTTCTCAAGCTGGTTTTTCTCCTCCACAGTGAACATTTTGTACAATCAGGTAGACCTTTCTGCCAGAGGACCAACTCTTGGGTGTTTGGAAAGGAAGACAAACCTGTATTTTGTAGAAAGGGCCTATTGTTCCTGGGGAGTGGCTGTAGCCAACTTCTTGGGCTCCTTGGCTGACTGTGAAGAAGGAACTGAAGTCAGAATGCTAATCACTGACTTGCACAGACATCAACAATCAGACCTCAGGGAACTCATACGGAAGTAAACAGAAGTACTCCATTTCAGACTCTAGAAGAGGAGCAGTTGTGTCAAAGAGGCTCAAGACGAAAAAAATGTGTTGGTGAGGGGACAAAAAAATCTCATTCCCCGCTTCTCAAACGGGTAGTCTTAAAAGAAGAATCCTGAGGTGTGAGCTCACTAGCCATTCCCAGGTTTGATGTGGCCGGCAGGCTTCTTCTTGGAGAGGTGATCTCCTGAGCCCAGAGCCAGCGCAGGCTGGTGAGGAACTCACCCTGACTGGATTGCAGGGTTTCTCTGTGTGAGCTGGACACAGACTTTCGCATTCTCGTCGTGCACTGCATTTCCATTGATCCATTTCCTATTCTCGTTTGTTCCCTCTCATGCCAAACAACAGGCTGCTGTTGTGAATTCTGTTATCAGAATTCTGATACGTGAGGAATTTTGGAATTGTTGGAACCAGTGTGTCACTGTGAGTGGTAGGTCCACGGAAGTGTTCTCAGTTTGGTTTAGCCCCTGATGATTTTTCCTTCTCTTGATGTAAGGAGATGATCATTCTCCCCACTCCCCACCCACCCCCAAATTACTGCTCTCCAACATCCTTCATGTAGATTTATGTATTCTAATCTTGGCCTGTCTTTGAGTTAGTGCCAACTTATACAAATTCCAAGTCATGGATGTGGTAGGTGGGTAAAATGATCTCTCCTAGAATGCATGGTGGAAACAGAAGTGGCCGAGGCACGGGGAAACCTGGTTCTACTTCTGCCAGTGACCTTCCTGTGACCTGAAGTGTCACTGAGCGGGTCGTGTCACCTTACATGGCCATAGTCACCTTTTATTGACAAGGCTGGGCTAGAACGTGGTTACAGTAATTCTCATCTCAGTCTCCCCTCCTTCTAGATTAGACCTTAGAATGTGACCTTACCAGGAGCCATTTATAAGCCATTTGAAGTCTATCCAGTAGTTGTGTTTATGATTCTCTCAGCCTTATTCCGTGAACTTTGGCAAGTAGAGAAGTTATCCCATCTGTTACTCTCTCTTCCTCCGCTCTGTGCTGTGGATACATCAAAAGCTGTAACTTGCTCTCCAGGTGAACCTTTGTTTCCAGTGAGAGGACGTTCTCACACGCACCCTTGACCTCACATCACCGAAATTAGAAGAGGTCAGAGCTGGGGTGCCTGGGACAAATAGGAACATCTCAAGTTTAGGGTTGAGGAGTCCTGATGAGAAAAATTAACAGTGTGGATAAGGGATTCAAAGACCCATAAAGCACTCCTCACTGTTGGCCATTTTGGGGAGTCCCATTGTCTTCCAAGCTATTGTCTTGACCAGCCAGGAAACTTGTGGAAAGGTGGGCAGTTTGCTGGAAGTGCCACACGCCATACTGTGTTCTCTTAAGGAGCCGTGGGGCTGCAGCACCGCGTCCCTAGGAGGGGCTTCCCACCGGCTGCTCGCAGTCTGCACGTCACAGATGATTGAGATTTTCACCAGTCTGCTGGGCACCCCTCCGTGAGCCTTGCTGTGTCATCCTTGTTAGCCTGGGGCCTGTATATAGCATCATGCCAAGTGGGGTAGGCATTGTCTCACTGCAGGCTTGTGAAAATCGGATGTGTGACCCTGCCTGGCTTCTCACCCCTCAGGCCAACTTTTGGAGTCTTTCGGACTTTCTGCGTCACTGGGACCCCAGGGCTGCTCAGGCAGCTCTGCTTTCTTGCTGACATCTTTTGGTTACCTTTGCCCCCGCCCCCACTCCCACCCCACAAACCTTGTTTTTCAGCCATCAGGGAGTTTATTTTTATTTTATTTTTTTAAGTTACTCAGACATTCAACCACACTTGGGGGCCGGCGGGTGGGGGGGGGGCGGATACAAACGGCTGTAAGAAACTTCCCCAAAATGTAAGGGACTTAAAATGCACTTGAAGACGGGAGGCCTAAGTGTGTGAAAAGTCACCTTAGTGGTATTAGCTCACGGATGAAGTAGATGGTATGATCGGAGAAGGAGAGATTTCTATTCAGGAGTGATCGGGAAGGGCTCTGTTGAGGTAGTGGTCTCGCTCCATGGCCTGAAAGCTCAATTTTCTCCTCTTTATATGTAACATCTGAGATTATCTCCCTCTATATCTATTATCCCTATGGCTCTGAGTGGTGGGTCCTGTATACAATAAGATACAATAAGAAGCTCTGTGAGTTACAAAGTATAACAATAAAATGAAAACCTCTGAACCTACCACCTAATTTAGGAACTAGAACATTCCCAGTACTACCGCCCTGCCTTTGTGCATCCCTCCCATTCCAGCCCTGCCTTCCCACCCAGTCTTGAAAGTCAAGCCAGGGTCTTAAATTTCATGAAGTTTATTCCCTTGCTTTCGTTTTTTTCTTTTTTGAAAGTCCATGTAGACATCCTGTGTTTTCTTTGGAGAGCTAGCTCATAATCTTCTGTGATACGGGTTCTTTGAAGGCAGAATACCTGGGGCATATGGGAGGGTCAATTTTACATATAGGTTCCCCTGCTATCCAAAAGTAGAGCGTTCCTACAAAAACCTTCTTAAGCTGGAATGATGTAATGCGAAGGGGTAGTTACCATTAATTTTACGGAAAAAGTTTTGAGTATTCCCAAACCCAAAATATAATGTCCCTCAGGCTTTTCTGATGTCTTAGGATATAGGTACATCTTGCTAACTGACCCCAGAAAGAAACTGAGATCAAGTACGGATGCTCACAGACACAGTTCAAAGCTGCGGCCACTTGATGCTGAGATGCTGAGTGTGGCTGCTGGGGCACAAGCTGGTGAGGTCCCTCTCATTGCTTGGGATATTCTGCGTCTGTAATGGCTTGCTGCAAAGCAAACACTGAATGCGATTTCCATTTTTCTCCTTTTCTCGTAAAAGGGAAAATCCTCTTCAGATTTCATTTGGTTAGTGGAGACAGGTCCTAACAGAGGTCTTTTGTAAAAGTGAGGTGGTGTAGCGCGAAGTTTTGGAAAGTGGGGGATACCTGTATTTACTTGGCTGGGCCGCGGTGCTTGGCTTTGTAGTCAGACATTATTTTGGATGTTTTGGTGAAGGTGTTTGTGGACGAGATTGACATTATAATTGGTAGACTTTGAATAAAGCAGGTTGCCCTTCATGATGTGGGTGGGTCTCGTCCAATCAGTTGAAGGCCCGAAAAGACCAAGCACCACTGCCAACACACCCCCCACCCCCGCCAACCTGTTGCCCTGAGCAAGAGGGAGTGTGGCAGCCCCTGCCTTCAGACTTGAACTATAGCATTGCCTGCTGCCTGGGTTCCCAGCCTGCCAGCCCACCCTGCAAATTTTGTACTTGCCAGCTTCTGCAAGTGTTATGAGCCAATTCTTTAAAATAAATTTCTTCACACACACACACACACACACACACACACACACACTCGTATTGGTTGTGTTTCTCTGACTAATACAGCCAAGCACAGCTTTCTGCATGCCGTGTGGGTAGCATTACAGACTTGGTTTGCAGAGTATTCTTTCGTCAGGAGATCAGCAGTCTATTAGTCACGTACTAGGAAAGCATTTGGCTGATCCTGGCCTAGGCCGTGGAAGGGAAATCTTGATTTTTCTGTAGAAGCAATGCCCGCTCTGTCTTTTTTTGGGAGTGCTCTTTTCTCTTGGGTAGTACTCTATCCCCTTCCAAAGCTTTTCCTGGGTCACTCAGATACCCACTTTCACCCACCATCCACCCCAGTTCACCCATTTCTTCTCAACAGCGTGTGCACAAGCAGATCTGTGCATGTGTGTTTCTGTGCCTTCTGCTGGAACCTGGCTCTCCTTGTTACCAGGAAAGACCTTTCGCCTCTCTGAGCCCCCATCCCCGAATCTGTTGCAGGGTTGGGGGGGCCATCAATCTGCGTCTGTTGCATGTCCCTGTATTCCAGGTACTGATCGAGGTGCCTTACCTGTTTATTGCACATCCATCCTTCAACAAGCCCGGGTGGTAGCTACTCTCCTCATGATGACTTTGCAGTGAGAAACCAGTAGGAAAGTTACAGAGATGGGATTTGAATCCAGGCAGGGTGCCTGCCCCCCCCCCCCAGCCCTGAGCCCCTTGCTCCTAACAATTTTTTTAAACATACTATAAGCTGAAAAGTATCTGTAAATATGAGATACAGCTATTATTAAAATATACCCTTGCCTTGGGGCCCTGTGCTCTGCTAGTTGATAGCTAGGGCATTCGAGGAGCTGATCCAAGCTAATGAGGTCACAGGTAGGAATGTATTGCCCTTCCTGGAAAGCTCTGATTCTGTGACAGAAGGCTGGCAGTCACAGTTCCTGAGCACCAAGGAAAAGTTCTAGAGGGGCCCCTTAGGACGTGACAGTTAGTGGCATCCCCTTAGGTCACACCCAAAAACCGACCACCTCCTTGGCATTTAACTAGGTTCTGGAGACAACAGGGTAGCCCACTGAGACACAGCAACTCCACGGGCTTGGAGGGTCAGCGGCCTCAGCCAGGCATGACACACCTTTGGGACTCCTTTGCCAATCCAGGACCACAGCAAACATCGTTAAGTAATCATAGCACCGTGCAGAGTAACCGCTACTAACCCATGGCGTTGTGTACATTGCGTGGAAGGACCTTGGCCATTCTTGTGGAGATCTGGCTTTCCCCTGAGAACCCAGCCTGGCTTTGCTCTGCATTCTCCTGTGTCTCTCCTGTTTTCCCCACCCACACTTCTCCAGGATTTTAGCACTGACTTTTGCCTACTAGTCTTGTTTTCCTCAGTGTTTTTAACTCTTTTTCCTGTCTGGTTATGGAGTGAACCAGTACCACACATCTCAGTTTCCAGAGCTGATTCTCAAGGAGTGAGAGTCATTCCCTCTTTTCATGGAGAACATTTTTTGGGTAAGGACAGTGCGGGGAGAGGGTCACACCACACACCAACACTCCTGGGAGGGTCTCCACCTGTGAGATTCATTTCTCGCCACCATGGAGGGAACAGAAGTTCTTCCATTTAAGTGCAGAAACTTGCTTTTTAATTTTCTTTTTTAAAAAGCCTTGGTTCCTTTTTCTTCATAGATCCTGCTTCCCCCTGTTCTGTACTCTTACAGAGACGCTGGTGGGTAGAGATTGTTTCTGGTCCTAAGTTCCTTTTTGAGGGAACGAGACTGTTCCTATATGTCGCTGCTTTCTGAGGGGAGATCCACGCTCTTCCCCCTGCTTTCCAAACACTTCTCCCAAAAGCATTTTCAAGATGTCAGTCATGCAAAGGGAACAATGGCTTCTGGGTCGTTTCGGGGGCACCTTCTTAATGACTAAAAAATGAATAAAATGTAGAGGACTACTCCTCTCAAGTTGTGATTTATACGTTATTTCCTTGCTTTCTTCAACAGCCTTATTTTTGAACCCGTCCGTATTTTGATCAGCATTTTTTGGGGGAAGAATTGTGTGGTATTTCCCAACGTTCCCCCGTGGGTGGACCGGCATTACTGAATTACTTTTCTGTATTTTTTTTCTGCTTTCTGTCTCCCGTTTTGTCAAGGCTCCAGCAAGCTCCAGCCTTTTCTCGGTGTTTCTGAGTCCTGGAATTTTAGCGTGGCATCTGTGGTTGTGTTAATTTCCCATCATTATTTTCGAGCCCATCAAGGAAGCCTCATAAAAACAAAGCGTTTTGCTTGATCCTCAGGTGGGGAGGTTTGAACTCTGGCACACACGAGCCCTTCTGCGCGGTCCCAGAAGTCGGAGGGGCAGTAGTCTCATCGGCTGTTGGCAGAGGGCAACACATCCCTGTTGTCTGCCTTTGTGCCCTTTCCTCTTTCGTCCATTTAGTCTGTGCTAAGGGAGAGAAGGGCTGTTCAAAACATTCCTTGGGTGGTCAGATTTTTAGCATCCGTCTGAGACTTAGGGTGACATGCCAGTCCTGAGAGAGGCCCTGCGTGGAGGGAAGGAGCCAGAAGCCAGGCTAGTCCCATCCCTTTCTAGAAATATGACCCCCGTGTGGGGGTGATGGTACTGCGGGGTGCTATCCGTGTCAGTCAGGGTTCCCCAGAGAAACAGAACCAGTCACGTGTGTGTGTGCATGTGTGCATGTGTGCATGCGTGCACGCATGCCCAGAGGCTTATTTTAAAGAATTGGCCCATGCCATTGGGGAGGCTGGCAAGTCCAAAATCTGGAGGGCAGGCCGGCAGGCCAGAAACCCAGAGAAGAGCTGATGTTGCAGTGCGAGGCCACAGGCAGGCTGGAAGAGAAGTCCCTCCTCTCCGGGGGACCTCAGTCTGTTTTCCCTTCGGGCCTTCCACTGACTGATTGCACGAGGCCCACCCCCATTACGGAGGGCAGTCTGCTTTACTCAAAGCCCACAGATAGAAATGTTCATCTCATCTAAAGATGACCTCCATGGCAACATCTAGACTGGCATATGACCGGATGTCTGGGTTCCACGGCCCAGCCGTGTTGACATGTGAAATGAGCCCTCCCACCATCTCGCAGGGCTTTTGTGGGGCTTGGCTGTGAAGAGTCAGGAGCTGAAGACACGTGTGGGGGAGTCACTGTCCTTGAGCACTGCTCTTGTCTTTTCCCTCTCTCTGCCTCTTTTACTTCCTGAATTTTCTTTTTCTTCCCTCCCATCTTCACCCTTTGCCTCCTTCTTCTGACACGTGCCCTCCCTCTCCCACCTACTCCACCTGTGACAGGGACCACGTGCAAAGTGAGAATAAGGGGGAACAGCCTGATGGATGATTAATGTGTATAACGGAAAGAGAACAGATCTTGACGTTATTTCGACTGGAGTTAATCTCACCCTTTTAAGGTCACGGGCAAGTGGATATACCTCTCTGAGCCTTTGGTCACTGATTTCTAACATGAGGATAATGAGATTTATCTGGTACAGTTCTTATGATGATTAAATGATTTAACATAGTCATGTGCATTTCCCTTGCCTCCAGATGTTTCCTTGAATCAGAGTGTTTTTTAAGTTTAAAACGTTACTCATTTTGAACTCCTTCAGGCTTTGGGTACCTAGACTTCCCATTAAGAACAGATTAACTATTTTGGTACATTTGTGAATCATCATTTCAATAAATTCTCCTGAACATTCAGACACTCCAAGCAGAGTCCTACCTCAGGGCCTTTGCATGTGCTGTTTTGTCTATATAGATCTCCCCCCCAGATAACTGTATGGGTTATTCCTGCATATCTTTCAGGTATCTGTTCAAAGATCACCTCCTCAGAGGGGTCTTCCCTGATTAACTTATATAAAAGAATATACTCTTTCACTCTCTGTTGCACTTACTTGCTTTATTTTCTTCATAGTGTTCATCTGAAATATATATTTATTTTCTGTCCACACCTCCCACAACCTTGGATGTTCATTATAATCACTATGGGAGCTTTTAAAAATCCTAATGCCATTCCCGAATGATGAAATCAAACTCTGGGGCAGAGACCCAGGCATCAGCATTTTATAAAACT
The DNA here is from genome assembly GCF_964662115.1 of Mustela nivalis. Taxonomy (NCBI): domain Eukaryota; kingdom Metazoa; phylum Chordata; class Mammalia; order Carnivora; family Mustelidae; genus Mustela; species Mustela nivalis. The sequence continues at coordinate 54,537,987 of NC_139026.1, forward strand.
TTCCAGGTGATTCCTATGTGCAGCCAGGCTTGAGAACCAGTGCTCTAGTCTAGAACCCCCCACGAGAATGTGGTCAGGTGCAGGTTGCACGAGCATTATCCCGGAACGCAGGAGAAATACAGGTGCTTGGCCCCACCCCAGGTCCCCCGAGTCTGATTCTATTGTTTGGCAGGATCCCCAGATGAGTCGGATGACCCCGAAGTTGGAGATGCGCTGCACTGGAATGTAAACTAGTGGCATCATTTCGCTTTGTTCTTAATGCTGGAAGGGTGCCTGGTACACAGTAGGTACTCACTAAATATTTACTGAATGAATGATGAATTTGTGTTGCAGATAAGAGAAAGGAGGTGATAAGGGAAAGAGCAGAGAAATATGGAGAAGGGAAGGCAAGAGGAAACCAGCTTTGCCGGGCTCAGGCTCCCTGGGTACAGGCATACACACAGGGCTGCTGCTGCTCCCTGGGAAAACGGGACCAGCTTCAAGCCCGACACCTCTCGGGCTCGCCTCGAGCCATTGTGCCTTCCAAGGTGATTGCTGACTAATCAAAGATATTGTGATAATGAATTGCCTAACTACCCGGGCTGACTTCTTCCCTCCGAGCATCGATTTTATTAGGGGCCTGCTGAAACCAATTAGCCAATTAAGTAATAATTTAGTAAGACTTTATGGACTACCTATGACACGCATGGCTTCACATGGCTCAAGAGGCACGGAACCCAAGGTGGAAAAGATACAACTTACAATCCAGAGGTAGAGACCATCATGGAGGTGGGTGGTTTATAACTCGTGGTAAAAAGGGATCGGGGCTGGGAGACGCGCAGGCAGGGTGCTGTGGACGGTCAGGAGTAAGCGCTGATTCCAGGCATGGAGGTCAGTGTAGACTTCCTGGGTGGGGGAAGGTGGGGGCCTTTGAATTGGGCTGGAACACAGGGCAGGTGCCATGTACTTGGAGTGGAGGGAAGGCTGGTAGGAGGCAGTGAGGGCTGTAGGGCACAGAGGATGACTGACAGCTCTGGAAGGGGGATTGTAGAAGGGAAAAACAAGAAGCAATTTGCAGGTGAGTACAGATACAATCCTAGTGAGTTCACAAGGCCTTGTTCTTGGGCAGTATGGCAGGAGGGTGTGAGATGTGGGATTACGGTTTTGAGGGGTTTCTCGAATGTGGAAGATTGTATTTCCTTTCATCCTTAGAACAATGCTAAGAAGTAGGTGATGGGATTTCTGTTTTCTTTAATTTTTATATTTTTAAAAACTGGAATAGAATTGACATGTGACATTGGTATACAGCGTAATGGTATGCTATAGGTACGCATTGGGAGATGGTGATTCACAGTAAATTAACATCCATACCGTACATAGTCAGGAACTTTTTTCTTCTTGTGATGAGAACTTTTTAAGATGTCATCTCACCAACATTCAAATATACAATAAGGCATGGTAAATAATGTGCTGTACATTATATCCCTAGGGCCCATATATTTTATAACCAGACATTTTACCTCTTGACAGCCCCCCCTGCCTCACCCCACCACCACCTCACCCCTGCCTGTGGCAACCACCAGTCTGTTCTCTTTGAGTTCATTTTTTTTTTTTTTTAAAGATTCACTCGTATGTGTGATCCTACACTATTGTCTTTCTCTGACTTGTTTCACGTAGTTATTTTCATTTTAAGGATGAGAAAACCAAGACTCACAGGATAAGCACATCACCCAAGGTCACACAGCTAATAAAAGTGCCCTACGTGGGCCATGAACACAGGTCGGTCCCATGTAAGCTGTGGTCCTCACTGCTGTGCCTGGCTCTCTCCCGAATCAGCACTTTCTCTCGCTGCTGGCAGTGAGCAGACCTTATAAAGGAAGGTCAGGCTACCGCTTGCCTTGTTTTTGAGCAGTTTTCTTTTCTATGATTATCATAAATTGGGAATTTGTGGCAGCATCGTGACTTTGGTCACGATGACACAATATGGCCTTTAGGAGTAAAGGCTTTGAGTTCCCTAAAAAAGAAAAAACAACTGGTTTATAAGAGGGGATCGAAGAAAAGTAAGCCAGTCAAAGAACTTCTATCAGATCTCTTTCTTAGGTTTCTTATAATAATCAATAAATATTCAGCAATTCCTTCTTCATGTAGCTAGAAGAGCCAGGGAAGAATGGCGACCTTGACCAAGCTGCATTGAGTCCGTGATCTTGGTAAAAAGGAGTTTGCTGAGCACTCTGGGTCTGTTACTGAAAAGTTGAAGGAAACAGCATCTTGCATATTACCCTTGCATTGAGGACCATTTGGACCCACTTAAGTAGAGAATCAGGGCTGGGATCTGGTGAACTGGGACTGACTTATGCCACCCCATTGACCTAAATGAGTGGGATTCATTCAGACTGCTTCAGCTTCTAGACTGGTGTTCATATTAGCATTTGATAGAAGTTGGTCGACTTTTGGCTGACGTTGGGGGATGTGGGCAGAGCGGAACTGGTTTCTCTCTTTTATCCTTTGCTCTAGGAATGCTCTGAGGTAGGTCAGGAAGACTGATGACTCAGACTAGCAGTTAACCGCCTTGGACATCTCCAATCCTCTATCTGCAGTAAGGGGCCCAGTTAGGAGGACCGTCGATCACTCTCCCAGCTCTAAAGTTCCATACTTTTCTTTTACACAGTGATTGAAATAGCCATTAAGGGGCTGTGTTAGGCGTTGCTTACTTTTTTCCCCCAGATCTGTGTATTCAACTACATGTTTGCGTCATCCAGTTTTAAGAACACCTTAGTGGCCTCCAGACAGTTGTCCACAGCCCATCACCCGCTCAGCCCCTTATCCCAACCTATGAGTAGGTGCAGATTCCACATCTCTCTGATCTAATTAGGTGGATTTTGTTCCTGCAAGTGAAAGAGCCAGCGTGGCGAGCAGCACACACTCATCTGAACACGTCCTTCTGGCCTCCCGTGCACACAGGTGGATGGCTTCCCCTGAGCCTCAGGGAAAACCTTCATTTTGCCTGTCATTGCCCTTCCTGCACCATGGACACGAATGTCATTCTTCCACTGCAAATACAGCAGCGTCTGCCCTGCTCCATTTTCTTCCTTTTGCTAAGAAACAGCCAACCAGCTCTGCCTTCCCAAGAGAGAACAGACCTGGAGCCATGGGGGCTACGTTTTCAGCTTCAGTGGCAATTGCATTGGTTCCCTTCTTTCATCACCGATTAGGATGCGCGGGCAGTGCTGTGTGACGCAGAGCCCGTAAAGCATATCTGTCTCCTGCTGACTTCATGGTTCTTTCTGGAGGGGAGGCTGTGCCTGGGGATTAGGAGAGACTGGAGGATCAAGCAGGGTGCTATGGACTATTTACTTATACTCAAGAGCCTGACTGTCCTTTTGAAGGGAACAAGCTGCCTTTCCCTGCAGTATAGCTCTGTACTGCTGTGTGTGCGTGTGCACGAGGGTGTGTGCGCATGCGTGTGTATGTGGGTATCCGCATGCGTGAGCGCTGGAGAGTAAGGAGTGTCCGTCCATCTCTGTCATGTCTGAGAATGTTAATGAAAGGCTCCGCCTCCCATGCCTGGCAGTGATCACAGGATAGCTCTTGAGACAGGTCTCTGTCTCCCAGCTCCATCTGAATCACTAGGGCCCTTCTGTAAGTTTGCTGTTGTTGAGAATCACAGGGAAGTGTACCCAGACAGACTCCAGACTGTGAGTGACCCAGCTGTTCCCCGCTCTGGTCCTGATCGGTGGTGTCTGACCCGGGCTGACGGCCGCAAGCAGCCCGTTCTAGCCGACGGAGCCTGGACTTGCGGCAGAGAGTGAACAGCCTGGAAATGCAGTTTTCTCAATCTCAGCAACGTTCATCTCATGCAAATTTCTCTCAAGCTGAAAAGAAAAGAACAAACAAATAGAATGCCAACTTTTAGAACAAGCTTGGGAAACATTGGGAAAAAGTCAGACTATGTATAAATCAGAGCGAGAAAATGAGGCCCATGATCAAAGATTTGAGATAGATTTGGGGAGTTTCCCAAAAATCGGGCTCCCAAGTGAGCAGTACTCGGTGTGTGTGTTTGAGAAGCTATTTCTGATGCTGCCATCCCATTGGCAGTGTCCCCCCATTCTGGGCACCCTGTGCTCTCTGTCGTCTGCCCAGTGCCCTCCTCTCTAGGGAGCTGTCCTCCTTCTACACCTCACCCCCACCAGCCCAGAGCCTCACACCCTGCTTGACCACACCCTGCATCTATTGGCACAGCTCCCCAGACTTACTGGAGTGACTCTCTGATGGGATTTAAAGGGCTTGGGGGGCGGGGGACCTCCTACATCATTGTGGGGCCCCACTGCAAGAGCAGAACGCAAGGCCCCTTGTTCAGAAATTATGAAGAATTTGGGGACGGCCACAGGAGAGCACTGAAACAAGCACAGGCAAGCTCACACAAGCATGGGACCCTGGGCAACTGCACCGTGACACACACGAAGCCAGCCTGACATCAGTACTATATTTCGGAATAAGCAGGAGTTGGTCTTAGGGTTCCCTGACCCTCAAGCCCAGTCTCCACGAGGGCCTGTGGTGGATCCCTGACCCATGGTTCACAAAGAGTCATTCAGACAGGAGCTGCCCAGGATCTGGTTTTTCTCTCTTTCCTGAAGCTGTCAAGGCTGTGCAGAATGTGTTTAGTGTTTCATCCAGTCAGTTAGGGTAATCACGGGGGCAGTCAGTTTTTCTGACACCTCCAGAAGTAGAAACAGACCAGATTCAATGAAGGTTATGGAAGCTACCCAAGGACCAACCAGGTCGCCGCCCTGTGAACAAGGGAGGGCAGACAGAAGCCCGGGCCATGGGGAGCCATGTTCCTGGAGCCTGGGACCCATTGGCACCAGACAGGAGGCCTGCATCTCAAGGTAGGAGGCACTGACTTTCTGTCCAGAGTCGTATTGTTCTTTGGCGAAGAAATAATGGTCTTTGCCCCAAATTATTTTATAATCTCTCCAGGCAACGTAACTCATATTAAAAATGCCAGCAAACCTGAGACCCATAAAATATCCTGATCTTTGAGGTCCACAGTGTGACAGAGACAGGTGCCATGATCAGAGAGTGAAGCGACTTTTCTTCCCCTAAGGACAAGCTTCTGTAGTGTTTCCTGCACTGAGAGTAGGTAACGCAAGCCTGTCTTTCTCTCACCGGGGATGGCCAGGCAGGACTCGCTGACAAATAAGAAAGCAAGCCTGTCTGTAATTTCACAGGCCACTGAAGAACAATGGCTTTCTTTCTCATCAGCACGGAGAGGGCCTCGGTGTTTCTTGCCATGGGAGACTCCAGGTGCTGTGGCTTCTTTGGCGTCCCGGGGCAGGGTCCCAGGGAGCTGTCTCACCAGTGAGGCTGGGGGAGGAGAAAAGCAAGTTCAGACTCTAACATCCTGGGAGTGTGGGGCTGGAGAAAGGGACAGGGACAGGAACAGGATTGGATTATTAACAGACCCACGTCCACCTTTCTTCCTTGCCTTTGCACTGGACCATGGGGCTCCTTCCTCCCCGAAGTAGGAAGCAGTCGTGTGGTGGTCTCCAGGGCCTGGGCTGGTGCCGCTCGAGCAGCCTGGCACGCTTGCTGGCCCAGACTCATCTGGGAAGTGAAGGCGTCTTTTACAAGCTCCTCGCCCTCCAAAGCCTCCGGCTTCTGCCAGACAGGAAATGTCTGGTCTCCCACTAATCAGAAGCTATGAACAGCTAGTGGCCATTTGTGTGGATTTGGCAAAGTGGTGGGAGTGGGTGGTTATTTGTATTATTTGTATTAGGGCTGATAGGGGAAAGAGTACACATGTGAAAATACTGTGAGGGGCTCTAAGCAGGCTCAGGTACGGCCTTTACTCCTTCAAAGTCAGAAAGAGCAGGGGTGTCTGGGTGGCTCAGTAGGTGAAGCATCTGCCTGATGCTCAGGTCATGATACCAGCGTCCCGGGATCGAGCCCCATGTTGGGCTCCCTGCTCAACAGCACATCTGCTTTTCCCTCTGCCTTTGCCCCTCCCCTGTGCTCAGGCTCAGTCTTTCTCTCTCAAATAAATAAAATATCTTAAAAAAAAAAAATCAGAACAGTTAGCACAGCCATCCAGTAAATGAGCCTTGAGAGCATTGTCACAAAGAGAGTTCTAGATTGAAGTAAGAAATCTTACTGAGTGGTGGGGTGCCATGAGCATAGGTTTTGTGGTGGTGGGTGGGGGGAGTGGGGGAAGACAGCTCTACATCTGTATCTTAGCTCTGGTACTTAAGAACTCTGGGACTGAAATTCTCTAAACCCATTTATCTATAAAATCAGGATAAACATTTCTTGCCAAGTTGTTTTAGAAGTAAGCAAGATAGTAGTTCAATGTCCAGCATAATGGTCTGGCACCCTAGACTAGGAGCTGCCTATTTCATGTTAGAGTTTTGTCTTTCTTGTTTGAGTAAAGAGGTCATGGGAAGTGGTATTGGGTGGGGACAGTCCATTATTAAAATTAAGATGGGGGCACCTGGGTGGCTCAGTTGGTTGAGCGACTGCCTTCGGCTCAGGTCATGATCCAGGAGTCCCAGGATCGAGTCCCACATTGGGCTCCCTGTTCAGTGGGGAGTCTGCTCCTCCCGCTGACCTCTCCCATCTCATGCTCTCTCTCTCTCTCTCTCTCTCTCTCTCTCTCTCTCTCATTCTCTATCTCTCAAATAAATAAATACATTCTTTAAAAAAAAAATTAAGATGGGTGTCCAATGTGATGGATATAAGCCTTTTTACCTGTGATCAAAATTGCCCATGCCTGTGGCATTTTTAAGAGGTTTTTTTTTTTAAAGATTTTATTTATTTATTTGACAGAGATAGATCACAAGTAGGCAGAGAGGCAGGCAGAGAGAGAGAGAGGAGGAAGCAGGCTGCCTGCTGAGCAGAGAGCCCGATGCGGGACTCGATCCCAGGACCCTGAGATCATGACCTGAGCCGAAGGCAGTGGCTTAACCCACTGAGCCACCCAGGCGCCCAAGAGGTTTAATTTAAGGTAAGAAGATACCTTAGGTCACCGCTGTAGAAATTCTAGAATTTGAATGTAGTGTTTCTGTTCTCTTGTAGACTGGGCTAACGCTGTCAACTTGGGCTGTTCTGACTCTATCTGATAATTAGGGGCAGGGAGAATATTGAAAATTGGAGCCTGTAGATAAATCCCAGCATCTCGTTTTAGCCAATAACAATTTTTTGCTTACCAAGTCTTCACTAGAACTGCTAACAAGGAGAAAAATTGACGGGTTTGAGTGTCCTCACCTTTTATTCTCCCCTGCTTATCCTCCGTAGAGGTGCTAATGAACAGTGAAATGGCCAAGAGCTGAGCTGCTCCAGGGAGAAGCAGTAGGACTTCGAGAAGCCACCAACTGGGTAACCGGTTTGAATGATTGAGCTGACTTAGCCCAAAGAACAGATGCATCCACCTGCTATGTATTGTCAGAGCCAAATTCATGCTTAGAGCAGAGCTTTCATTTTCAGCTTTCTTTTTTGTCTAAGGATAGGTATTTGGGGACACTGCAGCTTGCTAGGGACACCCCCACTGCAGCTTGCTGATGTGGGGATGCTATGAAGGAATTCAACCACTGTAAGAACATGCAAGGATTCTTACCCACCCCTAGCCTTCTTCCATCCAAGTGTAGATACAGTCCGAGAAGCCAGATTGACTTCTCTGAAAAGAAAGGAATTTGAGTTTGCTCTCCCAAGCCCCCGGCCTAGGCCACTCCCTAAACAGAGAATGGATGATCCAGGTATTTTAACCTTTGCCGATGGCCAGGTCAGGCCACTGTACTGCTGGAGAGAGAGAGGGATTTTATCATCTGTCTTAATTGAGCCACTATTTGGCGAAGCGCTGTACTGTAATTAATTCTGTAGTGCTCAGACTGTTCATCAGAATTACCTAGAGGGCTTTTAAACACAATTTGTTGGGCCCGTCCCCTGGAGTCTTTGATTTAGTAGGACTGGATAGAGAGCAAGGATTTGCCCATCTGAAAGTTCCCAGGCTCTAAGGACCCTACCTCTGGAGCCACACATGTAAGGAGTAAGAAGGTGAGCTCTGAAATCAGACTACCTGGGTCTGCATCCCAGAACTCACACCTGACAGTTGTGTGACTGGCTAGTTAAAGCTGACCTAATCTCTTGGTACCCCCGTGTTCTCACTTGTAAAATGAAAATACTAATACCTCTTACTAGGTTGTAAGCATTAAATTGATTAATACATGAGAAGCCTTTAGAATATTATCTGCTGTATCACAACTGTTCAGTTAAGACTAGGGTGATGTAGTGATAGGCACCCCCTCCCCATAACAATGAATAGAATGAGCCCTTTACGAGGATCATCACTTAATACTCACAACCCTCTTCTCCCCCTTTCTTGCTTCCTGCCTTACTTCTCGCTTCCTTTGTCTTCTATCCTTCCCTTCTCACATCCTTCTCATTCTGTCTTGCTCTTCATAAACAATATAACAAAGTTAGTAAAATTCTAGATAAAAGAAAATACACATGTATCGTTTGTCATAAAGTGTGACCTTCTGGAGTGTGAAGGTCTTCTTTGCCTCAGGGTCCCAGGATTGTACCAGCCATACAGTAGGAGTCAGGTGGACATTTATTGCATGGACCCAGTCATCCTTTCAAGTCAAACCAGATTTAGGCGTCAGGGTTCCCTTCTGGTTCTTCATCCTGTCCTGGTTTCTCATTGACTAACACATTCGTGAGGTTCCCCTCTGCTCTTCCTTCCTCCAGCTGCAGCACACACGCCAAGGGGGAGTCGCCATGGGTCTACAGAGCTTTTGCTTCTCTGGCTGCTGTCTGGAATGCCTGTCACCATTTTAAGAACAGGAGCCTCAGTCGTGCCTGGGTGGCTCAGTTGGTTGAGCAACTGCCTCTTGGTTACAGATCAGGTCATGATCTCAGGGTCCTGGGATCGAGCCCTATGATGGGCCCTGCCCTCAGCAGGGTGTCTGCTTGGGATTTTCTCCCTCTCCTTCTGCCCCTCCCTTTGCTTGCTCTCCTTTTTCTCTCAAATGAATAAACAAATCTTTAAAAACAAAAACAAACACAAAAAACAGGAGCCCTAGGAAGCTCTGCATCAGAAGCCCCTAGGAAAGGCCTAACCCTGGTTGGGCTCCTTAGAGGGAGACCAGGCCATCTGAAGCCACACTGTGTCCCTGACCCAGGATATTGTCACTGCTTTCAACATCTCCCTCCCAACCCAGCCTGCAGCATAATGGATGCCAGGGTCAACCCTCCAGACTCTCAGTCTTATAGGGAAGCTGGTTGTCACGTATTGGCCAGTTACAGTTGGTTTATACTTGCAACTAACCAGTAATACTGCATCCAGATCGCAAGCAGGTCAGCGGCCTGTCTCTGGTTACTCCCGCAGCTCGGGTTTCCCTCCTGCAGGTCTTGATAGGGGCTAGTTTGGCACCATCGATGTGGTCAGGTCTTAGCGCCAGGTTTAAGATTTCCACGTACAGCCGTCCTAGTAGGCAGTGCCAAGAGAGGGAGTGTGTTCTGAGGACTTGGAAGGAAGTTCCTTCCCATGCAAAGCATGTTCCTTGATCATTTGGAGCTGGTCACGTGGAGTAGATCTGTGCCAGTCAGCACCAGGAGAATGCCTATGAAGGGGAGAGTCTGTAGATCCTGTGACAGTTCAAGGGTCTGTGTTTTCATTGTTTCTCTTTGCTTCCTCATGGCTGGGTATTACCTAGACATTGGCTGAGGGCCTACTCTGTGCGGGCTACTCTGCTAGTGCTGCTGATACTCTGTGCCTGCTACTCCCAATGCTGGCAAGTAGGATACAAAGATGGAACCTTTGTTTCCACTCTGTGTATCGGTGGAAAGTTGAGTTGGTGACAAGAATGAAGAGTTAGGGGAGGGGGAACTGAGAACTAACGAGAGGCCTTCAGGAAGTAGGAACACAAGTGTTAACTTGGAAAAATTTTTAGACAGTTTATTAAAGTATTTGTAGTAGATATGTATCTAGATATGGGGCTTGTCTGGCTGCGTGGTCCATGCAGGAGACCTTTGCAGGCTTCCCAAATGGCTTTTGACTGGACCCTCGGCATTATTATTGAAGCTGTGTAGGATAGACCTCTCTTACTGTATTACACCAAGGTTTCTGGTAAAGCTACTCCTGCAGCCACACAGATAATTCTTATCCCCCTGCCCCTGAGTCCTCCAATTTCCCATTTGGGAAGAGTGGAGTTTTATGAGCCTGTATTTCTTCTATCATGAACTGGCTACTAACCCCATCTCTGCCCATTTTCCCTGTCAAGTTCACCTTGGGGCACATCTTTCCTCCAGGATCTGTTCCCTGCCAGGAATTGACAGGGAGCTTTAAGGGCTTACATTTCTTCTTCTTCTTTTTTTGCTTTTCCCCATTCAACACCTAGTCTGGTGCTGAATACTTACATCCTATGCTGTGAATATGTGTGTGAATGGATTGGTCAGAATTCCAAATTTGAGTTGCAGGAAAATTCTTTTGTTGTAAATCGTATGTGGCTTACCAGGAGGAAAGGTACTGACAAGGACTTGGCAATCCTGAGATTGTCTTTGGAAGGACATCTGCCTCCCCAAGTGTTGACTTGTTCTGTTACAGACCAGGATGATGGGGTTTCCCTTTTGCCTACTATTTCAACAAAGTTCACTGCATTGAAGGTCTATCTCAAGGCAATATATATTTTTAAAATTTCAGAGTAGTGTTGCTAGGCTGAATTATCACTTCCTCCAATCTTAGCCTCTGGTACACCCTATTATTTTCAGTGTTTGTTATGTTCCCATCCGACTCCTTCCAGTTGCCTCAAGGATGGGCAAGAATCACGTCTTACCATTTTCTGTGTCTAAGTATGGATTCACAGTGCCTGTTCCTGGCACATAGTTAGTATGTACTCGGGAGATGTTTATGTACTCAAGAAGTGTTCTCAAGAGAAATGTACTCAAGAAGTGATCAGATGAGTAGATAACTTGAGTTATGAAAGTTCTTAAGGGCATTCCAGATGGCCGAGGGATATGCCTGGCAGAGGGAATGTGAGGGGGAATGAGGAGTTCAAGGGACCAAAGGGAGATTGGCTGTATCCAGAAGTCACAGTAGTTTCCTCAGGAAACACTACCAGATATTACTGGATGTGGGGGAAACATCCTAGGCTACAGTTGGCACACTGGATGCTCACTGTGTGCACAACTAATACAGTGGATAGGAAAAATTAAAATGACATGATTCTTTTTTTTTTTTTTTTTAAGATTTTATTTATTTATTTGACAGAGAGAGATCAGAAGTAGGCAGAGAGGCAGACAGAGAGAGAGGAAGGGAAACAGGTCCCCTGCTGAGTAGAGAGCCCGACGTGGAACTCTATCCCAGGACCCTGAGATCGTGACCTGAGCCGAAGGCAGCGGCTTAACCCACTGAGCCACCCAGGCGCCCGACATGATTCTTCATAGTCTAGGTGGAGAGATAATATATAAGCACAAAATAATTTAAAAATACAAATAACTTCAGGATTAAGTATAGGAGTCATTAGGTTGAGGAGAGGAAGAACAAAACCTCCTGTGCGCCCAATCCTGTATAATGCAGAGGTAGGAGCCATAGACACACACACACAAACATGATGTCTTCAGTCTGCACAGCCTTTCAAGACAGGTACCTTTATCTCCAGTTTACAAGCAAGGAAACTGGGATCTAGGGGCTAGGTCACTCATGCAGAATCACACAGCTAGTCAATGTCATGCCGAGATTTGCACTTGTGGTCAGGGAAGAGACCTAATCTGTATTACGGAGGTTAAATAAACTATGGGTGGGCAGAGGGAGGAGGATGCCAGTTTGTAGAGGCCCTGCCCTGTAGCTCTGAGGGGGTTGTCCGTCACACACACACACACACACACACACAAACACACACCCCACATCCTGGATGACAGGCTGTTGAATGCGGAGTTTACCTGACTATCAACAGAAAGAAAGGCACGGAAGAAGCCTTCTAGAACACAGTCATGCCCACATCCCATGGACTACAGAGGCTGTTTGTCCTCATGCACCAGCCAGCTGCACATCTCACAGAACTAGCTTTTGTGACACGGGTCGCACAGAGAAATCCATCTTTGAAGGCCCTCTCCCTCACAGGGGCAGTGTACCTGGGAACTTCCTGTAACTTGTGACTGTGTTCCCTTCAGGCATTTTCCAGTGCTTTGTTCCTCCTCTCCCTCATCCCTGTCATTTAAGAAGTCCTTTAAGGGGTAACTGTGCCAAAGAAAGACTCAGAGAATGAGAAATAAGAAAAAGCTAAGAAAATACAGCCTCAAGCCTACTTGGAGCTGGTTTTCCAGTTCGGAGGCTTGATTAAAAGTGTGGGGACTGAACCTGGCTTTTACATCTTTATGAAGAGTGAAGAAAGCATTATGGCAGATGTCTCTCATAGGCTGCGTCCCATGCGTGGGGAAGAGGCCGAGGGCTTGCCAGCCCACTGGTGCTCACAGGGTGCACGCACCAAATACCCCTCAGTGGCTGCCCAGGAGTGGACCCTGGCAGTGGAAAGCCCTGTCTCCAGTGGTAAGACTTGGTGATCCGTGCTTCAGTGAAGGGGGCTTATATAAAAGCTTCCATTGGCCTACCCATTCCTCTTCCCGTCTGGTTATCCGTTCAGCATGGCGGAGTAAGTTACGGGTGTATTATACACTAGTAAGTGCTAGTCTGCCTCACAAGAGAGGACTCTACACCTAAGAGATTAGACTATCTACTCTACAGCTATAGAAGCAATAGGGCTGGACTTGAGGCTCCTTGGAGACTCCCTTCAGAGTTAAGATTTATTACGGTCAGATTGGGTCATAGACTTCTACAATTACAGGAAATTATATAAACTTATTTATTGTTTATTAAATGTGTAAACCACTTAAAAGATTTATAAAATTGAGCCTCTTTGCATGGTAACTAACAACCTATACCTGACTTCTTTAAGTCTTAAGCCGTTGTGTTCCCTTTGCTATTGGACTGTTATCATCGACGTTTCATTATAATTTCATATTCTACTTTTAGCATTATTTAGTACTGAAATAATAATATGTAATATTGTATGTTGGGCTTTATAGTTTATAAAACACTTTGACAGACTTTATCTCTGCTATTTTTGATGGCTCTGTGACCTTCCTTGGAACCCATCTCTAACAGTTGAAAGTTCTGTTTCTTTTTATTTTGTATCTTACTTATTTTTATTTTTGTTTTGTTTTAAGGTTCTGTTTCTCAGCTGGGTTCTGCTCAAGTGTGAGAAACCATAGTAGTGAACATGAACTAGTTTTAGACTTATCACCATTTCCTGTTTAGGCAGGTAAGATCTGCTAAAGGAAAGAACAGCTGCCAGACGGCCAGGTGTGCTAGTTCATGGCCTAGAAGGGGCAGCTGTTGGTTGGACTTTGCCCATGTGTTCAGGATTTTATTTGATCTTCTGGGTGTACTCATGAGTGCACTCTTGTGGGTGGAAGCATTAGGATCAGAGACGGGTTGAAAGGTGTTGTACCTTTAACTGAAGAATCTTTCTGAAGGTCCATACAGCTGGTAGGCAGCTCTCTGGAAACAGGTGGGGTCAGTTTGTGAAGCAGTAGCTGTGAGTTCATGCCTAATAAATGGACTGTCCTGGGACCTGAGAGGGTGACTCCCTGGGTCACCTCTTGTACTGTGAATGGAAAAGGAGATATAACAGAAAGAGCCCTTTTCCAGTCCTATCTGGGGTGACTGTTGGCAATTTGGATTTCCTCCTTGATCTTGAGGCCCTCTCAGTATGAATGACTTGTATGATGGGGAAGATAGTGGTCTTTGAACTCTTGGTTGATACACTCTTGACCTTGGTTAGATACCATCTTGACTTCTGGAAAGAACTGTGTCCTAGACTACTATTCTATTGATTCTACTCTCCACCAAAAAAAAAAAAAAAAAAGTGTCTTTTAAGATCTTTTTTACTTTACATGCTTGAATTTGAAGGTCATCCTCTTTGTTGTGAAAAAATAACCATTTTCCCAGTGGTGTGTGCCAGATGTGTGGGTTAAAGCAGGAAGACTAGCTGTCCTGGGTTCTAGCCCTAGGTTTTTTGCTGATTCACAGAGGCCTTTAATTTCTCTTTACCACTTTTTCTAGTGCTGCAAAATAAGAGAGGGGAGTTCATGAACATTTATGTGCTACTGGGGGATTTTTCTGTGCAAGTGAAAATTATTATTGATGCAACCACAGGACTTGCTGCCAGCTTCAAGGGGTGCATTTTACTTTCTCTGGAAAGAGGCCAGCAGTAATGATGGAAACACAGCACATTTGACTTTGACCTCACTTTTGACAACCGTTCCCTTGCAATCCTTAAAAACATATTCCACCATTTAAGAGAACAGCAGCAGGCCTTCAGCAAAGCCTGTGGTCTATGCACGCCTTTGTAGATCTTTGGGATCGTGGTGAGAAAACCCGATTCCTCAGTGGCTTCCTGGTAGCTTGGCATTTTAGAGGTATCTGGAAAGAAAGGTGGCAGAAAAGCAGCATAACCTGCTTGACAAGTCTTGTATAAACAGAGGAAGTCCAGTAAGGCTCCTGGTCCAGGGTTGCCAAGCTCAAAGAAACCAATTGTAGTGTGCACAAAGGCACAAGTCACTAAGGCCCAGAGAACTCCCAGGAGGCCTGCACGTAGGCGGAACCGGAAGTTCTCACCAAAGACCGAAGGTCTATCGCAGTCCCAGGCTCTAAGCTGCGTTCAGTGACTGTGGACTCTTCAGTGAGGCAGCTTTTGTTGCCTGAACTGGTCATGTGGTTGAGTGGACAGTTGCTCCAGCCCTGCTCTCCCGTCACCCCGTTTTCTCAATCCTTTAGACTCATCCTCCAGGTGTAGACAGTGGTAGTGGCTGCTGTCTTCACGGAGGAATGTGAGTGAAGTGAGCTCCATTTGATTTCCCCCTTTTGCTTGGGATGGTACAAACATGAGCCCATTAAAGTGAAAGTGGAAGGAGAGAAAGCCCTCCCCCTGGGCCCCTGGACCCTCAGAGGGCTTCTGTTTCCCCTTCCCTAGAACGTTACTTTATTTTGTGCACATCATGCTTCTAAGACATCAGAAAAGGTGGGAGAATGTGCCTTTTACAAATATGTGTCCAGGCAGGGAAACCTGTCGACATGCTCCCAGGGGTAACCCCCTCCTTGGCTCACATCCTTTCTGCCCTCTGTAGGCTGAGCACCTCCAGTGTGTTTGGTGACCCAGAAAAGGCAAGAGTGAGACAGCCATCCGTGGCACTACTCTTAGGGAATGGGAAGTGCTGCCGGGGAGAAATATTTGGGTGTGAAGTTTTATGTTAGGGTGCCTCTCCTCCACTGTGCTGAGGACAGTCAGAAATAAGTCCAAAAAGGCTTATTTTTGATCTTTTGGATGCTGTGCTAGATAAAATAAAAATATATTCTTCCCATTCGGCAACTAGCACAGTGTTTAACAGCAACACATTGTTTTTTTAAGATTTTATTTATTTATATGAGAGAGAGAGAGCAGGAGTGAGGGGAGAGGGAGATGCAGACTCCCTGCTGAGCAGGGAACCCAGTGCAGGACTCCATCCCAGGACACCCGGGATCATGACCTGAGCTGAAGGCAGATGTTTAACCGACGGAGCCACCCAGGCGCCGCACAACACCACATTTTTGATTGAAAAGATCACTAGATGGTTGAATGAATGGGTGCTACTTAAGTGTGAGAACTGATCTTTTCTGATCAGATGGTTTTCTGCTTACCTCAGATTACATGTCACAAGAATTTAGGATGCTTACAGGGAAAAATGAGTGCTGTTTTCTTCTCCAGAATATTTCTCTATGAAAGCAAGCACTTGCTGAACTTTAGAAGCCTTTGGAGGTTTTTGAAATTCCCCACTGTTATTCTGAAGAAGAGAAGAGAGAACAACTTTTTTTTTTTCCTACCCTCTTGGCCGATAAGGAAAAGCGAATTTCAGAAAAACATGGGACGGAACAGGAAGTGTTCAGAGTTTTAGTCATACTTGTTAGGTATGAAAAAGCCCCACTGCATTCTCATATTGTTTCTTTTATGGACTTAACACTTCCTACTTTGAGAATACCTTCCTCCCCAAGGGCTCAAAGCCCTTTATAGTCATTAATCTTCATCCTGCTTCTTTTCTTAAAAACTGGAAATGTTAGCAACCATTTTGCGAGTGTCGTATGAGCTACAACTTCCAGCTAAGTGCGTTTTCTCTGTCCAGTCCAATAGCTCAGTTGAGAATGTGGCCTACAGCAGGCAGTCAGGGGACCCATTTGTCCTGGTTTCCATGGGACTTTCCTCTTTTTAGTGGCCAAACCCACATCCCAGCAGCCCCCTCAGCTCCAAGGGAACCAGGATAGTTGGTCATCCAAGAAGGCAACCCGTGCAGGTAGCCCTGAATGAAAAGAAATCCTTCCACCACCCTTAACTTCAGCCTTGGTCAGCGGCCTGAGAAATGACCCAGACAAGAGTCTGTGAGTGACGCAGAGCGGACCTTTCAGGCCTCTTGATGGAAGAGGATTCAAGGCACACAGTCATGGAACTAGGGAAAATCGAGATGAGTAGGGACAGCTTTGTGTCTACGAAGTAAAATTCTGGTTTCTTGGGGGGTTTTTTTGGCTTTGTTTTTTTTTCTCTTGTTGGTCTACCCTTTCGCTCCTTCCGACAGTACGTGGTGAAAAGCGAAAACAAGAACTGATAACTACCTAATTTCTGAAACAAGAAGTGTGATTTCAAATACTTCTGTTGGTCTCAGATTTTTTCATCTGAAAAATGAGGATGCTGGTCTTGATGGCTGGGGCCCCTGTCTGCTCAAACTCACCATGAGGAAAGAAGCAGGAAGTAGGAAGCAGGGGAGGGCAGCGAGAAAATGGACTCCATCCCCTTGAACCAGATCTGCGCACCGGGAGGACATTTTCGTTTAAGTATGAACCTTTTGACATACTTAGGGTGTTTCCACCCGTCATTTCCCACCTCGGCTTTTCCTACCATCTTAGGCGGTGTTGCTTGTATGCGCCGCTTTGTCTGAGCCAGGGACGGCGTGGGCGGGCAGCTGCCATGGTTCTCCAGGTGCACCTGATACACAGACAGCCTTTCCTTTTGCTGCCCCTGAAGGACCTAGAACAAGCCTTGCTCTTTGACACCCTGCCAGCGGGCCTTAGCCCCTTACCCCGGCTCTCAGGATGTGCTCTCTTCTATTTAAATTGTCCAACTCCACAGGTACTATCTTCACGTGAAACACTAGAACTTGCAAACACTTTCCAGTGTATTTTTTACTGCCTTTCATGAGCCCGCCATGCCACTTTCCTTCACTCCTCATCGCGGGGAGGAGACGTAAAGGGATGACAGCTTTCGAATCCAGCAAACGTTGGTTCGAATTCTAGCACCATTGGTTGCATGTCATTGGCAAGCTCAGTCTTTAAGCTTGGTGAGACTGGATTTCTTCATCTATAAAACCAGGAGGTTTTATAATATCTTAATGTTGGCACATCGAAGGCACCGAATATATTTTAATGACCTCCTAGCTCTCTACTTTCTCTTCACCCTCTCCCGTGGACCATGCTCCCTGTCTTGTCACCTTGTTTTCATTCTTTGCCCTCTGTTAATTTTAGAGATTGCAGGAAAGGTGTTCCAAGCAAAGGAGAGTAAGTACGCAGTGAGTGGGTGCTAACTAAATAATTATACCGGGCTGTTCCTCCTGACAGCTCGTACTAGGCCACGCTGCCCCTGAATGCTGATGGAAGCAGATGGGGAAAAGGTGTCATTTGCAAAGGGCCAGTCACCTCAGCATAAGAAATGGAATGTGTGCATTATTGGGCCCCCTGTGTACCCCCACTCGCATGCTCGATGACACTCAGAAGTTGATCTGTAAATGTAGGTAAAGCTGACTGTCCTTGTGGCAGACAGCCGAAAATGTTTTAGCTGTTGTCGCTAATATGTTCATCAGAAGAATCAAATGCATCAGGGCCCCTGGGTGGTTCAGTAGGTTAAGTGTCTGCCTTTGGCTCAGGTCATGGTCCCGGGGTCCCGGGATCAAGCCCCAAATTGGGCTCCTTGCTCAGTGGGAAGCTTGCTTCTCCCTCTCCTTCTATCTCCTAGCCCTGGTGGTGTGTGTGTGCTCTCTCTCTCAAATAAATAAATGAAATCTTTTTTAAAAAAAATCATCAAGGAGCGCCTGGGTGGCTTGGTCGTTAAGCGTCTGCCTTCAGCTCAGGTCATGATCCCAGGGTCCTGGGATCAAGCGCCACATTGGGCTCTCTGCTCAGCAGGACGCCTGTTTCTCCCTTTCCCACTCCCCCTGCTTATATTCCCTCTCTCTTGCTGTCTGTCTCTCTGTCAGATAAACTAAATAAAATCATTAAAAAAAATGAATCAAATGCATGTTTTCCCTTTGAGTAGAGCATAGAAAATCTTGTTACAGAAATTACCCGATATCTCTCTCTAGGACTGTCTCCCGAATCCAGGTCGATGGATGACCCGATCACTCTAGGACATGCAGACCTGGCGGTGGACACTTCTGTTGCAGCATCTTTATAGCAACTGACTCTTTTGATTTCCATTTTCCTGTCATTTTTTTCCCCATTTTTTTTTCCTTGCTTAAAAACAGATGATTTGCAATCATGAAAGTGACTTAATTCCTTTAATAGATAATCGTTTTCCAGGAGCATTTTCTCTTTTATCATACAGTCCTTGATGTAATTATGTGATAATTAAGTGTAATCATGTGATATTGTGAGCCTACCACAGATGGAGCCGCCAAGCCATCTCAGAAATGACCATGTCCTTATGTCTGTATGTCTCTAAGATCTACCACAATTTTGGCACGTGTACGTTTGTCATTGATATTTATTTTGCTTTTCATGTGCTGGGTCCTGTGCTAGGTTCTGGTGTCTTGTGTCCTTCAGTCCTCCCAGCCTTTTGAGTTAGAGCCAGTGTTATTTACCCCATTTTGTAGGTGAAGCAACTGAGGCTTGTGGAGTTTAAGTAACTTGCATAATGTTGTACAAAGGACTTACCTCTTAGTGAAATCAGAATTTTTAACATTATGCAAGTTATGGGACATTGTTGAATCCCAGTTTTTTAGTCTTTAAAATGGGGGTTAAAATGTCACATTTAATTTGATTGCTGGGAAATTTAAGTGAAATAGTAAATGTGCCTGCTAGGTAAGAGTTGATAAATATTATTCCTTTGTCCTTAAGTTTTATTTTTTTCCTCCTCTAGACTTTAAGATCTTTAAAAAGAATATTAAATTTTTTTTTTTTTTTTTTTACTCATCTCCGTGTTCTCAACACCTAGCAGTATGAGGCAGGTATTCACTGAATCAAAAACTTTGAGGAAAGTCTTCAGATCATTCACTCATTCCTTCACCTCTGACAGGGTGTCAGGCTCTAGGTTTGGGGTCGTAGAGTCAACAACACAAACAGAGTCTGCCGCCACTTTTTTAAAGTCTTTGTGAGAGAGGAACATCTTGTAGATAATAGAGTAATGAACAACCTTGGTCCTTGAGGTGGGATTTAAATTTTGGAAATAGCCAAAGTTATTTTGCTTCAAGTCTGATGAGTACATGAAACTGTTTTTGGTGGGATACAAAGGATAGCAAAATATCATTATAACTTGGTTCTGGAAGTCCTAAAGGAGGTATTTCTAAAGTATTCTGGGGGAAGGATGGTATCACTGATGTAAGTATAACCACATTAAAAAGGTCTGTCTCATGAGGCAGCAGAGTTGATGTGATGGGACCATAGATAGTATAGGTAAGGTGTTCCAGGACCTTCGAACCACCGGGAATAAGGCCTAAAAACAAGTCAGATAGCTGGATGATTGGGCGGCGAGCATGCCTCCTGGAGAGGAGAAGTAAGAGGAGATGAGGGAGTGTTGACAGCCTGTAGCAAGATTCTTAGGTAGATAGTTAAACTTAAAAGTTTATCAGTAAGTCACTAGGTGGCCCTAGGGGAGAACACAAGACAAAAGATGAGTTTGTTTTGGTACCAAGAAGTGATTATCTAATGAGACTCATTTAATTCATCTATTAATCCATCCATCCATCCATCCAACAGTGAGAGCCTATTGCCAGCCCACAGGTACTGTTCTAGGTGCAAGGGGAACAGACCAGGCAAGTCCCTCCTCCCGTGGAGTTTTCTGCTAATGACAACCTTTCCTCCTGGGTGAGTGGGAGGGTCTGGTTCTCTAGTGTGCTGTTGGGAATCTAAGAAGCAGGTGAAGGTGAAGTAGGCCACTAATATGGATATAGACACAGGAAAATGGAAGTCCAAGCTCCAGCAAACCATCATCCTGGAAACAAGAAACTGTCAAGTCTATACCCAGATCCAGACTCAAGGGCAGATCTGCTGTGGAGGGCAAGCGTGCACAGGCTGGGGGGCTTGGCCTGAGACCGGAGGAGAGGTGGGACAGGAAGCCCTGAATGGGCAGTTGAGCCCATGGAGGGGAGGGAACTGGTTTAAGCTCTGAGTTGCGATGAGGGAGCTGAAAACCTACACTCAACTATAAAAAGTTGTCTTAGCATCTTTATTGAGCTGGAAGGTGATCGACAGCTGTGTTTTTATTTAGGTGTGAAGACACTCCAGGTCACACGCAGCTTTTCACCTTACCCCATGTGTCCCACAGTTCAGGTGTAACACACCCAAGGCCAGCCTCTGAAAATGAGGCTGATTTCTTTTTCTGGTCTCAACAAGGAAAACGCTGTCTGTTCTCTTCCTAGTGATCTGTTGTGCACACATGAAATGCTACAAGACATGTGAGTTTTTTGTTGGCTCTCATTGACCAGGGAGGCAACATTAGTCTTTGAACCTAGGTCTGAAAGTAGTGGAAACCGCTCCACGAGGAGAACGTGACGTGGTCTGCGTGGCCTTTTTTGTGTATTTTAACTCAGTTGATCTACTCAAAACCTCATCAGTCAGTCAGCACAATTGTCTCCATTTTGTAGCTGAGGACACTGAGAGGCACGTCTGCCCTCCCTTCTTTTTCGCAGTTTTGGTCGTTCTGGTGGGAAGAATCCGCGTGCAGGGAATATCGAGTGTTTGTTTGGGCTGATGCCTGTGTTGTTCTTCAGTCTTGTGAGGAAGGGAAGACACGTACAGATGGCTGGAATCAGTAGAAGGGTAAATGTAAGTCGCGTTAGAACTTTAATGTTAGACTTAAGTAAGCGATGGGGTGTGTGCGGGAGGAATTCAAGGATGTCCTTCTGGCGGAGTATCAGTCCCAGGCCAGGGCACCTGTGTTTCTTTTCAGTTGCTGCTTTCCCTGCTGCAGGAAGTCAGCCAGGCAGGTGAGTGCGGGTTCGACCCCAGCTTGTTCTCCAGGAACTTAGAATCGTATCATTTACTCTGTATAGGGCTTTACTTCCACTTTAGTTCTGTTTTCTCTTGACCAGATGCATCGTTCTCTGATGAGTGCAAAGTGTCTTCTGAGAAGTTAAAACCTCTATTTTACGGTTCAGAACTGTAGATGGGAGAAGTAATTAGTATTAAACAGAGTACCCAAATTGCAGGGGGGTTATATTTCTAGGCATCGCCTAGAAAGATTGTGGCCAAGTTCAAGGACGTCCAAATGAGGGAATGGTGCAGTGCACGGTGATCATTAGTACTGGGGAGGAGAGCTGAAGCTGCAAAGTGGCGTTGTGAATGAACTTGTTTTTCAGCTCCCAGTGAAGTTTGTTAGGTAGTTACAGAGAATGAGCAAGAGAGACCGAGAGAGGGAGATTGATATTGATAAGAAGAAGAAAGTAAAAGACTTCTCTTGATGGAGTCCGAACTCCTCTGTGTTCTTTCTGCTGAGTGGGCTCATCATCATTGAGTACTGGCGCAAGAGGTACCTCTGTCCCCTTTGTCCTTCTCTGTAAATGGCTTCCAGTTTAGAGGACTCTAATGACTGACCATTGCAATTGGAGAAATGCAAGAAGAGGAACATAGGCCATCTGTAGTCATTGTCTACTGAGATTCATGATGTTTCAGAAAGGATGTGGCATAACATCACACCTTGTGACCTCCATTCATTCCTGTGGGGTGCTTACTATCCTAGTACATTTCTGAAAGGACGTAGGAGAGCATCACACCTTGTGACCTCTGCTCATTCCCGTGGGGTGCTCACTGTCCCAGTGTCTAACCCACAATACGCAGTAGCTATATATGGAAATGGCTAGTGCAACAGAGAAGCTGAATTCTTATTTCATTTTAATTAATTTGAATTTAAAAATGTACTTGATTTTTCTTAAAAAATATTTTAAAGTGTGTTTGGAACAGCTTGGGTATGTGAATTTACCTTTTCAACTGTAAATTTTGTGAACTCTGAATACAGATCGAGTATTTCCAGTGAAAATTTTGGTTTCTGATTTGAGCTGTTAACTAGACACTAGATTCCAAAGACCTACTATGGGAAAAAAGAATGTATCTCAATAAATGTATTGATTTGTATTTCAAAAGACTATTTTGGATACATTGGATTAAATGTAACATGTTACTTAAATTAATTTTACCTGTCCCTTTTTTTAACGTGACTAGTACAAATTGTTAAAATTACACGTGTAGCTTGCACTTTATTTCTGCGTGACTAGTACAAATTGATAAAATTACATGTGTAGCTTGCACTTTATTCCCAAGGGCAGCCTTGGTCTAGATAATGTCCTAATGGGATCCATTGAAAGTATTATCAGGACTTCTTTAGGGAAAGTTGCTATTCTTCCAAAGTTATAGATGTATTTTCTCCATTGTGTTGCTATGCTTTTTTATAGGGATGGGTTTATGACAACTGACAGTTGGAAAGGGTCTTAGTAAGTTAATTGAGAGGATAGCTTTGCTTGTGTTAATCAGAATGATTTTCAAATGCATTTTTGCTGCATTCAGAAAGCATTGGTCCTCCTGCCAACAAAGAACCCCATTAGTGCTTTGTCATTCGCGTCTGTTTCAGCCCCTGCTCCTTTTCTTCCAGGTAAGAACTGCATGCACCCATGGTGCAGAAACCTTGGTGATGATCAGCATAGATTTGATCTGCTTGTGGCAAGGAACAGAAATCCAACTAAAGGGGAATTTCATAGAAGTAAAGGAAATAGTAGCCTTTTGCTAGCTCATGTTTAAACCCTCCCAGCGCCAAGTGGTTTTCAGAGTTCCCTCTTTCAACTTTTTGGTTAAACTTTCCAGATCTTCCTATTTCCAGATTTGGGCTGTTGGCAGCTCTGTGTTGGAGCTGTTGTTGACGCCCCTGTTGAGGCTTGACGGGCGGTGGTATTGCAATGTGCTTTCTCACAGCTTGGGTTGCAAGTTGCTTTCTAAAGATGCAAAGGGAATTACCATCCGCTATAGTAGTTTCAACACCTGACTGGATTTCAGATGCTAAAGTCACATTCTTGTCATGATTCTCTCGCTGTTGCAGAATTGTATTTTGCTTAAGAGAAGAGGAGATAAAACAATAATAACATCAAGATTGCTTGGAAACTTGAAAATTCTGTTTTAGAGGAAGAACTTAAGTTTTCAGTGGTGTTTTTCAAGAGTGTTGTATTTGGTTTTGTTCTTAAATCAAGGAATGAATAAATAACTCAGCGAGGTTCTTGAGTAAGCCTCCCTTTCCCTTGCAGGCCACTTTGCACCCAGATTTTATCATGATGACCAAGAGTTTAAAAGGTATTCTAGGCAGAAGGTAACTCTGTAGAAAGATGACATCTTTGAGTTTAGGACTGCTAACTTCTTCCAGAGCAGTTATGTGATTCATTCGAGGATCTTGTTAACCCTTCCACCTCAATCCCTACATCTGTCAACTAGGGTTTGTACTAGCTGCGGTGACGTGACTCTTAGGGGTGTTAGGAGGATATAACAGCCTGTAATTGAAGGGCTTTTGGTAATTGAAGAGTATCTTGGTAAAGAGCTTTAGCAGGCTCAAGATTTCTACTAATTTAGGGTTCTAAGATTTTATTAAGAAGTCAGCTGCTCAAGCGATTTCTTCAAATTATAATCGGTGATAGTTTGTGTACAAAAATAAAGACCTAACCACTAGTGGCAAGGTTACTTTGGGGGGAAGATGGGGTCCACTCACCCCTTTAGAGTGGCACCAATGTAGCCCTGACTGCCATCACGGGGACCATGCCCCTCACCTGGGGAAAAGAGGCTCCCCATTCTCCAAGCTATTTGATGTGCATTCATTCTTGAGCAAGAAGTGGGTCTGGGGTCTGGGCACGTAAAGACAGACTTTACTCTGCAGGCCAGAAGGGGAATGGGTTTTCATTCCTTCTTGCTTTTCCTTCATTAACCTTGTCTTGCTCCTCCTGCATACTTTAAGTGTCGTTGGTGCTGAGAACACAGGCTCCTTGTGGAGCTCCAGAAAATGAAGCCACAGCCTTCCTGATGGTGGGTTTAGGGGGAAACTCCAGAGGCAGTTGGGACAGAAGAGGAACCAGCGTGGGCATACCTGTCTGGGGCCCTGGTTCCCATGTAGGTTGGGTAGTCATCAGTCAGGAACTTCCTGAATTGTACTGATAATCTCCATTTTATAGTTAAAGGCAGAACAGTAGAAACTTACTCAGGAGGGAAGGACAATTAGCAGATTGGTTAATAAGATTTCTCTTTTTTAAAAGATTTTATTTATTTATTTGTGAGAGAGAATGAGCTAGAATGAGCAGGTGAGAGGGACAGAGGCAGAGGGAGAAACAGGCTCCATGCCGAGCAGAGAGCCTGTTGCGGGACCAATCCCAGGACTCTGGGACCATGACCTGAGCTGAAGGCAGATGCTTAACTAACTGAGCCACTCAGGTGCCCCAGAATTTTTTTTCCCTTCTTAAAGCTTCTCCAGATAATTCTCCTGTGCAGCCAAGGTTTAGAATGCCTGATATAGAATGTGTGTTTCCTCAATTGTTAACTGATCACGAGTCCCTGAAGTATATGGAAATTCAGACATATTTTTCATATACTGTGGAGCCCTAATAGTTTTAATGAAGGCATGGATTTTATTAAAATAAATTGTTCGTTTGAACAACAGGGCTACAAGAGTGTAGCATAGGACTTTGCTTATTTCAAGCTGTTTAATATTCTGATAATCAGTGCTGTCATATCTGACACACAGAAATCCGTTGTCAGAAACAAAACTCCTTGGTCTTTCTAACCATGACCACAGCAAAGGAGAAGATGCCTTTTCTGAGTTCCTATCAGAAATCTCATGTCTAAGAATCAGGGAATTTTTAAGGTTTTTGATAAGCATGGTTAGCAGAGGTAGAAGATACTTGCCATGAGGGTTATTACTTCTGGAAAAGTGTTTCTGAAAGAGGAAACACAGGTGTGTGACACACCGTACTCAGTATTCAGGATTGTTTATATGTTACTTTATAAAGGTGTAGAGGCAGGAGGGGGATGGGAGATCAATTCAGCCCTAATTCCTCAGTCAGTCCTAGAGTGAGGTCATGTCAATCTTGTCTTGGTTTTAATTACGTTCTTGTGTTACCATATAAAGGCAGGTTTAATTCTTAAAGCATACACAAAAAGTAGTGCTTTATTTGGGACTTCTCAAATTCCCTGTCATAATAAAGCCTTGCATTTATAGAGAGCCTTTGTTTGAAGAAACTCATAATATTTTACAAGCTTCATCTCATTTATCCTTAAAATAATGTTCTGTGACAGTAAAGGTTGGGTATGGGTATGGCAGTCTCTCAGCAACGCTGAGGAGAGGTTGACTTCTTTCTTTTACACTGCTTTTTAAGTATGGTGCTCTTACGTCGTTCTGTTGAGATTATTTTGGAGGTAAACATTTTCCAGAGATATAAATCTTTTCCAGATCTAATTTGCACTTGTTACTCTAGGTATAGTTTACAGGGCCTTTTCTGTTTATATTTATTTCTCTGCCTGAGGCAGCCCAGGAATTATCTGATCTGTGGAGAGCAAGGGAATTTGTTCAGTCTGACCATGGTAGGGGCTGGGACCCCAGTCTTCTGCCTTACAGACTGAGCCCTGGTGGGGTGCGGGTACCTCCTGGTTCGCTGGAAAGGGACCAGATCCAGCAAGGAAGTTGTTGGACTTCATTTATTCAATGTTTCTCTAGATTACTGTCATCTCAATGAGAATGTAAATCTTGCTCTTGTATCCAGTCTTTATTTTTTATTTTTTTTTATTTTTAAATTTTTTATTTTTTATAAGCATATATTTTTATCCCCAGGGGTACAGGTCTGTGAATCGCCAGGTTTACACACTTCACAGCACTCACCAAAGCACATACCCTCCCCATTGTCCATAACCCCACCCCCTTCTCCCAACCCCCCTCCCCCCAGCAACCCTCAGTTTGTTTTGTGAGATTAAGAGTCACTTATGGTTTGTCTCCCTCCCAATCCCATCTTGTTTCATTGATTCTTCTCCTACCCACTTAAGCCCCCATGTTGCATCACCACTTCCTCATATCAGGGAGATCATATGATAGTTGTCTTTCTCTGCTTGACTTATTTCACTAAGCATGTTGTATCCAGTCTTTAAAACCTAATGTTTCTGAGGGTAAAAAAAGGCTTTTTCATTTTTAAGAAGGTCTGAGTTGCCCCCCACCCCCACCCTTCAGCTACCCCCAGCCAGACAGCTGGGGTTGTGGGTTCAGGCCATAACTTCTCTCTCTCTCTCTCCCCTTCTCTCTCTTCCTTTTACGAGACTTCCAAGATTCATCCGTTCAAGAAAGAAGTGGAGATGAGCAAAGCCCAGAGTGGTTCTCCGACACAGAGAAGAAAGCTGCCTAGGGGAGCAGGGAAGGTTTTATGAGGCACGAGGCAGCAGGTGGGAGAGGAGGAGGGACAAACGGTTAACACACAGGTTTGAAGCAACAACCTGTGCACTAACCGTGTATTCTGCCTCTGGCTCTGCACAAGTCTGACCCGCCATCTTTCTTGGCCCAGGTCTTCAGGTCCCATGACTGCAGGGGACTGGGCTCCCATCCCAGGGGCACCATGAGGGCTCTGGGAGAGTGTCACATGGCAGGTGGAACATGGCTGGAAGGTATCTCTCCTTTGGGGGGAGGAATTGCAAAGCCCTACCTAATGGCACCCTTGATACAACTAAATAGTAGATCTCTCAGTTCATTACCCGTTAGCCCCAGGCAGGGACATCGCATCTTGGCTAATCGTAATAGCCAAATCATTAAGGGGAAATGGCATTAATGGAGGAGAAAGCAGCTAATCAAGAGCCGAACTTGGCCACTTCGTTGTGCCCAGGATATAAGCTGCTGTGAATTTAAGTACCTGTTTCTTTCGCTGTTAGAATTAGTTAGGAAGAAAGGATTTAGTGATCCTCTTTTCAAAAGGTGAATCCGAAGCTGGGCATTTCCCAGTAAATCCAACAGCAAGACTTGATTTTTTGCAGAGATCACACCTGCTGGTTGTGTAGAAATGAAGTCGCACCACTTTTCTTACACTGGATCAACCCAGTGTCAGTAGGACATGCCCCTTTGTGGGGTTTCCAGGAGCGAAGATGTACATTGGTGAACTCACCTAATCTCTGCTCAGAGCGAAAGCCATCATCTTCATCACGGCAAGGACTTGGTGGGGGGCAGTCGGGGGGCGGGCCATGGAGTGCACGCGTTTAATTTTCCCATCCAGGTCAAAAGCCTGCCACCTCACCTGCATCAGCACTGGGTTCCAGCCAAGTGAGCCGAGCATCCTTTAAGCATAGACCTCCCTGGAAACCACAACCTGGCATGCATAGGAATCACAGCTTGAGCTACTGCTTATGATTCATGTCAGAAATACTTAAGAAATTCAGGGGAGAAAAAGGGAAAGAAATTCATACCATCTCAGGGTCGGAAAGGATCTTAATTAAAATGTTTTAAATTGGAACAATAAAGAAATCTACGTGAGGTTTGTTTTGTTTTGTTTTTTTGTTTTTGCTTTGGTGCTTGTCTTAGAGGGGCGGCTCCTTGTTCTAAACACTAGTGCTATTTCTAATAATATTTGGCAGAACACTTGAATCCTGTGAGGGAACTTGGGGAGTTCTGATGGAGAGAGGAGGGGACTGTGGTGGTCAGGCTTTGTCTAGGTCTGTTCTGCCCACACTGTAATTAATAAGCTCTGATTCACCAGAGCATATAAGATCATAGAGGACAGCATCTTGGAGTCCTAAGGCATCTTTCCAGTTCTCCTTGAGTTCCTTCCCAGTGTAGGAACCCTTTGTGCAGTCACCTTCAAGCCTTGGCTTTACCTGGCTTGAGGGGGAACAATACCCTCTGTACATATGTCTAGCACACAGGTGTGTATGTGGCTGGCCCTTTCCTCGGAGATGCTGCGGGGAAGCCCTATCTCTGCTTCGCGCTAGTCCTTCCCATAGTTGAAGGCCTCTAGAAGGACCCTTTAAATCCTTTCTTCCCCACAGGCCACATAGCTCCTTAGCGCCTTTATGCTTTCCTCATGTGAGAGAATGGAGTCTGTCTCTTCAGACTGTTGGAGAAGCATCATGGGACTGTGGCCGCTCCAGTGTCTGGAGATAGATTCAGCTCCTTCTTGGTATTCTCACCCTAGGATGAATAAATGTTGACAGGGCCTTTCCTTCTCACCACTCCTGTGCGTCCCACCTGTTCCTTTAGATTTGCTGCTCACTAGATAAATGGAAAGCAGTTGAGTAAGGGAAATGTGTTTTGTTGTTGCTAAAGAAAATCTTGGAGATAAAAGTAACATCCTTTTACTCAAAAATGACTTCAGGTGAGATTTCTAAGCCATCATATGCACAAGTAATCTGCAAAAGCCCTGGTGGCCTTATAGATTGTGTCCCACAGGTAATACCCAGACGAATCCTAATGGCTCCCTCTGCTCAGAGGCCTGAGAACTTCTCACTTATGTCATGTTTCGTCCCTTCCTCAGCTAAATGCATTTACTCTCTCCATCTGTGCTCCCACTAGGATAAGTAACAGGCTTCAGAAAGCCAGCACCCTGGCTTAGGTGGCTCTGTGGCATGACCCTCAGGAGCCCCACACGATCCTGTGAGGAGTAAGGGCACAAAGCAATGGAATCTTCCAGAGCTGCAATGACTCTTATGACCTTGGACTTCTCTCTGCAATGACTTATGACTTTGGACTTCTGTCTGCAATGACTCTCATGACCTTGGGATTCTGTCTGCAATGACCCTTACGACCTTGGGATTCTCTCTGGGGGTTCCAGAAGGTCTTACAACCTTCTCTCTGGGGATTCCCCGTAAGTTGTAGAGCTACCACGGATGGGCTGGTGCTACTTAAATGTCGTATCTTATTTCTCCTCTTTATATCAGTCGTATTCTCTCATGAGCTGGAGACTTCAACAGGATCACTGAACCGCTGCTATCTCCAGGTCAGGTTCCTTGTGTGGAATGGAGACGATTGTGCCTTCCTGGCAGGGTTATTATGAGTCTAAAATAGAGGCTTCATGGCAAGCACATTCCAAGTGTTCCCTGAGTGTTAGCTCCCCTTCCTGATGGTTCCAGTGACTGTATATTCCAACCAAGATTGGCACATATGTTCTGAAGGGTGTAAGTATTTATTATGAGGGCCCATGTATATGTATGGGTAAAATGGTACAGGCTTTTAAATATTGGGACTGTTTTGGAAATTTGAGGACTTGAGGTGGCAGAATTTATGATGCCTAGTACAGGTGTTGGCTGCTAGCGGATGCCTGATGAATGCCGAAGTATTCATAACAACCACGGAGGAATAAAACACCCTCGTGATCTTCTATGGCAATGTTTGCCTGTGGGGCCCATTGCTCATGCCTCTTTTTATTCACTTTGCTGTACACGGAGAACAGAGTTCTGGGCAAAGGGAAGACTTAAGATGCTGTGACTAGGGGTGCCTGGGTGGCTCAGTGGGTTAAGCCTCTGCCTTCGGCTCAGGTCATGATCTCAGGGTCCTGGGATCAAGCTCTGTATCGGGCTCTCTGCTCAGCGGGGAACCGGCTTCCCCCCTCTCTCTGCCTGCCTCTCTCCCTACTTGTGATCTCTGTCTGTCAAATAAATAAATAAAACCTTAAAAAAAAAGAGAGAGAGATGCTGTAACTAATTGTGTCTGAATGACAGACACGATACGCTGTCTTCTGATTTTAGGCCTGGAAGGTGAGGAAGGGGGCTATTTCCATTGTAAATATACAGGAATATGCATATTTCAGGTCCTGAACCCATCTGCTCAGATGTCCAAGGCAAGAGCCTTTCGTAGACCCATGAAGCCGGGCTCCTAGGAAGATCTCTCCATCGGTGTGTATGTGGTTTGTTGGAGACACCCTCCCACAGTCCGTTCCAAGGGCTGAATGGGTATCTGGGCAACAAGAACAGAGCCACAGGGACTAGGAGTGCAGCTCCACGTATCCTCATTTGCAAGGGTATCCCCACTGTTTTCCCCCATGAAATGACTGCAAGCATGTTAAAAGCCAAAGACCGATCGGGCTGAAAAATCCAGTGACCCAGCACCCAGAGGGATGTTTCTCTCAGGAAAGGAGCTAGGCACTAGGAGGAGGGCCTGCTCGGGCCACTGGGATAGATGTCTCTCAGAGCCTACAAGAGACTCCCCGTCAGAGTTCTGAAGTGGATCCCCAAGTAGATCCTAGACCCTAAGGCATACTGCTTCCTTCTGGAGAAAGGCCAAAGCCGCCGTGGCCTGTGCTGTGGGTACAGTGTGTATATAGCAAAGCAGACAGGCGTTTGCATCTTTCCCCAAGTTCTCCAAGCTGATCTCGCTACCTTTGGGGGTGAACAAAATATTCAACAGTTTTTCAGTGCAAGAAATTGGCGCTCGAGAGTGTATTAGTTCAGGTTCTTGTGCACGTCTGTTTGCATCCACCGAATCGAAAACTGTGCCGCTCCAGTTTCTGTCTTGCTCAGTTTTGGGGTGACATAGGGATTTTGCTGGTTAATGAAAACTTATTTAATAAAAGCTCTAGCCACCCCCTTGCATCATTTTGCAGCCAGAAGAGTGACTTAAATAATTGTGCATTCCAACTTCAGTTTATCGAAGCTCAGTAAGTCACTTCCTACGGGAGACATGTCTTCTCTTCCGTCTATAGAAGACAAACTGTGGTGGCAAGCATCAGCTTTCCCCGGCAGCTCTCCTGAAAACCTGCAGGGTGAAAAAGAGCTCTTTCTCTCCAAAGCTTGGGTGTTACTAGCTTGCCCACTGCACCTCGGGCCCTGCTGTTTGCCATCTTGGCGGAGGTGTCAGTTTCAGTGCAGCAAAGGGGCACCACTCAGTGTAGCAGGACGCAAAGGCACCTGTAGAGTTTTTACCCTAATTTCCCTGAGAGATGGTCTCCCTGTCTGTTTTCGTGGCACTCTTCCTCCTCAGGACTGTACATGGGCCTCAGAAACCATCCTTGGGGTCATCTGGCATTCCGAGTGGGGCTGGGGGCTATTTTGGGAAAAACAGTGCCTAAATCCAGGACACCTGCACTTTAGAGGAATCTTTAAAATGACCTGTAAACCATCTTTTTTAAGTACAACCAGACTTTGCTTCTGTGTCTCTCAGTTCCAGAAACACTTTATCTTTATTTCCAGGAAGTTAATATTTAATTAGCGACAGGCTCTAAGTGTCTCAACCCTTCAGCGTCTTTAAAGAACTAATGGTGTAAAAACAAATGTGTAAATGCACCAGGGGGATCCCAGTGATTTATAGAGGCTCTGTATTGAATAAGTTTGAAAAGGGAAGATGTT
This sequence comes from Mustela nivalis, assembly GCF_964662115.1. Classification (NCBI taxonomy): domain Eukaryota; kingdom Metazoa; phylum Chordata; class Mammalia; order Carnivora; family Mustelidae; genus Mustela; species Mustela nivalis. Next base: position 54,569,575 of record NC_139026.1, read on the forward strand.
TTTGGTAATAAGAATATTCATTTTTTGACTCTTCTATTCTGTGATATGTAACCATGGGGTGGGGAGGAGGGGAGAAAATACCATTTTTCTACAGAGCATAAAATCCTTAAGCTCATTTTATGTGGTAGTCACAGGCTCCTAAGCACTTGATTTAAAAATGAACAGAATCCAATGGGTACCCTTCACTGGCCCTTCATGGTTTGGGGGAGGAAGGAGGACAGGGAATAAACCTATTTTGGTTCAGGTAATTCAATGCTTGCAGCAATTCTACTCCGTCTTCCATTTAAAGTAAAAAAAAAAAAAAAGAAAAAGAAAGAAAAGAAAAGAAAAGCTTTCTATAATGGTTAGTGAAATTTACATTTCATCCCTTGCCTAAAACTATTTTTAGCCTTATTTTCTCTTTTCAGAGCTTTGTGCTGCTCCCCGCCCCCCCCACCTTAGATATTACAATTGGTCTCAGAAATGGCGATGCTTTGCTTTTGTTCTGTAGGTTGGTTTGATAGGTTGTGTCTGCAAATTTGAGAGAAGCACATTTTATTTTATTATTATTTTTTATTTTTTTTAGCATCTAAACAATAATGTAACCACATCACGGCCTTTTCAGTCACACCATTGACCTCCGCCGGCAGTTTATCCCCCTACAACACTTGAATGCATTAATATCACTGTCTGTAGCATTTTAATTTAATTAGAGCAGTGGTTATAATCCTCTTGGGAAAGTCATTATCCCCTCTGTACTGTTAAAATAAAACACCTCTGGTTTTCATCCGACTGACAATTTGCTTTTGAGGTGAATGAGCTGTAAGCGGGTGTTCCCGCTTCCCTTTGCTGAGGGTTGGACCCCAGAAGCAGTTGTGAGGATAAAGAGGTTTCCTTCATTTGAGAAATAAGATGTTGCCCTCCTTGAGCCTCTCTGTCTAGATGTTTCCATCTGATACAGTGTTTGTTTCCTATTTCTAATTGCTGATAGACTGTTAAGTGTCTGGTTATAGGAATAGATGAAACAATGTGAACTGTGTGAGTCTCCCTAGAAATTAACAAAAAGAGAGACAAATGGAGATAAACCTGCAGTGTGGGATTCCCGGGCATGTGTTTTGTTCCGTTTAGGAAAGGAGCCCATGTCCTGCATGGTGTCCTTTCTGCGGTCCCCCGAATGCTCTCCTGGCTGCTGAACCGGGGTCAGGATAGGTGTGTAATGGCTGCTAGCATATTGCTCAAGGTCCTAGAAGTGCATTTCGCTTTTCCCACTCTTAGACAAGGCACCCCCTCTCTTCTGCTACTACTGACAAATCTCTTCATGGAACCTTTAAAAAAGAGCTTCCCATCCCAAGCTTATGGTGTTGCATGGAATGTTGCTGAGTAGAAACTGTCTTCCAGAACAAGAATCTAGAATCTGTCTCCATCTAGAATTGTTTGGACATGAGCCTCCTTGAGCCTCTCTGTCTAGTGAAATGGAGAGGGGGAATCCTCCTGAGAAAGGACAGTGAAATGAAGGGACAGTGGTGATAATTTAGCAAGTCAGAGTATATACGTTTTAAAGGTGATACCTAGCTTGACTCTTACCAGTAGGCTAGAGGTAGATTTTCCAGGAAACAAAGTAAAATCCATATGGGGAGCTGGGTTTCTTCCATTTTTGTCCTCGATGGACTTGGTGAGGGGCGAGGGAGCTGGGATGATGAGACCTATCCCAGGGACCAATTGCAGGATTCGATGAGTCTCTCCTTGCTTTAAGAGACAGTCATCACATTATGAAATGCCATCTCTTTTTTTTCTCGCACTTGTGCCATGCCATTTGAAAACTCTTTGGCTGCGCTATGTTTTCTTCATCAACAGTTTCACTTCTGCAAAAACCCTAACAAAACAAAGCTATTTCTGGGAATAAAGTTAACGGCAGATAAGATATCTAGACATATATTGGGACTGGGTTTTTTTTTTTTCCCCCTCTCTTTTCGAGAGTTGAAGTGTGTGGAGAATTTGTTAAACTAGAAAAACAGACTGTGTTTAGAATGCTTAAAAAGCCCATCTCACTTGAAAAACCCCTAAACAGATTTTGTATGTTTCCCATAGGTGTGTTGATGTCTTTGCCTTTTTCACCCCAAAAACCCCAAGCCAAACACCAAAAAGTATAACTCCTCCTTAAGCTAGAGGTGCTCAAAATATGTGTGATTGATAAAATTCCAGAAAAATGAAGTTGAAGCTTTTGCCCTGGGTGACCTTTCACTGGCCATCTTGATTAATATAGCAACGAAATCTAGGATATGTGCATCTGCCTTTAATTAAGAAATTCATGAGGAGAGTTTAGGATGTATGTTTAAACGGAAATATTCCAAATGCCCTAGTTGCTGGCAGAGGATGCCTCAGGGAAGGTCTAGCGATTCCATTCGGAAATTACAGAAATATGTACATATTCATTTAAAATCGAAACTTCCTACCACAACCACCAAACTTTCCAGGCTCTGAGCAGAAGAGAAGCTTTAATTTGGTTGTAGAGCCAGGGGGACTCCCCTGCCTCCCTTTGCACATTTGATGAAATATAAAATGTTAGAGAACCATCTTTCCAAAACATAAACACCTCCTTTGCTTTATTTTCTTCTGCGATTTTTCTTTTGCTCTTGCTTTTTGTATTCCTAATGGCATCTTACTGGTCTTTCTCCCCCAATTAATTTTTGGGCCTTGTATGTCCCACTTTACTTTGCCCAGCTGAACCACAAAAAGAATGGAAGTTCCGTTTATTTATGTATAGACTTTAAGTCAAAGTAATTGATCTAAGATGCAAATTGCACTGCTCTTCTCGCTAAACATAATAGTTGGTTCCTTGCCATTATTCGCTGTGTTTTAACTTAAAGCCTGGTAATAATCCTTCCCATCCCTTCCAGTTGTTTTAATTGCTCCAACAAACACTGTCTGTTTGAATTTAAACAGTGTATCTGCAGAAGTAAGTCCCCCTCCCCCCTTTCCTTGTCAGTTGAGTCAGGATCTTCAGTGAAGCAGTACTTGCCTTAAATGCAGAGTGTTCTTGAAGGAGCTCTGAAATACTTCAGAAGGAAGGAAAAGTATCCATTCTGAGTTGGAGAATGAAGGGACAAGAGATGCCATTACTGTTGCAGATAATTCCCTGCTATGAAGGAAGAAATTAAACTGGGTATTTTTGGTTTATAATGAGGTAGGTGGATCAGAGAAGAATCTTGCTTGTAGATTTATGAACTAAATGTAGAACTTACAAGCCGTCACTTTGAGCTCACCTCTCATTGGGTCTGAGTACAGAATCATATTTGTATTAGAAGCTGGGGATGTTGCCAGAGAAGAGGAAACGTTGTTTTAATGCAGGGTGACATTAATTATGGGACTTGGGACAAGTAATTTTTGAGAGCCGTTCTCTTGGACATGCCGTTTCATTTCCTCCACCTCCTCTCTCCTCTGCACTTGAACAAATCACTAGTGTGGAGAGGGGGAAATGGACACCTCTTGACCCCAGTCCGAAGGAGAAGCCCGATGTTCAGCCTTTCCAGAACCTTGTTAGAAATCCCAAATACTGGAGCTCTGAAAGACAACTAAGTATATGAAGTGGCTGGAGAGGGGTGAGAGGGATTGCTGTGGAGCCTGGGCCACCCCCTCCTCAAATGCCCCCTTTGCTCCCCAACCCTCTCCTTGTTTTCATACCCAAGTCAGTTCCAAGCCTTCATTGTCTTCTTCCCCCTCCTCTCTTCCTGCCCTTCTTTTTAACAGCAGGAACGAATTTCATATACACCTCCCGAGAGCCCAGTGCCGAGTTACGCTTCCTCGACTCCGCTTCATGTTCCAGTGCCCCGAGCGCTCAGGATGGAGGACGACTCGATCCGCCTGCCCGCGCACCTGCGTGAGTGTCTGTCGGCGCGTGCGCGGGGGTGGGAGGACGGATTCCCAGTGCCACCGCCCGAAGGATGGACTGACTGACAGGGGAAGGACTGACTGCGCGACTGTGTGTGTGGCGGGGCAGGGGTGGGGCGTGGGGCTTGGGGCTGGAGAGGGGCAAGCTCTGAGACTGTCACTCGGGGTCCACTTTGCGAAGCTGCTTTGCAGCCCATCGAGAAGCTTGAAACTCCTGTCCCCTGTTGCCGCATTACCCCCAACATCTGGAAATGTGTACTGTATGGCAGAATCCACTAGATCTCCTAAGAGGCAAAGGGAACTTTTTGGGGGAAGTTTTTCCGTCTCCCTAGGTTCACACCTAACTCCTCTTTTTAGTATTTTCATGGGCCGGAAATTTGGGGCAGTTCCTGAGTCAGACTCCCTCCCTGCTTTGCTTTTAGGCTGTGTTCTTCCTTTCTTTATAGAGCCTGCCCCTCTCCTCCATGCATGCGGGCTGCTTTTCTTTCCTTCATTTTCCTGCCTGGATATGGCCTTCCTGTTCTGTCCTTTCTTCTCCTCCCCTCTCCTGTTCTCTTGTCCGGCCTTGGCCCTGTGGCTCTGATCAGTTTGCGTCTCTTTCCCCCGTTCTCTCTTAGATCGCCTCCGTCCCTTGCCTCTCCCGGCTCCCTGTCCCAGTCCTCAACTGCAGCTTGGCAGAGCACCAGGGCCAACCCACTTGTGATCTCGGGGCCAGCCTCCAAAGCAGCCGACACCTGTCATTTCCTTTTTGTCTTCCTTTCCTGTGCTGCCACCCAGCCTAGATGGTACAGCGTGATGGGGCAGCTGGGGAGAATGAGTCACCTGATTCCCACCCGGATCTCAGTGGCCAAGAAAATGCCAGATTTTCTGACTTGAATGTTGTCCTGAGGGCACAGGTCCAGGTTGTAGAAGACACAGGGGGTCACCTTGGCCCTTCCCTGGCTGATTCCTCATACTTTAGCAGTGACATGGTTGTGCTTGCTCTGTCTTTCTGGCATGGGGACGCTCCCCGGGATATTTGCTGCCTCTTATTCCATCCCTCCTCAGAAGCCAGAAGGTAGCTTGCTGAAAGTAGAGAATAAAAAGAGACAGGATGTAGGCTCCTCTTCGTTCGCCGTGTGAGAATTCAGGGAATCAGGTGATTGTGTTGCTGGGAAGTCCTAGGGGAATATTTCTGGCTTATCCCTTCTCCTCCAATGAGGAGGGTAGCTGGGCTTACCCAGAGGAGCTGAGTGCTACGAGAACCTTTCCTTCAGCTTCAGCTTCAGCTTCAGTCAGTATTTACAAAGCTACTACAAATGACAGTCCGCACATTCCACCTTGTGCAAGCAGGTAAAGGGCAGAGCACCACTCTCCCACCTTCTCCACAATGAACTTTTGAAGGTGAGATTGGGACTGTAGCCGTGCCGTGCCAGGATCATGATGGCGGGCACTGTTGTCCTTGGTAAACGGGAGCGATGGGGAGCCAGAGCAGTAGATGGGACTGGAAAAGAAACCAGAGTCAGGTAATAGCATCCTTTCCTCCAGAGGCTGTCCTGTGTCCAGTACATTCACTCTAGGAATAATCACTTCCAAATCGAACACGCTCATGCCGTGCAGGCAGAACACCCCTGCCATCTAGTCTCCTTCACTTATTTACTCCACGAATAGTTATTGATCGTCTGTGCTGCACTGGACACTCTTGTGGGTGCTGGGAATACCGAAGTGAACAAAACAGACCAAACTCCTTGTCCTTACAGAATTTAAAGTCAAGTAAAGGGAGAAAAATGTGTGAACACTTGTCCTAAACAGAGATTTCTCTCATAGCTTTTTAATCCCTTTGTTTTGAGACATCCCCCCACCCCCAAGGAGGCCCTGACTCTTGATTTGCCTCTGGATGCCTTTATTTTTGGAAGCCCTTTTACCACAGCCCTTTTACCTATGCCTCCCCCATAGGTAGTCACTGTGGCAGAAGAAACGGAGAAACACACCAGACTAACTAGTCTGAAGATCTTCACTCCTCATTAGTTCTACTCTTAAACTAGCTGGCTGACCATAAGTCAGTCATCGTACTACCCAGTTTCCCTACTCTACAGTGTTGTGCTGCAACAAGAGAACATTTAACGGCCCTCTTCACCTTGAACTGTCATGAGCTCACTTAGGGAGTCCTTCTCCGTACTTGGAACTGTCTCCCATGCCAGCACTGTTTCTGAAGTAGACGGTTTCCTCTCGGGCCTCAGCTGGGCTGCCTACCCCTGCTTTGCAGGCCTTGGTCCAGGCACTGTGTGGAGTCCTTTATGTAAATTATTTTGCTTCATTCTCCCAGCAATACATGTAAGGTAGATATTCTTTTAATATTTGGGCCACATATAAGGAATTTAGGGCTTTGAGAATTTAAGGAACCTGCCAAGGTCACACAGTTAATAAAGGGTACAGTCGGGATTCAAACTCCATTCTGACTCCAGAGCCTACACTCTTATCTATTATGCCACTATGTAAGTGTGTTTTATAAATACTTTTTGGATAGTTGGATGAATTCAGAGTTGACACTTTGCTGGTATTCACTGATGTGGCTGTAGTGGCAGAAATGGTTTATGGCTGGAATCTTCTAACCAGTCAGTGGGTTGTGGAATAGTTTGCTTATGTTCCTCAGATAGTTGGATGGATGGGTGGATGGACGGATGGATGGGTTCCCACATATATAATGATCAAATACAGGACTGCAGCAAATCCCTGCCGCCCTTAGAATATAATCAGGTGTTAGAGTATGGATTCAGGTCAGGGTGATGTCTTCTCTCTGGCAGCCTGACTCTGAGCCCCATTGGTCCCGACATCTGGACTGAATCCTCTGAAAATGGAGGCTCCCAGGCTCTTTCTGTCTGTCCTCAGCTGGGGCTTTCCGCATGCGGCCAAGCTGCCCTCCTCCTCCTCAGATTCCAGGATTCAGCTGCCCATCGAGCTGTTTGAGAAACATCTCACGCAGCCCCCCAGGATGGTTGAGGCTGCACCATATACTTGGAAGATGCGTCCCAGCTGGGTTTCCAAACCAAAAAGAAAATAAATATTCTAACAAGGGAATTGGGTTATTGCTGTTTTAATCTGGGATTCCAGACAATTCCCAATGGAATGCTCATGGAAAGTACGGGGAAGAATCTGAAAGCCAAGACAGCAGCAGGACATTTATGGTATTGCTAGGTCGAAAGCATTTTTAGCTGCTTGTTTTAAAGAGATACTCTCCAGACTGTGTGCCTCAAAGTCGCTTCTTTCCAAACCATTGTCCTTCTTGATCTCCAGATAAACCTTCTCCCTTAACTCTTTTTCTCTTTTCGTTCTTAAGTCAAAATATATCCTTTCCTGGTTGGAGGGAAGGTAGGGCCTGTAATAGTGAAGATCCTCATACTGAGGGTTTCTCACCTTTTTATTCTGAAGACAGAGTGTGACAAATTAGCAAGCTATCGAGAAGTAGAAACTAATGCCTCTCCTTCTCTGTGCCTGTGATAAAAACAAAGTGGTAAATGGAGCCAAGTGTTAAGTGGTGATTACAAAGGACTTACTAGGACCGGGTGGGGTAGTCTAGGCCTGGGAAAGGAGGAGAGCCCACGGGAGAAGGGCCAGCCCCACGCCATTCTGGCCTGGCCTCCTCGCTGCCCACACGTGCAAGCCGGGCCCCGTCAGTGGTCCTGCAGCGGGTTTCTGGAACCTGCCTGTTTCACTAGGAGAGCAGACACCATATGCTTATGGAGAAGACAGAAAGGGCTTCTTCTTTATATCCTTTTCTCCTTCTGCAAAGGGGTACTGACTTCTTTTTAAGCTTGAGGGTAGAAGAACTAAAGTGTAACAATTACAGCAGGTAGGTGGGACACACAAAGTTCTAGTCCTTAATGGGAACAAAGCCTCTCACTGTACCTTGAAAACACTTAAAGGACCAAAGACCCCCGATCGTGCCAAGAGGAGCTCCCTCTTCATTCTCCAGCCAGTGAAGTCTTTTTTTTTTTTTTTTAAAGATTTTATTTATTTATTTGACAGACAGAGATCACAAGTAGGCAGAGAGGCAGGCAGAGAGAGAGAGAGAGGGAAGCAGGCTCCCTGCTGAGCACAGAGCCCGATGTGGGACTCGATCCCGGGACCCCGAGATCATGACCTGAGCCGAAGGCAGTGGTCCAACCCACTGAGCCACCCAGGCACCCCCAGCCAATGAAGTCTTTTGCCTCATTCTCACAAGGGTCCTCATGATGTGACGGGGAGATCCATCCATCCTACCTTCCTTCCTTCCATACTTCATTTTTAAATATTTTTCATTTATTTATTCAAGAGAAAGAAGAGCATGAGCAGAGAGAGGGGGGCAGAGGGAGAAGCAGACTCCTAGCTGAGCAGGGAGCCCAACACAGTACTCAATCCTAGGACCCTGAGATCCTGACCTGAGCTGAAGGCGGTCGCTTAACCGACGGAGCCACCTGGGTGCCCCTGGCCAGGAGACTTTCCTAATTTGTCTGCCCAAAGACCACCTTCTTGTAAATTCCTGAGGGAGGTGTGTGTGGTGAGAGGGCCGCCGTGGGTGCCTCACGAGGAGGTATCAACCCCGTGAAACACTCAGCCTCTGACAGCGATGCTCAGGGCTGCCCATCTGATCATAGAAAGTGTGCTTCAGACTTATGTAGGCAGAATTTAAATCACTAAGTGTCTTTTCTTTATTTTAAATCCTTCTCACATAATCACTTCGGATGCAGCCGATAGAGTCACCTCTAATCACAGGTTGATGGTGTCGCTTTGCCCAGAGACTCGGCATTCTGCGGTGCCGGTTTGGCCTTATAACTGCCCGTGAATTGATATTTAAAAATCATATCCTAGGACTCATTCATCATATTTAATAGGGTTACGGTTTATGATGTTGCAGGTTAATAAATAGCCATAATAGCCGCTCAGTTTTCTAGAATCAGAACACCAGAAATAGTCCCTTGGCTCTACTTCCTTTCCTTGTGAATCTTTCAAAATTCTTACGTTACTACTCCTACTTGTGTGTGTTTAATAACTTAATTTAATGCCTTCCTTTGGAAACGTTACCTCGCGGCTCACCCACTTGGTGATTTTGCCTTCTCAGCAGAGTAACTGAGTTGAAGACAGTCACATAGCAAGCCAGGCTATATTAGAACTAGGGTAGTGAAAAGAGATGCAGTGCCTCACTTTCCTAATTAGCTAGAGCAACCCACCATTTTATATACTTGCAAGTTAATTTTGTTCCCTAAGAAGAGGCAAAAATGGGAGTTAAACATAATCGTATTTCGTATTTTATATTGTTACAAGCTTCAGCATGTGCTCCTATATATTATCTCATTTAGCCATGCAACAGTCCTTGAAGCTGGTGTTACGAAGTCTGTTTTATTGATGAGTTGACTATGGTTCCGATAGGCCCCCCGAATTGTCCAGGTTGACCCAAGCCTGTGCAGAGCCAAATGCGGTATCTACTTTGGAAGTCACCACTGACACTTCTTGGGAGAACACATAATGACAGAGTCTTGTGGCCTTGGAAGTAGCAGCCGCCCTGACTTTGGAGTTGGCGCAGCCATGGGTGCAGAGACCAGGAGTGCTTTGGCTCTGGCCATTCATTTGAGCTGAACCTCAACAGGTCAGCTTCCATGAGAAACCAGAGGTGGTCACTATGAATAAGTCATTCTGGTCTTGCCCACATGCCTCTACTCTTCCTCTCTCTTTGCTCTCATGAGCTCAGGTTGATGGTTAGTTTCTGTCTGCAACCAGAGGGATAGAGCTGGCCGTGAAAGCCTCAGAGGGCCAGCTCCAGGAGTGGGGCTCAGCCATGTCCCCAAATCCCCTGGCATTTCACCAGGAATGACCTGGGAACAGGTCCTCCTGCTTTTTTTTGCCTTTCCAAATGAAAAGGCCTTGTAGTAGGAAGGACTGGGGTTCATACAGACCTACCTGAGTGGGTTTGCATTCCAGGGCTTCCTCTTTCATTTACAAAGATGATTTAACTTCTCTAAAACTCTCATGGTCTAATACACTTACTCGTAAGGGTTTGCAATAAGGATCAGGGTAGCACCTCACACAGTGCCTAGCAAACAGTGGCCAGCAACTCGCTAGAGCTCTTTCAGTTTCCCAAGCTGATAAATAGCCTGGGTAGGGGGTGGCTTCCTCATTTTCAAGGGCCAAGAGAAACATGTATGTCCTTGTTTGTTTCACTAAAGAAAGGGCTAGACTTTTGTCTACATGGCATTGAACTGATTTCCCTAAGTCACCCTGGAAATGAGTTGTTAGATAAATCCTCTAACAACACCATGATTTCTGGGAGCTAAGTTCTCCTCTCAGGCACTTTCCTACCCGCCACTCTTTGTACCTCTCTCTGGCATGGTTTTCTTCATCGGTCTTGCCGGAGTCTGTAAGTCTCCTTCCTGAGCCTTCCCTACTCTTCTCAAACCTAGCAAGTCCTCCCCTGTCCTCTGTTGTTATCAGTATTCCAAAAATGGCCTCCCCTTGCACAGCTGCCTGTGACGTGTCATGACGTCACCAGCAGAGTTGAGGCAAGGACATGGGGAAGATTTAATTCTCAGTCAGCATCTGACAGAGTAGTAAGGACTTCTAACAAAGATGGCCAGCCACCCGTGTTTTAGATCTTGTTTCCCCTAAGCCTTCCTTTGGGTGCCTCCACTTTTCCACACTCAAATGCCTGAAGGCTTTCTACTTTTCCAGCAGCACGGAGCCCTGCTTAGCTGCTTCAAACAGCTTGAGGAGAAAAAACAGCCCGCCAGAGAACAGCCAGGATGCTTTGGAAGGGAAATTTCCTTTTTGGGCTTGCAGTCTGAAAGAATTTCCGATGCAGGCAGACGTTAATTCCTAGCTCCATGCTTCCTGATAAGGAAGCAGCTTCAATAAATGCAGCTATTTATAGAGGCCTCCCCCCTTTTAAATATATAACCAGAGGTCTATTGACCTTTTCTTTCACTTTGCATTTCATGCCGTGCGCTCTGTGTACATTTAAGGCAGTTCCTCCGGCAGAAGCTCTGACAAAGCGCCTTGGTCCTGGGGGGTGGGGAAGGGAGGGCTCTCCATGTCCTTGGAATTCGGAAGTTGATGTTTGGAAGCTTTTGGCAGTTGGTGGTCCCTCCCTGGTGCCATGGGTTATTGAGGTGACCCCAGAGACATCCCACGCTATTCTAGACCAATATGGAGAGATGATGACAGACTAAGACAGGCAGCCATCTAGAAGTAAGAGCCCATGAGAACCAGTCAGCCCTCTGAGTGGCGACTTGAACAACAGGAAATAAATGATACTCCCATTTCTTCTGTCTCCTCTCAACTGTCTCCCCTCAGACTTCCCAACCATCAGGAGCTCCGTGGTCTTTCTCTTGGCATGTTTAGGGCCCCTGTTCATAAGTTCCGTGGCCAATTTGATATATGGCTACACAATCCTTACAGACAGACATGAGGAAGATTCATTGTGATGTTGGCTTGAAATGGCTTTCCTAGGTTACTCCTCTTGTCCTCTTCATTATCACAAAACATTTTTTGGGCTGAGTCTATACAAATAGGATAAAATTTCCATTCTCAGGTAACAGGTATTTTCTCCCATTTTGCTTCATGCCCAAGTTAAATCTTTTTTTTTTTTTTTTTTTTTTTTAAGATTTCATCCATTCATTTGACAGACAGAGATCACAAGTAGGCAAAGAGGCAGACAGAGAGAGGAAGGGAAGCAGGCTCCCTGCTGAGCAGAGAGCCCGATGTGGGGCTTGATCCCAGGACCCTGGGATCATGACCTGAACCGAAGGCAGAGGCTTTAACCCACTGAGCCACCCAGGCGCCCCGACGCCCAAGTTAAATCTTATCTGCAGCCCAGGCTCTTGGGATTTCTGACAGGATTGACTTTGACCACCTCATCTTGATGTTTTTCTGGAGGTGAAAGTTGCCACAGACATGTGGGTGTTACTGAGTTCACTGTTGCCATAGGGGGATCCTGTGTCAGTTGCCTGAACCGTCCACATGTGTTCTGGGGCTTCTTCCTCCTGATCCCTTCTGAAGCAAGGTAGAGCAGTGTTTGAGAGATGGAAACTGTCCCTGGCTCTGGCCACGTGCTGTCTGTAAATTCCCAAGAATAATTAGTTACCCTGCCCTGATAGTTCCTGCTTCCATCTCGGGTAGGTGGATTAAACTCCATTCCTTTGAAATTAGACTCTATTTCTGTTTCCTCTAGATCATGGATAGAAATAGCCTCAAATGGAGCTCCAGGATTTCAGTAATAGAAATGCAGATTGCAGATCTAGGTCCTGGATAAAGAGCTGGAGATGTGTGGTGGCTGCAGATGAGATGCCTGGAAGCAAAAGACTAACCCAGGTGGGGCTATGCAGGAAATGCTTGATTTCAGCAATTCAAGGAGGCTGGATTCTCTGCTCTGGGGTAGGAGCATGAGCTGACGTGGTTCACTGAGAAGGGTGAAGGTTTCTAACAATCAGTAAGGAAAAAAAAAAAGGCACCCAGGTGAGTCTTGAAGTCGTGGGATAATAATATCTTAAGAAAAATTACAGGAGTAGCAGGCAATCTATGTAGTAGCTCCCCCTAAGAAGTCACAATATTAAGATTTAATCACCCATTTGTTTTCCAGGCTTATCTTTGCCAGTGAGTTTCTCTTTTTGTGGTCATACCCCATTTGCCAGTTTGCTTCTCCTTAGGAGCCATTCTGAGGCCAACTGTGGATAAGATGCCACTCTAAAAGAATTTCTGGGGCAGTAATGTATGGGAAAAGGAATCACTGTCACTGCTGTTCATTGAGCACTTTGTAGGCGCCAGGACCATTCCGTATGTTACTCTGAATGATCTCTAATGGTGCAAGGTAGATTATGTCTGTATCTGTAGCTGAGGCTCAGGGTGGTAAATCACTGCTGAAGGTCACACAGAGAGAGGGTGAAGGGGCCATGATTTAAATCCAGATCGAAGCCCAAAGCTTAGGCTTTTTGTCACTTCACTTGGTTGCTGCTTCATTAGGAGCTGATAGAAGTTATGGTTAGAACCTGTTGGTTAGGGCACCTGGGTGGCTCAGTTGGTTAAGCAACTGCCTTTGGCTCAGGTCATGATCTCAGAGTCCCTGGATCAAGTCCCATATCGGACTCCCAGCTCCATGGGGAGTCTGCTTCTTTCTCTGACCTTCTCCTCTCTCAAGCTCTCTCTCACTGTCTCTCTCTCAAATAAATAAATAAAATCTTTAAATAAATCTTTTTAAAAATAAATAAATCTTTAGATAAATCTTTTTAAAATATTTAAATAAAACCTTTAAATGAATAAATAAAATCTTAAAAAAAAAAGCTGTTGGTTAGAAGGAGAAAATCCAAGCTAACAGCTTGATTTTTTTTTTAATTCAAAGGAAATTTTTATAAATTACAGACAAGGAGGGCCAAAGGGATAGAATGAGGGACATAAACTAAATTAAGTTGTGAAGAAGCGGAAGAAAAATTTTCAGATTCAGTCCTCTATGCAGATGGTTATTTGTAATATATTTTCAGGTACCTCTATAAGTTCTGGAATGTTAGACAAAAAACTAAGTGAAAAATGGATGATCTACCTCCCAGATGATTAAAACAGCAGGAAAGGTGATGTGCTCAGAGATTATAATAATGAGTTCATGAAATAAAGTTTTTCACTTCCTAATACTTTTGTTAGTCTGACATGCTTCAGAAAAATTGTATGATATCTCAGTGCCTCAGTTTACCAACATGGCGTATGTTCCAGGAAAGTCTACCACAGGGTAATAGAATAGGGAGTGCACTTGTCCGGGGTTGGTCCTCTGAGCATTGGCCCACCGTGCTCCCTGCAGGGGGCAGGGGTCATCCCAAACAATCTGTTCTTTCTCCCAGGATTGTAGTTTCTTTGTACATAAAGCAGAGTAGCCTGAGTATATGATTCCCCTGGTCCTTCACAGCCCAAACATTTTATTTGTTCTCTGATTACAGAAGAGAAATACAAGGGAGATTAGCAGTGGAGCATTATTTATAGACGCTAAGTATCGTGATCATTCACTTGACTTTGAGAACTCAACATCAAATTTTAATTCAATGGTGGCATTTCAGTGATACAGGAAACTGTTCCCTGCTGTAGCTGTGATTGACTTGTGAAGATGCCCTCTTGCAAGGAAATAGGGAAATTCTCAACGCCTGGTACTATGGGACACTTACCCCCATTGCCCATGGTCGAGATCAGGTATGGAGGCAGTTCCCCAGCAGATTTTCTGAAGGCTGTTGCGGCCACTCGCCCCTTACATGGGGGTCCCAGGAACCTTCTCTCTGATCTCAGGCCTGCTCCCTATTTCTCATAGCCCTGAGAACTGTGAGCTAGCTGGCTCTTTGCCCAGTGTATTATGCACAGGTGTGGCTTCTGGTAACTACCTACTTGACCCCAACTGCACAGTTTGTGGGAATCCCCTCTGCAACTTGAGGCACGTTTGCCTTTCCTGTAACCTGTAAAAATGGCAATCTGCATTTTGCGCCCTCTGTAGATTCCCACTGGGTTTCAGCTTGACAAAGCCGGCTGATCTGCATGGACAGGGCCACGCTGTCCTCCTTCGGCCAGCCTCCTAGCACATGCACAATTAATACTGCATTAATTAATTATGGGGGAAAAAAAGCACAGTTGGCAAGGGAATGAAGGCTTTCAGCTTCTAAAGTGAAGGCTTTGATGCTGAGCTTTAAAGTACATTTCCAACCGCCCCAGCCAGCAAAGAGAATCAGTGACACTTACACCATCCCATGGGCATGAAGACTCACACCCAAGAAACTGTTTCTAAATAGGGGCCCTGAACTCCTTACTCAGAGCATCTACTTAACTGCCTCAGGGTCTGAAGAAGGGGTATAGGATCTAAGAGAAAAGAATTGCCCAAGGCATCAGTAATTCCTGAGCAAAGCTGATGCGTGCTTTTATTTTGCCTCCTTAAGGAGCTCTCAGGTCACCAACATTAGGAACTCATTGTCAAGAAATAAATACAAGCAGATGACGTGGTGCCAGCCCTCTTGAGGAAATAAAATGACTCTTTCTTCTTCCTCCTCCTATGCCTTAGTTGAGGAAGTTGCCCAAAGGCGGTGCGAGTTCACAGACCTGTTTTTCTGATGGGGCGGAAGGTTCCTCTGTCTTGGGCAGATTTTCCTACTACAAGTGAACAAAGTGGGGGAGAAGGAAAAAAAGGTTTCTTTTCTTTCTCATTCTGATTTCTTCCACACCAGCGTTCTCATAGTTCTGACTCCCACACTTACCCTTTTCACTTCTTGTGCGAGCTGGTGGTGAAGCCCTCTCACGAAATCCCCACCCTAGACCGATAGTTCTCGTTCCCCTATTTACAGCTCTGTGTCAGGCGTTTTGCGCGGCACTCTGGCTGCCTTTAAAATTTGGCCATGAATCAAATATTCACCCAGATATTTGGGATTTTATTCAAAGGTCTTTTAGAAACACAAAAGCAGAAATTCCCTGAGAGAGATTCCTCGCTCGAGAGCCATGGGTTATAAATGTCCTTTTAAACTACACTTTAGTTCTCTGATCGTGCTGAGAGGAACTTCAGAGGCCCACAGAAATCTAAACAGATGTAAAATTTGTTTGGACCTTGTAAAAGGGAAAATTTTTTTCTTTCGATTCTTAGGCAAAGAGAAATTTTACTTCAGAGGAATTCAAGTGAGCATGTATGTGTATGTATATTTGGTTCATATAGTTTCGTAACTATTATTCCAGAGATCTGCCTCACAGAGCTTCTGGAGTGATTCCTATTACTCAAAGTGATCCAGGAAAAGAAAGTGAAGAAATATGACTGGGTTTCATAGCACTGACGTTGTATATCTAGCTGTGTAGCAGTCTCCTCCTGTCTCCTACTTTTTCGCTTCCTAAAGGAGTATTGTGAGTCAGAGAGTGGCTGGCCTTCTAAACTCTTAATGGTCCCAATGATGTTACTGTGGCTCTAAGACAGAGGGTTTATAGTTGTGAACTGGGCCAGTGTTATGCTTTGACAGAGGATATGGGGTCACCCAGGCACAGTGATTTAAGAGGGCAATGAGCTACCATGATGTCTGAAGTTCCACTGTTAAGATACATTCCTTTTGGATTAGGCATTATTTCCACCAAGCTCTACTTTTTTGTTTAAGTTGGTAGGAGAACAGTTAGTACCTTGGAGAGTGATAATTAACTCCTTAAGTCCCTGATATCTTAACGAAAATCAGTTTATCAGGTCTCTTGAGTCTTTTGAAATAGAAGAACCACAGCCGGCATGGAGGTCAAGGGAGGGTATAGAGTTAGGAAAAACTCCATAATTTTGCTTGGGCCTGGCCTTCTTCATGGAGAAGACTGATGTAAAATTGGGTGGAAAATCCAGGCCCCTGGATTTAGACAAAACATAGTGAACCTGGATTTCTGAGACCAAGATGAGTAATCTGATATTTACCATGTCTGGCTGTTGGTCTCAAGACATTGCCAGCGTCGGTATTGACCGAACCAAGTTGGACCTCCTTTGGCACATGGTCACCTTGAGAACATGCAAGTTGTCTTCATTGCCTTGAGAGGATGAGAGAATTTCTAATCTGAACCTGAAGACTTTCAGCCATTCTTAACCGAAACGTCTTTGCCTCTGAAGTGACTGAGTGTTTGATTGTAACACCAACACCATGCTCCTATTATAAAGGGCCTGTTAATCCAAGTCTCAAGTTGAAGTGGTCAGGAAAATCTTGACTTGCCGAGAGTTTAAAGGAGCTAGCCAGAGGTGTGTGGCTTGTTTAAAGACTGGGCGTGTGGAATTTGGGAGGAAGATCCTTCATAGCTCTGTGTATGGAGTGATATCTGCCATTTATTGAGTGCTTATGGATGGCACTTCTCACATGTATTTTATCATTTAATCCTCACGACAGCCCCAGAGGTGAGTTTTGTTATCCCCACTTCACTGATGAAAAGTCAGGTTGAAGGAGGTTAAGGAACTTGGCCCGAGTCACAGAGCTGGTAGTTGGCAGAGCAGGTTCCTCAGACTCCGCTCCACACTCTCCCTCCCAAATATAGGCCTATTCCCTAGACCATTCTCTTTAAGAACATGAAAAATAACATTGGGTCCCCCTATGAGATTCAACTGTGGTTAAAACCTCATGGATTTTAGAAAAATAAAATAACTCACTAACATAAAATTAAAAATCCACTCCACGGAAAATATCTACCACAACCCCAGTACCTCAGGGTTAGTATATTCAGATTTCAGTGAACTATATGATTCTCACTAGTCCCTTAAATATTGCTCTGTTTCCTGGTAAACAATATCTCTTACAGAGTCCTGGCACAGTAATAGCGTAATAAGATCAGATTCTGTCTCTCTGCCATTCTAGTGCAGTCGAATCCGCAGGACCCAGGGCTGTCTCAGTCCCTCATCTGTCTGTGTCTCTCTTTGTCCCTGCTCTTCGGGTTCAAAGTTCAATGCCACTCCCTCTTTTTGTGCTTTAGGTCTCTGTGTTGTTTCCTTTACACACACACTCAGGTTTTTTTTTTTTTTCTTTTAATCAAGTGATTTGAAATGGAAAATTAAAAACTTAACTAAGCGTCTGGCAGTTTCCTGCTAATATGCCTCTCTGCTAAGAAGCTTCAGAAAATACTATATATTATTATTCACTTCACAGCTGCTCCGGGCACTCACCCACTTAGTCATTCACAATATGTCTGAGAGATTAGTTTTACAAGGCTGTGGTTTGAGATATTTTTCCCGTCCATGTTTTCCTTAAAATACTCACTGGGGGAAGTTTGGGCAGAAAAAAAATCTACCGCCCTTGATAAAAGAGAATTGGGCAACATACGTGTTTTAGAAGCTCTAACAGACTCTTTTATTTTCTTGCACCCTCTTCCTTTGAAATACTGCAGTCTTTTCGGTGACAGGTCTCAAGTCAGTTGTGGGACCACGAGAAAACAAGAGTAAGTGTTTTGCTCCAGTTTGCTCCAGGTTGTAAACCTCCTGTTTTGCTGTGAGAGAATCATTATTCTGATTTCAGGCAAAGGTAGTAAATTATGCCATGATAATACTGCTTCATCTCAAAGGCCAGATCTGATTTTTTTTTTTAAACTACTTAAACCCTGGAAGACAGGGATTTTTGCCCATTTTGTATACTGTTTTCTCCCAGGCACCTAGAGCAGTACCTAGCACATAGTAGGCCCACAAGGGAAAATAAGCTGTGCCTTCATTTAGTAAGTACGGCTATGGAAATGCAGTTCAGGGGGCCCTCCTTGTGTAAGTGTTCATGATAGCAAATGCGATTTATGAAAAAACTGGGAAGATGTGGGAAACATAAAAATAAAATATTTAGAGTGAGACCAGAATCCCTTGCTCCGATATCGCCCCACCCCTGCACACAAACCAAGTTGTCCAGATTTTCCAAATCTGTTAAAACTAAGAACATTTTAACTGAAGAAAAAAAAAAAGAGAGAGAGAGAGAGAGAGAGAGAGAGGTGCTTTTGTGTTGCAGCACCCCTGGATGCTTGTGGGGGCCTGTTTGTGAGCGTGTTTATGTGTGCTTGGTCGGGGTGGGGGTGGTCTACAGATGGGCCCATTTCTCCATGAAGAGAAGGCACTGAATCCCTCTTGGAGAGTTAGAGCCTCTCACTGTTACACAGGATGGGGGGCCAGAGGGCACAGGAGAATGAAGAAGAGGGAGGAAGGGGTGGGCCAGGGCCCGTTTCAGTGGGCTCCCACCCCCCAGGGTGAGAGCCGAACTGTTTATCCCGACATCCCAGCAGCAGCAGAAAGCCAGGGGTGTTTTCAGGACTCGGCTGCCAAAGTTTCTTGAAACAGCTCTGCTCAAAGGCATATGCTGGGCTCACTTCTGAGGGAAATTTCCTTTTTGGGGAAGTTGAAGCAAAGGAATTTCCTGTGTGGGCAGACAGAGCTTCCTGACTTGAAGGCTTCTTGGAAGGGAAACAGTTTCATAATGAAATGACAAATTAAAGACATACCAGCCGGGTTCACTTCAAAACAGCTAGTGAGAGTACAGGCAAAGCCCTATTATACTCCCTCACAGAACAAAAATAAATCCCATCCTGACAGGTTTCTGTATGCTGGATTATATCCGTCCCCCCGCACCTTCCTTCACAGCCTTCTTCCTCTCCCTTCCTCCCACCCCCGCCATTAGCTGCCACCATCTCTATCTTTAACCGCTCCCGGGAGCAGCCAGCAAGGAGGTTTGGAACATGTCTTGCTGCCTTGCTTTGTGGCTTCGCCCATCCTTGACCTACATGGAGGCCTTACAGGTTATGTCACAGCCCCATGCTGCTAAGACTCACAGAAATGACCTCTTTCTTTCCCCCACCGACACAAACAGTGATTGAAGATGTCTTTAGCAATGGGGTAAAAAAAAAAAAAAAAAAAAAGCAGGCATTTCCTTGGGCTGGCCTTTCAAATCTTGTACGTGGTACATGCAAGTGCTGTTCTGGTCTGGGGAGCTGGGTCTGAAGTCTTTGCTTTGTGGGAGGAAATGGAGGTCCGCACTGACGCAAAGGATGTCCTTATACCTGAACGCATCGCCTTCTGTGGTTCAGTCAGCCTGCATCTTTTACATTGACATGAAGATGCCTTGTGAAGTAACTTTCTTTTTTCAGTGGAACAGACTAGGAGAAACAATGATGGCTGTATCATTTGTGGATCAGAATTAACTAGTCTTAGCCTAAGGAAGGGAAATGGCACAGTTTTAGAACCAGATGTCCAAGTTCAAGTGCCAGCTCTAGCAGTAGACAATGAGCAGTGTGCCCTTGGACAAGTCACTTAACTTCTGGCCTCAGTTTCCTTATCTCTGAAATGGGTACAGCAAAACCCTTTACATACCTTTGTGAGGAAATTACATTATAATTTCAAAAACACTCTGTAAACTCCTCCAAAGGCTTTGCCAAATGGCACTCCTTATTTAGGCATGATTGAGATCTTTGGGGATTGAAATAAAATATTTAGGCTGAAAGAGCAAGATTGGAGACTTTGACAGTCAATTTGGCAAGTATTTATTACAGATTTTCTGTGAGTACACATGCTTGGACTCTGTGGGGAGAGATAGCCAAAGGATGAAGTTTTTGGCCACAGAAAGAATCTTGAACTTGGGGCCAGGAGGCCAGGGTTCAATCCTCCTGTCACTCAGTAGCTCTGTGGCTTGGAGGGAACCATTTAAACATGATGAGCCTCAGTTTCTTATTTGTAAAATTGGGGGAAATTGGACTCTATGACTTTAATAAGTTGTATCCAATTCTGACATTGTAGAAGCAATTTTAAGAGGTCCTGGCCTCTGGCGGTTGTGTATAGGATTTATTCTAAAGAGCAAGGAAGGACATCACCGTATTAACAGCCTGACTGGTGAAGAAACTTGCATCAAAAATCTAGGTATTTTTTATTAGCATACCTGATAAAAACAGGAAAAAAATGAGTACACAGTATGTCTGCTGCAACAGTTTGGTTTTGGGTGTAGCAGAGTGAATGCTGACGTAAAAATAACTAGGATCCTGGGTTGAATATGGCGGTTTCCTCAAGAGAACTTGTCTCAGGATTTTGATTTACCTTCTCTCAGCTGCTCCAGGGGGTGCTCAGCAGGTTTCCAAATGGTTGTTCCTTGAAGCCATTCCCATCATGGGTATGTTTGTCCAAATAGGCTTCTAGGAGAGAGGCCGCAATGTTGGCTGGTCACCGGTCAGGTTTTAGTATGTGCTGGTCTGTAATTTAAGGACTTATTCTTCTTCCAGTTTCCGTTGGTATGAGGGAAGGACTCTTAGTGACTTTGCCTTGAAGCATGTTTTCTCAGCATTTTGATTTGAGAAAACGGAGGTATTAGAAAAATTCGATAATGTGTATCAAATCACAGTTGCAAAATGGTGACAGGCTAAGCATTGTGTAAACAGCTGTTATTTATTGGGTGTGTGCTGTGGGTTCCTAGTGTTCTCATAAATTGTCTCATTAACTTTATTCTCCCAACGAGTCCGAGAGGTAGGTGATACTATCTTCACTTTATAGATACAGAAACTGGGGCAAGACCACAGAACTGGTTGGTGGTTGAGCCAGAATTTGAACCCAAGTTGATCTGCTCCAGAACCTGTCCTCCATCTTGGCAGCCCAGCTGTGTTGTCAACCATTTTAAGTTGACCTCAGTGCTTAGAAGCAAAGTCCAACCTGTCCCAGGCCCCCAAAAAGAAACAGCACTGACCTTCTGGTCCTGCAATGGCAGGTTCTTGTATTCATGGAAAACCCTGTGGACAATATTATACGTGGGCAATAAACTGAGCAAACATGACCGTGCCCTTCACCTCTGGAAAAAAGCCCATTCAGGTTCATCCAAGGGCCAAGTTGGCCTGGGACCTCACTGGTCAGCTCTGACCACACCTTATCAGTTAGGACAGGAATGGCCATGCTGGTCATGTTTCAGATAGCTAAGGAAAATGACTAGTGCCAGGTTGCATTCTTTTCCTTGTGAAATTCTTTGGAATTATTGTGTGTGGCTGCCGGGGGTTGTTCTGAAGTCAATTCAAATCTTGTTCTACTCAACAAGCATCGATTGAAGACTGTCCTCAGTGCTGGGGATACAAGGACTCAATCTTAGAAAGCAGAAACTTGGATAATCATTCAACAAAACTCGTGTTTCTTGAGACTCCTGTGTCTAGTGGAATAATAATCACAAGAGACAAATATCTCAGAAATTTGTAAGAATATGTTTTAAATCTTCACAGAAGATATGGTGTTTTTTTCTTGATTTCTGTTTGATTTTATTAACTTTCCTCTGTACAAGTAAGCTTATAGTATGTGTCCTCTTGTTTAAGTCCAAAGTTTTCTAATTTGCCACTTACTCTGGTAAATATAAATAGCTCCAGAATTTCTCCTCCTTGTTCCCATTGTTAATCTCATTTTTCTTCCCCAAAGAATATAGATTTTTTTTAAAAAGAGATCTATTTATTTATTAGAGAGAGAGCACAGCAGTGGGGAAAGGGATGAGAGAAAAAATATTCATGCAGACTCCCACTGAGCATGGAGCCTGTCACGGGGCTCAATACCACAGGCCACAAGATGAAGACCTGAGCCAAAACCAAGAGTCGGACACTCAACCGACTGAGCCACCCAGGTGCCCCAGGAATATAGATTTTGAAAGTTATTTTTCAATTAAAGCCAAAATATTTTTAAAGTTCACTTATATTTAAAAGTGATACCCAAAAGAAAATCTGAGGGGGGAAACAGGATTTTGATAGCACTTAATAATAAAAGATTCAAAGTACTAAGTTATTCTTTGGCATATATAGCAAAAACACTATGTAGGTGGTGTTTCGAGCTCAGGGTAAGGGGAGAAATGGGGTCATCCCTCCTGTAGAGAAATGAAATCACTGATTTCATGTTTTCATTGGCCTCCAGCAGCCAGTGGGGGTCTTTTGAAAACGTTCTTTTTCTTCATTATTCAATATATTCCCCATTTAGACTTAAAGTGTGAAGAAAAAAAAAAGTACTATTGAAACATTTTGACCAAATCTATACTTTGACATGCCCCTTCACTCCTCTGGTGAGGAAGTAGGGGGTGATGTGGAAGAGACTGACTTACTATTGATTTTGTTTGGAAATGAGAGGTGGGAGGAGGGTTGGAAGAAGAGCGGGCCTGCGCTCTCTTAGCATCCCCAGTCCTGCGAGTCCCTGACCATTTCTCTAACTTGGCGCTGTCAGGCTGCACTGTAACGGGCGGGGGGAGTACGTGAGGAGAAAGATCATATTAGCAGAGGAGTTGTAGGAGCTGAAGAGGTGCCAAAGGGAGCAGGGTGACTGACGGGTAGATGAAATTCAATATCCTTTCCACTCACATTTTTCAAAAGAGAAATTGCTAATTAGTAAGTTTGAGTTGGATCTTCTTTTTTAATATTCCTTGCTCCTTAGACCATATGTAAGCGAGCCGATGTGGGGAAATGGAACAAAGCCTACTGAGCCTTGAGAACTCTCAGACGCCCAGGCCTTGGATGTTGGGGGTTGACTGTGTCTTCCCATGTGCTGTACCATCAAGACCCCAGGGGACTGAGGCAGTGGCCCAGCTTCGATTCCGGGCATGCAGAGAAAGGAAGCTCCACCTTCTTTGTTCACCTCGTACTTTTTGGAAGCTGGAGTTGTCTCTGCCCATCTTATGGGAAACCAGAGGACTCTAAAGCTCTGTGTGATCCTGGCTCAGCCCAAAGCCTGAGGCTTCTGAACATAAACATGGTAGTTCCAGCCTTTGTCCCATGACTCCTGGGAATTCCCAGTGGGGAAAGCCCTACCTAGCCATCATCAGCATAATGGTAAACCAGAGTCCCTCCTCCTTCCACCTGCCCTGTCACAATCTTAAGATCTAGGGGAAATTAAAATAGACTTTCTTCTAGACAGATATAGAGGTTTCACTTACAAATGTAGCTTTGATGCTAAAGAAAGCCTTTTTGACTTCCATGAATAAGGAATAAGTCATGGCTACGTTGTATCTCCTGGATGGTCCAGTGGATTTGCATGAGACCCAAAGTGACACTGACATGCTTTAACTAATGCCCAACATCAAGTCCATTTGTCTCTCCCATTAAAGACTGATCGTGGCAGCACTGCCATCGGCCAGACACATATAGGAACTCCAGTGTCTGAAAATGTAGCCAGGCTTTATAGGGATTAACACCAAGTAATGCTTTAACATCTCACAGTTTACAGCAATGAGCTGGCTACTGTGTAAACAGTGCGCTGCAGATGATCAATGAGTGTTTAATAGTAGCTCCAGTGGTGTCCCCCCTCCACACTTTACTTTCTGTCCTTTGTTAAATAATATAGTAACTGAGTCCATAATTCAAACGTAGGAAGAAGTTGCTACATGCTAACTTGCTTGCTTTAAAATCTTCAGCTACCTCTTCCTTTACGTCCTTCCTTGTCAATGAGCATTTATTGACATTTTTAATGACATTTAAAAGTCAATCTCCAAACCCTTTAGAGCTAAATCCTAGTAGATGCAAACTTGAAGCTGGTGGGAGTCGGGGGTATAGAGCAATCCTTCTGGGAGTCAGAACGAGATACTTGTGTGTCTTGACTGGTGGCAGGTTTGTATGTTACCAGAGGGATATCCATGGTAACAGATCAACATGGTGCCCGGGACAGCCCTATGCACCAGGCTCTAGGTTCCCATGAGAAAGTGGATGCTTACAGCAAATAGAGAGGAAGAAATCAAGGAATATGGATGTATGTTCCCCTTCCTGGTGGAGTTCTGTTCCTGAAGTTTCCACTGATACAACTGGTGACATGCCCCATTTAGCCACTTGACTTCCTCTGTAAATCAAGACTCTTCAGAGTATGCACGCTGTTCTCTTGAATTCCAGCTCAACTCATACAGCTTTCAACAGGCTTTTACGGCAGAGAACTGTAGGATAGTGGAGCAAGAGTGTGACTTAGAGTCAGGAAACCTGGTCTTCAGACCCAGCTCTTACACTGCCTCGGAAGTCCTTATTTTCCAGATTGTTTGATTCTCACCAGTTCTGATAGTCAGTCATCCATTGATACAGAAAGCCCTGAGTATGACACACTGGCAGTGAAAATGGTAGCCAGTGGAATAGAGTATAGTTTGCCAACCCCGTCACCATCCAAGGCGTGATAATGCTGTGATCGTGTGCATGCAGGCTTTCAAACACCTAAAAAGTAGGAGGTAGGAGTCATCTCTATTAAAGATTAATCTGTGAATGTAACAACCAAAATCTGGAGGCTGGGCAGCCAGCAGAAGAGTTCATTTTTTCTGGAGCATTGGTTACAAAAGGTTATTAATTTGGAGAATCAGCACTCGTTTATCTTAAACCACAGGAGAACATTTGTGAATTCAGAAGAACAATTATGTAATTTGGTAATTTCATGTGCCTCTTCCCTGGGGAATCTTATGACTCAACCATCAAAGGTGTCAGAGTAGAGAACACGGCTTTCCGCGGTCAGGTCTATGCCGGTGTCTTAGCTTAGGTACCCTTGGGAGTGAAATTCTTCGTAACCAAGCCCTCAGAAGGATTGGTGCTTGGTGATTTGGGTAATGATTTCTGTTGTATACACTTAAAGGGGACCAATCTCTCCCCCAAAGGGAAGTTTCTTTTCTAGGGAATTTATTCCTAGGGTTGTGGGGGTGTTAAACCCACTGTGCGTCAAGGAAGTAAGTGATTGCACATTTCCTATAAAAGGCAACTATGAACTTGGTATTGACTAATGCAAACCAGCAGCTTCTTTCTACCACTTCGTTAGAATATTTCTTTACCAAACTTCGCAAGAACAAAAAGAACACCTAATACCGATAGTGCTCAGTTTAAGCTTCAAGTCTCGCAGTTCTCTGTGGTCTGTCTTTAACAAAAGTCTAAAGATTTTTATTTTAGGATCACGATGTTGGAAGATCTTTAGGTGGCCCACATCATAATGCTGCTTCTAAGATTGGTTTTAGGAAGGCCCCTGATCAAGATTTAAGTACGAGAAATCTTGATCTTATTTCCTTTGTCATTTCTATGTCTTAAGGTCACTTTGTTGACATACAATTTTTGTTTAGCTCAGCAAGCGTCAAAAGGTCAATATATATTTATATATATTTAATTTTTTTAATAAAGATCTTTTTGCCTGAGAATCAACAGCGTTGGGACTGTTCCAGTGGAAAATGGAAACATTCTTGAAGTGATAGCAGAATGAACAGGACAGAGTTCGAATTTTAGAGCTCGGTTTCCTTATTGTGCAGTTTCAGTTCTAGAAGGTTAGCATTGTCTGTGTTCAAAATGTAAGTATACATGGTCTTGTTGCTATCTGCTAGTTTTGATGTGGCTTGTAACAAAGAGATAATTGACAGCAGTGAGCGCTTTTAAAGGAGACTATACTGAGGCTCAGTATACAGGCTGAGTCCCGTTAAGCTGATATTCAGAGCACTTTTCTTATGCTTTGGCTTGTAGGGCTTTCAGAAAGAAGGTTTTAGCGGGAAAAGGAGGGCATTTGAGGAAAACAGCATATTTATAAGGAGAGCATGCTTCATTCCCTTCAAAGCACAAACAAATAAACTGAAAAGACCCACCAACCAACCAACCAACCAACCTATCTGAATCCTGGGAGTGGGAAGGAAAGCCATCCGTGGGAGGCTTCTCTGGAACAGCCGCCCTATGGCCTGCGTGGCAAACACCACCGTTGCTGGGGAAGGTCTGGGAGAGGGAATGTGGCCCACTGCTGTGATTGTGGGTGACCTGTTGCGGCTGCTGGTGCTGCCCTAGAGAAAAGGGAGATAGCGTGAAGAAAACAGGGACCCACAGATGTGTCACGGGAATGAAGACAGAGCTGGAGCCCAGAGAGCCGAGGGGAAGGACCGATGGAGCAGGACCCAGGCCCAAGGCTGAAGGAAGAAGAAGAGGGCCAATCCCAGAAGGGAGAGGTGTTTTGTGTGTTTGGTTTTGCTTTTAATGAAACGGGAAGGGTTGAATGAGGAAGGAGGGTGGGAAGTCTTTGAGCAGTTTCATGCCCAGGAGATGTTCTTCCCAGCAGCGAAATGCCTGGGTTTCATTTTGGTCTGAAGTGTGGCCCACCACCTGGGGAACTCCATTAGATCCTGTGTTTTAACCTCCCCACGCCCCCCACCCCAAGAGAGGTTTACAAATGGGACATAGGGCTTGTGTGGGCAGACCTCCAAGAGTCATAGGCAGGGTTTGGGGCCAGCTGATGGACTCTGCTTCTTCATATCACTGTGGTATCCCATATACCTGCTCACCCCAGGCCCTGCAGGGGTGTGAAGTTGTAGGGTCAGTCTGCATCCTAGAATGTGCATACCCAAATGATGTTAGTACCCGGAGCATGTTTTTCCCTTCACGATAAGTAAATGTAAACAAATGGGGTTCACATGTCTGCTTAGCTCACGTAACCCCTAGGGAACTCCTAATCTGTCTGACATAATGTACTTGCTGATGGACCTGTTTCAACTCACCATCGTTTCCAGCATAAAAATATATCTGGGAAAATACATGGAGATTCCAAGTGTAGTTCCCCAAGGAGGGCCACATAGTAACCACAGCCCTGCCCCTGGAAGGAACTTGGGGGGTGGAAATGAACAGCTAGTCACTTGTTAGCTAACATCTGAGTGAGGGAGGGTGCTGGTTTGGACAGCCCCAGGAATTGTGAATGATCCAGGAGAGGACTGTGGGTCCGTGGGGGCGGGCTGGGGAATCAGGCATCCATCTTCTTACCGCTGGGTCGTTAATGAGTGTCTCATCAGGAACTTTGCATATGAAGACATGATTTCTGCAGATTTGGGTAGGGTTAGATGCCTTCAGTGTATGCTGTATCTTTAATTCCTATCCACATGCAGTCTCGACCTTGTATGACACCTTGTAGCAGAGGGCTATTTGTTTTCTCTCGTCAAAGCTATGGTTTGAGAATTTGGCTGTTAATGATTGAGAGTACAGGAAAACGCGGGGGTCCAGAAGGGTAAGGCTGATGTTCCCAGGACCATGAACTTGGGACTGTAAGCTGTGGGTGGCGGAGGCAGGGAGGCTGACAGTGGGTGGCAGTCTCTTTCCCTTGGTTCCTAATCCTGGTAATTTAATTGTAGGGAGAAGACTTAGCTATTCACAACAAACATTTACCAAACTTATTTTGTGGCAGGCCCCGTGATGAGTGCTGGGTTATACACTGAATGAAATGCAGACACTTCTCTTTATTACTTATTAAAATAGCTTTATGTAAGTTTGTGTTCCCTTCTTCAGCAGATATTAACTGAACGCCCATCCTGTGCCAGGCGGATGGTGGGTGCTGTGGAAACCGTGATGAACAGGGGCAGACATCTGCCCTTTTGGTTTGTAGAATTTACAGTCTAGAGAGGGACTTTGTCCACCGCCCCCCATCACCCATGTACAGAAGGCACCATCACTGGCCTAGTTCGGAGTCTTTGCTCAGATCACTCCCTGAGTCGAGTCTTTTCACGTTTATCAATATCCCTGTTGTGGGAGCTGCTGAAACGACAGAAGAATCTGATAAACCAGTCAGGCCTAGCACCCAAAAAATGGTCTGTGAACAGTTAGTGGGGTACTGGGAATCCTTGCACTGGGCACAATTGAGTGAGTACCTCGGTGTGTTACGGAATGCTTCATTGCACCAGTCTGGTTTCCTTGCCTGTAGTCCTCCAGATCTGTCTAAGCTAGGATGATCTGTCTTCTGCCGATGTTTCTGGAGTTCTAGGGAACGGTTTAATCCACTTTCTGCCACAGCACCAGGCTTCACGCCTACTAACCATGCTTGATGGCGATGCCCAAAGGCAATGATCTTACCAGCCCTGAGTTTGTAAACCAGTCCACCAGTGATTCAGCCATCCAGGCTCAGCAGGGGAGCTTGGCATGTGGAAAGAGGAGCTCAGGACCACACCCAGGAAGTTATGGGGTGACGGAAATTGACTGCATATATTCAATGAATCTGCAGTGAGGTGAAGACAAGCCTGTCAGGACAAAACCCTTAGGGCATAGCGGCACTAAGAAGTCCCAATGTGGGGACCGGACTTCTTCTTTAGAGGGAGCATTAAAATTAACATGCCAAAGAATAAATAACAGTATTCCCTAGAAGTAATAATGTACCAAATTTTGTTTTTCTTAACTGGCAGGTTATTTTGAACATTAAATCTCAATGCAGATCTAGTTTGCCGGGGGTGGGGGGTGGTGTTGGGGGGATGGGCACACGTATGTAAGTGTGCAGCAGCTCACACAAGAGGCACACTTGTGTAAGTGAGATAAAGGCCAACAGTAGGGTGCTTGGATGGTTGAGTGATTAAGTGTCTGCCTCAGCTCAGGTCATGACCCCAGTGTCCTGGGTTCGATTTCCTCATGGGCTCCCTGCTCAGCGGGAGCCTGCTTCTCCCTCTCCCACTTGCCCTGCTTGTGTTCCCTCTCTTGCTGTGTCTCTCTCTGTTAAATAAACAAATAAAATCTTAAAAAAGAAAAAGTTCAACAGTGACCTGAGAACAAAAAGACAATTTGCTGAGCGTCCCCTTTGTAGAAATACTTTGGCGGGTGTGGGTCAAGAACCTTGGCTGAACACATTGGCTCAGTAATCTCATCTCTAAAAATCTGTCACTAGGAAACATCGCAGATGCTCGCAAAAGATTTGTATACACACCTGTACAGATCAGGAGAAGCCAACCACAAGGACTCAGTTAAATGAATTGAGGCAGACAGGTCATTATGCTGGAATATTATGCAGCCATTAAAAATCATGTTATTGAAATGTTCGTCAAATAGAATTGAAGAGGAAGGATACCAGTGTGTCCCTTCAAAATAATCCCATTTTTAAAAAGTCCATTAAAATAGACCAGAAGGAAATGCAGGAAAATAGTTCTGGTGGTTCTCTCTAGGTGAAAGGGTTAGGGGTAGAGTTTTTTTTTTTCCTCTTTCTCTGCTGTAATTTTTTCTAGCCTTGTGTAGGGTTATTTTTGTTTTAGGAAATTGTGATCACATCTGTCCCTAGCTGGCCACTTGGCACCTGGGTTTATTGTGTTGAAATGTAAATGGGGGCCTGTGTTTTCCATTGTCCCCTCTCCTCTCCCCTTGAAATCCCTCAGGACCTTCCCACCCTACAGAGGACAGATGCAGCAACCCACAGGGGCCTGCCCGCTCCCCGTCCCACTCACCTCTGCAGCTTTATTTTGTACATTCAGCTCTTTGTTCTCTGTTTTCCAGGCGTCCTGGGCCTTTTTTGGTTGACCTGTATAGATTGCACTCTTTCTCCTCCTCCTTCTGGCTGCAATACCTTCTCTACGCTGAGCCCTTCCCCACCCCATTCCACCACCTACCCCCGATGTAGCCCGATACAGTCAGCGTAAACCAGGTCCTTTAGACCTCAGCCAAAGTCACCTATGCCTGAGGACTCCCCAGTGCCTCCAAATGCGCCTTCAACACGCTCTCAACCTCCCTTCTTACCACATGGACTCCCAGTCTGTCCTCAGGACTGAACCACAAGTTCTAGAAGGGCTGGGACTATGTCTTGTTGATCACCACTGCGTTCCCCCAGAATGGAGCACCAGGTTGAGCTCACCGTAGAGCTCTTAGGTACCGATGAATGAGAGAGTCTTATTTAACTGCACTGAAACATCTGCTCTCAGGGCAGGCTGTGTCCAACAGGACAAAATGCCCAGGCTTGGTGATTCATCAGTCTTCTATAATCCCTGTGCTCTCCCTCCGAAGCTAATAATACACTAGATGTTCATTAGTTGAACTTAAATTTTTAAAATGTTTTAAAAATAAATAAATAAAATAACTTTTAAAAAGAAAGAAAAATCTAACTGTTGGGTAAAAAAAGGAAAATTCGCAGGCTTTGGAGCCCTGCATACCTGAATGTTACAGTGTCTCCCCATTTTCCTGAATGTCCCCTCATTCTCATTTCCCAAAGGAGGATCGCCATACCTATTGGATACCCTAGCTGGGGGTTACGTGGGTTATTGCTTAGTAAGTGCATCGTAGAATGTCTGGCATGTGGCAAGTACTGTAAAGGATGCCATCTTCCTGAGCAGCCCTCAGCACCTGTCTACACAGCCAGGCCTGACATACGTCTGTCTCTAATAGGACCTTGTCTTCTGCTGTAAGTCACTTGAGGCGATGTTTGCCCTTGCCCCAAAAGGCCCCCCCACCCCCGCCACTGTAAAACGAGGTCTGGTTAGTACTCATCCTAAACTCTAAGGCAGTGTTAGATTTCTGGGGCCCAGCCCAGTGCCCAGCACTCGATGTGTTGTGTATACGTGCTGAATTGAATTGCCCAGACCAGGCTGAGCCACTGAGTAAAAGCTAGGTGCTACCTTCTCCTCGTGGAAGCAGATCGTTCTGAATGCCGCCTGACTTTGTTTGACACCTGCTTGGAAAAAGAGGAAGATAAGTTCCCTGATGGGTTAAAGAGTTCTTACTTTTCCTTTCTAAAAACGCCTCTTCTTTCCAATACTACTGAACTTCAAGCCGAGTTAGGCACACTGGGCTTGACCTGTGTGGTTGTTAAAGCCCAGTTCTCTTTTTGAGGTTGGAGCCATACAATGTGGGTGAGCTCAGGTGAAGGGTCTCAGAGATTCAGACACATCATTCTTTTATAGAACATCATTCAGGGAATCCAGCTGTGGGATTATCCCCTTACTGTAGCTTCTCAAACATTGTCACATTTGTCAGACTCGGGCTGGTGGCTATTTTATCTCCCAAACAGCCAAAATCGTATTTATTTTGGAAGCAGATGTGAGCGTGGCTGTTGTTCTTCCTATATCTAGGCCCTGAATAGGTCAAAACTAGATTCAGTACTTTGCTGGTATTTTCATAGGTTCGGGCTTCAAGCAAACACGAAAGTTGGGCCCAGTGACTTCTGCCGGCAAGTATACACACACGCATCTCTGTGTTTATGTGTGTGTGCTTTCCGGAATAAGACCTCCTTTAAAACTGAACCTTTCATCATCCCAGAACTGATTTGCAGTTTTATCACTTGTACTTTTTATGGTTCTTGGAGAATCGCTGCAGCAAATATTTTTGGCAGGAAGTTAGCACACAAGCCCTTCCCCAGAACTTGGTACCAAATTTGCTGAGTGCCCATCTTAAAAATTTGAAATTCCTCTAACTTTTTACTGTGATGTGCTCATTTTTTATCTAAAACTGTAGTTGAAAGCTGGTCTTGGTAATCATTCACATCAAGAAAGGAACGAATTTCTCAAAAAAGAAGGCAGGTGCTAAAAATAACCTCCCCACTCAGACCCACTTACTTTTCTACCTAGGGAATCAAGATAGAAATATTTCTAGGAGAGGTATGGCAGTAGTTGAAGTGATGCAACCATTTAGCTGCCTGCTATTTTTTTTATTCTTTTCTGCCAGAAGGAAAATATATAATATAATGTAGAAAAATTTCCCCGGAGTTGTTAAAATAATCCGTGCAGTAACCTTTGGTGCTTGGTACTACCTTGAAAACACAGATCTTTAGAACCCTTCATTTCTAAGGATTTCCAGGTGGCCAGGTTCTTACTCAAAAATTGGTTGGTACAGCAGTTCCTGCTGTTACAATTGAGGACTTCGTGAGAATCCTTCGTGGAGGTAAAAAGTGTAAAGAAAACTGCTGGGAAGTGACCAGTGACCAGTGAGTCCCATCTGTGCTGGCTGTGTAATTAAACGCATGGGTAAGGTCTGTATGAAGTCAAGTATGATGCAACATCAAATAAATGATATGACTTTTAACAGGTTTTGCATGTATTTATTTTTTTCTATGCCTATAACGTTACAAATGTCCTACCTTCAGCCTTCCCTGCTTTTCGTTACGTGGATCCAAGAAAAGCAAAAGGGTTACTTAGGAGTCATTCTTTTTTTTTTCTTCCTGGCACAGAGGAGGCTTTCAATAATATGTGCTGAATGAACGAACCAGTCTGTGAGTCATAATTTATCACACAGTTAATTAATAGAAGTATAATTGTTATCTCCTCTAGTTTAATAGATGTAGCAGATTTTTTAAAAGTTGAGATTATCTCTATTGCTGGGATGGCAGCTTTTTTTTTTTTTTAAGATTTTATTTGTATACTTTAGAGAGAGAAAGCACATGAGAGTGGGGGGGAGGGGAACAGAAGGAGAGGAACAAGCAGACTGCCCGCTTAGCACAGAGCCTGACACAAGACCTGATCCCATGATCCTGAGATCATGACCTGAACTAAAATCGAGAGCTGGGTGCCCAACCAACTGAGCCACCTGGGCACCCCTGGGTTGCAAGCTTTTTAGAAGAGCATACATCTTGGGTACATATTAGAAGAAGGTTTTAGGTTCAGTAGCCTGTATCCTTTTTTACTACATTGGGGGAAGAACAGATATTTAACCCAACTCATTACATCTAACAGATGTAATGCTGTTAGAAGTGTGCTAGTTCTTGCTTGCAAAACACAACAGCAAAAGTTATGGATAACTTAGAAAAAAGGTCTCATTGGAAAGATATTAGGTAATTCATTGGCTCAATTAAAAAAAAAAAAAAAAAGACGCAAAGCATGTTCGGCAGCCAGAGCTCAGCCAAGATCATGTCACAGGGACCGTGCTTTTAGAAATACCACCATAGCATGGCTGCCACTGAATACACAGCTTATTGGGCCGACACCAATGCTGTGAATAATACCCTACCGTCCCTGGGGATGTGTCACTCCCTTAAGATTCAAAAACTGGGGCAGGTGCATCTGATTGGCCCTGGTTCTGAACTAGGGAACAAGTGCGAAAGCCCTGCCAATCTTGGGACTACTTCCCCCAACCCCCAAAGGGCTGTGTGGATGCTGAGCAGACAAAAATTGGGAAGTCTAGCATAAGATTGTAAATAATCACACACTACAATGTTTCATTTTGGTTTTATGTCCCAGGGAATCTGTCTTCGTGGCAAAGTTAAGTGGTTCCACATTGGCACTCCCCAGGTCAGCACACAGAATGTCAGTAGACTGTTTCCCTTTGCCCCGCTTTTATGGAGGAGGCTTTAGCAACTTGTGCACAATGAGTTTTGTTTCCAAATCCTATTAGCATGCTAAGAAGCCACCTATGCCATGAAACAGTGGCCATGCCCAACTCCAAGAAAACGCTGGGCCTGGCTCTTTAACATGGGCAGCATCTAACTCTTTGGAAATATTTATATACTTTTTAAAAAATGGCTCTTAATAATATCTGTTACATATCATAAGTCTAAGAGCTGTAAAGGATCTCAGAGATGATATTTTTCAACTTGTCACCTGAGTCACGAATGTCTCAACAGCATCCTAGATGCAGCAGGACATTGAACTTGGATATGGTCAGTGAAGGGCACATCACTGTCCCTTTTCCACCCCATTCTTAGATGTCTCCGGATGTGATGAGACTTCTCTGAAATTCAATTCATTGTCACTTTGCTCTTTGGTTCGCTTTTGTCATGCAGGACCAGATGGAACATGTTCCTTCTGCATTAATTCTAGAGACAAAACTTTGGAATCAGGTATGGATTTGACTCCCACCATTGCCGCTTACCAGCTGGTTGAATTTTAGAATCATTGTATGATCTTTTTGGAACTACTTTTCCTCATTGGTAAAATAAGAAATAATAGCAACTTGACAGAATTAAGATATAATGGAGAGTACATTATACTGTGCCTGACCAATAGTCTAGATCCCT
Source organism: Mustela nivalis (assembly GCF_964662115.1). Classification (NCBI taxonomy): domain Eukaryota; kingdom Metazoa; phylum Chordata; class Mammalia; order Carnivora; family Mustelidae; genus Mustela; species Mustela nivalis. Next base: position 54,603,518 of record NC_139026.1, read on the forward strand.
AAGAAATGCTAACCACCCTCCTCATTATTATACATTCAAAGATGACTGTCTTGTCCTTTCAGTCTTCTCACTTGAGAAAAGCCCTCCTGGGACATTTACCATTCTGGGCTTACTCCTGAGCCCCCTCTGTCCCTGTTCTTCCAGTTTTACTAATGTTGGTGTGAAAATGTGGTCTGCACACTGATGGGGCTGAGGGGAATGGGACTATGACTTCCAGTAGATGCAAAACTAATTGCCAAATGAATAAATAGGCGATTATTTCATCAGTGTGATGTAAGGCTAAGTTAGCATTTCAGTATCGATGTTTTACTCACGTTGATCATTTTTACTTGGACTGTTGCCAAAGTCAGAATTCTCTTCCCTTATACTTCTGTGGGGTTTTTTTTTTTTTTTTTTAAGTCAGATAGATGCCTTTACATTTAGTCCTATTAAATTTCATTTAAGTTGGCTGAGGCAGTTTGATCTTATTTCATTCCTCTTGAGAATCTCTTCTACTTTATGTCACTTTAGATGAGTAGTCCCTATAGGGCTTTATGTTAATTATTTAGAAGGAAAAGATTGAATGGGACAGGATCAGTGAAAGAGCCCTGTGGCATACTACTAGAAACTGTCTTCCAGGTAGGAAGACTTTATAAGTATGTTGTGGTTATGTAGTGTTTTATGACATATAAATCTCTTTTTATATGCCGTATATTATGTATGCCATAAATGACATATCATCATTTTTGCAAATGTGTGCAGTGGTACTATATTTCAATTTAACCCGTAAGAAAATGTCAAGATACACTGTCAGATTATTTGCTGAAATCAAGATGTGCTCCTTGGCTTTCCTGAAAAAATCTTTAGCAGCTACCCTCTTTCACTTGCTTATGTGCTCATGATGAACCTAAAACCCGATAGGCTTTTTGGAAAAAGTCTTCTTGGACCAGTAGTGGTAAACAGACAGTTAATCAATTAATATACTCTCAGTGCTTTCAAAAGAGAGAAAGAAGAATGGCAGTTTTGCCTGAGAGGAGTTTTTAACCTGGAAAAACATCTGAAATACATCTGAAATCTACTGAGAGAGAGAGAGAGAATCCTTTATTCTTTGACCATAACAGTGTATATATATATGTGTGTGTGTGTGTGTGTTTTCTCCTAAGGAACACTTATGATAATGGCTTTTATATTTTATTTTCATTTTAAAATGGACTCTGTACAGTGTTCACTAATGTAATAGAAAGAGGGATTTGGGGACCGCTGGGAAATGCTTGGACTCAATCCATTATAGAATGCTCATGGTAACAAGTTCAGAAGGGGATAGCTTTTTGTGCCTACGTGCTCTTTCTCTCCAAATACCTTTTCAGAAAATTCTCAAAAAATAATTTAACAGCCATAACATCAAAAGAACAGCCACCTTGGTTTGTATGTGTATAAAATTACATATAAGTTAGCCTCAAGTGTGTTGACCAAGAAAGGCAATTAAATTATTTCTGTGTCCAAGAAAAATATGGCAGTTCTACATCACTGTAGAACAATAATTACAAATCTGTGAAGAAAGAAGTAGGAGCTAGTTTTTGAGGGATTTAGGGCATGTCGTACTAAGGTGTTTAGATTTTACCCTGAAAATTGTACAGCGACTCAAGGGGATTTCAATAGGAAAGAGAAGCGATCAGATTTATGTTTAAAAGCTTTCATGGATAGCAACATAGAGGATGGGATGAGGTAAAAAGCTGTTGGATTGATCCAGGGGAGAAAAAATCCTACAAGCCCCAAACCAGGGCAGCAGCAGTGTGGCTGGAGTGCTTGGGAAATATCCAAGTGATATTAAGTTGATTCGGTGGGAAAGGCTGAGTGACAGCTCAGATGAGGAGGGTGAGGGAAAGCAGCAGGAAGAGATGGCTGTGTAGAGCGCCATCATCTAAGGTGGCAAGATGAAAGGAAGAGCCTCTAACGAAGCACCCTGGGAAGGAGGATGGAGAGATGGGAGAAAGTGAGTTTCAGGAAGGAGAGAGTGATCCTGAACAGCCAAGTCCTACGAGAAGTCTGGTAAGATGAGGACAGAGAATGTCCCTGGCTTTTACAAGGGAAAAGTCACCAGTGGCTTGGAGCAGTTTCTGAGGTGGGGAGAGGCTGGTGGAAAACTGACTTTCGTGAGCTTGAAGGGGGAGAAAGTGACGGTAGGTGTCTCTTCGGTTGGCTGTGGAATGGAATAGATCAGAGAAGAGCTGGGGACAACTGTGGTGAATGAGGGTTTTGTATGTTCCGTGATGGGCGTTCGGCTATGAAGAATTGTCTGTAAGAGTTGAGAGCTGGACATAGAGGAGAAATAAGGGGTGACCGATGGAACTAGGTCTTGCAGAAATAGGAGAAAATGAGATACAAAATAAGAATGGGGGTGTTCTTTTGTGTTCAGTCAGAGGATGGGTTCATTGCATTGAAACTAGAAGAAAGGCATGTATAAATATAGCTGTAGGAGGGCAGGCTGAAACGTGACGGGCATTCTCCACAGAATTCCATCTTTCCCCCAGAGAGGCCCCACATGGAAGGGGTGGCAGGAAAGGAAATGGGAGAGTGGTTGATGAAACCAGAGACGGGTTGCTTGGCAAGTTGGGGACCTGGCGTTGCCTCCCAGCAGGAGACAGGGCATCTATGTCAGCCCAAGTCTGTCTGTCTGTGCTCTTTCCCCTGTGTTGGCCGACACCAACTATAATGGTGTAGTTGGGGAGAAAGGAGATGGCCAGCCTCTTTATTTCGGTAAATATGGAATACCTGCTATATGCCAGGTTCGTTCCATACCATTGAAAAGCAGCGGCTAACAAAGTAGAAAAGTGAGTTAGTGAGCTGTGTGGTTCTCTGGGTTAAATGTATTCCAAGCATGGAGAGCAACGAAGGCCTGCGATGTGTTACAAAGGCACAGCGAGGAAGCAAGTGTGTCGAAGTGATGTCTGGCAGGTGAGGGACATTTGGGTTTGGAAGGAGGGGTGGGAGCAGGAGGATTCGGGAGGACCATGAAGGCTGCTGTAAAGAGTTTGGTTTTTAGTTTGCTGCTGAGAATTTTAAGCAGAGGACCAACAGAGTCCAACTTTGATTTTTTTTTTTTAAATTTTATTTATTTATCAGAGAGAGAGAGGGGGAGAGAGCGAGCACAGGCAGACAGAATGGCAGGCAGAGGCAGAGGGAGAAGCAGGCTCCCCGCTGAGCAAGGAGCCCAATGTGGGACTTGATCCCAGGACGCTGGGATCATGACCTGAGCCGAAGGCAGCTGCTTAACCAACTGAGCCACCCAGGCGTCCCTCCAACTTTGATTTTTTAAAGGATCACTCTGGCTGCTGGAGGGATAAGAGGAGGGAGAGTGTGAGAAGGGAGGGAAGAGCCTGAAAGCAGAGAGGCCTGCTAGGAGCCAGTAAACAGAAAGTCTGGCAAGACATGATGGAAGGTTAGACCCCACACATTCCTACCTCAGGGCCTTTGCACTTCCCATTCTTTATGTCTGGGATGCTCTTCTTCCAGATATTCTCATGGCCCACACCCTCACCGACATCTTTAGATGTTGGCTCAAATGTGAGGGCTGAGTAGCAACCCTTAGCCCCTCACCAGCATACCCTTTCCATGACATTTTTTTCCCTCCATACAATTTGCCACCATTTGACATAGTATACGTTCTACTTGTTTATTTACTTATTGTCTGTCTTTCCTGACCAGAGTGCAAGCTTTTTAAGAACAGAGGTTTCACTCTGTTTATTCATGACTGCATGCCTGCTAGCTAGAGCAATGCCTTCCCTGAAGAGGTGCTCAATAAACATTTGTTGACTCGATTAAGGAATGCATTTCTTCTCTCTCCATCATCACCAGTGCCACCTCTGCCATTACTGTTAGTGAATAATGGCAATGTTAATATTATGTTTCCTTACTATATCTCCCTTTTTTGTGAAGATGAGATACATCAGGCTTCATCTGTCGTCTTCCTCAGAGTCAAAGTATGTCACTAAGCCATGGAGTCAATTTCTTGGCTCCCAGTGTAGCAAGCAGCCTTGCATTTGGTTTGTGTCAGTCTTTGCATCTGTGTTTAGTCACGTCGCTCACGCGTTTCAGAATCCTCTAGCTTAAACTCTTGAGTAATTCTGGACAGTGGAGTTAGCTGGGAACTTGAGAACCAGATGAAGGATTCTGCCAATAGCATGCCTTATGTGCTTGGCATCTAATTTTGGGCGCTTGTTTTAGCAGGTTTGATTGCATAATTCAACCATTGGCTACAAAAAGTGACCATATATCCAGCAAGGGGAGGAGGATTTGGAGGCACAAGGTGGAAGCTGTTCTAGGGATTCAGAGAATGGGCTAGGGTTCTTGTTTTTAAAAATATACCTGCATTTCCAAGGCTCGTGGGCTTATTCCAGGCATTATGCACCAAGCATCATGGTGTATTACTTCCTTGGGGGAGTACAGGGTGATTCTCTCGTTGTGGTCCTTTCATAGCAGGTTCGTGTTTTATTATATTTTTTATGCCTGAATCCCATGTTTTGTAATATTTTCTGTCCTATGAAATCTGTATCAATTAAGTTCAACTTAATTTCTTTTCCCACCTTTCCCTAGTTAAAGACATAAATCTGTAGACTGCTCTCGGAACTTCCAAGTATGAAATAACTGTAAATAGCATCTGAATTGATAGGATTTAAAAATAAATGCTAGGAATTTGTAGATTTCCTTGTCACAGCCTCACTGTGGGTCATCAGTAGGATTCCTGATATTTCTGAAGGGACAAATTTGATGCCTTTTGAGAACCTTCGGTTTGTCTCTAGAGGAGAGACTTCAGGGTGCTTTGTCCTGTTTCCTTTGTGCAGAATTTTCAGTTGTAAGTGAAAGAGCAACTCTGTGTCAAGAGTCAGGACAGTAGATCTGTCTCTCAGCAGGCAGGTGATCACGGGCAAGTCTCTTGGAGAAGAGAGACGTGGGAGAGTTTTGAACCAGGTGACTTTCCAAAGGCTCTTCCACTATGAGAAAGTACAGGTCCGTGCCTGTTGTCTCTTTTTGCAGCCTTCAGGGTTAATCAGAGCTCTCGGGAACACTGTGACCTTAAAGGGAACTCATTGACGTCAGCAAAGCAGATGCTGGCCCCCTCTAGTACTCTCCTGGGCACATGACCCACGCCCTATTTGAAACCCTGAATCTTTCCGTTGCTGGCAAATGCCAGTATAATTGATAACCAATGTTACCGACTGAAAGAGCTGAGAAAGACCCTAAGGTATTTTCTAGCCCAGTGATGGCCCCAGACACCTATGTGTCTGAAAAGAGAAATGGGGAGGCAGGTGTGTGTGTGGGGGGGTGGTGGTCCATGAGCCAGCTTTAGTATTCCAAATGCCCCATGGTAATTTTATATTTGAGGATAATATTGTAAGTTTAATCAATGTAAGGAAGCACGAGGTTCTTCTGCTTTGGGCAGGAGCTATCAATACGCAAATAAATCAGTTAGTCCTAGAAACTGCTCTTGGGGAAGCAGAAGCTTTCAAAAACCAATTGCCTGTAGCTGTGGTGTCCAGCATGAGTAGCCACTGGCCATGTACTGAGCACTTGAAACATAGCTGATCCCTCCTGAGCTATGCTGTCAGCATAAAATGCACACCAGACTTCAAAAACTTTGTAGAAAAATGTGAGATGTCTTATTAGTTTTTATGATGGTTACATGTTTGAATGATGATATTTTAGATGCATTAGATTAAATAAAATATATAATTAAAAGTAGGGTAAACCCTTTCCTCTTTTTACTGTGGGGACTAAAACATTTTAAATCACATTGTGGGGCTCACATTATACAGAAGTGCGGGTCTCTTGTAAGTGATTTCTGGGTGATAAAAAGGCTGGGACTTGTTCTTTATTTTGGAGACCTGCAAAGTGAGATCAGAGGGGTTAGGCCACTTGCTTGAGATCACACAGCGAGTTGCTTGTGGAACTAGGATTAGGCCAGTGTGCTTTCCATTACTGAAAACAGCCCCAGGGTTACAGTGATTTGTTTTACTAGGGCTCTATAAAATTGCTTCTTTGAATAAATGCCAAGGTTCTTGTATAGATCATTAGCAGTTGTGTCCCTCCAGTGTCAAATCCAACCAAAAACAAAGAGAAAAGAAGAAGGAAGCAAAGGAAAGAGAAAAGGCCTTCTCTTACAGGACCCAGTGAGAAATCCCACTTTTCATTCTTGAGCAGGTTTCCTTTACCCCAGCACCCTGGAACATTAATCGCCAAAGAAAACCACAGTAAGAAAACACTGACAAGGAGTCCAGCCCTCATTCATCATGCTTTTCCCTTTCAACACAGCAAGAATCCCTCATTAAGAGATTAAGGCTGACCAAAAATAAATTGTTCCTTGGTCCCCAGGCAGTTCATTTGACATCACTTCCACGGGATTAGGGACCCAAATGGTATGTGCTTAGCAGGGGGCTATGTTAATACTACATAGTATTATTCTCAGAAGCTTTAAAATAGATTTTTTTTTTGAGTATGGAAGGTCTAAGACTTTAATGTGACTAATAACCGTAATATTTTGCCTGCAAATAGGGACTTCTCTCCCCCTCCACTGTGTATGACCAATACATCTACCTTAGAAAAATTGTAAAAAGCAGAGTGACGTGTAGCAACGTCGTGATCACGTATAATCGTATAATCGCACGGAATGGAAATTTAGCCTCTAGTGCGCGTGGTCCTTGGCCCCTTCTCCTCTGAGCCATCATTTCCCTTCTGATAAACTTTATGTGATTTTTATGGTTATCGTATTGTTACTTATGGAGTTTAAAGGAGCTAAAATTTTTATAAGGTGCGTTACAGAATCTTTTGTGGCCCCCCACTCTGTGTCCCCACTCTTGATTTCCTGCTCATCCGAGGCAGCCACTTTCATATCTTTTAACTGATTCTTTTGTCATTTACCTCCAGTTCTTAAGTCACACATTCATGTTACTATTCTTTGTTTTTCAGTTCTAGACATGATCTGTCCTTATCCCACTGTGGCAAGTGACAGTCTGTCCCTTTACCCCCTTCCCCCAGCCCTGCCATGGAAGCATCCCAGTAGCCATAATTTTGGACAGGTCAGTATTTATACATGTTTACATATTATGATTATATAAATGCTATTACATCTGACTCATGTACTCTATTAAGATTGCTTTTCCTTTCCTGTAAGTTCTGGTTTTCCCTAGAGTTAATAAGGGTGGTATTTTTACCACATACTTACAGTTTTAATGTACTTTCTACTTAGTTTTTTATGTACTCACTGCCAATTCACCTTTCTCGGATACAGTAGAAGTTACAAATCCTGGAGCAGAGCCTCTCAGAGCCCTCCACCTCCTCTGGTCTTGGCTTTGGGTTGGTGCTCAGCTGCCATCTGGACCTTTCTTCACTTTGCCTCCTCTTTGAGTTTGACTCCAGTTCCCAAGTTCCATGCTTTTTCTTGTTTTAGTTTATTGTCTGCCTTTAATGGAGGACAACTTCTAGTAGCTCCTCAGGAATGGGGGTGGGGTGGCGTTAGAGGGAAAGTAAAATTTGTGAAGCTTGCATGTCTGAAAATATCTTTTTCTCTCCCCATACTTGATAATTGACTTAATAAGTTGCCTAAGTATATAATTCTAGGCAGGAAATAATTTTCCCCCAGAATTTTAAAGGCAGTGCTCCATTGTATTGTCTTTTAGTGCTGCTGTGGCAAAGACCATGCCTTTCTGATTCTTCATCCTTTGTGTGTAATTTTTTTAGTTTCCTTGTTTGTCCTGGGAATATTTTTATCCTCTGGGTTCTCAATTCACTGTCACATGCCTTGGTGTGGGTCTGTGTTCATACATTCAGGCCACTTCAGTCTGGACATTCATTTTCTTTAGTTCTGGGAAATTTTCTCCCGTTTTCTCTGTTCTTTCCTTGAAACTCCCATTATTTATTATGAGGATGTTGGTCCTATGATTTTCTTATCTTTTCTAGATATTTTCCTGCTGCTTATACTTGAGCTCCTCTCTGGGAGATTCCTTGACTTTGTTTTTTACTTCTTCTGGTGAGTTTATATTCCTGAGATCATACCTTTTTTTTTTTTTTTTTTTTTTTTTTGGAGAGTGAGAGGGAGTGCAGATGGGACAAAGGGAAAGAATCTTAAGGCCCCCAGTGAAGAGCTGGACGCTGGGCTCGATCTCAGGATCCTGATACCATGACCTGAGCAAAATCGAGAGTCGGACGCTTAGCCGACTGAGCCATCCAGGCGCCCCAAGATCTTACCTTTAATATGCAAGTGCGGTTTTTTGTTATTGTTCTGGACACGTTCCTCATTTTAGCATCTTGTTCTTATTTCATAGTTACAACATCTTCTTGTATGTCTGAAAGGGTAATAATAATAATTATTACTTATTTTCCCTACATTGTCTGTTTTCTCCGTGATGCATTTTTTCTGGTTTTTTTTGTTTTGTTTTGGTTTGGTTTTGGTTTTGGTTTTTGGGTTTTTTTGTTTGTTTGTTTTTTATTTCTTTATTTTTTTTTGCTTTGGTTTTGTGTGTTTGTTTTTGGCTGGATGGTTTTGCTTTCTGCGTTTTCTTTTACATCCAAACATGTAATGACCTCTGCTTGTCTGCTCATAGGAGAGCGGATGGAACACAGGTGAGAAGTTCTCCGTGCATGAGTGGGCTTGCCCACGAAGGTGACAAGTCTGGGTATTTCTTTTAGATACCTCTGTCGTGAATAGCTCCATGTCTTTTGTCCTTGGCTACTCCCTCCCATTCCCCAGAGACAGATGCTGTCCAGGAAGCTGCCAACCTCCAAGGAGAGCAGTAGGAGGAGATGGGCTGGGGGGGAATCTTAGCAGTTGTCACATACACATTCTTTTACTCCTCCATCTATAAATTTTCAGTTAATTCCACCTTGCCATTTTGGTTTCAGTTCTTTCTCAAGTCATTAACTTTTATTGTCTCATGCACGTAAACTTCTAATCTTCTGCCATGGGAGGGGAGGAGTGGGGACTCAACTGTCCAGATTTTTAGATGTTATGAGTGCCCACCAGTGTCCAGGCCTTTGAGGGTTCCTGTCCTGTGAACCTGGATATGTCACGGCTTTCCTTACTATGAGCTTAGGATTCCACTTTCTTGGGTCTGCTATATAAATTACCATCGGTTCATCTGCTTTCAAGTTTCTGGTTTATTTTTCCCCTCATGTTCCTCTCCTTATCCCTCCTTCTCCTTCTTGCTCTTACCTCCTTTCCTGGTGTTTTAGTCCTTGCGCTTTCTTTTTTGCTGTTATTTCAGAGAAGTTTAGGGAGAGAGAGAAGAGCTAAAATTAACTTCCTCAAAGACTGATGAATTCTGACAGTCTCTCTGCCATGGGGAGATTGTCTAAAGTATATATGTTCTGTGTGTATCAGACTAGAACTTCCCAGGAAGATGTTTTTGTTAATTGAAATTATTATTACTAATGATCACTGCTTTACCCTTAGACAGGTGCAACTTGTGTCTCAAGTGTTTCCTGCATATAAGTCTTGTAAGGCTCTACTTAAAGGACAGGTAGTTTCATTTTTGGATTCCTATGCCCTCTTGAAGGAAACAAATCAGTGGACGAATCTGGGTAACACCCAATTAGGTTTTTGTTTTGTCTTTACACCAACAAAATCAACACGTGAAGCAATAATAAACTGGTTAATGTAAGTGAAGCTCTTAGAATCGTGGCTGGCCCAGCACACAGCACTATGCATATGTCAGTTGTTGCTGTTATTATCACATGCTGTGGTCTTGATAGAGCTTCCAGACCTTCCAGGAGTTCTAGCCAGTGGTTCTCAAACCCAGCTGCACAAAAAACAGAGTCACCTGATGATCTTTTAAAAAAGATTACATTTCCCACCCCAGATCGACTAAATCAGACTCTTCAAGGGTGGGTTCCAAGTACATAATGCAGCTCCAGTTCTCTGGGGGAAAAGATAAGTGAGATGTTTCAAGAACCACTCTTGGAGGTGGGGAGGTGGTGTCACATCACTGATGGAAATTACGTAGATGATGGTTTAGGAAGATGGCAAAGGAGCCAGCTCTGGGAGTTTAGACGATAAGCAAAGTATATACATGCAACAAAGAAACAAGTATGTGTGTGTGTATACATACATACATTCATATAAAGGATATGTATACACACAATAACCAAAGTGTATATACACAGCAAAGAAGGAAGTACAACCACATACATATACACATAGCTAGAAACCAAGGCATTGTTCCTGGCCCTCCTTCTGTACAGAACATTTAGGCAGAATATTACTCTGTTTCTTTATGCTGTTTTGCTCTCTTCTTTAGATCAGATTTTACCTGACTAGAAGAATTATCAAAAGAGGTTCTTGTGGATAGATGTGCATCTATTTCTGACCTCCCAATGGCAGACGTTTGTGAAGTGTTGGCCAGAATCAGCTAAGCATTTACTTTAGACAAGACCCACACTCCTAAACGGGACTCATACAGTCCTAGGAGGGATGGCATTTACATTAAGCCTTGTTCAGACTCAGGTTATCTGCTAATAGGGTTCAGTATTCATTCATCTACTGTAAAACCCGACAACCCTTATTTGTGGCTAAGGGAGAGGAAATTTTAAAAAGCATTACATTTTATTTCCATGTAAGTGACTTGAAAGGCTCCAAATGGTTATTTTATTTGAGAATTAATAGCAACCCTTTGTTTAACTGAAACAGTGGTATTAGAAGAATAATTTATAGACTAATAGGATTCTAGAAGTCTACATTATATAATAATTAATAGGAATCATAGAGGGGTTGGAGGGTGATGGAAAATGAAAAATTGCAGAATGAGCAGATTCATACTCACGAATATTTTACCTTATCCAAATTTTAACACTTGATTTCTAGGACTATTCCTTTATAATTCATAAAACATTTATCTTCAGATTCTGTCTATACTTGGTGTTGGAACAGTGGAGAATAATCAGAACTTTGTAACAACAGTAGCCCTTACTCCATGCAGACTTGGTGCCAGGCACTGTCCTAAGCACTTCCTCATCGGGGCTGTGGAGAAGGTTCTGTTAAGATGAAGAAAGTGAAAGCAGAAGAGACTAGCTTGCCGGGAAGTGGTGGCGCTCCCCTGTTCGCTTAACCACTTGTCTGCATGGCTTTGGCTGTTCACCACAGGTGCCTGGCCCAGAGGACGTTGTGTCCCGGACCGGGCCGGCGGGGGCTTCAGAAGGTGTTTCAGACGTAAGCCAAAGGAAGCTAGCACATGCCTCTCCTTCCTTCCATGTGCCGCCTCAATTCAAAACCAACAGTAACTCTCTTAAGGGACTATTAGGTGAGATGCGGCTCTGAGAACTCAGATAAAGTACTCAAGACCACACTCATGGACGGTGGTAGCCAGAATCCAATCCAAGTCAGATTCCACAGGCACTGGAATGCCTCCCTTCTTCTCTTACTGTTACCTTTTGCTCTGTTTTGACTCAAGCAGGGGTGGTCGGGTATAAAGCCAGGGAATGAATATGTACCTCTCCTCACAATGACCTTGTATAGCGCTGTGTGACTGGGAAGTCTGATTCCCAGGTATAAACCTGGCTGAATGGCAAATAAAGCCCAGGGAGGAAGGCAGCCTTTCCCCTTTTATGCCTGGAAGAAATAACAGTCTTCTGCATTGGCACCGGAGAGCTGTGCCAACCAACTCTGGGTTTTTTCTTCTCCTTCTCCCAACCCCCTTCATCAAAAAGATACAAATGCTGAGATCATCCCAGAGAAATCTAGAATAAATACCATGAGAAAATGGTCCCTCTGGAAGGCATCTTGTTCTCCTGCTGTTTGTAATTGTGAAAAGCTCAGCAACTGGGCAGCTGGATGGGTATAAATATAGCCCAGAGCACTGACGCCCGCTGAATCCTGCTTTCTTAGAAGCACAATGGGAACCCACGGAAATCAGGGAAGGAGCAGTAAAGCCCAGTCAATCAATCAGCCTCCCCCCCATCCTCCCTCCCTCTCCATCCTAGACTTCACTGTGGGTGTGAGGATAGAAGCAGCTTTAACAGTGCACTTAAAATAGCTCTCGGAACTGGACACTGGCTAAGCTCAAAGTCAGGGAAGATGCTACCTGCAAATCTGGCCCCTGTCTGACCTGTCAGCCTAGGACTCTTTTGACCCTTCTGGTGGGGAAATCTCAGGAGCACTTTCATTCTCAGCCCAGCTGCTTGGGCACAAGCAACTTTTCTAGTGCAAGCTCCGGGTGTTTGGGGCCTCACTGCTGCCTCCATACTCAGATATCTTATTCTAACCAGACTCAGCCTCCTAAAGCCTGGGAATTAAAAATAGCCTCCTGGTGCTAGCTGTGGAATTGAAGGAGAGATACTTGGTGAGCAAAGAGGGCAGTTCTACTCCAGGCACCTGATTCTCATACCTGTGGGTTTCATTGCCTCAAAGTATTTAATCCCTTTAGGTTATTTTAATTTTATGCTATACCATCGCCCATTTTGTATGGCTATATAAGATAAAACAGTACTCCTAGATTTGCGGGCATCGGTATCATTAGAAGCCTGGATTTTGGCAGGAGAAAGCCATTATTTTGCTTGGTGGTTCCCAGAAACAAATTGCGTCTAGTTATCTTTCCATGCAGACATCAGTGGTATTTGCTATTTATGCATACATTTATTGTTTTTTTTTTCTTTCCCATTTGGCAGTAAATGCTTCAAAGAAAAGGATCGTGTCCTCTACTTTCATTGTAGCCATCCACAAAGCTTAATAAATGGCCTTACACAACTTACTTTGTGACTGTTGAACTGACCCAAACAACTTTTCTTTAATGTCCATAGTGCTCTTGTAGAAGATGGCAGAAATACTGTGTCATCTGCATAGCATTCCAGTGTTTAAGGCTCCTTAGTTGCCGGTGGTCTAAGAGCAATCAGTGTGTATGTGTGTTTTTAATTGTTTTGTTGGATATGAACTGCATCTATGATTTTTTTTTTAAATTTCTAAGATTGCTTCTTCCAAATTGAACCTCAGAGTGTAATATTTGTAAAAATAAGGCAGGAGCAGTTAAAGCAGAGTATATTTAAACTGTAAATTTTAGCATAGATAAATTGGAGAAGGCCCAAAGTCAAAGAGTAGGAGCTCTGTCCACTCACTGGTGGCCGGCGTACCCCAGCACAAGACCTGCCTCCCAAAACATCCTGCTTCAATTGTCTGTCCTTGGAACCAGGGCTGTGTTCGCAAAGGAACCCCAGCTGTTCTGGCCTTGGTAGTGACTCCAAGGAAATCAGGCCACCACATGGAGACTTTATAGAGCCAAAGTGAACATCTTGAGCTACAATCGGGAGCCTTTGCAGGTTAGACAGAGCTTTAATGACTGCTAGTCTAAAAACCGTCTTAGCATGGTGCCTGGCACCCAGTCAGGACTCACTGCATGTGAGCTAATAGGCAAAGAGGCTTTCACCCTTATCTATTAGCTCAGCTTCAAAAGGCCTAGAAAAATAACATGGTGAATTTGGCCCACGTGGCCACAGCAAGTGCGGTCCCTCAGCTGATGATGTTCAAATGGCCTTGGCCACATTCTTCAGATTTTACCCTTTGCCTCCAAATAAAGACTCCACTTCACACAGATGAAGTGAAGATGCCTCCGTCTGCAGTCCCGGTACTGTCCTGTAAAAAAGGAAAGTCCATTATGTATGAAACTTATATGAAAAAGACCAGACTAGTTAGGCTACATTCGAGACAAATGGACAGATTGAGTTGTAGGCTATTACGCACATACCAGAAGGAAAAAGAGAAAAGCACATTGTACTGGATCATCTTCCGGTGCTTGGACAAGATTGGTGCTCATCTGTTAGGTGCCATATTCATCTTTGCCCCACTGTGCACCAGCCCTGTGATGATGATCATCACCTCTAGCCCTCCTGACACCCACAGGCTGGGGGGTGTTATCCCCAGTCCACTGAGACTCCACAGTGAAGGGACTTGTCCAGGGGCATCAAGCAAGTCAATAGCAGGGGAAGGGTTCGATCCCAGACCTTCTGATTCCCAGCCCAGTGACGTAGGACTAAAACAGTGGAAACAGCTGTCCAGCCCTCCCAGAGTATTCTCGGGCATTAAGAACACTGACCATCTCAGAGGTGGCGCTAATTCTCCATCACCTATCACTGAAACCAGAGTTCTCCTGTGTTGTGTCCATGCTGGAACCCTCGAGGCACTGAGCCTGTGCCCTGATGGGTCTCCTTGCTAAAACTTCCTTTTTCTCTTTCCTTTGTTTTAAGAAAACAAATAGCGCTGAGGGATAATTTCTTGAAATGGGGCTTTATCTCTCAAGAGGACTTGAGAGGAATTTAGATGTCCCTGCTTTGATGAAAGCTGCTTTCTATCCTGTAAGAACCTAGAAATCATTTGTTGGTCCTCTGCTCTGATGCTCCTAACAAGTCCATGTCATGCCATGAATAAAGCTCCATTTTGGAGAGGCCATTCATTCTTTGCGGCACAGGTATTTTTATTCATATGGTGTGCTTAGCACTAGTCCAGGTAGTAGAGAAATGAAAGGATCTTCTCTTTAAGAAATGCACAGGTGCCCACAGAGTGGGGGCAATTAGGGACATTTCAACAGCAGATAATGGGAGGAAACCCAGGACCACCCATTTCTGGGGAATGTGGTAGGGAGGTGTCTCACATGAACTCTAGAAATGGGAGTTTAAAAAGCAGAGGGCATGGGGGGAGGGAGGTTTTGAAAGGGGGGTGGGGTATGGACATTGGGGAGAGTATGTGTTATGGTGAGTGCTGTGAAGTGTGTAAACCTGGCGATTCACAGCCCTGTACCCCTGAGGATAAAAATAGATTATATGTTTGTAAAAAATAACAATAAATTTAAAAAAAATTTAAAAAGCAGAGGGCAGAAACCGGGCCACAGAAACTGGGATTCAGTTGTAGGACTTGTGTTATGGAGAAGGACTGGAAGATAGAGCTGGGTGGGAAACCCCGATAAGGAACCCCATGACAGCAAAGACTTTCTTCCGGGTGACCGAGCAAGGCCGAGTAAAGCCAGCAGTCGTGACTCATTACTGATTCCCCGAACAACTGGTCTGGAGCTTCCTCTTGATAAAGAAGAGGATTGGGCCTGGAGTCTGGGTGGAGCTGGACTTTCAGAAAGGGGCTTAAGCAAATCCAGCTGGAAAGGTTATAGGGCGTAGGGGCACCCAGCCAAGTATCTTCACTACTGCTAAAACCCATGTTAAATCAGTAGGACTAATGTGATGCACAGATCTCTCATACAGGAGGGAGTGGATATTTCAAGTTGACATAATTTAAGGGAAAGGATTTCAGCTCTGTGAGTCTTTAAGACTGCATTATGAAGTTGGTAGACTGTTCCTGATACAAAATGGTTTTGTGTGATCTGTTTAGGGTAGAAACAAAAGAACATTCCCATCATTTTTACCATACAAAGGTTTCAGAAGATTCGCTTTTTAGCAAATACCGATCAACTATCTACTGTGATTCCAAAGACAAATAAGATAGTACAATAGTTCTTGCCCTCAAGGAACTTGTCCCCTCTTGGAGAAGACAGATAACTAACCAGCAAATTAAGAATATAGGGTGATTGGGTTTACACTTCATGTCATTGGCCCACAGAGGAGGAGCAAATGACTTAGGAAAGGAGAAAATGTTTAAGCTGAGTCATGAGGGACTCTCTTTCTCAAATAAATAAAATCTTCAGAAAGGGGGGAGGGCACCTGGTTGGCTCAGTTGGTTAAGTGTCTGCCTTCAGCTCAGGTCATGATTTCAGAGTCCTGGGATCAAGCCCTGTTTAGTAGGGTTCCCTGCTCAGCGGAGGGCCTGCTTCTCCCTCTCCCTCTCACCCAACCCTACTTGTGCTCTCTCTCTTTCTCAAATAAATAAATAAAATCTTAAAAAAAAAAAAAAAAAGGCTATGTCGCAAAGGAAAGTAAAAGTAAAGAAGAGTCTGAGGAAGGCAAAGAAATATGAAGATGCATGGTTGGTTCTAGAAACAACCAGCAGCTGGTGCCTGGAGTCAAAGGGAATTGATAGAAAATAAAACTGGAAAGATGGTCCTCCTGTGCTAAGCTGAAGAATTCAATTTCACCCCCGAATCTGTAGGAAGCCACTGAAGGGCTTTAAGCAGGGAAAGGATGTATTCCTCTTTGTGTTAGAAAGAATACTTTGGGAACTGTGTGAAGGGGGGTTATAAGATAGGAGTCAGAAAGGCCAGTTAGGAAGGAAAACGCCTGAGTATTCTCATTTTTTTCCTATTACCTACTGTAGCCTCCAAAAGTATAGACTCTGCTCCAGAGAAGCCACACAAAATGTGGAATATTGGCCTGTGAGCCACTCAGGAGAGGGTATGCTGGTGTCAGACATCAAAAGGATTGTGCAGTGAGGAAATAAGTTACAGTAGGGCACATGTCTCAGGAAACGGCAGGAAAGCTTAAAATCTAAATTGCATTGTGGCCATGATGCCGATAAGAACCAAATTTCACTGAGTAAAATTGACAGAATGCTTTGAAGTTGCACCCCTCCTCCCCCACAAAAATAAAAAAAAAAAATTAAAAGCCTGCATAGCTTCACTTTTGAGTTGCAGTTAAAATCGAAATGTTGCATAGCTGTATGTGTGAGTGGTATTTACATTCTCACACGTTTGGGATCTCTCGAGTCCATTCTGGTAGTATTTGTTTTCCTTTGAGATGGGAGTTAATTCAGTCACACTTTCTTCTCCTGACAATAACTGCATTTTTTTTTTTTCCTGAGGTAGCTTTCCCTCCAACCGTTTCTTGTTGTTCTTACCCAAGACCTAGTATCTGCCAAAACAAATGTATGTGAGTGATAAACGCTGCGAGGAATGTCTGTTGGACCACAGGAAATTTCCTGTTCAGGAAGAGATCTTGGGAACTTCCTGTGGAGCAGTGCATTGTGGGACTTTTGGCTGCAGGCCCTTGACCACAGCTGCAATTAACTAAAGGCATGGGGGGGAGGGGAGAGGAAGAAGAGGAGACAGCTACCCACAGACATTTTTATCCATGTAGCCTGAGGGGAGAATGGGCTAACACAGGTTACAGTTTTCCAAGTGAACTAAATGTCTGATGCACAACAAGGTCACTGGTGCCCGGTCTCCCTGATGGCCATAGAAGCTTCCCTTAGGGTTCCTAAAAACAAGCGCTGTCACATGTGTGTCCTCTCGTGCTTCTGTCCCTCCCTGCTAAGCCTGCGTGAATTGCCCACCTCTTCTTGAGCCATACCAACTGGTTGCAGTGCCCTCAGGACCATTCATTTCTGCTGGTGTCCAGGCTTTGGAGCTGGTGACTTTTTTCCATCCCGACTGAGGTATGGAAGCACTGTGGTAAGCAGGTGAGACGTCAGCACTCAGACCTTCAAGGCAGTTTCTAGCTGTGTAATCCTTTGCTGCATAGAGGGCAAGTTATTTTCTCTCTCCACATTTCAGCTTCTTTGTCTAACCTGGGGAGTAAAAAAAAAAAAATAGTCCTCTGTCTCCTGACTGGTGTGAAGATGAAATCAAATAATGTATAGAAAAGTGCCTAACCCAAAGCAGACGCTGAGAGTGTTACGTACATTTTCCTTTGAGTCTGTCACCGTTACAAACTGGAGATTACTTAGGTGTGGTTCTGGCTAGACTCAGAGGAAAAGAAAGGCTCTGAGGGGCCTTTCACCCTCTGCTTCTGTGATTTGCATTTAAGGAAGGTTTTATAGAGCTTTTGCTTTGCATCCAAGTGCACGTTACTTCCTTATGGAGTCCTCTCTGGAGAGCGGGGCTTATGTTTGACTTCCAGAATCAGTCACAGCTTGGTGGCAGCTTGTGCCTGACTGGGGATGAGTCCTTAGGGATCTCCAGCAGTGGTGACCCACGCCATTCTCTGGGTCACGAGGACTTCGCCTGCCTTCTCTGCACTGACTGTATCACCGTCTGTCCCTCTTTCTCTGCCCTGACAGATGCAGCCCCTATCATACGCAGGACTGATTGCTAGACATGCATTTATTACTGTATCATACTTATTTGTGGGTATGCGTCACCCACTAGAGGGTGACTCCTTGAGGACAGTGGCCTTGTCTGGGGCATGGTATGTACTTAACAGAGGCTTGGGAAGTTGAATCCACTTGATTTTAGGGGATGGGTCCCAGGGAGAACTTTAACGTGGGATTTAAAAGACATTCATGATATTATATTGTAAAATACCATACCAACCAGCTCGAATGATCTGTTATTAAAAATATGTGTCTGTGTGTTCTACCGACTATATGTGTGTGGTCTGGTCCTGTCACTTGGCCTACATGCTGCATTGTCACATTTTTTAGTTTCCATCTTGGGGGCTCCCATTTCTTCAGAAATTGTGGGGGGTTTATTTTTTGGTTTGCCTCTTTTCTATTTTGGAACCCTGTAAGTACAGTCCTGTTTTCAGAATAGGCCCAGAATCAAAAGGCAGTGGCATCGATCTTTCATAACCTGAGCCCCCAGAATCATCTTGAAATCAGCTTGAAAATGGGTTCAAATTTTAAAATATTCTTTAAGAGTAGGTGATCCTGTGCTTGCCAGAAAGAATTAAAAGGCAGAAGTATTTTGTGGCAGACATTGTCAGAGTGTATAGTCTACACACTTCAGCAGTACAATTATGTCATGGTTTTAAAGATAAAAGCAAAAATGTGGCTGAAATTAAAGTGAGCTGCATTCATTGAAAAGTTGTCCTCACTCATCCCATTCGATTTTATTTTATGTTATTCTGAGGAGACTCCCCCATTAGAATGGCAAATATGTGAGGAAAGAAACATAACCAGAAGAGAACAAAATAGACCTTTTAACTGACCTTTCTTTTTAAAACTCTGACCTTGGTCTTTAGAAGAAAAAGGCAAAAAAAATTTTTTTTAAAGAGATCTGATTTAGTTCAAGAGGCAACTCCATGATTATGGCTTAATTAAACCAGTTTCCTACATTTTGAAAATGTTTCTAGGGTTGGAAAAATAAAAGCTTGTTTAATGAATCTTGATATAGCCAAAAAATCCAGGTAATCAGAATGCTCCATTTCCACAGCTGGTGCTCTCTTTAATTCAGATTGTGTTGACAAAGACTGGGAAATTGAATGGTCCTCCCAGGGAGAGACCTCACTGTTCTGTAGATAACCTACTACCAGCCAGGCATTTGCTATATGAAAATGTTGCTATGGTTAAACTAGTTAGTACTACCTTCTATTTGTATGAAATCTCACAGTTTACTAGTGTTTGTGTCTATGTTAATCTATCGTGTTTAATCATCACAAAGCCCCATGTTGTACAGAGCCAGGAAATAGATTCAGAGAGGCTAGGGGCAGAGGTCGACCAGTAGAACCTGCACTCACATTGTGTCTTCTCTCTCTCCAAGTTCAGTTTGGCCTGGGGTGAAGTTGCTGGCCAAGAGGTGAATGCCAACACGTGCCAGTTAGTAAGCAGTTTTCTGACAAATCCAAGGCCAAGGGAAGTGAAATAACTTCTTTGTTCCCCTCCGTCTCTTGCCATGCTGTCTGCCCCTCAACCCCCTGCCGCCTTCCACCCCTATTCACACCCACCCTTTCTGCCCACACCGCCTCAGCCGCCTCTGCAGCTTCTGTGGGGAGCTAAGGAACTCTTTGTTTGTGCAGTCAGGGCTTCCTCACAGGAAATTTCCTGTGATGGAAACTCTGGGGAAACTTCCTGTTGGTTAGGACACTGCAGGGGGCTGATAACATGAGCCACTGAAACCTCCAAACCTCAGCTGCCGGGAAGGATGGGATGGCCCTTCCCTACTTTCTCAGAGTCTAGGAGGGTAAGAAACTGCAAGTGTACAGAAGCCTCAAGAGTCTCGCTTGGGCAGCATATTCCAGAAGGTAAAAGCTACATCTGTGATCAGCAAGTTCTTCTACAAAGTCAAACCTCATGGTTCAGTGGACTGCTTAGGTTTCTAATGAGGCTGGTACCTACAGGGACATTCTGTCTGGAAGCATTAAGAGGAATCTGAAAGGTATCTAAAGGTTCTGGATTTGATTCTTTAGATATGACTTTAAAACATAGCTGTGTTACTCTTCAATGTTACATGTCTGTGAGTAAAACACACATCTATTTTCAGCTATTACTTAGGGACTGAGAATTTTAATTAATCCTTGTCCTTGGTAGACACAGTTGACTATGTTATGTGATGTGGTTTGCTTACACCAAGGGAAAATTGTCTGGAGTATATACCACGGGATGACCTATCTTGAGCCATAGCACAAAATTCTCCAATAAGCTTTAGGTTCATTTGACCTACTCTGGACCTCTAGTGGATTGTTTTGTTGTTTGCTTGCACTGGAACAAAGGTAATCATTCCTCAGTCATCTCTTGGGTTTAACTTAGCTTTGAATATCTCCAATGTTGGGAATTCTGTAGGTTTCCTTCACAGCTCTCATAGCCCAAACTCAAGTTTGGTCTTCTAATTAGCCTGAGTTTTTCCTGGTGACCTGTAGACCCATTCTTACTCCTTGTGGCCTTGTGGTACAATGAAAATAACTGACCCCTGTCTTCTTTTTGTTTTCATATCAGTAGACAATTACTTGAAAGATGTCTCTTAATTATTGGATTTGCCCCAGCTCCAGTCCATGTCTCTACGAGTTTCCTAATAGGAAACTCCTCTTTACGAGTGTTCCTGGTTTAGCTGGTAATGTGGCCTTCACTTCTAAAGTATACTAGATTCAGCTGGAGTTTCTGTCAGTCTGCCCTTCCCAAACTTCTGCCACAAGCTGGTGTTATTTCTTGCTTTCTTTGTAGGAAATGATCATTCCAACATCAGAGTAAACTAGTGAACTGAGCGTATTTCCAGGTTGGGTATTATGGTTGTATTCTTGGTCCACATTGCAAATTAGGGAAGCATGAAAGAAATTATAGTTAGCGAGGAAGAACTTTGTTGACTAAGAAGCCTGCTTCCTAGACTCCTGGAAGACACAGACCATTGTTCATCTTTGTATACACAATATTTTGTAATTTTTCAGCATGTAGTCTCAATATGTTTGTTGACTGAATGACTCCTACAAGTTAAAAGGCAGCAGGTTTTTAGATTTATTTTGTTTCTAGAATGTGTGAAGTTTGCAGATTTTTGCGATTTATTTGTAAGGATAAGCTGTCCTCATGAATTAGGTATTGATCTTCGAAATGATGAATTACCAATAATGAATGATGCTGCCTGCAGTATACGTACAAAAGCTAGGGAAGATATCTTTGTAAAAATGCCTTGGAAAAAGCTTTACATAGGGAAATGCAAACGAGCAACTTAGTTTGCGACACTCAGAAAAATAGGGGCTAAGTGTTTTGCAGTATGACTTACTTGGGATTTTATATTTGATTTTATATTATAGAATGGGATTAACTGGGATGTGTTATAAACAGAGAGAGAACTGTCATTATACATGCTAATTAGCACCATTTTCAATCCATTCTTGCTTTAAAATAGATCACGGTGATGTTGTAATACTTACAGACTGAACCTTGATGATATGATCAGTAGTAGTAGAACATCACGTTCTTCATCAGAATTGTACGAAATTCTTGCAGGACTCTCTGCTAGGTATCCTTATCTTTTTTGGAAGTCTGGTTAGTATACTAGAAGGACCAGGGCCTTTGGAATCTTATAACTAGTATCTAGTCCTAGTTTTGCTATTCTATTCATTCTTTCAACAGATAATGTATTACACGATGGCGATATTCTGTGAGACACTAAGTATCTCTCAGGGATCAAGGTGCATATGCCCCTGCCTTTACATTGCTTACACCGTACTAGGGGAGACTGAGGCCTACCATGATTGAACACCAGCCATCTAGGCCATTTCCTGCACAGCAAGGAGAGTAGTCTGCTGCGAAACAGAAATCACTGTGTCATTTCACTGCTGTAAAACCTTCAGTGGTTTCTAGTCGCATTTAGAGATATTCTGAGTTCTCAGTATGAACCACCAGGCCCTATATGATCCAGACTCTGGAAACCTCTCTAACCTCATTTTGTATCACCTTTTGTTCTGTTCATTCCTCTTTAGCCACACCCGTTGTCTGGCTATTCTTAGAACTCTCTTAACTGTGCTTCTGTCTCAGTCCTCTGGACTTGCTTTCTGCCTGTAAGGTTGTTCCCCCCAGATAGTCCCACAGCAGTTTCTCACTTCATCCTGGTCTCTGCTGAGATATCCCCTCCCTGAAGAAGCTTCCCTGATAGCTGTTTCCAAAATGGCACCCGCCCTCATTCCCCTGTACCTGGTGCTGTTTTCCTTCCTAGCACTTTTCACCATTTAATTTGTGATTTTTAAAAATTTGGACGGCAGCTCTTGGGTGTTTATTCAAAAAGGCAGTTGGCAGTGCACAGAGGACTTGCTGCCTGGTGCGTCCAAATGTGGTGGTCCAGCTGGTTGGTAATTCGGCTGCCTCGTGGGAGACTCCAGAAGTCTTTTGGGCAAGTGAGTTTGCCCCAGAAGAAATCCTGTGGTCTTCTGCTTGTAAGGATCCAAGCTGCAAAGGACTTGAGCTTGCGTTCTTTTCAGTATACGGATTTCCACCAAAAATGTGTTCTCCTACTCCTTGATCTCTGGTGGGCCTGGTGCTCTTGGACTCAGCCTGATTCAAGCAAGTTTTATTGTCTACCAGGAGTCGCTGCCACTCAGCTGAGGGAGAGTGAAATACGGTCAAGCCACAGATCCTTTTATTGGTAACCTCTCCTGCCCTCCTCCTGCCTTCCGAGGAACTTGGAGCCTCTCTCATTTCCGCCTCTCATTTCCGAGGTGTTCTGCGAATCTGTCAGGAAAACCGGCTTTCTCATTGGTGTCTCCCCCTGCAGGCAGGTAGGGTTCAGCCATTCCACTCTGCCTAATCCGAGACCAGCCCATCTGCTTTCCATCCTCGAACATTTCGTGTACCTCTCTCAGTGGCCATTGTTTCTTCTCCCATGCTGTCTCCTTATGGGTTTGTACCTTTTTCACTCCTCTGCTGAGGTTTGGTGACACCTGGGATATGAGCCGGGTTAGACACAGACCTGACTTATGTATATGGTTACATTCAAGGATGAGTGTGTTAATACAGGCTGGCAGGCTGTGTTGAAAGCATAAAGCACACAAACTTGGTCTAGTCTATGGTATACATTGAAGAGGAAACTTAAAAGCTTAGTGGGAGTTAACTGGGGTAAGAAGAGGCAGGATTATCTCTGGGAAGGGGAAAACATGTGAAAGCCCTGAGATGAGACGATTTGGTCTTTAAAGAATGGAAAGGCCAGCCAACTGACATTTGGTGAATTGGCTGTGGAAAACCAGAGTGGCACATTCCAGAACTGTAAGGGGTAAAGATGGCAAGGTAGAGGGAGGCCTTTATCCCTAAGAGCAGTGAGCAGCCATGACTGTTACCCATGGCACCTTGGACCTCCTGGGATCTTGGTTCTTCTTCTGTAAACAAGACATATCATCTTGACCTCACTGAGCAGTAAGCATTAAATGGCACCATGAATTAAAATCGTTATACTTGCTCACTGAATTTGATCTTTCGGGACATGACAAATCACAGTAGCCCCTCAGTAGAACAGTGTAATCAAAAGGTCAAGTTGAGGAATAATCTTTGAAATCAAGTAAGTGAAAGATATAGAGTAAGAACCAATCAAGTGGTATTGTTCTGGGTCCCCAAACAGGGGAGTTTCAATTATCTACACTCCAGACTAAGGTAGACTTTCAAGATGGTCAAAGTTTAAAACATAAGAACTTCATAGTATTGATGAAGATTGTTGAAGAAGCCCATCCATTGGTAGCTGGAGACTGTAGAGGAAGCTAAGCAGCAGAGAAAGATGGTGGATAGCCCCACACACCTTTGTCCCATGCCATGTAAGGTGACAATGAAGCATGTAAAAAAAATTTCCTATGCTTGACAATGTGCTAAACACTATAGCTAATAGACAATAAAACATGAAAGAGGAGGCTTTTGTCCTCAAGGAAAATTTAAGCTTTAATACATTTTCACATAAGTTGTAATACCTTTGTTATTTTGGAAAATTGGCCAGAGAGTTGCACCTCCAATGCAGGGATGAATTAATAAGCTTCAAGACTCTAACTTAACACACATACATGGTGTTCATCCTGCCTATGGCCAGCCAGCTACAAGAGAAGCTGAGAGCTCAACACTGTGAGCTCACCCTTTGAGTCTGAGAATCCACCTTAAGTTGTGACCTGATGTTGCTGAACACGCTGAACGTTTCTTAGAGGAAAGCAGGAAGGTATAATAATCACTTGACAGCATCCTGCTAGTCAAGTCAATGAGCAGAATTCTCCCACTGGCAAGGGGTCTCAAGTTTCTAGAAGTCATTCTGGGTTTTAATGGCGGAGGCAGATTCTGAAGCCCACCAATTTCGGATTGCCAGGTAAATTTAGGCTCTACCATTAATCTACAAATAGGCAGTATGGTTCCCACGTAACTGATGTAGTTGATGTCATTGTATTGCCTTCTACAGCTCAATAGAAATGACTTGGAGTTAGAAATTGTAGTAGAAGCAGGCATCTACTTAGCTTCGATCTGAAAGGATTTCAAAGAAAAGAAATATAGACTAGAGAGCAGGTGGATTTTGAGAGCTTATTTCAACTGTCACTTTTTAGGAAGCACATGCAGAAATGTGCAGTAGTGGAGAAAATGGGTAGAATGAAGGAAAGTATAGACAGATTCTCATGGGCTTTCAATGACCATGTGCATGGTTGGGCTTCTGATTAGGAAACCTTGGCTTGGGGTGGGGCCTCTGCATTTGCAGAGCTCGCTAGGTGGGGCAGGAGAAGCTGCTGGTGAGGGCCTTGACGGCTATACCTTGAAACCTCAGACATGAAAAACCTTTCATTGGAAGATTGGATGAGAAGGGAAAGGACAGTCACATAATAAAATAATATGTAAAGACTAACCAAATCAGCCACATCAGGTTTTACTCACTGGCAGGTAGGAACATATCATATTTAAAAATTGGGTATCTTTACTTCAGTGTACCTATGGAAACTACCTACCTTCCCAGTAAAACAGGATGCACCTGTCTAGAGGGAATCTTTGTCACTAGGGCAATGGCTATTTCATTGGACTGACAGATTTTGTTTCCTTTTTAGAAAAAATAAGGGGAGGTGGTATCAAATCACCTTTTCTCTTGCCCCAAGAAGTTTTGCAAATATGGGAATTACTTCTCGGACTTGAGAAACCAGTTGTTTGACCTACGTTTTTTTCGGTACCTTAGCACGTTCTTCTAAAGTGTTAAGAGCATATATTTTTCCCTTTTATACCTGGCAGCCCCGTTGCCCAATTATCATCAATGATATACCCACCCATAAATCAAGGAGAGGATCAGGAAAGAGAAACATAAAATGCGCTTGAAAAAGAATACCTATAAGGCATTCCGAGAATTTTCAGTATAAATCACTTTTTTGGAAGCAAGCTTAATTGTTCTCAAACATTTGATAATAAAGATGGCATACATAGCACAGTTCAAAAATCTCGTCTATGTGACAGGTGCAGGGGGAGCAGAATTAGGCCCCACAGACCATTGTTGCCATATGAATAGCTGCAGCTTTAACATGAATTTTATACTTTTCTCCACAGTTGCCATCATACCCCCTCCTCCCTCTACCACCCATTCCACCCCCCCATAGGATACCATTAGAAGAAAAAAGGACCTGATGAAGTACTAGAAAGCTACACTGAAGAGGATAATAGCAGGCAGGAAGGTACTAAGAGAAAATCACAGAAGAGAGTAGGTGTGATGTTGTGATTTATAATAAGAAATATATATTTGGTCTTTGTCCCCATTTCTGGCATAGAACTGAAACCCTTGGAATTTCGTCAATGATGAGAGCAATGACGGTTCCTTTTGTTAAGGGAATGAGGTGACTTTGGGAAGCACAGAAGGATGGGAGCTGGTTGCCAGTGGAGCCAGCCATGTGATTAGAGGGTTGGAACTTTTAGTTCTTCCCTGAGCCTGGTGAGATCAATTACCAGTGGCCAATGATTTAATCAACCATGCCTGTGTAATAAAGCCTCCATAAAAACCTAGAAGAAGAGGGTTCAGAGAGCTTCCAGGTTGGTGAACACAGGAAGTGCTGGGAGAGGAGTGCTCCTGGAGAGGCCACGGGAGCTCCGCACCCCTTCCCCACACTGTGTCCTGTGCATCTCTTCCAACTGGCTCTTCCTGAGTTAGGTCCTTTTATAATAAACCAGTGATCTAATAAGTCAAATATTTTCTGGAGTCCTGAGGCCCGCTCTAGCAAATTAATCGAACCAAGGAAGGAGAGGGTTATGGGAACCTGTGATTTGTAGCCAGCTGGTCAGAAGCACAGGGAACAACAGAAGCTGGTGACTCGCATCTGGAAGTGAGGTTAGAGGGCAATCTTGTAGGACTGAGCCCTCAACCTGTGGAGTCTGGTGCTGTCTGGATAAACAGTGCCCGGATTGAGTTGAATTCTCGGACACCTGGCTGGGCGTCTGGAGAATTGCTTGGTGTTGTGTAGGTAGCGACTCTCCCATCCCCCACCCCACCAACACACAGGTTGGAGTGGGGTCAGGGAACCCAAAGGAGCAGAGTACCCACAGAAAATTAAGGAGCGCTTGGTAGAGGAAGGATGAATAAAGAAATGTGTCTTCTGGGGATCATCGATAGCTAGATGATCTATTTTAAAATGACAGGAAGTGGGTGAAAGAGAGACTGCAGATAAAGGGATGACAAAATATGTAATGGTCAGTAAGGAGGAAGGAGAAGATCCGAAGGAAGAAAACAGTACAGTAGAATGAGAAGCAAAGACACAAAATGAATACAGGAGAGCTACTGAAGAGATGTGAAGGAAAAGGAGATATGAAGATGTAAAAGAGGAGGAATGAAAATAAATAAGTAACATAGGAATTAACTTGTCTCAAGTGGAAAACCCTTACCCATAAACCCATGAAGAAAACCGTGCTTTAGTTAAGAAAGCACACAGAAGACCAGTAATACAAGGTGTTGCCGAAGACCTTGAAGGAGCTGGGGGTACTTGGGAATGAAGGCTACATGTGTAAGGATCCACATCTTTATTGGGACTGTACGGCTCAGAACTGAGCCTCGGTGTGCCACAACCTGCGGCGTTGAAAGTCACAGAGGGAAAGTGTAAGTATGAATTGATATGAGATAAGCCACACGAAAACAGAAATACCTGTTGTATCTTGAGATTCTAATTGGCAGGATCCAACCTAAAACTTATATGACGACCACCATTAGAAAGATCTACACATCGATGTTCCTTTCTCTGATTATGATTCACCTGGAAAGCTGGAAATCCATCTTTAGTAATAACCTAGACCTTCTAGAAGATTAAAAGTTATTATTTTCTCTTTCCTTTGGTGCTGCTTTCATAGAGGGATAGTGATACTCCTGCAGTTAGACGGACATTCCAGGTCATCTAGTCTACCCCTGCCAGTGTGGACGTTCTACCTGGGGCATTGCTGAGTCACAGCCATACCCCTCTGCCCCAGACACTTCTGCGGATGTGACCTCCCTGTCTCTCAGGTCATCTTGCCACCTTTCGACAACACCAATTGTCAGAAAGTTCTTTAAACTCTTAGTTGCGTGACATTTATTAAAACATCCATTGCTGAGAGACAAATAATTGGAACCCTGTATTTTTCTTCTCCAGCTCTGATCATTGCCCAGGCATTGTTTATAAGATAAGCACAACCTCAGCCAGTTTTTTCCCTTTACCCTCATGCTCCTCGAGGCTGTATCTAGATTATGGGACTCATTTAGAATCCAACTAAAAGTGAGAAATCCTCTGTTTCAACAAGTATGAAGTGTGCAATCAGTAGGAAAAGGAAGGGAGGTTTAACAGAGGCTGGTGATATTCTAAGCCGCAGTGTCTTTTGGAACATTCCATGGTGACCTCACCCCTAGAGTTATCTGCTTATCTATGTGGCTACAGAGTTTTCAGAGAAGACTTGTTGCCTTCAGAATACTTCCAGGCCCTTCCTTTGGTGCTTGGACTTCTACCCTTAGCAGCTTATTCCTTCAGCATGGATTTTGGTAAAAATAAAATTAAATTAAATTTAAAAATGAAAATAGTTCCCATTGTCCAGGGAGACGGCTCATTAAGCTCTGAGTGGTCTTTGCACTTAAGCATTAGTCATTTTTATATCTCTTCCTAAAGGTGTGATTTAATGGCACCGCAGGGGGGAGGGATACCAAGGGGAAATGGGGACGTGTAGATCTCTAGGCACAGGTTCTTTGGTGGAAAAAAGAAAAGAAAGGTAACATTTTGGAATGCTTGCTGAAGCCCCAGCACTTTCACATGTGTAATTTTCACAATCCCTGCGAGTTGAGATCTGCCTTTCACAGATGAGGAAGTGAAGACAGGAGACGAAGTGTCCCACCCAGCTCATATGCTACTATGGGATTTACACCAGAGCCACCTGATCCAAAGCCTCTGCTCTCCTATGGTTCCGTGACACCTGTGCCATCATCCAAGGGAAGCACACAAAGAGTGGGATGCTCGGATGAAATTTGCCTACTTGAGAATCTTGCACAAGGCTAACCATGTCTAAAAGCATTGCTTTGAAATCACACGCGTGCGGCAGGAAAGTGTCCTACTGCCAACGGATAGTAAGCCTTGGAGTTACTCGACTTTAAATTTACACAAAACCTGTGAAGTAAAATATTTTGTAATGAGGTATTTGTTTATAAGGAAGCTTTCTCCACTTTTTCAGAATACTTTTTATTATTTCCTTTTTTGCTATCTTAGATTTTCCCCTTTCTGGAGGAGTGGGCTGTGTGAACCTGATACCAGCCTCATGTAATCACCAGTAAGCTGGTGAAGATCCGCTTTGAGGTCCGTCCCTTCCACCTCTCATTCCTTGCAGTATTTTGGCCTCATGCTGTTACATTAGATCTCAGGTCCCCTTAGGGAAGGACAACGGGTATAATTCTCAGCTATCCTCCCCCCACTCTGGTCACAGCAGCCAATGCAGCAGAGCCCCTGGAACCCTCCTTCTCTCATTGTTAACGCACTCACTCAGATACATGTAATGATTCTCCGGGATTATTTCCTGCCTCTCATTCTGGCCCTTTCGGGAGAAATTTGGGGATACACAGTCTTTGGGTGAATTTCCCCCTCATCAGGAGAGAATCTTCTAGGAGGCAGGTCTGCCCCCCCCCCCCCCCAGTATTCTCTCACAGCAACTGCAAAACCACACTTTCTCTATTAAGTACACATTCCTGGGACTATAACAAAAGGCTTCTGTGAGCTTGAAAGCAGCAGGGGAGGGAACAACGTGAAGGACTGAAGATTTAAAGGGTTTCATTTCTTCCTTGCTGGAGACTGTATTGTGTTTGAATGCAGTTTGGAATCTGCTTCTCTCCCACCAAGGGGAAGAGAAATCTGCCTAAAGCGGCACAGGGACCCCGACTGGTCTTTATCCTCATAGCTGAGTGATTTTCTGCCACCCGGGCAAGCGAGCGAGCAAGCCCTCGGGCTCCCTGACATTCAGGGGGCCCCAGGAAGCCCGCCTGGGAGCCCTTGGGGACTGAGCTCTGAGCCCACCCCTCAGCTCACTGCTGTGAACGTTTTCCCTTTGCCCTTTCCCTTCCCTGCCCTGTGAACAACCACTCAGCCAGGCAGGGCTCTCCAGCTGGACCCCACAGCCAGAGCCAACCTGCTCTCCAGGGGTGGTGGGATTCATTGTTTCAGGAGTGGCTCAAGGAATCAGAATTTTCCATTCTTCCCAACTGAGGAGAATTGAGTTCTACAGTGAAAGTCACAAGCATTGAAAAGAAAGTCCCCTTCCCTCCCTTCCTCTTTGAACGCACCCCCAAGGACACCCAGTCCTGCTCTCCTGCACTAGAGGGAAACCTGCTTCCCTGCTGGATAGCGCCAGGCACTGTGAACAGTGGGCTTGGCTCTGCTGCCAAAGCTCTTGCTTTCTCCGTAGCAGAGTTAATGTGGCCATGACTCAGAATTATGGGACCCCAGATGCTAAGGAAGTGAACTAACTTCTTTTCAGCTCACAGTGGACTCATAGTCAACAGAATAGATTTCATGTTCTAATGAAACAGCACAGAAGCTCTGTCCTTGTGGCTAAGTGGTGTGTGGTGTGACTCTGACTCCCTCCCTCTCCCTCCCTCTCTCGTTCATTGACCCCTCTTTTTTTTTTTCATTCTTCAAATCAGAGCTGAGAACTCTAATTCCAGCCCAAATTCCTTTAATCAAAGGTCCTCCTGAACATGACCTTGAAAAGATTTCATCTTGTAACATGCCCATCCAGAGTTGCATGTTGTTCCTTGGATTTAGGAAAGGCTGGAGAAATCTTCCACTCCATTTAAGGAGAGCCTGTATGGTTAGTAGATAGGGCCTCAGGCACGGGATTGCAGCAACAGCAATAACGCAAAGAAATACACCGCGAAATAAAAAAAATTAATGATGAAAACAACTAACGAGTCTATAGTACCTGTTAAAAAAAATTCATCTGAGTAAATTTAAAGATTAAATTGGCTTTATTTAGTAATTCATAAGTGGGACAGCATCCCATCTAACAGATAGAAGGGAGCTCCAAGGAGCTGTATCAAATGGAAGTCTTACAGCCAGAAGGGGGCAGAAAAAGGAAGTTTCTAACAGAGTGGGCTGTTTCAGCAAGGTTACCTTCCTCTGGAAGAAGGCTGGGAGTCTATCAAGCAGATGACCTCATTGGTGCTGACCAGGTAGTTCCAGGTGGACTGGTTAAAAATCACAGGCTGGGAGACACTGAAACTCATTTAAGTCCTAGTTTGCTGTCAAGAGGGCAAGTGACTCCATTGGGGCCCTATTGTTCCTTTTTTTTAAAAAACATTTACCCCCTTTTGATCAGACTCTCAGCCTAAGCGATGTCATCAAAATTTAGGGCATCAGCACCCCTCTAGCTACCTCTCTGTAGTTCCTGCAGCTTTTACTGATCCCCTGTGTGATCTTCCCAGTCAGGATGGGTTTTTTTTTGTTGTTGAATCTTTGTGATATTCACAGGTCACAGGTTCAGGTTCAGATTCTTTTCGTCGGTCATTCTCTTCATTGCTCTGACATTCCACTCAGGTGGAGATCATTTGCTTGGTGGGTTAGCAGCTGCAAACATGCATTTAAAGCTTTTGAGAGAATACAGACCACAGTGATTGTTGTAAGCTGGATACTTCACAGTGTTTGGAGCACACTTCCGAGCCACTGAGACCCCAAACCGATCAAAATCAAGTAAGTCAAAGAAAGACCCTGTTGAAGCCGTTACCTCTTATAGCTTGTGTGGCGTGCTCATTGAGCTTATGTAATGGAGTTTCAACTTCCCCAGAAGTATTAATTTAGGTATAGCAGGTGGCAGTGGCCACAGCACAGACACCTCCTTGCTCTTCTAAAAAATAATCAAGGGCTATCTTATTATCGAGAACAACTTTGGCCAGAGAATCTAGGGAGTTGGGAGGGCAGGGGCAGCTATTGTCTTAGAAATGGACTCTGAAATATTTTCAGGAGTTAAGGAAAGGTTCCTGATCATCATCTCGTTTACATTTACTCCTAACCAGGGAAGTAGGGGCCTGCCAAAGGAAGCAAACTCTGAATCTTGAAAGCCTTAAAAAGGTCCTTTCTAACTCAATGATGTAAATTCAGGGGAGTTGACCAATGAGATATCTTAGTTCATTTGTGAACAGTTAGATAACCCCAAGAGGCGTTGCCCATTTATACGCCATCTAGGTATCCATAGGCCCAAGGGGAATGATAACCACCACAGACAGGGTGAAGCCCTATTGGGGCCGAAACTCTTCCTGTTAAGGTGGTAACTGTGTAAGGATTTGCTCATAGAGATTGTTTTGTTTGCCCGTTCAAGCTAGGGGTCAGTTGGGTTTTTCATCCATTCAGGAAATAAATCTCCTAGCCTGAAATAAAGAGTTGTTCTCAATGTCTTAGAAAGATAGATGCTGCTGATGGCATCTTTTTGTGATCGGGGGCAGGTCTGATTTAGATAATCATGAGAATGTGGAGATACAAATGTGAGATTTATGTAGAAGTTTGTGTCTAATTGGGTCAATACAGTTTAACTAGAGAAAGGTAAAAAATAGGCACTGAATTTCTGGCCTTAAAAATTGGATTCAATAAGAGACTATTGGCAAGGAGTCGATTATAGCTGGTGGTGACATTGGGAATACAAATTCAAAGGGAAGATGAGGAAGTCTCTAGTATTATAAGTAGGTTGGAATCTTTGAGACAAATCCAGAAGCCTGAAAAATTGCTCCCATTATCTATGTCCTGGGAAATACAGATGATGGCCTTATCTTTCCAAGCCAAGGTCAGAATGAAGGAAAGAAAGAGAAGAAGGAGTTTTATGTTTAAAGTATGAAGTTTTGATCGGTGTCAGGTGGAAGCAGTCTATCTTGATGTGAGCTACTTTGGAAGGTACCAGGGTCATTGTGGGACCAGAAGTCAGGTGGAACCTTCATTAGCTGTGAGATGTGGACCTTAGACTCAGTGCCTTCTCGTGTCATGGTAGTTTCGGTGGTCAGGAGTACTTGGTAAGTTTCCTTCGAATGTGGGTCAAGAACTCTCTTCTGCTGATGGTATTTCTAGAATATCAAGTCGCCAGGCTCCAACCAGACTGTGACCATCAGGATCCTTTGAACTGGGATCCAGTAAAGCTTCTTTAACCTGTTGAAAACAAGCTTTAGCATGAGACATTCAATACACAGTAACTAGTTATACTAGTATGAGATAAAAAGGGACAAGAAGCAGAAGGTTATATACCAATAAACATTGAAATACATGGGACTGTTTTCTGTGGGGTGAGTTTCTTCCCGAAGTGGTTGTGCAGATAGTCAGGAAAGCCAGAGGCAATTCCTGTGGCCAGGGGAGGCCAATGGTTTCAGCAAATTTTAGAGATTTTAAAGTTTGAGGACACCATTAGTTCTCTTGACCTTGTCTGATAATTGAGGGTGATAGGGACTTTGATAATTCCAAGAAGCTTGTAAGGTTTTTGCGAGTGATTTCACCCATTGAAGCAGTGTCCTGGCTCCCTGGAGACTGTGGAAGCTATACCCCAAGTGGGAAACACATTTTCTAACAATTTCCTTGCCTTTTTGAGGGTGTCACCCTTGCAGCAGGATAAGGCTCAGCCCGCCTGGGAAACACATGTACAATAACAAGGACACGTTGATACCCCATAGTAAGTGGTAGCAAATATTCAAAGGATCCAGAAGGAGGAGGTTTGGAACCCAGGAATAAAAATAGTTTTCCCCAGTTTATGCACCTGACAGGTCTGGCACTGGTGATAAGCTGTCTTCACATTTTTAGAAGTCTCCCCATGAATGTTTGTTTGTAATTTGAGTCATCTTAAATCATTCCATGGTGGGTGAGAAAATGGAAAAAAAAAAAAAAAAAAGAAGAAGAAGAAGAAGAAGAAGAAAAAAAAAAAGAAAAATGAGGTTTGCCAGGGAGCTAGGAAGAACCAAGTGGCCATCTCAGGTCTTCCATAGCCCCAACTATTCATTCAAACTACAACCACTGTTCATCCACTGTGATTTCTCTGATTCAGGAACAGATTTGCCATGTTGCAAGGACATCAGGGTGGCAAGAGTCTGGCAAGCAAGGGTCATTCTTTGCGGCAACAGAATGGACTTCACCCTCATGCGCCACAATCTTTCCAGATTCTGTTGCTGCTGCCTTTGCCTACAAGTCAGTGAGAGCATTTTTCTGATACTCAGGTTCAGTTTTTTTTTTTAGTATGAGCCTTAGTTTTGAGGACATCAGTTTCAGAGAATAAGAGAATAGTAAGAAGAAGGTCGTTTACTTACTGTCCACTTTTTATTGGAGCCCCACTGAATGTAAGGACAACCCCGTTGTTTCCATAACATCCCCAAATCATGGATGACCACAAAGGCATACAGCTCTCAGTGTGAATGTTGACAGTCAGTCCTTCTGGTAACTGATATTCTCTGGTAAGGGCAAGGAGTTCTGCTTTTGGAGTGATAAGACTTACAGGAGCTTACCCTTTTCATGCTGGGTAGTAATAATATAACCAGCCTGGGAAATCCCTTTCTCATTTTTACAGTATGACCCATCAAGAAGCAAAATTAGATCAGGATTGGTCAAAAGGATGTCTCGTAAATGAGGACATGGTGTCCCCAAATGGGGCATTATTGCCTCAGAATCATTGGGCTTACCTTTGTCCAGTAGAGGAAGTAACATAGAAAGATGAAGAATGTTGCAGCATTTAAGATGGAGATTAAGTGGAGAAAGCAGAAGGATCTCCT
Source organism: Mustela nivalis (assembly GCF_964662115.1). Classification (NCBI taxonomy): domain Eukaryota; kingdom Metazoa; phylum Chordata; class Mammalia; order Carnivora; family Mustelidae; genus Mustela; species Mustela nivalis. The sequence continues at coordinate 54,637,705 of NC_139026.1, forward strand.
AGGAGGTTAGTCTGTAATAGAGAAATGTTGAATCAATTCAGAGGTCAGAAGACTTTGGACAGGGTGTGGGATTTGCAAATAAATGTCATTTTTTCTGGTTAAAGGTGCTGGGGGCTTCTAACTTTGCAGCAGCAGCTGTAGCCTAAGGCAGCTGGGATAGGTGAGCAACTGAGTCAAGCTGAATGCTCTAATGGGCAATCGGTGTGTGCTTACTGCTGGGTTCCTTGTGTGAACATTCCCAGGGCTCTGTATCTATGAGGTGCACGAGTAAGGGGAAAGGCTTTGAATAGGAAGGTAGCTCTGGAATGTGTGGTTCATGCACACTTGTTTTATTCTTAGAAAGGCCTGCTCTGGTTTATCCTCCCAAGGAAACTGCTCAAGGACTGAAGTTGTAGTAAGTTCTTGAGTGGGGACACTCATAGAGAAAAGCAAGGAACCCACAATCTCTAATAACCCACAAGGCTTAGAAATCCACGAAGCTTTTGCTCGGCTGTGGGCCTACAGAATTCTTGAATTAGCTCCATTCTTTTTGGAAATAGCTCAATTTCTTTAGTGCTTCGATCATGACCTAGGTAATGAACAGAGATCGTTGTAATTTTTCCGTAGAGGCTTCATGGCCCCTTTCAGCTAACTGCTGTAGCAAATAAATGGAACTTGTCCTGGATGCTTTTTTGGTAACAGCATAGCAAGAGATGGTCTACGTATCGTGAAAGGGTCAGTTTCCCAGGGAATTGGACGGTCCTTAAGTCTCAGTGATGTCGTGGGGAGAAGTAAGAAGGGGCCCCAGTGAACCCTTGAGACAAGACGGTTCAGGCATACTGTTGATTGTTCCAAGTAAAAGCAAATATTGACTGTTGGGATCTGCAGGGATGCCAAAAAAAGGCTGAACCAAGGTCTGCTGGCCCTTGTGACAAAAGGGCATTGGGGTTGGGAGCAGCTGGGAAACTGGGAATAACTATCTTGTTAATAGCTTTCAAGCCCTGGACAAATCACCATCTGCGTCCATTAGGTTTCTGTACAGCAAGAGTCGCACGCTCAGAGGCTGGTACCAGGAATGATTACCCCCAGGACAGTGAGGTCTTCTGCTGTTGCTGTGAGGCCTCGGATGCCCTCAAGCTTTAATGGTTATTGAGGCAATTTGGGAAGAGGTTTAGCTATATGCTCTGCACTTTTTATTCTCCTAATGTCAGTATTAGAAGTAGCCCACAGATTCCCAGGCACCTTGATTAAATCGGGGACTTCTGTTGAAATTCTTCCTCTTCTATGTCAAGGACACACTGTGAGGAACATAAAAGATCAGGTTCAGGCTGCCCAGGGAACTCTAAGGTGAAGTCTCCACAGGAAGCAAAACATACCAGCCCTTTTAACTTAGAAAGGAAATCTCTACCTAATGGATTAACTGGAGCCAAAGAGCATAGCAAAAAAGGGATGTTTTTCGGGGAAGGTCCCAGAGTCATTTGTATCGGTGAGATAGAAATTCTCTCTGAATTTGCTTAGGTACCCCTGCTATGGAAACTTCTTTTTCACTTTGAGGGATGTGTTGTCCTAGGACAGTGGGGTTTAAAGTAGAAAGCATAGCCTTGGTGTCTGCCAGAATTTGGGAAGGTTTCCCATTATTTTTTTTTTCTTTTTATTTGAATATAGTTGACACACAATGGTACATTAGTTTCAAGTGTGCGAGTTAGTGATTTGACAGGTTTATACATTATGCTGTGTTTGCCACAAATATAGTGACCATCTGTCCCATTACATCACTATTACAATATCATTGACTATATTCTTTGTGCTCTGCTTTTTATTCCTGCGACTTACTCATTCTGTAACTGGAGGCCTGTGTCTCCCCTTCACCCATTTTGTCCAGCCCTCCCAACCCTCCCTCAGGTTGCTCTCTGTGTTTATAGTTCTGATTCTGCTTTTTGCTTATTTGTTTTTTTAGATTCCATTTATGAAAGAAATCATATAGTATTTGTCTTTCTCTGACTTATTTCACTTAGCATAATACCCTCCAGGTCCATCCATGTTATTTCAAATGGCAGGATTTCATCCTCCTTAATGGCTGTGTAATGTTCCAGTCTGTATATAGTCTGTACATCTATTCCTTTATCCATTATCTCTTGATGGATACTTAGGTTGTTTCCATGGTTTGTCTATTGTAAATAATGCTGAAGTAAACCTAGGGGTGCATATATTTTTTCATATTAGCATTTTCATTTTCCCTGGATCAATACCCAGTAGTGGAACTATTGGGTCATATGGTATTTTCATTTTTATTTTCTTGAGGAATCTCCATATTGTTTTCCATAGCAGCCATACCAACTTACATTCCCACAAATAGTGCTTGAGGGTTCCTTTTTCTCCACCCCCTTGCCAACACTTACATTTCTTGTCTTCTTGATTTTAGCCATCCCTACAGGTGTGAGGTGATAGATATCTCATTGTGACTTTGATGTGTATTTCCCTGACAATGAGTGACATTGAGTCTTTTCATGTGTCTGTTGGCCATCTGGATGTCTTCTTTGGGAAAATGTCTATTTGGGTCTTAATTTTAGCTTCCTCTAGGCTCTTTAAGGGGATTCTTGGTGTAATAAGTAGGAATTACCCTTGGAGTCCTATCAACTCTGGTAGGGACCCATCTGGGGGCCTCCTTCAGAGGCTAATATGGAGGTATTTGAGTTGTTGTGGGAGACTTTGCAGAAGACTTTTGAGAACAACCTCTTTTCCCAATATCCCAGTTGATTAGAATTGAGACATCGATTTCTGGGTCTGTTTTTTTAATGGACCCCTAGAAGACTGTAGGTGGTGTGCTCAGGTGGTGTGAAGTAGGTGGTGTGCTCAGGATGGAGGCTGCTTGAGATTCTCTCTCCCTTGCCCTCTGCCCCTCCTGCGCGTGCTGTCTCTATCTCTCTCTAAAATAAATAAATAAATCTTTAAAAGATTTTTAAAAAATAGAAGATCTGTTGTTATATTGTGAAGTTCTTCTAGTCCAGGAGGGGACCACGTTGAAGATGGAGGATCTCGAATGTCATCCTTGGTGTTTTGGCTTTTTGCTTTCTATATCCGTTTTGGGGCTTCACCAGGTCCTACCAGCATGTGCACCAGCTGATCAAGATCTGCAGGCCCCAATAATGAAGCTCAATTCTTTTTTTTTTTTTTTTAATATTTTATTTATTGACAGAGAGAGAGAGATCACAAGTAGGCAGAGAGGCAAGCAGAGAGAGGAGGAAGCAAGCTCTCCGCTGAGAAGAGAGCCCGATGCGGGGCTTGATCCCAGGACCCTGAGATCATGACCTGAGCCGAAGGCAGAGGCTTAACCCACTGAGCCACCCAGGCGCCCCATGAAGCTCAATTCTTAACAAAAAACTTAGGACACTCCTCCCTAGGAACACATCGTTCAGCCTTTGACCAACCAGTGAGAAATGTCTGATGAGGATGGCCTGCGACCTCAGGTGGTTTTTATCTTAAAAGGTAACTGTCTCATAGTCTTCAGAGTGGAAGGGCAGTTCAGAGAGAGAATTACTAGACCATGAGAACTCAGGGAAATGAGGGGGAAGGGATCAGTAAGAGTCATGTCAGTCTTACTATCGTCTGGTTTAGAGACCTCTTTTATCTTTAATTTTTCATTAGCCTTTTGCAGCACAGTTTTTAAAGAAGCAATTTTGGAATTTTGAAGGCTTTTTGATGCTTCCGCATACCTATTAAAATAGGTATCCTGTTCTATTTGTTTAATTCAAGAACCTTTTTTTACAACTGTGCTCCTTAAATGAACAATCTTGTCTAATGGGAACATTTGCCACTGTCATTCTAGGTTGTTTTTAGTGTGATTTTGCCATTTCTGTAGATATCTATGGCTTATAGTTTCTGGACATAAAATAAGCAGGTCTGCCAGACAGTGGCATTCCCATCTCCTTAGAATTTAAAGGTCCCTTTCTGTCCTCTTTTTTTTTTTTTTTTTTTTTTTTGGCTAAGCCTTTGGCTCTCTCAGAGCCAAGCTAATATATAAAAGGTATGTGCTTCTGGTTTGGAGACTGGTGTTTTGCAGCATCTCACACTGCACAGACATCTTCTTGAGCTTGGCAGATGACCTACTGTCAATCTAATACTTTCCATGACTAACTTATCCTAATATGGAAGTCTTTGGGTTAGGTGGCAAGCACTCTAACAGTTTTTAAGCACTAGACCCCTGCTGACCAATTTTTGGCCTTTTTGGCTTCCAAGATTTCCCATTGACAATATAGCCTTTATCTACACAAAACAAGACAAACAAACTTGTGCACCTTAACACACCTGCAGTGACCCCAACATATTACCGTGACCTGGGCCACAGAAGGCCCTGCATGTGCTACCAGCAATTCCCAGCCTAGAACTGGGGCAAGTGGGGGAAAAGACTGAACCAGCAAACCCCAAAAGTGAAGACTGTGGACTGGACTGGGTTCACAAAAAGGGGAATTGTAGAGTAGAAAGCCAATTAGATTAGGAGCTTGACTCAAGGAGAGGGGAGCTCAGAATGGAAAGGAACTTATCTATGGCCCTTGGAAATGGTGAAAAGGATAGGACCCAGGGTTTGTGGGTACCACAGCTGCGTTCCTTACTGTCCTCAAATCTGTCAGAAGTCTCCTGAAGTCCCACCACTGCCATCAAATATGTTAAAAGGCAAAAATTCAAGTGAGTAAATGTAAAGATCAAACTGGCTATTGATTGGTTCATGAGCTGGACAGCGTCCCATCTCGTGGGTAGAAAGGAGCTCCAAGGAGCTGTACCAAATGCAAGGCTTTTATAGGCAGAAGGGGATAGAAAAAGGAAGTTTCTAACAAAGACTGGGGTTGTTCAGCAAGGTTACCCTCCCCTGGGGAAGGCTGGGATCCTATCAAGTAGATGACCTCACTGGTGCTGACCTGGTAGTTCTGGCCAGTTAAAAGTCACAGTCATGGGAGAAGCTAAAAGTGCAATTAAGTCCTGGTTTGCTATCAAGGGGGCAAGTGACTCCACTGGGGCCCTGGTGTCCCCCCCCTTTTTTTTTCCTTAAACACACTTTCTTCTTGGGAGTACTAAGCACTTCCTCGTAAATTCTGTTCTGTTCTCACAGAACATGAGTTATTTCCTAGAAATGACTTGAGCTCCTTTGGAAAAATGCATCGATTCTTTTAACCATCATGATCCTGTTACAGTAAAATGTCTATTATCTGATTTTCTGTGAATCTGTAAAGCTGTTATTAACTGGCACATTACATGTCACCCTGTACTATGACAACTGATGTTTATAATGGGAGCCCTGAACCTCTGTCAGCTCAGCCTGAATGACCCACGCGAGAACCAAAGAAAAATTAACATGTATTTAAAAGATTTTTATGTTGTATCTATTTGATTATCTTCAAATCCGTTTTAGGGGAGCCCAAGTGTATGTCCACCGTGATTTTCCAGGATCATACCAATTTAAATATTTTATCCTTTCTTGGCATTGTTAACCAAACCTTATAAAAATAAAGTAACCTCAGTATTTGGGGTCTAAACTATCGGTGATTAAATCTGTGCTTACGCCCGTAAGGGGACCAGCATGTCTTTTTCAGAGCCAGTGTGGCAAATACGAGATATCGTAAATATGATCCTCCAAGTGTAGGACAGATCCAGCCAGACTCCCCTGCTGTGTCCGACTTCTTGAGGTGTCCTGAGTTGTGCCAGGGGTTGACACCGTCACCCAGAGGAGACTTAACAGGGGTTTGGCACCCACGTGATAATGGCTCAGGTCAACAGCCCTCTTTCTTGAGCTGTGTAGCTCTTGCTCAGGTTTTATGAGATGTGGTTTCTGTCATTTTCCTTGAAGGAAGCCTGATGTAGAAAAATAAATGTCATAAACAATGTGGAGACTTTAACCAAGAACTCAGTTCTACAAGCTCGGAGGGAAGGGGTGACTAAGGACAGAATACATCACAGGGGAAGAGTTGGGGCAGAACACCTCCCCCTCCTGCCCTTGCCCTGTGTCCAACAGGAGGACTGCCATCCGAGGTAGCCCTGGAAGGGGGCAGGGTCCCCGGCACTGCTTCTCCAGGTTCAGCTCAGAAAGTAGAGAGCTAGAGCCCAGTGAGAGCTAAAGGAGAAGGAAGCAGAGAACCAAATCCAGAATCAGAAGAGAATGCAGTCCCGCTCTCTTGCAGTCCGTCAGGTCATATGCTTGGTCACCAGTAGGATACCTACTTACTGTTTAACGGTAATGCCTAAGAACCTTCCTGTCCCTTGCCTCATTTGAGCTCATGACAACCGTGCGAGGCGGGCGTGATAGAAACAGTGATTCCCATGTTACAGATGTGAACACAGGCTCAAAGCCAGGACAAAAGCACAAGGCCTCTAATTCCTCATCCACGCTTCCCGGATGCCCATAATTTCCCTATGGAGTATGGTCACCCTTTGAGGTGAATGGTCCCGCAGTGCCTGGTTGTAAACGGGCAGATGAGCATGGACAGTACCTTTGAGGATACTGACCCATGGTCCCCCGCTTGACTTTCGGAGCTTGGTATATTTGACAAACGCTGGACCAAGAGCCAGGAGACTTCGGTTCTAATCCTAGTCGGGCAACTTTGAGCAAGCCAGTTAGCCTCCTTCCCTTCTGGTTGCTAAGCTGGAAATATGAACAGTAACGTGTGCACCACTGACCTGCCTGGTTATTAGGAGAGCCAAATGAGATAAAGTAGAAAGCCCTTTGTTACCAGGTGTGAGGTCATGTATCCACATCCCATGATTCAGCTCAGAGGAGAAGGACATCCAGACGTGAAGGGCTTGGTAGGAGTGGTGACTTAGTCTTGGGTTTATTTGTGGACCAGATACAACAAATAAATTCCCGTCACTGTCACTGAGTTTGAAACTCAAAAATGATGGAACGGGCAGTTTCATTAGCATTTCTGCCCCCTCCCCACCCCTGCCTACGCTTCACCTTTTCTGACAATGACATGTCCAGGCCTTCCTGGGGTGATAGAGCATTTAAAAAGGTGACCCCAAGAAATCTTAGTATAATTTTGAAGTGTATACGTTTTACCAGGCAGAAAACAAAAGCGGCCCAAGCCCGGCAGAGGGGGTGGTCTGTGCAAAGGCCAGAGAATACGGTGCCTCTGGGAATTGCAAGCATGCCCATGTGGCTGGAGCTGGGTCAGCCAGAGGGCGGCATGACAAGTTAAGCAGGAGCTTAGAAAGGCCCTGGGAAGCTTCTGGAAATGTTTAAGCAAAGCATTAATACAGTCAGCTTTCTGTTTTAGAAAGATCGCTGCATCAGACCTGGTCCTCAGCTACCTGACCCTTTCACTTTTTATTGGATAGATGAGAGATCTCAAGATATGCAGAGACTACTGAGCAGGGGGAAGAAGCTTTCTTGGCTTCCCTGTCCCCGACCATCTGTGTGCCTGCAGTCAGCTCTCTTTTTCTGTCTAAGCCAAAGGATGGTGGGGCACCACACAGCGGGGGTCCGGGTTAGAAAGGGTAGGGGGTGTTGACGAAAGGGTCCATGTTGCACTTGACAATTTGAAAGCATTAAGTCACTCGAATTGAGCTGTGTCTGCTTTTCCTTTGATATTTCTCTGTAGCCAATGGAAGCTTTAACCAGATGCCACCTTCTTTCCATCCTTCCATTGACCTCACAGCCCACTTAAAATCGAGATGTTCAAAGTTCCAGTCAGAGATAGCGTGTACCATGACCATCCTCAGTGGGGAGAGGGTTATGCTCTGCAGCCTTTAGGACCATCTGGCACTGGGAAGCTATAGGACCCGAGCTCTGGAGTCAGACGAGCTGGGCGGTGAGTCTTGCTTCCGCCGTGCACTGGACTCAGGATCTTCATAAATCATTTAGTGTCCTCTGTCCAGGCCTGCATTTTCTCATCTGTAAAAGGACAGACAGCAGTAATGTCCACCTTCCAGAGCTGGTATGAGGATCAAACAGATAGTGTCTCTGAAGTACCAGGTATATGGTAAAATCCCAATTTATTTGTTTCCCTTAAATGCCAGAAGCAAATACCCTTTCAGTAATTATTCTCTTAAAAGCAAGCAAAAGAGGTCCTACGTGCATGATGCTCCTGTGTCTGCTGTATGGTAGGACAAAGTTAAAGAAATAGGAGGCAATGACGAAGTATATCAGAAAAAGAAAAAATGTCCCTAAGATGCCAAACAAGGAAAACTGAGGAAGGAGGGGGAGCTAATAGATCAGGCGATTAGATGTTAAAATGTGCTCTACTGACCTAATATTAGAATTCCAAGGACTGATTTCCACTGATGAGCTCAATGCGTATTCAACCAATAATGTGCTTTTCTAGCCAGAAAGACACACTGACAGGATCTATTCAGATTTAAGACACAAACCATGAGTACTTGTCGAGAAGTCTTCCAGCTCTTTCCATGGCTGCAAATGGCACACATAGGCCCACCCCCAGGCCAGCTCGAGTCCATGAACACCTACCAGGTGGGTTCCCTGAGGGGCACCAAGTCAAACACAAATAGGCTTGCCTTCAGAGCTTGCTGCCTAGTAAGGAAAAAGACATAAGCACAGATAAATCCAATTTCACACAGCTTCTGGAAATTCTATATACAGCTTCAGAGTGCTCTGGAAGCAAAAAGACAGGAGGAAAGACATTTTTGGAAGAAGGCTTCATGGAAAGAGTGACTTTCCTTCCAGGCATTAAAGGAGGGGCAAGTTTCAGCAGGCCAGGGTGGGGGTAATCTGGACTCCAGAAGAAGCAAGCCTGTGCACTAAGGCATCATGGGGAGAGCCTGGACCAGGCCAGGTGTGTAAGAGGGTGTCAGGCAAAGGGTGTTGGGAGGGGAGGGGGGCAGGTTAAGGTGTTGAATGCATCTTTAAAGAGAGTTTTTATTTTGTTCTGTGTGCCTCAAGGGAGAGTCTTGAAGGTTTTTCATCAAAGAAGCAATGGGAATGGTTCTTAAGGAAGATTTCTCTGAGAACACCGTATATTCTCTCTGAATAATTTTGTGGTTTGGGTTTCACAACAGTTACAGTGTGGAGGTTGGCATCTCCAAGCCTACAGCCTGCATTTCCAGAAGAGAAGGGGTGGGCTTCCCTTTGTTCACAGTTCATCCCTCACGTCCCTCACGTGGACACTGCTCTTCAGGCCTTCGAGTGCCTCTCGTCAGTGCTCGCGTGTTCCCTGAGGCTTGTGTCACGGTTGAGAGTCACGTTTGCTAAACTACAACGCCACCGGTCTCCCACCAGTCTGCGGTCCTCAGCCCTCCCCTCCACCCTTAGCTTATCTGCCTTCAGGCCCAAGCTTACAGTTGCTCCCCTCAAGGCACCAGGTCCTTCCTAATGTCTTCCTGCTCCTTTCCCCTGAGTGCAGCCTCCTCTGCCCCAGGCTCCCCAGTCATTTACCCTCTGCCGCCTCCATATTCTTTCTCCGTTGGATTGAGTTTCTTCCACCTTCAGAGAAACCTGCCTGAATTCTATATCCCCTTCACTACCACTCTGTCTCTTTTTTCCTTCACAGCCGAGATTTTGAAAGAGTTATGCACCCCTGCCCCTCATCTCCTCGCCTCCCATGAACTCCTCAGCCCATGCTGACCTCTGCTCTGGCCAGAGTCACCAGATGCTCAGTCCACTGGACATGTCTTGCTATTCCCCATCTCGACTCTGTCTTGGCTTGTGACTTGTCTGACTGCTTCTTGAGACTCCCCGTCTTAGGTGGCGAGATGCACCCTCCCCTACTTTGTCTATTGCTGCCTCGTCCTTCAGGGGTACACCTGTTTAAAATGGTTTGCTACTTAAATGTTTTCCTTCCATCTCATCTACTCCAGTGGCTTCAGTAATCACTGGTATGATCTCTCTTAAACCTTTTTTCGATCTAGCCTGGATCTTTCCCTTAAGTACAAGACACATGTGTAGGACTGCTTGCTGGGCTTCTCACCCGGCTGCCCCATGGCTCACAGCCCACAAAAATGAATACATTTTCTCCTCCTCAGGAGCGGGAAGGTGTGGACAGGCACCACTCTCCAGCTGGGGGATTCAGAAGCCTGGATTTTGTCATGGCCTTCTTCCTCCACACAGTTAACCTCCACATTCTGTTGACCTCCCTAATATCTTGAGCCCACCCTTTCTCCATTCCTTTTGCTTCAGTTCAGGCTAACAGTATCTGCCACCTCCATTCCTACGACAGCCTCTGACTGATCTCCTTGTACCAGTCTTGCTCTGTCCTAATTCATCTTCCACTTTGCAGCTGGAGTGATCCTTCGAAAACAATATCTGATTATGTTACTCCCTTGTTTAAAATCCTTCAATGACTCGAAGTAGCCTGAGGATAAGTCTAAAGTCCTTAGTCTAGCAGACAAGGCCCTTGCTCATCGTGGCTAACATTTATCAGGTGCTTGGTCTGTGCTGGGCACTATTCTGAGTGTAATGGACTTGCTGCTCCCAGCTCTCCGAGGTAGGTCCTGTTTCTATCCCACTTTTAAAATTGAGGAAACCAAGGCACAGAAGGGTAAGTCCCTGGCCCAAGATCACACGGCTGGTAAGTCAGGGAGCCAAGATTCCAACCCAGGAAGCCTGGCTGTATAGCCCCACTCCTACACAGTGGGTTACACCATCTCTCCTTCTCAGGGCATCGTTTCTCGTTCATTCAAAAATATTTATTGAATACCTGCTGTGTGCCAGAAATTGCTTGAAGTATTAGAGAAAGAGCAGTCATCAGAACAGTTCCTTCCCCGCTGTCGTGGATTTTTGTAACTAATTACAATAAAGATCAAAATATATGTAATCAGGAGTCTACCCGTGGAGTCATAACAAAGGCTTTTCGAAAGCATATTTAGAGACTGGATGTCAAGATAAAATAACTTTAATGATGGTAATATTTGCTTTATTTAAATAGTTTTCCAGAGAATAGGATTGCATTTGAAATTTTTTATAGGCCTATCCTTTGATCTGGTGAACACCAAAAATAAATAAATAACAAGCGGGTAAGGGGGGATTTGTTTATACTCTAGGGAAGAAAATGAAAAATAAAGAAGACTATGTAGATCAGATAGTGATATATGCTAAAGAAAACAAAAAAAAAAAAAAAACAAGGAAGAAAATAAAGAGGAGCCTGAAAACAGAGATGTGTACTTTTATGTGAAGTGTCTAGGGAAGACTTGAAGGAAGTGAAGTTATCTGGGAGACTACTCCAGCTAAAGGAACAGCAAGTACAAAGGCCCCGGGGTAGGAATGTGCCTGGTATGTTTAAAGAACAGCAAACAGGTCAGTATGGCTGGAAGAGAATGAGGGAGGGAAAGGAGGAAGGAGATAGGTTCAGACAGAAGTCAGATCTCATAGGGCCCTAAAAGTCATCTTAAGGACTCGGACATGAACTCTGAGTGAGATGGGATGCCACTGGAGGATTTTCAGTGGAGGAATGACATCATATAAATTCTGAGCAGAGCAGTGGCAGAGCAGGTCCCTCTGGCCTGTATGTTGAGAATAAACTCTAGGGGAAATAGACTCTAGGGGGCCACTGGGAGACCCGGGAGGGAGCTGTGCCAGAAGCACAGGTGGGAGCTGAGGGTGGCTGGGAATAAGGTGGCAGCAGCAGACGTGGCCAAAGTGGTCAGATTCTGGATCCACCTTGAAGGCAGAGCCCACAGCATTTGCCAGTGGATTGGACAGTGGGGGGAAGGACTTGGTGTTCTCTGCCATGGGAAAGACCTGAACAGCAGTTGAACTGGTGATAACACGAGGGCAGTTGGGGACAAATCAAGTCTGCCATGCCTATAAAGCATCTCCCCTCCCCTCCTGTAAATGCACGTTCCCCTGCATTTCTGAGTTCTGTCTTACTGAAACCACTTGGTTTCCCACACTGGTTTTGCTCTCTCGTGTGTGCAGGGCTTTGTATCTTTCGATCCCTCTGCCAATAAAGCTGTAACCCCATCCTTGAGTTCAGAAAGTCTTCGCTGGCCCTGCTCTAATGCACTGGGCCTGTCAGGGTCTCTTGATGGTTCTTGCTTCCCCAACAGACTTGAAAACCCACTGTCCCTCACCTTAATAGGCCCTACACCTTACACAAGATGCAATCCATAATGGGTGCCTCATGGGTCAGATGGATGGGTGAGTGGGTGGGTGGATGGAGAGATGGACAGATGAGCCCTCAGCACAATGAGACCAAGCTGTGTTTTGATGGCAGTGATGGGAATTCCCCTGGAACTTGGCCAGGTGAGATGATCACCCCAGACCGAAATGAAAGAAACGGCAGATGTCAGGAAGTTTTTGTGTTAATCCTGGCGTGTGCGTTAGAACACGCCCAGCATCCCTGTACCCCCAGCTTCCTGAACACTCTCCCCTCCTTCCCACCCCAGTTCTGGCTCTTGGGCCTGTTAATCGCTAGCATCAGTGAACATACACCCTCTACTCCACACATCCAGGTCTGTAAGGGAAGTTTGGGTTCTAAAACCGGAAGAGTGTTTAACCCAATGACGTGCTGCGAACTTGCCTTCCGCGGGCCTCCAGGTCTGCCAAAACGATCAGGCCTCATTATGTAGGAAGCTGCCTCAGCCAGGCATTACTAATTTGGGCATTACTAATTCGGTTGCCTATTCAGGCAAATGAGCAATGAATGTAAAGTGCTTTTGTCAGTGAATTGCAAGAGAAGACCAGGGCGGGCAGGCGGGGGAGGGGAGGGAGGGGTGAAGTAAAGGGAAGGTGATAGAATGTTTTGAGTTTTGCTCCATTTCCAGAAAGGACAGTCATTGCTTCCTGGAAGCTGCACTTGGCAACTGACACAGAGAACGGGAAAGATTTATTTCCTTTTGCCAGAGCTCAATAATTCAGCCTGAGCATTTCAAATCAATACATTTCTTGCAAAGTTTCCAAGGGCTGCATTTAAAAAGCCACTTTGAAAAATGATCATCACGTGGCAGCATCCTTTGATGAGACGGGTGTGTCCGGGAGGAGCTGGCTCTTCCAAACACAGCTCTGCAGAGAAAGAAGGCTTTTAAAAGCAGGGAAGCCGGGTTCAAGCTGACGGCAAGGCCTGTGGCACCTGCAGAGGCTCTGGGACCGGGCGTGCTTGCTCTCTGGGGCTCGTTCTGAGAGGAGCTGCCACTAGCTCCTCCTTGGGCTTGTGTGGGCGGTCTGTGCCTGACAGCAGCTCCCTGTTTCTCTGAGCTGCAGTTTGTCACCGATCACGGGGGCAGGAGGGCTCACCTGGGGAGCGCTTCACCAGGATCTAGGAGTACTGAGATTTTAGCCTCCAGACAGAGTCAGTCAAATTTCTGTGAATTTTTTTTTTTTTTTTTTTTTTAAATTCTTGTAGTTCTACCATCGGTCAGTCTTGACTTCTTGTAGGAGGTGTGGAAGGATGGTTGGGAAAGGTTGGGTGTCTTTGTGCTGTCGTCACTGCTGTTGTTGCCGCTGTTCTCCACTAGACGTTTCTTCCATTTGGAAGTTGTATGTCCACTGGACTAGTTCTTCAGGGCTTTCAGCGGAAGAAGTGGGTCATAATCTCGAGGTCATGAGATCGAGCCCAGCATTGGGCTCCACGGTCAGTGGGGAGTCTGCTCAGGATTCTCTCTCTCCCTCTGTTCCCTCCCCCCAAATAAATTACTAGGAAGGAAGGAAGGAGTCATGTAGTCCCTGCCTTGACATCCATTGCCCGTGGAGGCTATAGTCATTTGATCGTGTCTTCCCTCTGAATCCCGTCTCTGTGCTTCCTGCACTTTGGGCTGTGACTCCCTTTGATGTGGCCAGAGACCCCCTCAGAGCAATGACCACACTTCTCTCACTTACTGCCATGAAACCCAGCGAGAGTTCCTCCAGAGTCTAAGAGGATGGGTGCTCTCTTTTACGAGATACCAGAGGGATGCTGTCCTTGCAAACTTGAAGCATTCTGGGACAAGAGTCAAGAAGATGGCATGGGAGCCGTGGACTTCCAGAAGCCACAGGACAGAGTAGAGCAGCTCCATAGCACAGCGAGAGCCCACGGACCAGGGTAGAACTGCTGACAAGCCAGACCCATGATCCAGTGTGGCTTTTGATGGGAAAAGCCCAGAGCAGCTCACTGGGAATTGTGAGGGTCGGTGTGAGCGGAACAGCTGAAAGTAAGGATCCTTTCACTGATGCCAAGAGCAGTGTGTGCACACGACCCCCAGGGCAAGGCCCAAAGGGTCTGGAGCACTCTTATCTCCCGACTCAGGAATGCACCACCCAGGTCCTCCTTCCAGAACCACCCCACACTGAGAGGCTGCGGCAGTGAAAGCAAGCTGAATCGCAGACGGACAACAGAGACTGAGGCAAAAAGGTCCCCGAAAGGAAACAGAAGGAGGAAATTTCCAAGAGCAGGCTTCCATATATTAGAGCACTGCAGCAACACCATAGAAGAGAGAGCTATGTCAAGTTGGAGCACACCTTGTTCTAAAAGTTCAGGAAAACCAGTTTCACATGAAAGCAAGCAACAGAGAAATAGTGAGGTCAAATCCCACACAAGGTTTTTATGAGATAAAAGAAAGTAAGAAGAATAGCACTCCTAAAGGAAGTATGCCAAAGAGACGTGGCTTTGAAGCCACTCAGCACTGTAACGTGCCATCCAAAAGAGCTAAAATCCAATAAGAAAATGGCATAAAATATGGGGGGGGGGGGCGACGACAATATGAATCAGAATTAGGAAAACTTAGAAAGGAGATGTCAGAACTCAGGAAACCAAATGAAAAAAATTAAAAATGAAAGAATAATCCCTTCAGAAGTAAAGAACCAGGTAGTAGGAAGACAAGATGTATACGCACAAGAGGTGGTGTTTCAGAGAGACAGAAGGTGGAAAACTGGAAAGCTTTTCAAGAGCCAAGAGAAGTAAGAAAGCGATTTTTGAGAACTCAGGAGAAAGTGACAAATACTGAAGAAAGGCAAGGAAATCTCAACATGTGGCTATGAGGAGCCTGTGAGGAAGGAAACCAAGTGGGCCCCTGTCTGCATCACTCCCGTCTCCGCTGTGTTCACGCGGCCTTGTCTTCTGGGCCCGCCCCCCACCCCATGTTCTCTCAGAACGACACTTGTCATTAGACTTAGGTCCCACCTGAATCATCCAGGATGATCTCATCTCCAGCTCCGAAACTCAGTTACATCTGCAAAGATCTTTTTAAAAATAAGGTCACGTTGGCAGGTCCCAAGGATTATGACACAGACCTACCTTACAGTTGCTGTGCTGGTAGGCGACAGACACAGGATTTGATTTCTATTTTCTAATAAAGGAGCTAAAGGCCGATTTTCTTGTTTCCAGCAAATTAATGGTTCTTGCCAAGAAACAGAAGTAGACAGCATGTTTTCTAAAGAGCAGGACCAGAGGAGGTCAGCCTGCCCCGCACCCGGAGGCCTCGCCTGGACCACGCTCTGCCCGCCTTAGGGAAGCGTCCACGCACTGTGAGCAAACGTTACTCGGGCCGTCAGGGATGCACCACTCATTCTGTTCAGCTGCTTTTCAGATGCTCAAGTCCAAGTTACAAAACAGACAGGGCCCTGTCACCAGAACCCAGGACGCTCTCATCTGTCTGTATTGTAAGTGCCCACCCCTCTCCCGGTGCAGAAGTAGAATCTCCTTTAAAAGAGTCATACATCTGGGGCACCTGGGTGGCTCAGTCGGTTAAGGGTCTCTCTTTGGCTCAGGTCATGATCCCAGGGTCTTGGGATCGAGCCCCACATCAGGCTCCCTACTCAGT
This sequence comes from Mustela nivalis, assembly GCF_964662115.1. Lineage (NCBI taxonomy): Eukaryota > Metazoa > Chordata > Mammalia > Carnivora > Mustelidae > Mustela > Mustela nivalis. The sequence continues at coordinate 54,653,356 of NC_139026.1, forward strand.
GGGAAGCCTGCTTCTCCCTCTGCCTGCTCTGCCTGCTGCTCCCCCTGTGTGTGCACACACTCTCTGTCAAATAAATAAAGAAGCTCTATTTTTAATTTCTTGAGGAATCTCCACACTGTTTTCCAAAGTGGCTGCACCAACTTGCAATCCCACCAACAGTGGAAGAGGGTTCCCCTTTCTCCACATCCTCTCCAACACATGTTGTTTCCTGTCTTGCTAATTTTGGCCATTCTAACTGGTGTAAGGTGGTATCTCAATGTGGTTTTAATTTGAATCTCCCTGATGGCTAGTGATGATGAACATTTTTTCATGTGCCTGATAGCCATTTGTATGTCTTCATTGGAGAAGTGTCTGTTCATATCTTCTGCCCATTTTTTGACATGATTGTCTGTTTTGTGTGTGTTGAATTTGAGGAGTTCTTTATAGATCCTGGATATCAACCTTTTGTCTGTACTGTCATTTGTAAATATCTTCTCCCATTCCATGGGTTGCCTCTTTGTTTTGTTGACTGTTTCCTTTGCTGTGCAGAAGCTTTTGATTTTGATGAAATCCCAAAAGTTCATCTTCGCTTTTGTTTCCTTTGCCTTTGGAGACATATCTTGAAAGAAGTTGCTGTGGCTAATATTGAAGAGGTTACTGCCTATGTTCTCCTCTAGGATTCTGATGGATTCATGTCTCACATTGAGGTCTTTTATCCATTTTGAGTTTATCTTTGTGTACGGTGTAAGAGAATGGTCGAGTTTCATTCTTCTACATATAGCTGTCCAGTTTTCCCAGCACCATTTATTGAAGAGACTGTCTTTTTTCCACTGTATATTCTTCCTGTTTTGTCAAAGATTATTTGACCATAAAGTTGAGGGTCCATATCCGGGCTCTCTACTCTGTTCCACTGGTCTATGTGTCTGTTTTTATGCCAGTTCCATGCTGTCTTGGTGATCACAGCTTTGTAGTAAAGCTTAAGATCAGGTAACGTGATGCCGCCAGTTTTATTTTTGCTTTTCAACATTTCCTTAGTGATTCCGGGTCTTCTGATTCCATGCAAATTTTTGGATTATTTGCTCCAGCTCTTTGAAAAATACCGGTGGAATTTTGATTGGAATGGCATTAAAAGTGTAGATTGCTCTAGGCAGTATAGACATTTTAACAATGTTTATTCTTCTGATCCAAGAGCATGGAATGGTCTTCCATCTTTTTGTGTCTTCAGTTTCTCTCATGAGTGTTCTGTAGTTCCTTGAGTACAGTTCCTTTACCTCTTTGGTTAGGTTTATTCCCAGGTATCTTATGGTTCTTGGTGCTATAGTAAATGGAATTGATTCTCTAATTTCCCTTTCTGTATTTTCATTGTTAGTGTATAAGAAAGCCACTGATTTCTGCACATTGACTTTGTGTCCTGCCACATTGCTGAATTGCTGTATGAGTATAGTAGTTTGGGTGTGGAGTCTTTTGGGTTTTCCATATAAAGAATCATGTCATCTGCAAAGAGAGAGAGTTTGACTTCTTCCTTGCCAATTTGGATACCTTTTATTTCTCTTTGTTGTCTGAATGCTGTTGCTAGGACTTCTAATACCGTGTTGAACAAGATTGGTGAGAGTGGGCATCCTTGTCATGTTCCTGATCTGAACGGGAAGCCTGCAAGCTTTTTCCCATTGAGGATGATATTTGCTGTGGGTCTTTCATAGATAGATTTTATGAAGTTCAGGAATGTTCCCTCTATTCCTATACTTTAAAGCGTTTTAATCAGCCACAGTCGCCAAACTATGGAAAGAACCAAGATGCCCTTCAACGGACGAATGGATAAGGAAGATGTGGTCCATATACACTATGGAGTATTATGCCTCCATCAGAAAGAATGAATACCCAACTTTTGTAGCAACATGGACGGGACTGGAAGAGATTATGCTGAGTGAAATAAGTCAAAAACAGAGAGAGTCAATTATCATATGGTTTCACTTATTTGTGGAGCATAACAAATAACATGGAGGACAAGGGAAGATGGAGAGGAGAAGGGAGTTGAGGGAAATTGGAAGGGGAGGTGAACCATGAGAGACTATGGACTCTGAAAAACAATCTGAGGGTTTTGAAGGGGTAGGGGGTGGGAGGTTGCGGGAACCAGGTGGTGGATATTAGAGAGGGCACGGATTGCATGGAGCACTGGGTGTGGTGCAAAAACAATGAATACTGTGATGCTGAAAAGAAATTTTTTAAAAAGTTTAAAAAAATAAAGAATATCTTTTAAAAAGAGTCCTATATCATAAACATCTGTAGGTGAAAGTGGACAAAATCTCCTTCCCTTTGAAGCCTCTACTTTTCTGCCCCTGGCTGCTTCAGCCACCCCCCCCCCCCGCCGCCCACCGCCCTGCTGTCCTTAAAACATGAGGGTCCTCGCTAATGGCTCTGACACGTTCATCTGACTACCTAACTAACATAAGGTGTAAACGGATTCTACTGATCCTGTTGACTTAGGGCATTCCCTCCACCAGCCTCCTCTTCCCAGAAGCCTTCATGCCTTTGTCCAGAGGAGGGAATAACCTGAACTGTGGATAAGACAGATGACAGAGACACAGAGAAGCGTATTGGGCAGCAAGAGAGAGTCTCCTTTTGACTGCAGTGTGCTTGCTGTTCTGGAAGGTGGCATGGGGTTGCTTTTGCTGTGTTGTTTCATTTTCCCGACTCCTCAGTGACCGTCTTAAGCCCTGAAAACCAGAGGATTAGTAACCGTCACACCTCGGATACCAGGGAATTGAACGGGTGAGAAGAAAGATGACAACTTTTTTAATGGATAACTATACAACCGCCATTCCCCATGAAGATCCTTAGCACAGAAGCGACAAGGGGAGAAGTGGAGAGGAGTCTGTGACACACACGGACACAGGCACACACACATGCTACACCGTTCTCTTTAAATAGAAGCTGCTTTCCCAAGTTTGATTTTTGACATCTTCCTGAGCTGTCCACAGGCAGTTGAAACGGTTCCACCCTCCTCTGTTGTGCCGTCTGGGGGCCCCTCCTTGTGCCCATTCCTCTGTGGCTCAGGCGGCCTGGGGAAGGAGAGCGGATGGGGCCCCAAAAGGCAGCTGATGGGACCTTGGAAACACTTGGAATCATTCTCTCAAGTGTCAGGGAGGAAGTGACGGAAGAAGTGGGGGAGGAAGAGGAGGCAGAGTTCCCCTGAAAAGAGGACATTTTCCAGAAAAGCACTGTCTTCCAAGTCCCTTAGCTTGCTCGAACCCTGCTCTCCTCTGCCTTTTGGGCCGAGGATGTGTTTTCCGAGGCCTGTGGAGTGAGCCTTGAAAAAGTTAAAGGCTTCTTTCAGGCTCCCTATTCCTGGCTCCTCCCCCACCCCTCCCTCCCAGCCTCCTGGTCACCCCACAGGACTCGGTGATAATAGGGACTGTCTCCATCCTGAGAAAAGGCAGCCTGCTTGTTTAAGTTTCCTTGGAATAAAGAGAACTTGGGAGGGAAGGGACCAGGCGCAGCTGAACTGCACAAAAGAAAGCCTCTCCCATGCCAGTGACAGGGCCCATCAGGCCCCGTCCGGAATGAGAATGAGTTCTGCTCTTGTTACACTTTGCAAAGGACTGTTCTGTGGACTGTGGCCTGCACAAGCCATTTTCCTGTGTGGTTTAAAAGAGCAAGAGGGGCAAAGAAAGGACATGCATTCTTCTTTATTCAGACACCCGTGGTAGATCATCTGTGTGGTGTGGGTCATGCAAATCCAACGAGATCCTTCTGTTCTCCACACGCCTCCGTTGCCACTGCTGATTAGAAAACCTTCTCACCCGCTTTTCCCAGCGGTTTCAGTTTGCCCCCTAAATCTACTGGAGGAGCCTTTCAACTCTTCGTATCTCTTCTCCAATATTTTTTTCCTCTCTTAAAAATGGACCCTCTTGAAAAGTGTGCATAAAGATCAGCAATATCTTTCTGCCCTGCCGTGTCAGAAATGCCGCCCTTAATTGCCTCTTTCCTGTAGAAATCCGTCCTTCGGTCCCATCTCTCCTTCAGTGAAGTCTCTCCTCTCCCAGGTGCCTCACTGTTCATAACTTAAAATAATTTGCAGTGATTACTCTTCACTGGTAGGAATAAAAACTTGTGATATGTTAGCCACGATTTCTAAAATACCTGAGGAAGGGGCATTCCATATCTAGGGGCAACTGTGCACGTTTCTTAAGGAAGTGCCCCCCCCCCAAGAGTCGCTTTTCCCATTCCATTGCCCCATGCACACTTTGGAGTGAGACGAGGACATCCTTCCTGCCTCTCTTCTCTACCCCCCCACCAAGATATCAGGAGAGATGTATGTGTGTTTCTCTTCTCACACCGAAATTGGCTCTTTTTTTTTTTTTTTCCAGCATAACAGTATTCATTATTTTGGCACCACACCCAGTGCTCCATGCAATCCGTGCCCTCTATAATACCCACCACCTGGTACCCCAACCTCCCACCCCCCCGCAACACTTCAAACCCCTCAGATTGTTTTTCAGAGTCCATAGTCTCTCGTGATTCACCTCCCCTTCCAATTTCCCCCAACTCCCTTCTCCTCTCTAACTCCCCATGTCCTCCATGCTATTTGTTATTCTTACCTGAATTGCCAGTACCTATTGTCAGGCACCTTTGTATTTGCGAGGCTGAAGAAAACTATCCCTATTATCCAGGAGTCCCTACATAAACTTGAGGTAGTCTGCGAACTTTGAAATTGCAGGAAAATATTTGCGTGCTTGTGCCTGTGCATTTCAAAAGAGGGTCCATAGCTCTCACTGAATTCTCAAAGGGGTCCATTATCTCTGAAATGTAAGAAAATCTAATCTGTGCCCCTCTCTATTGACACTACGTGTGCAATCATCTGTTTTCAATAGAACTTTAGTTAAAATGTCGATATTTTGTTCATTCTGATTTTTTTGCATTCGTTCTGATTTTTTCAATAATGCATTAAAATAATATGTATTACTTAATGCATATTATTAATATTATTTTAATGTTAATTAAATTATATTAATGTTAAAACATGTTAATTAATAACATATTAATTAATTTCAATGCAATTAATAATGCATTAAAATAAATTTAAAAATTTTCCCAAAATATATGTTATTTTTTTTCTTACTAAGTTTGGGGCACTACCTTAAATTTTGCACCCAAAATGAACGCTTCACTTGCCTCACTGTAGTCCAGGACCTCAATGGGCTTTCTTCCTCCAGTCTCTCATCTGTTCCAGACCCTTCTCTCATCTCCTCCTGAGCCATCCTCCCAACCCGTGAATCACACTGACGATGCCAGTGCCCCCTCCTCAAAGCCTTGTCCTGGCCCCATAGCTCCTGCCAGAACCTTCACACCGCCTGCGAGAACCCTTGCTCTGGTTTCTGAAGCCCCAGTGGGCTGCAGAAAACACTTTGGTCTCCTGGACAGGTGTGGCAAAGTGCAACTAACCTGCTATCCAGTATCTGTCCTACTCAACCTCTCTAAATGCACTTGGAGTGTTCCAGACCAGTCTTTATATGGGTTTTCTCGTTTCATACTCAAATTTGCCAAAGGAGTTAAGTACTGTTCTTGGCCTCATGGTACATCTGGGGAAACAGGTTTAGAGGTATAACTTACCTAAAACCACTGAGCTAGTAGGTGACAGGACCAGTATTTGAACTCAGGACTGAGTCCAAAACCCAAGCTTTTATCTAAAATATTACATGCCTCTCACCACGTTGGGCTTGCTGCCCAACAGCAGAAATGGGAAGGACTCCTAAGTCATGTTTGTGAGGATGAGTGGCAGGCTCTGGGCCAGTTTTGCTGTCAACAGGTCTGCTGATAAAACCCTTTTGTGGATAAAACTGAGTGAAAGCAAAAAAAAAAAAAAAATCCACAAATGAAGTCTATAATAAAAGTATTTTCAAGGGAATTGACTATGACTTTGGATCTAAACGTGAACCTATAGTATTCTTGCTTTTGGGATTTGGGCCAAAAGACATAAGTAGAACCTTCTAACCTCTATTTAAATACTCAGTGCTGAGAAACAGGGTAACCTTGAGGACAAAAATAGGAAATGTTTTGGAACTTCTAATTCCCTAGTGACAGAATTTGTGTACTGAAAGCAGTTTTGATCAAATAGCAGCTCCAAGGTTAAAGGCAGACCCAGAGAATTGAGAATGCTGGGCTTTTCGGAGTTACCTCCAAGACGAAGACCAGTGTAGAAGCCTGAAGGACTGGCCGTCGGGGAGGGAAGGGAGGCAGAAGAGGCTCCTGGAAAGTGCTCTGAGAAGCAGATTGAAGGGCTCTGATGATTCTTGGTTTTACTTTGGAGGGTTTATCCTAAGGTAAACCCTACTTGCCACAACTCCCTTTGCAGAGGGTAGAGGGGGCCCTCTGGGCACTGCTCAAAGTTCTGGATCTACGGCTAAATCAAACCTGCCATGAGAAGTTGAGTTTATGACTGATTATCCCTACTGCCCTTGCATTGTTACTGTGAATTGCAGAGGGATTTTTTTTTTTTTTTTTTTTTGCAAGGGATTTTTATATCCATCATTGCATCCTTCAACCCGGACAAAGCTCACTGGATTAATACGGAAGACCTGGGGCTGGAGTTCTGGTCCTACACCCATTGTGACCTTGAGAAAGTCCCTCTGTCTCTCTGAGCTTCAATTGCATCAGCAAGTACAGCTGTGGTAGCCTTAACTCCCTCACAGAATAGATGTGGGATGCCACGGATGTGGCCACGGATGGTGATAGCAAAGAGTTTCTCAGAGCTAGAGTAGCCCACCTGATGAGAATGGTGTCAGGTCGGGGAGGGGTAGCAGTCACAGGCTGCGCAGCTGGCCCAGAGGTGGGTTGGGGATCTCTGTATGGTCTGCCATCACTGGGGGACCACTGCACGCCAAGTGTGATGCGAGAAGCACTGAGCCATCCCCATCAGCTCCATGCGTGCACATTTTAACTCTTAACAGGTGCATCTAACAATCGGCAGTTCTATCTCCAGAAGGTAGAAGAAATGATAAGGAACACTTGGAATTTGGCCTCAGGTCTGGCAAATGAGGAAGAATCAGTTGGCAGAGTAGAAATGATGAGAACTTCTGCTGAGAAGGAAAACATCATCTTAGAATCAGAAAAGAGAAATCTAAGACATGATCTTTCAGACATGTGCCTTCAGACATTTAGAGGAGAGGTAGCTGTGGTGTCCTGATCCACAGTGCTCACACACAATTCAGAGAATCAGGGTGCCTTTGAGAGTGAACTTCTGGGGCACCTGGGTGGCTCAGTCGGTTAAGCACCCAACTCTTGATTTCGGCTCAGGTCATGATCTCAAGGTTGAGAAAGCAAGTCCCACACTGGGCTTCACACTCAGTGGGGAGTCCGCTTGAGATTCTCTCTCTCAAGTAAGGAAATAAATCTTAAAAAAAAAAAAAAAGCAAAGAAGAGAAAAAATGAACTTCTGACATGAGCTGCACTTACTGGGACAAGAGAGGAGGAAGGCAGCTGAAGGAGCTGATGAGGCTGTATTGGGGACGTTTTCTGGAAGCTCAAATTTTAAATAGGTTTCTTAAAAAAGTAACGCAGGCTTAATATAAAGAATTGGGAAATAAAATGAAAAGGAGATAGTAAGCATTGCCTGTGATTCTATGGTGTAACCGTTGGTCATTAATATTTTGATGTTTCCTGGTGATATTTTTCTGTGCCTTGTTTGAGATTATCATACAAACAGATAATCTTCCATACAAACAGATACTCTTTAAAAACATTCAGTGATTGGCCGCCTAATTTTCTATCAGAGACATTGTCTGTGGTTTGCTTAATTAGTCCTTACTGATGTTCCCAGTTTCTTACTAGTAAAAAGAACACTTCAGTGAACATCTTTGTGCATGAACAATTTCTCTGTATTCTAAAGTTTTAAGGTAGCTTCTCAGAGGTTAACATTGATACAGCTCTTACATTACCACCAAATTGTTTGTCAGAAAGATGAAGCCAGTTTGTCTTCCCGCTCTTTTGTGTGTACCAACCTGCTAAGCTCAAATTTTAAAGGATGTGTATACTAGATGGAAGAAAAACTCACTGAAAAGGAAAACGTACAAGAGCCATTTAGACCTAGAAGGCTAAAACTAAGTGAGCTGATGGAAGCTCCTTGAGGAAACAAGGAATGTCGTGGGTGGGTTTAAGAATAAGGATGGCATCGGGGCGCCCAGGTGGCTCAGTTGGTTAAGCATCTGACTCTTGGCTTCAACTCAGGTCATGATCTCAGGGTCGTGGGACTGAGCCCCGTAGCAGGCACTGTGCTCAGCGGGGAGCCTGCTTGAGATTCTCTCTCTCTCTCTCTCTCTCTGCCCCTCCCCTCTATTCTTTCTCTTTTGCTCTCTCTCAAATAAATAAATAAATCTTTAAAGAAACAACAACAACAATAAGCACAGTACTAGCATGCTGATTGGGGTGGATGGAGTGACACTGACAAGAGGCAAAGAGAAAACCAAACCGTTCGACTTCTCTTTCTTCTTTCTCTCCCATCAAGGAGGATGATTGTCAGACTGAAACAAGAATGGCAAACACTGACATAAGGGAATTAAAGCCCAATATGGGAGAATTGATGTAAAAGTGAATCTAAGTTGTTCTAAATAAATTCAAGACTCTTGGCCTGGACAAATGACATAGGAGAATGCAGGGCTTACAAGGCCGAGCTCACTGCAGGCCATTACGGTGACCCCTGAGGGTTGTAGGAAACCGAAGAGGTACCGAAAGAAAGAATCTGAGCCACTGTTCACCTGATCATTCACAATCGAAAAGGAAAAGAGGGTGTAGGCGCCGACTAAAAACAGCTAGCAGGGTCTGACTTCCAGATGAAATTCAGGACAGATTTTGAAACATACATGTTGTGAGCACTTAGGAAAAAGTTGTCCGTTCAGAGCCAAGCACCCGCGCCTTCTCTCCCCCCTCTAGCCTCTCCAGTGAGGCTACAGTTACATATTTATGGACACGAAGAAAGCATTTCATTGAATTTTAGATGGTGTCTATTCGGCAGAGCTGGCAGAATGTAATCCAGCTACCAGAGCGTGTACGTGGGTTGATCATTGAACACTTGCGCCCGAAAGGAGCCAATAACTTGATGAGTGTCTGTCTGCAAGGAGGTGGCTGGTGGGTCCACGGAGTGCTCCCACCCCAGCCCACACCTCCTCAGCATTTTGTCAGGAACCTGTTGAGGTGAGACACATATCAAAGCTGCAGATGACGCGAAGCTGTGAAGTGTGGTTGTTACTAGAAATAGAACCAAGTCTGGGGAGACTGCAACATGCTGGAATGATGGTACAAGTAACAAGATGAAATCTACTATTGATGGACGTGCATTCATACGGTTGGGTTCCAAACACCAGCTATGTATGTGCCAGGAAGGGAAGCAAAAATGAGAACAGTGGTTCAGAGTAACTAGTATGTATTAGATGCTTGCCGTATTCCACACAGCGTCCTATGTGTTTCGTATTGTCATTTGTATAATCTTATTCTCTACTAACTCTGTGACCTCTTCACATTTGATAAGCACATTGTCCGTGATTCCGTAGTACCTACTCACGGGTTGGAATTTGTCCCCATTTTTCAGTCGAGGGAAGTGAGAGACAGAGAGGTTGAGTAACTTGTCTGAGCTCACACAGCTGGGAACTAGTGCTCCGGTTCTCCGTGCCTGCATGCGTATCCACCGTGGAAATTCACGCAACCACTGAAACTGTTCTCTGGTTCTTTTTTAAGTCAGGACTTTAATTTGATGTCCTGCCAAAGTACCAGATAAGCTTAGACAGAGAGGCAGGTGGTTAATAATATACGGACAGCTGGCTTGTCCGTTTCCTGGCTGTGTGACTTTGGCCAAGTCAGTTCAGTTCCCTGAGCCCCAGTTTTCTCCTTTGTAGATGGGGATAGTGTTTGTTTCTATCATACATTATTTCTGTGGGGATTCAGTGAGTTCTGGACACAGTAAGCTCTTGTAAGGATTTGCTGTGGTTATGAGGTCCTTGAGAAGTGGTGCGGCAGGGTTTGAAGAGCTGGGACCGTGAAGCCAGACCATGTGGGTTTGGATCCACCATGCCCGGTGATGTGTGCTGCATTTTTTTGCTCATTTATAACATGAGAATAAGAATCTTTGTAGAAAATACTCAGACTAAGTGCCCAACAACTGGTAGCTACTGTTATCAATAGAAGCATATTCCCTGGGGGAAGAGGGTTCTGGTCTAACTCCCCGGTACTATGTTTAAAGGGAGGGAGCTAAATCTGCTGTGTGGTAGAGGTGGGCGGGTCGGAGGGTCTAAAAACTACAGCAGAGAGGTTATGTTTAGACCAGTTTAGGACATTTAATCTGAAGGCGAGATGACTAAGCAAGGAAGTGATAACTTTTCCTCATTCATGTCAAGGGTTACAGAAATTGTTCTATGTCACTGAATCAAGTTATGACACAGCATGGAGAAGCTGGAAACAGAACCTGGGCCAGCTTCATCGTGGTTCAGCCTCTTCATTTTTCCCGGCTTCATAAAGATGGGTGGCAGTTGGGCTAACTCCTTCCCCAGGGTTCTTCTCCTCTTTTACAGTTCTGTCCTATCAGCCACAGAATCAGCATCAAAATCCCGTTTACACAGACCGTTTGGGACAAAGGATGTTTTTGATGAATGCATTCTGTAGCAGAAGAGTTTGAACTGAATTTCATTCAAACCAGTACCATCGCCTCGTGACTCCGAGCCCCCTGTTTCCTCCTCCGTTAAACTGAAATGAGAACATGAGAGATTTCACGGAGCTTTTGTGAGAATCACGTGAAGTCATACATGTGAAAGCACCTAGTCAAAATGTCATGTTTATTATTGCCTGAACTTTTCCAAGAACCGTAATAGAAGAAAACACTCTTAAGCACCACACTCTACTTAAAATAACTTAATCTGTTTTCCGAGACTCAGAAGATCTTTCAGGAAGTTTCAAAATCTCAGGGTCGTCATCATGAGGAGGGAGTAGTTCGGTAGAAAAAAGGTCCTAGTTGTTTGTATTCTTTGGTTTTTCGGAGTCAGATGCCATGGGAGGGTGTTGACTATGTTAACCCAGAAAGCAACAGAGATCATGTACTCTGAGTCCCTCATTTTACAGAGGAAGCCACTGAGCCAGAGAGAAACTGCCCCAAATCAGCTGTTAACTAATGGGAGCTGTGGGGGTTAAATCCAGCTTCCAGACTCCCCGTGCATTTTCCATCATTAGTCTAAATGTAACTCGGAGAGCTTGAAATCGGGCTAACAATGTGCTGATGAAAGTGGCTGCTCCTCTGACCATGGATTCGAAGAACCATTAGAAGGAGATTTAGGGCCTGGGTGTCACTAAAGGGTGTGACACCATGAACTTCACTCAACCTACTTGAAAAAAAAAAAATGCAGTAGAATTCTTGGGAATTTTCTTAATCACAGCAGTTCATTTCTTCTCTACAAAGTTCTCAAATTGCTCTGAAATGCACTGACATTAAAAATGCAGGTCTTGGAGCAACTGGATGGCTCAGTGGGTTAAAGCCTCTGCCTTCCCCTCAGGTCATGATCCCAGGGTCCTGGGATCGAGCCCCACATTGGGCTCTCTGCTCAGCGGGAAGCCTGCTTCCCTCTCTCTCTCTGCCTGCCTCTCTGCCTACTTGTGATCTCTGTCTGTCAAATAAATAAATAAAATCTAAAAAAGAAAAAAAAATGCAGGTTTTAGTATGCTCTCATCGGTTTATAATGTGCACAGGAAGTAGTGTGACAGAGGCACAGGAAAAGGGTCTCTCTCTTCCTTTTACTAATGATAAGTAACATCAGTATGATTCAGGTTTGTTGAGTTAATGTCGCAAGAGAAAACCGTAAGGGCAGTTCTGTGTGAGAGTTCTCCTTCACCTTGCCTGTGCAGCTTCTGTTAGGTTAGCCGTGGTGAGCCATGTCAAGTCTCAAGACCAGTGCCAGTGAGCCGTGAGTAGCCAGTGAGGGCAGCACTTTATTCCTGGATGTGTTCAAAGCAGAGGGCCACCTACACCTCCCTCTTCTTCCCATTTATAAATCTACTTCTCCAGAGATATACAATTTTTTTTTTCTCTATTTTTAGTCTATTGGTAACTGGAGAAGGCCTCCCAGGATCAAAGTCTGGGATGAGGAGGTTTCAGTTGACTCAGTCTTCTCTGAATCCCTAATAGATACTGAAAATCAATCTGAATTCTGACTCCGGGTGGGAAATGCGTGTGCAAGCATAATGTGAGGGATAAGAGCACAGACTCTGAAACCAGACTGCCTGAGTTCGAATCTCAGCCCCTCTCATTACCCTGACCTTATGACCTTGGGCAAATCCCTTCAATACTCTGAGCCAGAGTTCCCTGATCCAAACCCCTATCTCGTGGGATTGCTGTGAGCAATGCAGTTAAATGAACTTATATTTATAAAGTCCTTCAAGAGTGCTAGATGATAGATGTGCTTAATAAATGACTATTAAGCAAATTAAATGGTCCTAATTAGACAGAGTCGCCTCTGGGTCCACGGCTCTGTTCCATTTAGATGCTGTAATTCCCAGGCCTTAGAGATATTAGGTTTGAGGAAAAGGGGCTTCTTTTTCCTCAGTCGTTCTAGTGAATTAAAGAGGAAACAGCAGTAGAACTTGACTTTGAACACCATAGTTTATCAAGCCTCTTTCCAGAAGCTCGGCAAATGTATCTATCTACCTTCTCTTTATGCTAAAGGAAGAGTAGTGACTTTGATCAGTGTCCTGGCAGGCCTTGAGCAGGTGGCTAGGTTTGTTGGGGTCACTTTTGTAAACCTGCTAGGATTGCCTTGGTATTCACCGGACTGATGGTGACTCGATGGGTCCCTTTTGCACACGGCCCAGAGCAGCACTCCGGTCGGTTCCCTGGGAGGGGGTTTCCGCAGCGTAGGCTTCAGGGACTGGGCTGTGGGAGACATTAATGGGAAGTGAAAAGAGAAACTGTTGCCCTTCACCAGCAAGGCTGTTTGGAGTGTGTGACTCTTCTTGTATTTAGGGAAAAGATTACTCATGAGTATTTTCTTCCATAGAATATAAAGAACCTCAAATTACTACTTGTGTCCCCCACCCCCTTCTCACCCGCCTCCCTCCGGTTCAGTGAATCTCTGCAGACACTTCAGCATTTTACTCTCATTTCCCCTCCTGAGTGGGATTCGGTTCTGTATTTGCTCTGGCATTCACACTTCCAATAAGCTACCCCATCATTTTTCCTGTTTCTGACTGAGCATCTTCTGCTCTGTGGCCCACCTACGACCAGGCTCCTTCCTAGGCCAAGCTTCACTGGAACCTCACACTTGGATCCCAGTATCCCATGCTGTTTGTGTGAAGAAGGGGAAAGGGAACGTTCTAGTAACAAGTCACTAATCACTGTGCTGTTCCTGTTCAAAGGTGACACCTCAGATGATAGGAAGTAAACATTAAGGATTTTTACCGGTTCAGAAATTGAGATCTTGCAGAACCATCTCAGGGCCACTCCCATTTCACTGCAATTCCAGATATGTTTTCAAGGTCACTGGAAAGAGTGGGGGAACCTTTTATATCCAAGGACCATTTGAATAGGCATTACTTCTTGGCACAGTTAAGAGGCAGAAACAAAACCTTGAACTCGTTAGTGGCTGCCTTTTAGTCTCAAGATCATAGAGCAGGAGCATGCTACATGTTCTTATTTTATGATGACACATTTTTTTTCTAATGTAAAACTATTAAATGTACAAAACAAGAAGAACTCTTAAATGCCCTTCTCTGATGAGCCCAGCGCCCATAGTTCTTTCTTGGTGCCCTACACGATAGTCTGCTTTAGAAAGGACTTCCCCAGAGCTCAAGGAAGCCAGCTGCCGTTCTTCAAAACTAGACTTTGCAGGGGAGCAGCCACCTGGAAGACAGAGCCAATAGTCATGCCCAAAGGCCCTGGACCTTCTCCAAGAGATCTGAGCTATTTGTTCCCTTGTCCACCAGGAAGGAAAAGCAGCCCATCCAAGTAGACCAGACAGTTCTTTCTGATGCTTAAGGATGAAAAGGTGACTCTTTACAGGATCCAGCTAAAGGGCTCTTTGATAGCACACTCGAGTCTCCTTAGCAAGTTTAAGTAACTTACTGGGGAGACCGAATCTCCTCTTAGCAAACCCTGACTCCATTGTATTTGAGCTATTAATTCATGCAATGTAGTTTTAAAGAATGAAGCTCTGTTGAGCTTCTAGCCTCTTCCAACACGTTTGTTATCATTTGGTCTCAGGACTGCTTTCAGTTCTTAAGAACTATTGAAGACCCCAAGGAGCTTCACTCATACGGATTTTAATCTATCTATATTTACCGTATTGGAAATTAAAACTGAGAATTTAAAAAATACTTACTGAAAATAGTAAGTTAAGCTTATATTAGCATTAAGTATCTATTTATGAATATATCTTCCAGAACAACAAAAAATTAGCGAGAAAAGTGGCATTGTGTTTCATTTTTGCTAGTCTCCTTAATGTCTGGCATCATAGAAAATGGCTGGATTCTCATGTCCACTGCAATATCACATGTTATATAGCTTCTAGAAAATCCACTATATACTTATGAATGAATGAGAGTGGGAAAAAGTCAGTAACCTCTTAATATTGTTATGAAAAGAGTTTTGACTTCATAGATACCCTGAAAAGGTCTTGGGAACCCTGAGGGGTCCCGAGATCACACTTTGAGAACCACTGTTCTAAAACACTTGAATGATATATCAAACATTTCTCATAACAGCAAAATGAAATAAAAATATAGACTCACAGGCATCCAGAAAGATCCAGCCTGAGCTACCCTCTTAACCTAAGCTGCAGCCCTCCCTTTGGCCCACTTCTGGTCCTACTCAGAGTCCAAGTACCACCCCCGCCAGGAAGTTCTAACATCAAAAAAGTAGAATGAAAAGGCAGAAGACCTTTTATCCTCACTTTGCCCTCTCATTCCCAGAGGCTAGCCTGATAGTTTCCCAGAGGCTAAGTGAATTGTTCTTCCTGGAAGAAGCTTCAGGGAACACTTCATTATTTGGCAGCTCTCAAAGGTCAAGCCCAGCTCTGGAACATTCTCACTTCAAAAGGACAGTGGGTGACAATCAGCTCAACTGTGATGCTAAGGTCCACTCCAAAGCACACTGATATCTGTCATGACTCTGAGTCCCGTGCGTGTTTCAGGCCACCGAAGAGCCTCAGCTTTAGGGCATCCCTGGGATCAAGACAGCGTCAGGGGCTGGACAAAGAAGGACCCGGCACCAAGACCTAGGGTCCATTGAAGACGTAAAAAAGGATTTGTCTTATTTTGCCTCTAAATAAATAGTTAATTGGATACCACACTTTGGTACTTATAAATCTTGAGCTTTAACTTGGGATTCAGAGTTGAACATAAAGGCTCTTCAGACATGGACCCTCAATTTTATTAACCATTCACAAAGCTTTTCCCTTTATTCCAACTGTCTAACTGACAAGACCTTCTCCTCTCTCTCTTTCTCTCTCCCTCCCTCTCTCTGCCTTCCTCTCTCTCCAACAGGCTTGCAGCCAGTTTACTGGAGCAGGGATGACGTAGCCCAGTGGCTCAAGTGGGCTGAAAATGAGTTTTCTTTAAGACCAATTGACAGCAACACGTTTGAAATGAATGGCAAAGCTCTCCTGCTGCTGACCAAAGAGGACTTTCGCTATCGATCTCCTCATTCAGGTGAGAGTCTGGACCCCTGACACGTGCTCAGCAGGGACAATCTGTTAGCCGTTGGTTGGTCTTTGCTACCACTCACCGTGCCTAAGAAATCCCCACAGTAGGCCACCAGGAACACAAAGACGATGACCTCAGCTTAATAGAGGAAAGAGCCTGCTGATATAAGTCAGTCTGAGGGGAAAAGAGGAAGAACTTCCAAATCAAGGGGAAAATTTGAAGGTTGGGAGAAGAAACCTACTTAGGACCTACAGACACTGGGACTTAAGGGATGTAGTTGTGGCCACCAAATCAAGAAGAGAATGCATTCCAGCCCTTTCACTCTGCGTTGCTTCTGATTCTGAAACGTTTGAAAGAGGTGCTTAGGAGTGAGTTTGGGTGGTGAGCTTCTCAGTGAAAACCAAAGACAGAAGAGAAGGGGCTTGAGCCCTGCTAAGGTAGATGGAGTGGGAAGAAGAGACATGAGGGAACAGGAGGTAAGGATGGGGGAAGAGGTGGAGATCCTAGGAGCTACGGCAAGCTTAGAAATAAACTCAAAGGGCTTCAAGTGACACCCTTTGAAGTACTGAATTGTGTGAAGTGTTGCATCTTGTAGCTTATAGAAATCCTGCAAAGTGCATGTGGAAGACTTCTCAGGCTCATGTAACTAGGCAGTTTTGTCAAAATAAGGGCCTCTAAAACTCCATGGGAAGATTCGATTCAGTGAAGAGCTTTTGTACCTGCAAAGTGTATTGCGGACCTAGGTAAGACTTCAAATATGCTTTCTAATTTCATTTCTTAAACATTAGGATATTTAGAAGATACTTATTTGGGAAATCCATATGTGAAAGTGGACCTTTGGTCTGGGATTTATGCCCCCTGAGGGGCTAGTTCATCAAGTACCAACAGACCCTTTTTCTTTCTAGTCTCATTGTGGCCCATTTTGATGTAACTTGTCCGGCAGAGACTCTCTTTGTCTTGACAAAGGGCAAAGATCCTGCATGAGTTCCTGGCATAGATCCAACGACGTTCAACCCTTATTTACTCCTGGAGGCCTGCCAGAGGTTAATAAACTAACCGTCACGAGGAAACATCACCATCACAGGGGGTGAGATAAGGATACAGACCAGTATCTCCCCCGCTTTTCCCAATTGCAGCAGACCGTTGATATGAGGAAATGATAAAGGGAAGTTTCCCCCAGAAGTAGAGATATTATTGAAACTTCAAAGTTTATTATCTCTGAAAAACAGATCATTTTTGAGGTTCTGCCAGGGAATGGTGGAAGACATACCTGAAACATTTTGTCTCAAATCATTGATTCTTTCTGTCGTCTCCGAATAAGAAACCTAGAACGACCATAGACATAAATAAAACTAACCTCAAAGGAAACGAAATAGTTCCTTTTAATTTAAAGCAAAAATACTTCCTTTGTCTGTTCTCATGAAAACACAAAGGTTTACTTAAAGGGGCAAAGTCACCTCTCTGGAGGAAAGAATCTCTTAACTCTTTTTAGTGTGTTCCAGAAAAACCATTCATGTAAGGCAAACAGGGGAAGACACAGTGATGCATTTTGATAGGATTTGACTTAGCCCTTCACCTGGCTTTCCTCTATGAGTCTATAAGTCTCCCCACCGCCCCCAACATATCTCAGGTACTCCTTTTTTGTTGCTGATTTATTTTTTTCCCTAGTGACCTCTGTCCACTTTAGAAACCAGTTCCTCTCCGCTCAAAGCTGGAAGCAAAGATGGGCAACAGCCTCCCAGTCGTCTCTTGCCATTGTCAGGTCTCTGCCAGAGTGGGCCATGCGGAAGGTGGACAGGATCCCACGGTCCAATTAGAGAGAGATGATTACATTGAACCTAAAGGTAAAGGAAGCTGTAGCGGGAAGAGAGGTCAGGTTACAATGGAGCTTATGAAAGAAGGAATGAGTTCATGTGGTGTAGGAAAGATGGGTAGAACTGAGGAGGTCCGGGGAAGAACATTCCAGGTCCCTGGAGCAGCATCAGCTTAGTGATGGTGAATTAGTCCATCTGATGAAGGGAAGAGGCAGGAGGCAGGAGGCCAGATGAAGTCAGTGCGCTAGGCTGGTCATGGGGTGCTTAGGCCCCAGTTAAGAGGCAGCAGAAATTCACTTGGTGAGTATGTACTGAGCAAATCCATGCTCCAGTTATAAAAGTATGGGCTAAGGAGGTTCAGGGATAGCAGAGGTGATTTTTGGCTGGCTTGTCAAACAAAATCTCCAGGGTGTGGTGGTGGAGCCAGACTTTGAAAGCCTGGAAAGGCAACTGAAGGCAGAGGTAAGTAAAGGTGTTAAAGAAGAACTGTATCAATTGGTGTAGAGAATGGAGTTTAGAGATAAGGCCATGCAAACTCGATCCTCTGTTTAAAACACTGTACATCATCACTCATCACCCCTGCCCAGCTTGTCTGATTGCCGTTTCATATTTGACGTTTTGCTGACCATTTCCAGGAAAGCTTTCCCTGATTCGATCCCCGCTTTCCTGACTGCCCCCTGCCTTCCTCTCCTCCACCTCTTCCCACCCCAGCCTGGGATAGGTGCTGTTCCTCTTTTATCACAGAGCATACCCTAATTCCGGCATGGCTCTTCACACACACACACACACACACACACACACACACACACACACACACACACCCATGTTATACGTGATTGCTTTCTATTCCGCATCCCTCTCCTAGAGTAGGAAGTTATTTGGGCAAGGGCTGTGTCTTGTTAAGCTGACTTGCTTCCAGCATTTAGCACAGTGCATGGTATCCAGTTGGTGCTCAACAAATATTGATTGAATGATGACCCAACACATGACTCCATTGAAGCCCAAGTCAAGAAGTTTGAATTTTATTTTGCAGATAGTAGGAAACCACTAGAAGGTTTTGATCAGGGGAATAATAGAATTGGAGCTCTCCCTTTGGAACAGACCTTGGCCATCGGTGCATGGGGTGGACATAGGGTCCCTAAAAACAAGAGACCTAGTTAGAATGTTCTTGTGACAGTCCTAATTTGGAGAAACTGAAATCCAGAACAAGATCAAGGAGAGTAAAATAATAGGACTTCAGGGCCAGAATGGTGAGCTAAGATGAGGAGCTCATGAGGAGAAAGGGCTAAGACTCATTTTGGCCAAGGGATGCTACGGCATTCAAAAAGACATGCTCTGTTCTGCAGTTGGAATTCTGAGACCAGAGCCAGGCCAGAGTGGAGAAGAGTAGATGGGAGCATTATTCCCACTACATTGAGCTGGGAGTAAGAGAAAGTATTCTGTAGGTGATTTAATTAATGCATCTACCAGAAAGCATGGACAGAATTTCAAGGTGATACCTGCCAGTGGTGACTGCAAGAAAACTTAACCATAGAACAGGGGGATGCTGTCAGAGGGTTTGGAAACAGAGCCAAGAAAGAGTTAAGAAGACCGTCTCGTGATGTGGCCACATAGCAGGATAACGAAGGCATGATCTACCTGCCAGCATTCCCCTTAGGTAGAGACAAGGTATAGATAGAAAATCTTTTTTAGCTCCCAGATGCACATTTGCCACTATTTTTCCTGACGTGGACTTTCTGGTTGAGCATTTGATGTCATAGATGTCCTGAGGCCCAGGTTCTCTACATGGCTTCTCCACAGGTCACAATACTTCATTGGCCCATATTTTCTTCTTCCATAAAATGGAATTTCTACCATATGGATCCTGACCTTCCTTCTACTCTTAGCATTTCAGCCCAGCTTCAAGCATGAAACAGTGTTCAGCTTCTGTTCAACAGCACAACCTCCTAACCCATAGGCAATGAATAAATACTTTGATCTCCTTCAACCTGTATGCCCTGTAAAACTTATACTTCACCCAGTTCTTTCTGTTTTATTTTGAATCTTTTTTACTGCCCAAGATGAATCAGCAGCAGCTTCGCACTAGTCATGGGGCTGCTGAAATAAAACAAAAGTATCTGGTTGCCCCGTCACCATGAATGGATGTTTATAGCTTCTTCCCAGCCTTGTTTCCTGCCTGGTCTCCCCCAGAATTATGCTCTCTGTATATGGAAATAACATTCTCCTCAACACAACTCATTTCAAATGTAGAGAGGAAGGAAGGGGACCCAGTGAATTATGATTACCTGAAATGTTAATATGTCTTAGGTCCAAATATGGTAGCCTCTCTGAACTCCACATTCTTTGGCCAGTTTGACAAACTGCACTTATCTCATCCATTTCCAGGACATAAGTTCTCCATTTTCAACTCTATAATAAAGCAGGGAACATGCAGAATGTGCTTTAAGTAATTATATTATCTCCAAACTGAAGATCTTAAGGCTGAAGATAAATGGGATATTGTCTTTGGAATATCCTCCCTGTTAAAAGATGTAAGATGGTGAATTCATAACATTTGCAAAGCTAAAGGATAAATGTGAAGTGCCTGTAACTTTATAAAATTTTACGTGTACAGGATAATTTTACCTACTCTTTGAGCTACTAAGCAGTTAGTACCTTAAATGGCCTGGGATGATTTCAATTCAAAGGGGTATTTGATTATTTGACTACTTTGAAACTTGAGAAAACACATGAATAAGAAAGAACAGACAAATTAGTGTTGATATTAACTCTTACTTAGAGTTATCCAGTATAAGATATCGAGGTGGAATGGATTTATGTGCGCATTTTTTATGAGAACAACAGCAACAAAACCCAAAAGTTATCTTAATTTAATTCATATTAGACTATTTGTTGTTGCCAAAACATGGGAAATAAGCCCATTTTCAAAGTTCCTTCAAAAAAACAAAAAATGTATAATGGGTTTACTAAGTAAATCAGTCATTTAACATGCCAGAATGTAATTCTGCGAATTATTTCTTCCCTCTCCAATGCACCAAAATCTTTGTTTTTGGGAATATGCTTTGCTTGTGACCTTCAAATATACTGAAATTTTCTTTCAAGGTTGAGTGAAAAATACTGATCTTTATCTTCTTAAAGTTCCTCCTTGGACCAACTTGCTTTTTCATTTCTATTAAGCAATGGTAGGTGCACTTGCTGGGTTGAATGGCTGGGTCAACAGGCTATTTTAGAATCAAGGTGCAGAATCTGAGGGGATGGGTCACAGAGGAGTGTGGGAGTTGCAGCAGGCATGACCCTTGGTTGAGATACCCAGCATTGGCTCTTTCTTCTCCATTGTCTGTGAATGGAGCAAAAAAAAAAAGGAAGAAAAAAATGTACACACATCAGAGAAATGCTTAGATAGGTCAGTTACAGAAAGTCATTTAATTTCTTAGCACTTCGCTTTTCCCATTGGTGAAACGGTGGTGATGACCAACCCCTCTGCCGTACGGTGTGATATTATAATGTCTGAAACATACTTCCTTTAATATGGCGCATGCTTATTTTACAATATTCCCATTTCCTCACAGGCTTATTGTTTTGTTTCTCTATAGTGTCTCTTTATGTTCCGCATCCAGCTAAAGGCAGTTGTCCTATGGTATCTCTTTCCTAACTGGTTTATTCTTGTCTTAAAGACAATATTCAGATTTTCCCACAATCAGCTCCCTTTTTCTCAGGATCTCTGTGTCTCAGACACAGATATCAAGCTAAACCCCAGATACTTATTCCTAAGTAGAAGACTAGCTTATGTTTGTGGTTACAGAGGCACTCTGTATTTAACAAAAAGGTCTGGCATTTCATCAGCCTGCAAAAGTGAATTGAATGGAATTTTCAGAAAATAAGGTTAAACAGAGTTGGAAAACCAAGCATTTGCCCAGTTGGAGGAGCCTGTCATCGCCACCAGCAGGACCTCCCTGGGCCAGTGCCTGCCTTGACATTCTCACTGCTGAATTTACCGGAAGGACCTGAAGCCTTGGACTTCATCTTGAACATCTACCATGGGCAGAAAGGACCCAGCAGAGAGAATATGATGACAAATCTGAAACGTATCTCTCCCACCCTCGCACTGTTTTTTTGTTTTGTTTTGTTAACAATTTGGTCAAAAGGAAATTAAAATCTGAATAAAAACAGGAGAGAGAGAAAAGAGAAGAGTGTGCAAATTTAAGAATGTGTTACTTCAGATAATCTTCACATGAGGTTATGTGCACAGTAAGTCATCACCTGAGAAATGCAAATATTAAGAATGTTAAAATTCTGCTTTCATCCTACTGAACTTGAGAAGTTAAACATAGTGAAACCCCAGGGGAGGGGCCCCGGGTAGCCCTGTAGGTGATGCCATGCATAGGTCCAGCCTTCGACAGAACAGGGAATGCATAAGAACTTTAAAAGTGATCACACTCTTTCACTGATAATACCATTTGAAGAAAGTATCCCAAGGACACTGTCTAATGGCGGGGGTGGGGTGGGGATAGATGCCCTTAGCAATCCTATTTGTAATTGTAAAAACAGGAAGTGCCCAAGCCACCCACAGTATGGGACTTGCTAAAGAATCTTGGAGAATATGCTGTGGCTTGATGACTATTCATCAATAGTTATTGGTTATACAGGGGCTTGCAGATCATGTTCGGGACCTAAAGGTTATCGTATAGACAGGTAGAACTGTTTTAAGCAGAGATTGGCACAACAAAGGGCTAAGGGGAAGAGTGGTTGTGGGCAGTTGACTTGGCTGGCGTTCAAGAGCAATGATGGTGACCTGAAGTAAGATGGGATCAGCAGGGAGAGAGGGAGGATGCCAGGAGCATATAGAAGGCAGAGTCTGAGAGTCTTGGTGACTGATTAGATGTTAGATGAGAGAAGTAGAGGAGTTAAGTAAACATGACTCCTGGGTTTCTGGTCTGAACAACTGGCATTCACTGTACTAGGAAATACCATGTGGGTTGTAAAGACTTTCACATTCAACATATTAACCGTGTGGTATCTGTAGGTCATGCAAGAGGGAAGTATCTAGGAGATAACTGAAGGTTCTAGAGTTGAGAAGAAATGCTGGCTTGAGTAGATTTAGCATGGATGTGCTGACAGAGGCCATGGGAGTAGATGAGATTACCAGAGAGAAAGACTAGTGGGAGATCAGGAGCCTTACTGTTACAGGGTTGGAGGAAGTTGAAAGAAAACCAGGAGGGGTAGGAATGTCCCAAGCCATGAAGTATTTTAGAAGGAGGCTGATAGTGAACACTACTGATGAACATTGCTGAAAAGCAGAGTCCCCAAGTACTGACCATTGCCCTCTGGTTTGACCACGAGGAGGTCAGCAGTAGAAGCAGAGGGAAGTGGCAAGAATAGAGTTGGACAGCTTCATGGCCGAGCATGGCTGTGCTGGGACCAGAGAACCAGGAGGAGTACCTGGAGGGAAAGATGGGAACAAGAGATGGGTGTGTGTGTGTGTGTGTGTGTGTGTGCAGAAAACAGGAAAAACTGGACATTGTTTAAATGCCAGAGGGAAGAATCCCGTAGAAAGGGGTTGAAGATACAATTGTGAACTAGGAGAGAGAGAGAGAGACTGAGCTAGAAATGTCTATGTGAAATGATGTCAGCCGGGAAAACACTTTTTCAATACATATGAATGTGACTTCATGAAACTTGTATAGGCGCTTTAAATACAAAAGTGTTGAAGCAAAGCAAATGGTTTCCAGATTTTTTGAGACACGTCTGTGAATAATTACCAGATCACAAGGGGTGCCATCTATTGAGCCCACATTATCGCAGACGTGGGGCTGGTGCTTGTTCATATCATCTCACTTGATCTTCATATCAGCCCTGCCAAGTCTGTGGTATTATTCTCGGTTGAGACAAAAGAATGTTTCACTAAGCGTGGAGTTAAGCCTCACAGAGGAAGAGTTTTTGCCTGAGGGCTTGCAGCTGACAAGGGGGACCTGGGGCCTCTTGCCCCAGAGCCCGGGCTCTTTCCTCAGAAGGAAAGAAACCTTAACCCCACCACCCCTTCCAACAGCATCTGTCTGTTCTCAGTCTTCAGAGACACCAGGAACGTTGATAAGACAACTTGTGGCAGGTTTGTTCAGTCTTGCAACTATCCGACGGAAATAGATCACAATACAATAATAGAATTTCTTATTCCCAGAGTGGATGCCTGGCTTTTCACATCGGGATCACCACTACAGAATTACACGTGTGTTTAGTCTGTGGGTTTCTGTGTTGTAGAGGTGCGTGTTCATCCATGTGCGTGTGTGTGCACGCACCCGGGGGGATAGCTAGGTTTCATGGGACCTGAAGCTTATAATTTGGGGGACACGGATGGTTTTAGGGCTCTTCCCAGGAGTCTATGCGGGTGAAAGCCCTGCAACTCACTAGCTTCCTGGGAGCCCCCGCTCTGTACATATATGTGTCAACGTGAACCACGCACGTGTGCATGAAGATACAGAGAGAAACCAACAATAGGTCTTGTCCCTTAAACAGGAGCCTTGGTTCCCTTGCAACTTTTGCAGTTAGCAGTAGATATTGCTTTTATGGGAAGACAGAGACGATTTACCACGAATCAAATGGGCCAAGAATTTTTTGACAAGTGCCTTATGAATTCAAGCCAGTGGTCATCAGCTAAGTTAGATATACAGTGCTAGGGCTCATGCTCTTTATTTTCAGCAAGCAAGTAAATGTAACTTATTTTTTAATCTTTTTTTATTCCAGAGATCTTTTTGTTAATACTACTTTTTAGATGCGCTCTTCCGTGTAGGTACGAACATTTTCAAGGGTACCCAGAGAACAGCCTTGGGGCTGGAGGGAATCGGAGGCAGTAGAGAAGGGAGAGGATGGGAGAGGGGGCACGTCTTTATTTATTTAGAAAACTGTTGTAGACAAGACACATGCTCTGTGTTGTTCCAGAGCCAAGACTAGGAACTGAGGTACACGAGTTTGCAGGGGAGGCCAAGTTCCAACTCAACAGAAGAACTTTCTATCAACTAGAGCCGTCCAAAAATGGTTTGCTTGTGTTTGTGGCCGGCCGCCCATCCCTGGAAGTACTCAGCCAAAGCTACTTCTTGGCAAGGGAAGGGGAGGCAGGGGACTTCTACTGAACACAAGTTCGAGTCGATCTAAGTAACCTCTAGAATCCTTCCTAAAATTCCAAGCTATTATCAGGCACACACTATTACTGCCAACCACACATCCCCAGGCTGTGCACCGTAAGTTGGTTTCTCCCCCATAGTATTGATGCCTTTGTAAGCCAGCCACATTCCCCAACTGAGCCCCTGGTTGCTGAGGAAACATATGTCTGTGAATGGACTGATCCATCTATGGCCATCATTTACAGTCTTCAGAATCAATTTTTTCCTGGCTTGGGACGTGGGACCTTTTGCCCATGCTCACACCCATTAGTCAGCCATCCCAGGTGGCATTTAGGAATGTTATCTCACTAGTTCTCATCCCGGGCTTATGGTTTAGGGAAGGAACTGGCAGAATTCCATTTGGTTCACCCCTCCCCTGCTTTCTCTTGCACACTGAGACATGAACCTTGTCTGCCCGGCTCCCTTTGCCAGCTTTGGGATGAGAGGCAGAAGAGAGCCAGCACTGAGAGAGTCCGGGGAGGGGGGCGCCTATCAGCCTTTCTGGGGGCTTGCCCTCCAGGCCCAGGGGAAGAGTTCAGCGGGAGGGGTGCAGAGAAGCCAAGATGGGTAGATGGCCTCGATTAACCTTTGACCTTTCTGCAGGGGGAACAGAACAATGACCGTGACCCAGACACTCCTTTGTTCTCCCTAAGAGACTACCTTAAGGGTCTACAGGTCTGTCCTACATGCTGTCATAATATCAATAAGAACAGTGATGATGGCAGGGAGAGCGGAGGTCACAAAAACAGTTCCTGTTTGCTGAGTTCTTGCTGATTGCTAAGCCCTGTGATGAGCTCATCCCTTCCTCACACGGATTCTATAACGTAGATGCTGTTAACATGGCCGTTTTGTAGACCAAGGAACTGAGGCCTCCAGAGGGCAAAGGACATGCCTAAGACCCTAGTCTGACTCCAGAGCCTAGACTCTTCCCCATTCTGCTTTGTGGCCTCGCTTTCTGGATGTGCTTAGAGAAATGGAAACACAAAACAGAAGTGACCTGCCTGGACTTGACTCAGCAAACAGCGGAGCTTCCGGAGCCCCAGGAGTGACCCCTGAGGAGAGGGTGGCACGTAACACGTGCAGCAAGCACGCCTGCTCTAGGGGCTTCGCCATACTCCGTCGTTGAACCCACACAGCAGACTTGGAAGGTAGATGGCCTTTGCCTTTCACAGGGAGGTTAGGGACATGTTCAAGGTCACCAGGCCCAGAGGGTCAGAGCGGCCTACATCTGCAAGTCTGTGTCTTCCCCACATCAGCCTGCCTCTCTGAGCGAGCAAAGTTGAACACCCTCACAGACACTAAATTTATATTTCCTGGCCTCCTCTTCCAAAATGGATGCACTAATTACTGGCCATTTTTTTTAGTAATACTAATCATCAGGAACACATTTTTCAGTGTTGCGTTCTCTCTTTCTGCGTACTACCGAAATAAAGCATTGCTCAAACCCACAGGATAAAACCCAGCGGGTGTGAGGCCATGTAAATTAAGGAAAGTTCAGGAAGACATTACACTACACCAAAAGAAACAAAGTGTTGATTAGGGACTTATTTTTGTAAGCGATTAAAATATGAATCATTAAAATAGGACTGTATTTCAGGCTCTGTATCCTCCTCTCGTCAGAGACGACATTACCATGACTACTAGGTTCAGATTAGAAGTGCTCCAAGCTTTCCCAGCTCAGAAAATGCACTCGTGTGTGCCACGGTTCTACCTTCCATAGAACATTCTTCCAAGTCTGGAGCGGAACCCCTCTGCATCCTCTCGCTCATGTCATCATCAGGAAATGCCCAAATGACATGCTTGCCTTCAGCTCTTTAAAGTCTTCTGCTTTATTGAATCCTAATAATAAATAGTGTCACTAAGTCATACTTAATACCACCCAAACTCGAAGGTGGAGGAAGGAACAAAGTCAAAATAAAGATACCAAGGCCTCTAAAGAATCACTTAGAACAGAACATCCTTGAACTTCATTCGGTACAAGGGGTCTGCAGAAAGAAAAGAATTAATATGGAGCGTTTCTCAGGTTCATACAGAATTTAAAAGAAAAAAATAATTTAGCAATAGCCCAAAATATGCAGTTAAATTAAGTTGTTAATTAAAGTATCTGTTAAAAATGGCTAAAATTAGAGACAAAAGCCCATTATTTGGTACAATTGCTGATTGCATATCTGTATGTGGAAGGGCGTAGGGGGACAGTCAGAAAAGCCTGTGGTATTTTAAAGATTAATCACCCACCTGCATTTTTGAACTTGGATCTAAGCCAGAGGGGTGGGACAAGACCATGGCAGGTTTGGGGGGACTTTTTTGTGGTTTGGGCTTTTTTATTTTCCCCCTAATTAACTACTCAGTGGACACTTTAAATACCAAATATATCAGAACAGAGGGCCCTAACTCAGACCAGCCCCTACCAACCTCCTCAAGGGGCTGACATCTAGAGATGATCTTCTGGAGACGGTAGAGCTTTGGAACAATGCCTGTGTGTATTTTTAAAGGAGGTAAGCATCCCAGAATGTGCCAGTTCTTTAGAGGGTATCTTCACTAGTTAGCTCCTCTGACCGGACTTGTGCATTTTTTTTGTCCTCATTCTCTTCCTGCCTGGGATTAGGGTGGGTTCAAAAGGCAATTTTTTTTTTTTTTTCTGTTGGAAGAGCTCTCTAAAACATTAAAAATTTTCATACTAGTGACTGCATAATCCTTCTTTAGTTAATCTGAAATGCAAGCAAAGATTGAAAAGAATATTTTTCCACAAGAATAATAGCAATAAATTGGAATCATTGAAATGTCCAGTAAAGTCTGGTGCATCCCCGTGATGGGCCCTCATTTTGAAGCTAGTGGAGCAGGAAAAAGAGAGATACAAAACTAGGACAAGCCTGATTCTAACTCTAAAACCATAGATGGATGGTGGGAATAGGACTTTTTTATCTCAGCAATAGGATTATGGGTGATTTTTGTTTTCTTTCTGGTTTTTTTAAAACTTTAAAAAAGTTTTTAAAACTTTTTTCATATATTACTTGCACAGTTTCAAAAGTCCAGTGAAAAAAACAATCACATCCCTCCAACCCTCTGAGTGTCCCCCGTGTGCTCAGGGGGGTGGGTAGCACGTGGACCTGGCTCGCCGTACGTCTTCAGTCCAGCACCACCCAGAGGGTCGAAGCTCAGACTGTTCACTGAAATATTCCCATTGCTCTAATTCTCTTTCCTTTTTCTTTCCAGGTGATGTGCTCTATGAACTCCTTCAGCATATTCTGAAGCAGAGAAAACCTCGCATTCTTTTCTCACCGTTCTTCCATCCTGGAAACTCTATACACACACAGCCAGAAGTCA
The DNA here is from genome assembly GCF_964662115.1 of Mustela nivalis. Lineage (NCBI taxonomy): Eukaryota > Metazoa > Chordata > Mammalia > Carnivora > Mustelidae > Mustela > Mustela nivalis. Next base: position 54,681,293 of record NC_139026.1, read on the forward strand.
TCCTGCATCAAAACCATGAAGAAGGTACCAGAGGAGGCTTTCCTTTCCTTGTGTGAGGTTTAGACAATCCAAGGGATGCCGTTGTTTATTTGATAAGTTGTTCTTATCCACGTCATTCATTTGTCCTTGAACCCACATGTGTTGAGTGCTCGCTATATAGAAGACACCAAGGGAAACGCCGAGATGGAAGAGAGGGACTCTTGGTTCTCTTCTTGTCCTAAAGAAATGAGCTACAAGGTTGAGTATCAGAGCATAGCTGTAAGTCAGTGGGAGGGAAAATTAGATCCCGGCCCAAGCATCAGGGTCAGCTTCATGAAGCAGGCGGTTCTGGAGGCTTCCTTGCTGGCCCAGCAGAGTTCTGGTAAGCAAGGATGAAGTGGGGAGCCCTTCAAGCAGAGAGAACAGGTAGGATGGAGTGAGTCCCTGAAGTAAGAGAGGCCTCAGATGAATTGGGTTATAAGGCTTATCGCCCCCACCCACCCACAACATTTGTTCTAGAAACTGTCAAACAAGAACGATTTCTCCCAAATAGATAGAATGAAATAAATAAACCCCTGTGAGCCATTCCCCCATTTCAACAGCGATCAACATTTTGCTTTTGCAGAGCTAGTCCAAGCCGGTTATATTGCACCCAGAATGGAGAGGGCTTTGATGAAGGACAGTAATGGCGGAGGGGGGTCTTTGAAAATTTGTGAGTAGAGTGTAATAAAAGCTGGGGGAGCAAGACAGACTCAAAGCCCGTGAACTCTGGTGGACCAGGGGTTCCTGCTTTGTGCACCAAAGGCGGTTTCTTACAATGTGCTCAGCCTAGGTGCCTACGTCAGATGTGCCTGGTAAGCCCCAGCAGTCCTAAAGACACCGGTAGGAAACAGAAACAAAAGACCAGACTTGAACAGTGCCTCTGGACATCATTCCAAAGCATGTGTTTGAGTGCAGATCTAGGTTCTCAAAATCTTCCTTGGTGCAGCGATGCCTTGTGCCTCCGAGAAGCGTGATGATCATTTGCATGCTGCTGGGTTAAACAACAGACCTGGGGACACAGAGTAACACTTTTCAATGTGTCCTTTCTCTTAGGACCGGATTTCTCGGGGCCTCCAAGCCTGGTTCCTTGGGGTGTTTCCTTACATTGATTGCGCCTCCTCAAGAGCAGGGCCCATATTTTTGTTTTGTTTTGTTGTTGGCAAATTAAAAAATGAGAAGTTATTTGTTTTCTTAATTAACACTTCACAAAAGAGAGCCTGACTCCGGCGACCGCCATCCTTTCCTTGTGCCAAGTGGCTCACAGCAGGCCCCCCCTTGCTTTCGTGAGGGAGAATAAACGAGTGGCTCTTGCCTGCTCCCTGCCTGTTTCTCTCATCCTTTCTTCCCCCGGCTTTACCCTTGCTTAATTTAGCAGCTGCCTCCCCTTCCCACCATCCCCCAATTCGGTTTCTCTGTTCTTTTACTCTTCCTGCCATGTACATTTCCGGCTTGCATAATAGCCAACATCTATGCCAGAAAAGAGGAGGTGGGTTTACTGAAGCTTAACATTAAGGCAAGAATCATATTATGTAGCTTGCCTCCTTGGATACAAAAGGTGTGTGATGGGCTTTTTTTTTTTTTTTCTTGTCCTCCTGTCTCTCTCTCCTGTACTCATTATTTAAAAAAAAAAAAAAGAAAGAAAAAATCCCATTTGGAATTCCTAGTCCTCTTTTTATTCCCAAATGCATTTGGAAGCTTACGGTCTCTCACTGCACATGCTTCCGCCTTGAATTGACTCAGAAGTAGGTGTTTGTTGGTGTTCTCGTTTGCAGGAGCTAATCAATAGAGAAAGCCAGGCTGACTCTCAGAGCTACCCTCAGACCAAGTAAATACAGATGTGCTGCTTCGTGTGCCATAACAAGCTTTGTATGCTTTCAAGCGTTAGGATGTCAGTGGCGGTGACTCCGTAGGTAAAAGGATGATGCTAATGAGACCAAAGTCAAGGGCTTCATCACCCTGGGGACCAGTGAGCTCAGCCTCAGAGCCGGTTCTTAAAAGTAGTGTGTTCTCAGAGACCATTCTTTAAAGCCATCAGCCAGGACTCAAGACCGGAGAATCCATGCCTGTTTAGACACGGCACATTCTCTCAGGTGAGCAGGTGGACACGTGAGAAAGGAAGTTTAGGTCTTTGTTGGATGGTATCAGCGGAGAAGAGCTTTGCGGGGCATGGAGGTGACATGCACAGGCCACCTGTCACCCGACTACCCATGATGACAAGGGGACCCTTCAGAGAGGAGAATCAGCCAGTACGAGGTCCCTACTTCCAGAAACCTCCACCTCATTCCTTTTTCTCCACCAAAAAGAAAAACTATCCAGCTCAATGGGACCGGTCTGTAGAATTAATGCCACTTCCTTGTGAATGGTAGAACACTAATATGGACATTTGTGAACGTACAGAAAGATCCTGGGGGGGGGGGGAGATCTGTAACGTGAGATTATACACATTGAATATGCTGTCCCTTGGGGTCTGTTCCACATCACTGAGGGCACAGTCCTTTGTAAAAGTGTGTTGCCATTGACCTGACACAGAGCTAATATGACAGGAAGGAGAGCAGGAACATTCCAGAGGAGAGCAGACGTGGCCCCTCATTGACCTGACACAGAGCTAATATGACAGGAAGGAGAGCAGGAAGATTCCAGAGGAGAGCAGATGTGGCCCCTCGGCGGCCTGGCACAGTGAGGCATGCAGAGGGACGTGTGCAAAGACAAAGCCTCATTTACCCCCTTCCCCGCGACTGCCCCTCATCACGGCCGCTGACTTAACCGGTTCAGACCTTCATCATTTCACAACGGTAATTGAGATCCCAGTCCAAACACATCTTGTTGAATCTAACAGCAGTTCCCCACGCAGCCCCTGTGAGTGCCTGACATTGAAATCTCACCGTCCTCCCAGGCAGCCGTGTGGCAGTGCCCGGAGCCAGGAATTGGCTTCGAGGCTCCCCTCCAGACTCTGAAGGGTGAGGTGGGCTATCCCACGAAAGCCAGTTACCCTTTCTTTTGTTAACAGTCGTTAATCTCTGTGTTGTACACGATTCTGAAACCGTGTGGTGCCTGGGGTGCAGCAGTCGTCCACTGACTGCCCAGATCTAGGAGAACCAGCATGGGCACCCTCTTCCCTAACTGACTTTTGAGAATAGAATACAGTATTCTACAAGGAAGGCAGCCTTGTAATCTCTCACCCATACCGAGCCACTGTGGCAGGGAGACAGGATTCCTCCAGCAGGTAAGCCAGGCAATAGGCACAAAGCAGGACCATCCCGGACCACCTGGCAGGCACAGTCAGCTTCGATCATATTTTTTAAAGGATGGGGTTTGGAAGTTGGGAAACCAGGCTCGAATCCTCTATTCTGCCAGGACAAAGCGTAAGGGCAGACTTTCTCTTCTCTGGCCCTCAGTTTCCCCAGTTGTGAGACAGGGGTTAGACCAAATGTTCTCAGATCTCCTACACTCCCAAATCCTACATTCCCTCCAAAGTCTGGGTCTCTCTGGGTGATCGGAAGATGAATGGACCCATTCTCTACCTACCATCAGGGTCTTGGGCAACTAAAATCCGGAAAATCTAAAGTGTGTTTCACTTGGTGTTACTCAGAATCAGTGAAACATCTCTTCTGTCCTCCCTTGTCTCACCTTCCTGGGACCTGCTGGTAATATTACCCCTGTTAGTGGTCAAACCAAGACTGGCACCATCCCTTTATCTCATGACCGAAATCCAAGTGGATTCCTTTTCTTTTATTGTTATGACTCATTTTATCTGCATAATATGAATGAGTTAGATGTTAGGTAGATAGGTTTTTTTTTGTTTTTGGGGTTTTTTTTTTTAAGATTTTATTTATTTATTTGACAGAGAGAGATCACAAGTAGATGGAGAGGCAGGTAGAGAGAGAGAGAGAGGGAAGCAGGCTCCCTGCTGAGCAGAGAGCCCGATGCGGGACTCGATCCCAGGACCCTGAGATCATGACCTGAGCCGAAGGCAGGGGCTTAACCCACTGAGCCACCCAGGCGCCCCTAGGTAGATAGTTTTATAGGAAGGAGACAAAACCAAATAATGATACTGTTTCTTTCACCAAAATGAGGAGGTAAAACATCTTTAGAAATTACAGATCAGCAAATGATGATAAAATAAATATATTTTGTCACCCACAGTTATAATATCAACTACTTTTGACACCTTAGATTCTAAAATCAGTTACTTCTAGCTCCTTTGGAATAATTACAAGAAAGATTTGGCCCCTAAGTATATATTCGATCTCCAGTGGCCCTACTGGTGTTAAAACTACTTGCATATGATTCCCTAAAAGCTCATTGAGCAATACAAAATATGCTTCCAGTTGAGCTAGTCTCCAAATGTGGCCAGCTCCACAGAGTTACCTTGTCGGACTAGATAGGCCCCAGTCCGTAGAGCGAAGGAACAAGAGTCGCATTGATCCTATGCTCTCATCCCAGGACCCCTGTGGGCGACCCCCTTATAATATACATCAGCTCTCTAGACACACCCTCTCATGTGTCTATCTAAGAGAGTGGGAGGTGATTTTTAATGACTTTCATTTGGAAATATTCACACATGCAGTGTTGTGATTGATTGTGTTGTGATGCAACATTGGATACCCTTTGAAGACACATGTGTTGCTCGGGGAGGAGCTCTGTCACTTGGTGGATATGGAAATCATAAGTGAGATGATAGTGAGAACCCTCAAGCGCCGAAACAGCAGACCTCAGTTCTCTATCCAGCCATACATGGAAATGGCCCAGAGAATAGAGAGGAGTCTTTTCTCTGTGGGGAGCAAGGAGGGTGCCATGCATTCTGCAATAGCCCAGGGATTTTCATCTTTGGGGTTGCTTTATTGAGAGAAATGTTTCCCCCCCCCCCACCCCCAAGCCCCTCTACTGCCAAATCCAAGTGCCTAAAGACTGCTTTGGAGGAAGGAAATCTTACACAATTTTAATGAGAAAATTAAAGAAGATGAGGTGTGTGGATTTGCTTCGTAGGAACAAAGTAATAGCTAACATTTATGGTGTGCCAGGCCCTGTTCTAAGCTCTTAGGTGTCCAGATTACTTCATCTTCATAACTACCCTATAAAGAAGGTACTGTTATCCCCGTTTTACAGATGAGGAGACAAAAGCTAAGAGCCTCCAGATCACACAGCTACCGAGTAGCAAAACTGAGACTTAGCCCTGGGTCCACTTAGCTCTCATGCCCATGTTCATTCCATTGCAGCAGGAATGAGCCAACCAAAATAGCATTTTTGTTCATCTGTTTTGTGCAAACACCCTGAAAACAGGACAAAATACGGAGCAGTGAGTGGAATTGGGGAGATTAAGAGGCCAAGCCAGGTCCCCTGACCAGGGTGTGGTATGGCAGATGCCAGCAAACCTGCTTATAATTTTTCTGCCTCATGGTACTGGACCCTGGCAAATCTAAACAGACTAGCAAAAAGGTCAAAGATCACTTTTTTTTTTAATTTATTTATTTCAGGGTGTCTGGGTGGCTCAGTTGACTAAGCCACTGCCTTTGGCTCAGGTCATGGTCCCAGAGTCCTGGGATTAAGTCCCATATCAGGCTTCCCCTGCTCTGCAAGGAACCTGCTTCTCCCTCTCCCTCTGCCTGCCACTCCCCCTGCTTGTGCTCTCTCCATCTCTCTCTCTCTATGTCAAATAAATAAATAAAACTGAGTTGTGCTTGGGACTTTCTCCCTCTCCCTCTTCCCTAACTGACTTTTGAGAATAGAATACAGTATTCTACAAGGAAGGCAGGGGAAGAGCAGAGGGAGAGGGAGAAAGTCCCAAGCACAACTCTGTACTGAGCGCGGAGCCCAGCACAGGGCTCGATCTCCCAACCCCAAGATCATGACCTGAGCCGAAACAAGAGTTCAGACACTTAAGCAACTGACCCACCCAGGTGCCCCATCAAAGATGACTTTGGAGACACCAGTGTACGTCTGCCATTCATAGTGTCAAAAACTCACACTGATTCGGAGTGAATTAACCCACTGTGGATCTGTGACTGCCTCTGAATGAATGGACTTAGCGTAAAGAAAATACCCCAGCCCGTGAGAAATGTGAGTTCAGAGTCTGGCACTGGCTTCTGAGAGTAGAGGCTGTCCTCCCCCTTGGGAACCAGCTGGGTGCTGGTCACTCCTTGGGAGCTGATCCTTCAGTATAGCTGCTAAAGAGGCACCAGAGTAGATAAAGTTTGGAGCTGATCCAAGCAACCTGTTACAGGTGGTTGTAAAAACTTCCTTGAATCTCTAGTCTTGCTGGGATCATATTGACAATTAAAGTGTCAAGGAGGGGCACCTGGGTGGCTCAGTCAGTTAAGCGTCTGCTCTTGGCTCAGGTCATGATCCCAGGGTCCAGGGATCAAGTTCCGCATCAGGCTACCTGCCCACTGGGAGCCTGCTTCTCCCTCTTCCTCTGCTTGCCGCTCTGTCTGCTTGTGCTCTGTCTGTCAAATAAATAAATAAATAAAATATTTTTTAAAAAAAACAAAAAGTCAAGGAGGCCATTGGCTGGGCTTTGACATTGATGTTAGTCTCATAATGCATGATGGAACCAGAGAGCATAATGGGGGTTGTGTGTGTACACGCGCACACACGCTTTGGGTTCTAATCCCCGCTCCCCCATTTACTGGCTGTGTGACTTTAGGCAAGTTACTTAACTTCCTTGTGTCTCAGTTTCTACCCAGAAAAGAAGGATAATGTCAGTACTTTTTGAATGTGATTGATACAAGAATCGCGTTAATATGGAAAATGCCCTCAGAGCAATAGCTGTCACAGAGCAAGTACTCACTAAATGTTATTCATTACCATTATTTGGTATCTCTCACCATTGTTGGGTTGAGATTTTTTCCTTCATCTTGTCTTTTAAACCTAAAACAATATTGAATGGTGATTAAAGACACAAAACATTTACCACCTTAGCCACTTTCAAGCTTTCGTGCAGTTCAGGAGTGTTAAGTATATTCACGTTGTTGTGCAGTGGTTGGTTTTATTTCCTACCTCCAATCCCAGTGTTCCGAACTATTCCCATTCTCGTGACCAAGTGCACTTTGTGCAAACACTGCATGTGTGCGTCCCGGAAGTCGGATGGGCCCGCTGCCTACCCACGCCATGATACCAGGACTCTCCTTCATGGATGAACCAGGTCCCTCTGTTCCATTCTGTGGGAAAACATCAAAAGTGCCCAGCTTGGGGCCCAGCCATTTTGAAAAGGAGCAGTGTTTATGCTTTGGTATCCTGCGGTACCTGGCACACGGTAGGCCCTCCATGACCCTTTTGGGAGACGTGTGTCTCCTCTCACACGCAAGAACCCTAAGATTAACCTTTTGTGCCCACTTTCAATTCAGGCATTCTTGGATCTGGCTGGAGATAATGAGGTTCCAGCAGACTAAGACCAGGCCCTGATCTTGACTTCCTGTTTCCCCAGGGCACGAGGTACCACCACTTCCCCTCGCTCCCCACTTCTACTCCCCTCTAACTCCTCCACGCCTCTCTAGGGCCTCTTCTTCCTGCCTCACTTCCTGTATTTCAGAGTCTGGGGCAGCATGACCTTTTACCCTCTGACCCTTGTCCCCAGATGTGGCACTTCATTGTGATGGGAAAGTGTGGGGGCCCTGGGTTGATGGCCAGAGCCTCTTCATCCATTAGAAGGGGGCCTCAGTGTGCTTCAAGGAGGACCCGTTCACTTTCCTGCCTCCTCTGGCTTCCTCCAGTCCCATAGAGGCTGCTTTTAGCCCAGGCGCTAGCTAGCTCCTTGAAGCCAGAAGTTTCAGCGCCAGAGATCCCTAATATGCATGACTAACTCTCCCCAGGTAGTCAGGAAGTTTTCAAGAAACTTCCTGGTTCCCCTGGGGAAGTGCTGTCTGAGCCCTTTGAGATAAGGGGCCTGGGGCAGTTTGGGTTCACCTCCAGAACAGGAAGCCCTCTGTGATCTCGCTCTTTCCCCTCTCCAGGGCTCCCACTGATCTCTGTCACCCTGAGCCCCTCCTTATAAATGATTCACAAGGTTTACACCACATGTCTAACTGGCTCATTTGAAATCGGGCCCATTGATTTCTTCATTCAGTTCTCTTGCGCGGCCCCTGTTGAGACCGAGGCCGGGCAGACTTGCTCCTGGGCTCTCTGGCACTGAGCTGTTGGCCGAGGCTAGAACACCGGGAGGCTGTCTCCCCCACGCCCGCCCCCCACCCCAGGAATACAGATTAAGATGCAGAGTCCTGCAAGTCACCCACTTTGTTGCCTTCAGCCTGTTTTTCAGCAAGTGCTTCTTAAACCAGGAGCTCACCTGGGGGTTATTGGTGATGAGCTCATATATCTGTGAATCGTAGACTGCAGGCCCCGGTGCTGTTCTTCTTGGGCCCTCCAGGGAATGTAGGGACCTTGGCAACTTGCTGAAGTGCGTGGGCTGAATGGGCAGGCAGAGGGTCACTGGAGGGTCTCAGTGGAACCTCATGGAAATGGAGCGTGGGGCAGAGCTGGGGGGTGTATTAGTGTGCCTTGGTGGCCGTAAGGGGGTGGGGCTTAAACAGAAATGTATTGCCTCACAGTTCTAGAGGCTGGAAGTCCAAGATCAAGGTAAGGGTGGGGTCAGTTCCTTCTGAGGGCTGGAAGATAGAATCCGTTCTGGGCCTCTCTCCTAGCTTCTGGTGGTTTGCTAGGCATCTTTGGTGTTCCTTGACTGGTAGAGCTCTGCCTTCACCTTCACATGGCATACTCCCTGTGATGGACTCTTAATTCAGCACCTTTTGCCTTTTGTGTGTGTATGTGTGTGTGTGTGTGTTTTGTTTTGTTTTTAATGTGTCTGCCTTCTCCATTAGACTGCGATATCCTTGATATCATATTAAAAAATATTATCCTTGTGTGGCAAAACATTCCCCTTCCAACCATGCAGTCTATGCCTGTCTACATGTCCAAATTCTTCTTTAAGTAAGGACACCAGTTATATTGAATGAGGGGCCCACCTGATTGTTATATGACCTTGGCTTAAGTAATGAAATCTGCAATGACCCTATTTTAAATAAGGTCACATTCTGAGGTACAAGGGGGTTGGGACTTCGGCATATGGATTGAGGGGTGCGGGGTGAGGCCAGAAGCACCATTCACCCCATCACAGGTTGGGGACAGAACCTAAGTGTGTGTAGAAAGTCTATTCTGAACTGCAGCTGAAGGCCTGGAGCATTTAGTTCTTTGTATTGTTTGTGGTTCCCACTAATCTTTTACAAATTCATGCTGGGAAGTGGTTCCTTCCAGAAGAATGTGGAACACGGTGGACTGAGGCCGATGAGTAAATTACCTGCTGGCTTGATTTGCATCTCCCGGACTAACTACTCTTCTCACCATCCATGGCCTTAGAGAAAGCGAGGTGGTGGAAATGTGATCCTGGGAAATGTGATCCTTCTTTGTGAGTTAGAAGCTTGAGCCTTTGCTCTACCCTGGATATTTCCTACTTAAAGCCCACGATTTTAACCAAAGGCAGTTTTTGTTGGTTTAAGTTTACTAGTTATTCATTCTTTACAACCTGATTAAATTGGGTCAAATTTTGATGACTTTCAAATAGACAAACTTTCCTAATAAGCAAAAGGAAAGAAGACAAGAAAAGGCATCCTTTTTTGCAATCCTCACACTGAAAGCCCTAATTTATTTGGGGCTGTTAGGTGGCAAGAAAGAATTTTTTTTTCGTATCTAAAAGAGGCCCACAAAGAGAAGGGTTTGGGGGTTAGAAAACACTTTCAACCAGAACGGGTTGCCTAGTAGTCCGAGGTCCTTCTCCCCACTTCTCTCCATGCCCACACTGACTACTTCACGCATGGCTTTACCCTCCCTCTTTCTTGCGCATTTCCCTCCCATATCAAGACCTTCAGACCAAGGGCAATGTGGATAATTTCCCAGCTCTCCAGCTGGGCAATTCACCAAGAACAAACCCAGACATCAAGGCCAGACCAAAAAAATCTTCTTGTTTTAGACAGAAGACTCCTACATCTGGGGGATTTAATGCACCCACTGTCCGCTCAGTGCATTTCCTGTGTCCGGAGCTTCTCTGCCTGCCGGCTCTGGTCTCATAAGTTTCCACATGCTGCTGCCAACTTCTAATAACAGGGGCAGCAGGGTAGGAACGTCAGCGCCTACTCCGTACGTGGGCGCATGCTTTGCAAACTGAAACAAAGCCGGGAAGCTCTCATTGCAGGCCTTTCAGCCTTGACAGTGCTTGTGCCCAGACCACCAGGAGCCTGGAATTAAATACCCTTGGATCCAGTTCTCTACCATTAATGTTATCAACTTCATCAAGTACTTCCTCTTTGAGTGGTGTCTGCAGAGAAGTAAATAAATCAAGCTTCTCCAAGTCCTGTTCCTGCCTGGACCCTGAGTCAAAAGTAAAATCTGAGTTGGATTATCCAGAGCTCTGTCTCCTTCCTTCATTGTTCCCAAAGATCTGGGCAGGAACAGAGAGTGAAATCTCTCCAGGACGTTACATCAGTTCCTCTTTTACCCTTGGCATGGAGATCCTTCCTCTCAGAGTCCACCCCGACTTCCTAAGGCTTGCCCTGAGTGCACACCCATACCCTGAGCCTTGAAGCCCGACACATCAAAGAGAGCCTTCACGTGACCAGACTCCTGGCCAACGCCTGTGTCTGTTTTGAAATTTGTAAGACAGGAAATGGATTCAGGAAATAGGGTTTTTCAGTACATGGTCTTCATCAACCTTAAGCATTTTTAAACCTTAATAAGCTTTTAAGTGAAGGGAGATAGTCTGTAAATAGCATTTAGAAGAAAATGCACAAAACTTGAAAACACAGCTGTCTTAGGTAGTTGCTTATCATGATCGTGTTCTATGACAGAGAAGAGATAAATTCGTTTTGGGGGACAGCAGAGTTAAGGTCCGTCATAGCCATGGAAAGAAAACTTGCCCTCATCCCCAAAAGATGGTAGGTCATTTCTATCATGCTCACGATCTCAGGCATTAAAATGAACTATATGGGCCTAATCAGTGACCGTATCCTGTAAGCATTTATTTGCATTTGGGTTTAAGTGAAGAATTTAGTACTTGTTATCCTAATCTTTATCCTTGCAAGGTTGACTGAGTTCTTTAAAAAAAAAAAAAGGAAAAACATTTTTTATAGTGGAAAATATCAAACTTAGGCAAAACTAGAGGGAATTACTTAATGAGCCATCACGTAGCCATCACCAGCTTCAGTGATCAACTCATGACCAATCTTGTTTCCTCTGTGCCCATACTCTCTGCTTCACGATCACGAATTAATTTAAAGCAAATTCCAGATACATAGTTTCATCTGTAAATATATCAGTACAGGTCTGAAAAGAGAAGGACCCTTTATAAAATTGTAATCACAAAGTTATCATATCACCTGAAAACTAACAGTTCTTCAATATCATCAAATGTCTTATTAATGTTTACATTTTCTCCAACTACCTCACATGTGCTTTTACAGTTTCCTTGAATCAAACAAGGGTCTATACATTGCAGATGATTGATGTATCTCTTAATTCCCTTTCAGTCTGTGGGTCTCCATCCATATCCTTCTTGTGTACATGCTTGCGTGCATTCTCGCTTTCTCTCTAGCTGTTTAAAAAAGAAGTTAGCCACAATTAGTATAGCTTTTCCTGTGTACACAGTGTATCTTTTTTCCCCCTCTGATTGATTTCAGGATTATCTTTTTTTTTTTTAAGATTTATTTATTTATTTATTGGACAGAGCGAGAGAGATCACTAGTAGGCAGAGAGGCAGACAGAGAGAGAAGGGGAAGCAGGCTCGCTGCTGAGCAGAGAGCCCAATGCACGGCTCGAGCCCAGAACCCTTAGATCATGACCTGAACTGAAGGCAGAGGCTTAACCCACTGAGCCATCCAGGTGCCCCCAGGATTTTCTCTTTATCTTTGGTTTTCAGCAGTTTGACTCTGAAGGCCTGGATGTAGCTTTTGTATTTATCCTACTTAGTATTTGCTGAGTATCTTAGATCTTTAAGTTTCCTGTTGTTGTTGTTGTTGTTGTTGTTGTTGTTGCTACCAAATTTGGAGAGCGTTTGGTCATTATTCAGTTTTGGGGGTTTTTTTGTGGGGAGTTGTTGGGAAGGGGTTGGTCCCATTCTTTCTGTTCTGTCCTTCTTGGGTTCCAATTACATGTCTATTAAACCATTTAATATTGTTCCACAGGTCACTGAGGATCTATTCATTTATTTGTTTCTAGTTTTTATTGATGTGTCTTCAAATTTACTAACCCCTCCTTTTGTCATCTCCAAACTGCTGTTGAGTACATCCAGTCCAACCTTTCAGATATTGTGTTTTTCAGTATTAGAGTCTTCTTCTTAAGTTCCTGTTTCTCTTCTGACAGTCTCCATCTGTTATACCTCATTATGACCATCATTTCCTTCAAGTGATTACACTTCTTTCTAATAGCTAATACCAACATCTAGGTGATGTTACAGTCTGTTTCTGTTGACTGCATTTCCTCTTGATTATGGGCCACATTTTTCTGGGGTTTTTTTTCACATGTCCCAAGAATCCTTATCGAATACTGAACGTTATAGATGATACGTTGTAGAGACTTAGATTATGTTATATTCCTCTGAAGAATGTTGGGGTTTGCTCTAGCAGGTAAACGACTAGCCAGTCACCTTGAGTTTGTAGAAGCTTGGTCTAACATTTGGTTAGGGCAGATCTATTTAAGTTTTGCCTATAGTCCTCAGGCAAATCCCTTTGACCTGGACGTAGTCTTTACTCCTAAGGTGTGGCTGTTCTGGGATGATAGGCATCCCGAGGTGTTTGCAGAGCCTCTGTTGCTAGGACTCAAATTCTCAATTCTGTCTCCAGTACAATGGCCAGTAGTTGATGTTCCTGCTCTTATCTTTCAGCCATACAGTTGTTGCTTTCCACTGAGCTCCTTAGAGGTCACCTTGCACATATGCTGTACAGGAGCACATGTTAGGGATTTGAGGGAACTTTCTGTATTCTCCCTGAGGCTCTCCCCTTTATAGGATTTGCTTTCTTGATTTTTTGCCATTCTGGTAGCCCATACTCTATTCCCTGATAGATTACACAACTTCTGGTTCATTTTCCAGCTGCCCCCTGCTACAGGGACTGGGGAAAACCCCCAGGGCTATATAAATTTGGATCTCTCTTGTGCAGTTCTCTTCTTTCAAGAATAAAATGCCATTCAGTTTTCTCCAGCACCTTCAAATAACTTTTGTAAATGTATTGTATCCGGATTCCATCATTTCTGTATGTAGGAAGGTTAGTTTGATACAAGCCATTGTGTCATTCTGGAAACTGGAATTCGCTTCTCCTTTATCACAGAAAGGTGGTAGCATACCAAAATACTTTACCTGGCTTTGTATACCTAATCATAGAACCTGCAGACCAGTCCTTGGCGGAATATTAAGACACTCCTCGTTCCATTTAATACCTGCCTGACCCTCCATTTTTTAGAGATACAATATCATTGATTAAGCCAGTCTCCCACCGATAGCTATTCCAACAGGTAAGCACTTCTAAATTCTTGGCAGCAGGTTACACAGCAGTTACAAAATAAACCCTTGCCTTTAAGCAGATGCTCTTTTAGTGATCGTGAATGACACATTCACTGTTTCACATAACTGGGATCCAGAGGAGTCCTCATTTTTCTGTTAATCATGTGTAAAACTTTAAGACACTACCAGCTCAGTCTCTGTTTACTAACCCTGTCAGAGTCCTAGAGTCCATTTATGTGTTCTTCATGTAGATATTGTCATAAGGGACAAAGAGAGGTATCTTTGACTTGCTTTACTCAGAGTCATGGACAAATCTTGGACCAGGACAAAGATCTGAAAGCATGTGCATCCTTTAGTGAGAGCTCTGGGAACAGATGTGGCCAGAGAAACCTCATTAGGATGAGGGGGAGGCACTGAAGAAAACTCCATTTTTGTAGGCAGATTTTCATCTTTCCTCCCCCTAAGCAGGGACTCCTAAAGCCACGTGTGTGCCAGCCCCCCCCAACCCACCCACAACCCAGCCCACAGGACTGCTTCTGTTCCCGATGCTGTCCCTGCTCAGCTGTCACCAGCTTGAAAGTTCAAGTGGCATACGATGGAGGCGGGGTTGGAGATGTCCTTCCCTCCTTCTCCTTACTTACCTCTGCCTGTCTCTGAGCATTTGCAGGGTCTGTGCACTCAGAAACCAAGTGATCCTAAAGCTTCTTTCAAGTACAAGATTGCCAGTCTGTAAATGAGACCCACTGTCCATCCTTAAAGCAGGTTTTCCCATCGCTTTTCCCCTTGGCTTCTACGTATAGCAAAGTGGCGGATACTATAATGGGTACCTAGATTCTAGAATCTTACTGGAGTCTGGGTCTCGTTCCCTCACTGGCTGTGTGTCTTTGAGTAAGTTGCTTAATTTCTTTATGCCTCCCATTTTATCACGTTTGAACTAGTACTGGTATTAGAATCTACTACTGAGGAGTATGATACATTCTAAACAACATAACCCAGTACCAAGGATATAGTAGCTATTTTAGTAGTAGTAGAAAGAATGGTATCATTAACACCAATAACAACGTCCCAGAGGTAGAGAATTATATACATTTAGTTGTGGAAATGTAAGTCAGTGAAAGCTTCTAGAAAGAAACCCTTAAGGACCCCAGAAGCCACATTAAAGAGTCAAGTAACCAAAGCCAAAGCTAAAGAACACAGGTTTGGCATCCCTGTGCTCACAAGTCACTAGTAAGTGCTTAATGGAATGCTTGTGGACATTCTTAGCCTGTCTACTGTAGGAAAAGAATTTCAAGTATGCGCACTTCAGTTGTTTTTTTAAGCAGTGGAAAAGACACTCTGTCTCGAGGGACAAACGGTCTGTCCGGCACACGCCCAGGCTTCACTCACTGTTCACTCTCTTTCGAACCGCGGTGGGGTCCCTCTCCTGACAGTTCACTGGGGTCAGTGATTGTCTCTCCCTCTGCTCCACAGATAATTGTGTCCAGAGGACCCCACGGCCCCCAGTGGAGAACGTGCACCACAACCCCCCCACCATTGAACTGTTGCACCGGTCTAGATCACCTGTCACAGCCAATCACCGGCCCTCTCCCGACCCCGAGCAGCGGCCCCTCCGGTCCCCCCTGGACAACATGATCCGCCGCCTTTCCCCAGCCGACAGGGCCCAGGGGCCGAGGCTCCACCAGGAGAACAACCACCAGGAGTCCTACCCCCTGTCAGTGTCTCCCATGGAGAATAACCACTGCCCGCCGTCCTCTGAGCCCCACCAGAAGCCGTCAAGCCCCCGGCAGGAGAGCACCCGCGTGATCCAGCTGATGCCCAGTCCCATCATGCACCCCTTGATCCTGAACCCCCGGCACTCCGTGGATTTCAAACAGTCCAGGCTCTCCGAGGACGGGCTGCATAGGGAAGGGAAGCCCATCAACCTCTCGCATCGGGAAGACCTGGCCTACATGAACCACATCATGGTGTCCGTCTCCCCGCCCGAGGAGCACGCCATGCCCATTGGGAGAATAGCAGGTAGGTGAGCGCATCCCTACGCCGCCCATCCAGCGTCCAGGGGGACCTGACAAAGCCTCGCTCTCTCCCCGGCCTTGCAGCAGGCCTCACACCATTCCCAATTAGGCGCCCGCAAAGGCTCTGTGAGGGCAAGTGGAGGCTTCTGCCTGAATGAAGTGAAATCCCTAATGGGCTAGTTAATGAGCCGCTGGGATGGAGTAGTTAATGAGCCTCAGAAATGTTAAGAAACAAATGTCCTACGTCCAGCGTACAAGGAGAGTCACATCAGAATCATGGCTAAGTGAAAACATTTAAAATAAAAGGTTTATGAGCATGCTAATGGCCCTGTCTTGAAGTTTCCAGCAGCTAATTAATGACCAGACACAGCATAAAGAACCTTTGTCTCCGATTCAGACCTGTAATTCCATCCTATGGGCAGTAACTCAATGTAGCCTTCACCTTGGGAGAAGGTGGGAGAGAAAAACACGATTATGGTGTTGGAGGCAGGTGTTGCTGGGTCATTTGGACGAAGGAAACCACTCCCGAATTCTTTTGCTTTTATGATGACAAGCCCACATTTGCTTCCCTAAGACAAGAAACCAGTGGAAACCAGAGAAAAAAATCTACACGTTGTATTTGTGCTAGTCTGCGCGTAATTTACATGAAGTCATTCTCCAGACACTTAACCCTCCAGCCACATGGCCAGGGTAACTCTCTTCCTGGAGCATCTCTCCATTCGTGAGACATTTCTCAAACACCCACTACGCACAGGTAAATGATTGAGGAAGTAGGAGGACAGAGCAGTGCTTTAACACAATTATTTCCTTGAGGAATTTAAAATTTCATGGGAGAGACCGACATGAAAACCACCCACTAAGCTATAAGGCAGAATGAAGTCCGTCCTGTGTCCCATTCATCCAGTGCATGAGCACTTATTGAGCACTGACTGTGTATTAGGATAACTCAGTGCTGTGGGAGCAAAGCAGAGAGAAGGAAATTTGGACCAGAGGAATGGAGGGAGGCTTTGCAGGGACGTGGCTCAGTGCTGAAGGTGGTTATGTGTTCAGTAGCGGAAGGGAGGCACGGAGACAGGAAAAGTCAGACCTGGTCAGGGCAAGGCAAGAAGTGCCCCCTTCCTCCATGAGTGAGCACCCAAGGACAGAGCTCCAGCCGGCCCCAGGAAGGAGTGGTGTTCCTAACAGCATGACAGCACAGAGTCCTACAGGCAACATTAACTGCCTCTGTCTTGACTCATTGTCCCTTTTTTGTTTAAATTCTTGGTTTCTAAATGTTTCTCTGGCTCCTAGTGTACCTCCAATGTTGCCTCAATTTTAGTGTCCCAAATCACTTACATCAGGAGTGTTGAATCCAGAAAATGAAATGCCAAAGAAGTAGGACTTCTATGTTTGTGAAACATGAAATGATCTGTGTCCGAGACTTGATTGAGAATGATCCTCACAGCACTGGGGCTGAGTTTTGGGGGGGGGGGTGTACATAAAATAAGACTAGCTGCGGTGACTACACTGGGATTCTCTGCCTTTATATATGTGTATGTGTATGTATATATGGTTTTGGTTTTGTTTTCAATCTAAAAAAAGAAACCATGAAAAGAAAAGAAGAAAAATCAGGGGATTTATAAAGAGACAGACACCTTAGGCAAAACATGTGAATTTCCGCAGATTGTTAGAAAAAGAGGATGGGGTCAGGATATTACTGTGAAGAATATAAAGGACCTGTCTTGTGTTTCCCAGGCCAGACCTTTCCTGTCTATACATGCCTTTCTTGTCTTGTTTCTTGCATGGTCTGTACAGCAGGACTAGACGTTTTGCAGATACTGTCTACTTATTTATAATTCTCAGGACAGCTCTTAGTATTGCGATATGCCTCTTATGTGGAAGGTCATTTGAACTGGGGAAGTCATGGAAGAGACAGAGCCACAGAAAGCAAAGGTCAAATAGGGGTTGGGTAATGGGCTCAATGGGACGGTACGGTTGTGCCATTGGCCGTGGCTGGTAGGGCTGCCCTCGTGGAACCTGGCTTCCCGACACCGTCCACCTCCTCTGTCCCGTCCACCTCCTCTGTCATGCCATCTTACCACAGACTTCCTAGGAATCTAAGATAAGCCCATATATCAGAAAAGTTATGTTATTTAGACATACAGAGTTATTTCTCCCTTGTTTAGTGGATTTATAAATATTAGAATATTAGTTTCTTAAAAATTGTGCAACTATTTTTTTTAATATTATTCCTGAATGCCAAAATTGCTCGGTGATGGATGTAGGCTCATCAAAGACACTCTGTCAACTATCATACCAGCCCAGTGATGAACCTTGGTACCCACGGATGCCCAGGCTCTCTCAAGAACACACAAAAGAGGGGAATCTAGGCTTTTCTTTGGGAAATGCATTAACTCCTCCAGGGTGAGAGAATCCCCTCAAATTTTTCATCATTAATCCTCTAATGATACACTCAAAGGTTGAAAAATCTCCAGATGTAAGTATTAACTAATTTAACCAAATCCAGCATCGGATTTAACCAAATCCATCATCTTTAGGGGGAAATGGGAAGGGTAAAAAGTCTAGAATTCAATACTTAGTCTTGATTCTAACCCTCCTTGCTACAACTCCAGGCTCCTGATATCCCTGTCCCCTCACTCCTACCCTTTTAGTTGTCATTTTGGACAGCTCAGATTCTTGTAAAATTCTGTTTAGTAGGGTCGAGCTCATTGGGTAATTCCTATGTACAATTTAAAATTCCGGCAATCCTGAACAGGTAGAAATATAAATCTTGGGAATCCAAGTCCATTAAAAATCTGTCCCTATGTCTTCTATTCTTTTTTTTCCTCACTTTTTAATTTCTCAGAATTGAGATGTAGCATACAATTTAGAGGTGCAAAGCTACAATAGTTTACTTAGGTATTGGCCTTATAGGAAATTAAAATCATCAATAAAGAAGTTTCGGAGGTAATGGCTTAAATACAAACCACAGATTAGATCTATTTAAATATGACATGTAACTTATTTCTAAAGGCATCCCCTTATTTTTCAATGGATAAGAAGAACTGTTGTTGAGGTTAATAAGTTAGAATAGCCACAGTTTATGGGAGACAATTTAACATGAAACACAATGAAACAAGACCCCTATGTTCAAACTTTATTGGGAAGCCAATGGTGTAGGTAAGAGTGAACAAACTGCTTCTTTCTCGGCCTGTTTTCTGTTTGTTATGCTCATGAGGCTATTGCTTGCGGGGGGCGGTGGTAGGAGGTAGGGGGTCAGGATAGCATCTGTGAACCTTCTAGCCCTTTTCTCAGCCCACAAAAGTCTTACTGGCCTGTGCCTTGCCCATGTGTTTCACATCCAGAGAGTCTGTTAGCAGCGCACACCATAAGGTGATGGGCTTAGCACGGGGTGATGCCCTGAGTCATGTTTTAAGTATATACTGACATTCATTCTTAGAAGTCCGTGATTTCAAAGCCAGAAGTGGGTTGTATGGATGAAGGAAAGGAGATTCGGGCACATCCAATGTCCAGCCTGGAGCCTCATCCAGTGTTTTTTCCAAGACACGTGTTTCCTTCTGTCCTGGGAGTCCAGAACAAGGATTGGAAACTCGGGCCCATGGGCCAAATCAGCCACTACCTATTTTTGTAAATCAAGTTTTATTGGCACACAGCCACACCCGATCACTTTGTGTCTGTGGCTGCTCTTGCGTGCCAACAGGAGAGATGGTACAGCCAGCAGAGCCGAAATATTTGCAGACAACATGACAGGAAGCATTCGCTGCCCCCTGTTCTGCGACACTGTGGACTCGTGGGTACCGTATGCTGGCAATCGTAAGCAAATTGGAGGATGTGGAAGTTGAAAACGCTGTCCCGGCTCTCAAGGAATTCCTTGCCCTTTAGAGGATGAGGCGAGCCTCAAACACGTAGAAGGAACAATAACAAGTGATGTAAGAGAGGAGACTGTAAGCTGTTTGCTGACCAGTCCCGAGTAGTTCCAATAACATCATAAACAAAAGTAGAATACAGCTAAGTGAAAGAAACTGTTTCTTTGCATACTTGGATGGTGGAGTTAAATCATTCATTTGTTCCAGACTGATCATGTATCTCTCTTTGTGCTAGGCATTTTCCTAGGTGATAGGTATAGTGTCTCTAAATGCCACATTTTGTATCTTTGCTGACCTAAGGCAATAGCCCCCTGACTTTATGCTGTCAAACCAAATAAGCTCCTACTTTGGTTTTCGCAATAGACAGCTAAGTCTTAAAAGAAAAATTTAAGTTGTTTTGGCTTTCTCTTAAAGTTCTAACATTCCGTTAAAACCTGAGTTACCAAACTTCCTGTCTGCTCATCCCCTCGTTGGTCTTCATCCAAAAATCTGCTAAGGAAGCAAACTGGTTTATAATCCATTCCTACTCCTTCATTTGCTGCACACTTGGGGACTTCAGAGGTCTGAACGGATTTGCTTGTCCCAGGTCCATGACCCATCCAAACAGAGACTATTTCTCTTCTGGTGCTTATCGCACAACTTTTGCTTAGTCTTCCGATATTCTTTGCAAACACGAGCTTCTTCATGGTTTGTGAGGACACCACTGTTTGGTTGATCCTGCTGCGGATAAGACCTAAAATTCCCCCCAGCATGTGCTCCCTCCACTCCCAACCCTCCTGCCACACACGTCATAGCAGTCTTTCAGATCCTTAAAAGGACTTCCAAAAATAAGTTTATTATCTCTCAAGGTTACGTTTTCAGCAGAAACAAAAGGATCCTAATCAAGGAAACATGGAGTCTCCTGTCCAGTTTCTTTGTCACCTGACTAAAACGATGTATTTTCCTGATTTGGTTGGACTGACTGGATGAGTTCTGTAGGCACAGAAATTCAATCCTGGAAGCCTCTAATCTTTAGTCAGTTGAGGAAAAATAAGCCTGAGACTCCAGAGTAAGCAGCTGAAGGTGGGTCCCCAGGAACTCGAGGACCAGGGGAAGTCACTCCATCCTCTTCCTCTTGTTCCATCCCTGCTTCCTCCCTAGCGGTATTGAGTGCTGGTGACATGGTTTCAAACGAAGCTCGAGGACTTTTTTTTTTTTAATGAGCCTCAGGAGCAGCCCTGAGGGGAAAAAGACATTATAAAAGAGAAGACTAAAGGGTTTAGTGTGACAGTGACGAGCTTCCTCCCTGGGCCTTGGTGGTAAGGCGGACCTACATAAGTGCACCTTCGCCCACAGGTATGTCCATGTATGTTTTGAGGAAGGAAAGGACAGTACTGTGGGATGTCTCTTTTAACCAAAGGGGCCCAGGGTTTCAGTACCAGCTAGAAGAGCTACATGATCCCACATCCCACATCAACCCCAGAGGGCTCCTGACGCAGGGTCCCAGTTAACAGCTGGCCTGGAGTGTTCCCCAGGAAGTAGTGTGGGCCCTTAAGAAAGCATGGACTTGGGAATAAGCAGGAATAGAATCCAGTCCTTGTGTCCTAGCAAAGGTGCTGACTGTTCCTGAGGTCTGCTTTTCTTCTCCATCATAATGAGAATACTAATACCCATTTTCCAGGTGTTTCGGAGTACTAATGAGACAATATGTAAATACACAGCATCAGTCGGCTAATTACCAAGCACTAAGGTCCCTTCTCTGTCCTGTTTCTCTTTGCTCTGCTACAGGGCTGCAGAGAATGACGGGAAAGAGCAGGTACAGCAGCCCCACTACCCACCCGGAGCTGGCCGGGGCATTGACCCTGCAGGCCTGTGGCCTGCAAAGGGCACCCCTTCGAGGTGCTCTAGTTTCTTTATCTCCTTGGAGATTCACTTCTGCGCTCCCTCTCCCCTCGGAGGCTTTGCTCAGGAATGTCCCACATGGCTCCAGCTTCTCACACTGGCTGAGTCACTGCCGTTTATTTTCACTGTGAACTACTGAGAAATCAAAGAGCCCTAAGAGAGAAGGAAGTCTCAGGACAGCATTTTTAAACGATAAAACGGTAACAGCCACAGTGGCGGAGCGGAAAATAATAGAAGGAGCTTGAGGAGACTGGAAATTCCAGTTTGTGTAAAGGACACACATTTCTGTAATACAGTGCGACTGCCAGGAGGAAGGGGTACGATTTCCCAGGCTGCCCCCATCTGAGCCAAGCAGGGGCCAGGCCCTGCGAGGTTCCAGCTAGGGGCTGAAACTTTAAGCGTTTGCTTCCCCTCCGGGGCAAGATTTCCCCTCGTGTAGAGCCACTGCTCTCATGCAGAGTGGCAACTTTTTATCTGGATGTTACTTACCTGTTATGTTACTCCACAACTCATGCAACCAGACATGCAAAGGGCCAGCCTCCCTGGCAGTTACAGTCCCTGTGCCCGCCCCCCTGCCCTGCCCTCACCCCCATGGAGTCAGGAAGCTGAGATCTGCATTCCCCACCTTAGACTCTCCCTGTACATCTTGCTGCCCCGTACATATGGTGTCTGTTTTCCTAAGCCTCAGCAGAGCACAAACAACTGCCCACACTGTAAACACACCTCTGGGTATCGACACAGAGTTGGCTGCACTGGATTTCCCAACTTTGTGCTCCTAGGTAATGACTGATGTAGAGTTGAGGACACGACAGGGATGTGGGGGGCGGGGGGGGGGGCGGGGGGACTGAGCTGTGCATGTTGTAAAGCCTGTGTTTCTAAAAGCCGAGTTTCTCAAGCTTAGCACTCTTGATCATCAGGTCAGATGATTCTCTGAGGTTAAGGAGGAGGTTGACTTAGGTACTCTAAGATATTCAGCAGCATCCCTGGTCTCTACCCACTAGAGGCCAGTAGCATCCTGAGCCCCGTGGCAACAACCCAGATTAGCTCCAAACATTGCGAAATACCTTCCTTCCCTACCGAAACACGTTGCCCCTTGTTTAGAGCCACTGCTATAAAGCAGAGTAGCAGCTTTCTGTTTTGTATTTTACTTACCTGTTTTGTTGCTGAACTTGACAAAAATGTATTAATCTTTTCAGTAAATTGAAAAAAATGAAACAGGGACACTTATTGTCTGATGAGTTGATGATCAGACCCACAGAACTCAGTTGGCAGACCTTCATTTAAAATTCCATTTGGGCAGTTGAAACAACATAAAAGTACTTTCTCAGAAGCTTTCCCAAAATTTTGATTAACCACCATCATTAAACATTCCCTTTGTCAATAACCTGATTTGCCCACTCAGATTTTTAAACTTCAGTTTTGTCTGGCATGGTTTTTTCATTAGAAACCATGTTGGTTATGTGTGAATTGCCCATCTTTTTGCAATCTCTGCTCCAGTAGCATGTACAATGAGTCTCTGGTAGAAGACAGACGTGGGAGGGAAAATATTTCTCCTTAACCACAGGAAGGGATTTTTTACAATGCCTTTTAGCTGTGGATACCCAAGGTACCTCACCCAGCAGGAAAGAGAGAATGTTCTCTCTGCAGCTGAAAAATGGCACTTCACTGGAGCTAAACCCTTTTCTAAACTTCCTCTCATGGAAGAGACAATCCAGATAATGGACGTTTGTTTAAAATACCCACGTGCGTTAATACAGAAGACCCTTTAGTTTAAGAGAAATGCACTTAAAATTAATGAATACCTTGTAACATGAATTTTTTCACATGCATGGTCAGGCATTTTATAATAGGATACTCTTGTATCTATAGAATTTGGTGGGTTTTATCATATAGTAATATATGTGTATATATATGATATATATGTGATCAGAGAACATTGTATCGGTGCAAATGTAGATTTCAACAGAACTGAAAAATTGCAGGAAATAACCTCCAGAGGATCTAGGGAACTAAAAAGGATCTGCCTCTTATTTCCTTAAAATCTTAAAAAACAAAATAACCCCAATGGCTTGAACTTCAATTGTTAAAAAAAAAAAAGAGAGAGAGAGAGAGAGAAAAGAAAATGAAAAAAGAAATCTTCTGTGGTCAGTCCTTTATATTTATCATCTGGAATAATTTTTAACTAAAGAAACAAAACAATCAATAGTGTTATAAAAGTCATTTATACTCTGAGTTTGAAACAACTGCTTTATGCCACAGAATTCCTGTTGCTACCTCCATTAGTAACTGAGTAATCCAATATGTCTTGAATGTCAACATATTTTTATTACTCAGCTAAAGTTGGCTTTGCTGGTTTAAATGTCATTTAGAGTGATCAATTGGCAGCTTGTTTGGGGTTATTTTCACATTTATGAGAGGGAAAAGTTTGCAAGAATCAAATGTTCTTGAAACATATAGGTAGAGTCTGTTCTCTGGTAAGCCCTCCCCTTCATTCACCAACCAAAGAGCAGATAACTTTCGAGATCTCTTTTATTAAATGATTTACATAAAGCTCTGAATTTGAGGCCTCTGAAAAGCCAGCATGGTAGCCCAGGGCGCGTTAAGCCCTTACTTGGAGAAATGGTCTGGTTCCCATGTGTGGGAAATGCAGTGAACCACCAGAGCAAGACAGAAGCTGCAGAAACAAGGAAAGCGCACATGAGCGTGGGGATGGAAGGACCGTCCACCTCATGCTTTTAGCCCCAGTGGGCCGAGAGGTGAGGGGAGTAGCCATATGTTCCTCACCTTCCTATGGGCACGGTTTCTTTATATCAAACTGCTAAAGACAGTCTTTTTATTGTTAGTCAAGTGAATACTCCAGAGACTCAGAGACTCGCAGTCCCAATCCAGCTGAATCCAAAGGTGCTGTCCAGCCTCTCTGCCCCGGACGTGGTCTCCCTGTGGAGAAGCAGTAGAGGAGCTGTACACACAAACCCCCCTTCGTTGTTCCTTCTAATTTGTTGGCATTTTATGTAAGGATGTTTGGTTTTGTCAGACGTTTCCCAGTGGAAGTGATGGAGGGGAAATTAAAACGTCTGCCATATGACAATAGGACAGACACTGAGTCCACAGCTCTGTCCTGTGTTCCATCTGCAGTAAAAATGTCATGAGACCAGGAGGGGACAGGAGGGTTAAGACACGCCGCCGATCTCACTGCTTTGCCTAGCAACTAGAGTCATCCTGCAACGAGTGCCTTCATAATGAGCTAGATTCTTCTCAGCCTGCACTAGTGTGACGCTGACTTCTCCAGGTGCTTTATGGCCCCCCTGCTCTCTCCTCCCTGGCTGACAGGGGGTAAGAGGAATGGCCGGCTGCCTCTGTCACCAGAATGGGGTTCAGCTCCCCGAGTATGCCGTGTCTTTGCTTCAAGAAGAGAACAGTTTGTCCTGTTCTAAAATACAGTAACTTGTGTATCCCATTAATCTTTGGACCCAGATAATCGGGAGTGAGGGGGAAGGCTATGGTCATTTAAGTTTCGTGTTAGTTTCTTGAAAGATGAAGCCTCTTCGAAAATGCCACATTTCCTTCTGCCATTCAGAGAAAAGGCTGGGTTGCAGCAAGGCTGCGCTGAACAGACTGCAACTCAGCTCTGGAAAGTCCAAAAACTTTACAGTATTTATCTGTTAACCATCAGGAAGAGTGGTGCAGAGCCTGGACCCCCACAGGTGTCACTCACTCACTGTGGCCTTGGAGTGAATTACCAAGCCCTTTAAGCCCCAGATCCCTCATCCATAAAATAGCAATAGATAATGGCACCTGCCTCCCAAGAGGGCACCAGGGCCGAGTGCAGCCAGGCTGGTGGAGGATGAGCACGGTCCTGCTCATGGCACCCGGTACATGGCGTTGTTGTTGTGTTCATGACTTTCCCCTTCACTTGCACCATCGTTCATACAGTAATCCCATAAAAGACACGTTATTCCTGTTTCGTATATAAGGAAACAACCTCAGGGAGATTTAAGAAACTCGCCCAAGGTGACCTGACTCAATGCCCTTGTAAAAAGGCTCCCGAGAAGGGTGTGTTTCATTCCCTGGGAGGTGACCATGTTGGCTCTGAATTAGACACTGCCCTCCAGGTGTGCCAGGCCTCACCCAAGAGAAGGAAGTCAGCACGGTGTCATGCGAGAGACCCGGAATTTGAATCCCAGCCACCTGGGGCCTCCAAGGATTAGAAAGGGTGCAAGGAAGATGCTGAGCCACATACAGAATTCCTTCATTGATCCTTCACTACCCGCCCTTCCAGCTGGGGCCTGCCGAGGCACCCAGGATCAGCAGTGAACCCCTGGAAATCAGAGCCTCTTATTCTCCTCTGGATGCTGGTCCAGAAAGCACACCTAGATAGGACACGTCTGCCTCCATCCACCTCTCCAGGGCTGCCAGAGGGCAAACCACATACCATTTCGGCACATCCAGAAAACACTAGAACAAGGGAAAAGGGTACAGTCTGTGTCTTTTTTTTTTAATATGCCAACCCACACCCACAAGCCGAGGCCCAGCACAGTGCCTGGCCTGTATTAACTCACTTAATAAATACTTGTGGCCTGACCAAGTGATGGACAGAATGTCAGTCCTCCAAATGGGGAAAGTGATTTTCTTTTTTACTTTGGTTCCTTTCTACCCTGATTTCATTATGAGAAAACAATTTTAAAGAATTCCCAAATAGGCCGTAATGAGAAAATATCTGTCCTCTTTTGAAAACCATGCTAGCCACAGCACCCAGTCGTAGCAAACTGTAGAGTTTTCCTCCCCACAGCCTTTCACGCAGCACACTTCTTTTTCTGCTGCTTGGTAGCCTGCCACGATCTTCTTGTCTTTGTCCATACGGCCTCCAACCCCAGAGTAATCATGCAGCTCCACCAACCAGACCATGTTGCGTGCCTGGAACTCTGGGGCTCTCTTCTCGCCTTTTGACCACGCCCACCCAGAGTTACCCCTCTTTTGGCTTGCTTTCTGCCTTTCATGGGAGCTCTGCTCAAGTTCAAGTCGTTGGTCATGACCTTGGACAAGGTGCTTCCTCTTCCAGGTCACGGCGTCCCCATCTGTGGAGGGAGGCAGTTGGTGGGGATGGTCTCTTAGACCTCTACAGGTCAAAGGTCATCTTTCTCCTGCACCATCCACCAGCTCTCTCTGGGCCCTGGTCTCCTCACCGTGAAATAAGAAAGACCACCAATCCACAAAAGGCAGAAGGGATTCCTTGATTATTTTCTGATTCTTGCTCTTAGTGCCTTAACAGGAAACCTATTCAAAAGTGGTTTTTTGCCCTTTTCCTCTGTAGACTGTAGACTGCTTTGGGATTACGTCTATCAGTTGCTTTCTGACAGCCGGTACGAAAACTTCATCCGATGGGAGGACAAAGAATCCAAAATATTCCGGATAGTGGATCCCAATGGACTGGCTCGACTATGGGGAAACCATAAGGTAAAAGGGTACCAGCTATGTATTCTGCCAACTAGTGCCAAAAAAAAAAAGAAAAGAAAAGAAAAAAGACTTTATCTTCTAGGTAGGAGGATAATTGCCTAGCTCCTCCCTCCTCGGTGTGCCCCTCATTATTTAGTTTATCTCTCACAGGCAAACAATTAGACAGTTGCAAAGGGAAGGAAATAATTAAAGATACCACTTTCCATTTGGTTACTTAGGCCAGGGGCCAGTTCACTTCACACCCCCTGAGTCTGATAGGGCCACCCTGGGAGCAGCCCTCCATCTCATTCCCTCGAGCTGGCCCTGCCACCCCTATGTCGCCAGGAGCTGGGGTACAGGGGAGCTCCGCAGAGCTGTGGGACTCACAAGGCAATAGGGAAGGGTCACTTCTGTCCTGCCCGGTTAGAAATTCCCATGTCTGCAAAAGCTCCCTTCTCCGTGGAAATGCTTACCCTCCGACTCTGCAGAATCCCCTTAAAAAGCAAACAGGCCAGAACTGTTTGCCCCCTACTTTTCCATGCTGGAAAGAGGGACAGGAATTAAAAGATGCAGTCTTTTTTAGTTAGGAAAACTGTCAAAGTACATAGATGTAAAATACCTAAGTGTCCACTGTGAATGACCAGATAAAAGAACGATGGTGTATACATAGCCTGGAATATCACTCAGCCCTAAAAAGGAAAGAAATCCTGTGACAGGCTACAACACGGAGCAATCTTGAGATTATACTGAGGGAAATAAGCCAGTCACAGACAAGCATCGCATGTGTCCCTTCGTAGGAACTATTGAAAATGGGCAAATTCATCGAACCAAAGAGCAGAATGGTGTTGCCAAAGGCTGGGGGGAAAGGGGGAGTATTCATCAATGGGTGTAAAGTTTCCATGAAACAGGATGGTTAGGTTCTAGAGATCTGCTATATAACCTTGTACCTTGTACATAGAGTTACCACGACTGTAGGACACACTTAACAATCTGTCAAGGGGATGGATGTCTTGTTAAGTGTTCTTACCACAGGAGAAGAAAGGAAAAGAAAACAGGGACCCAGAGCAAAGAGTCTCTCCCCTCAAAACAATATTTAAATAAATACATCTGTATCCTACTCAAAACAAAAGAGTCACCAAGGTCTAGGCTGACCACAGGCCGGCAGATGTGGGCGGGACAAAGCAGGCAAGACACACCCCCAGGTGAGCTGAGTGAGAGGGGGCAGAGGAGGGCACAGCCCAGCCTCACCAGAGGTTGCCAGCCTCAAGTCCCTCGGGTAGGCCCCAGGGCCAATGGAGGAAGACCTGAAGTAGGCCATAACCAAATATGGCAAGGCCCCACTCAGAGACTCCTCAGTGTGTGAGTCACGGAGAAAAATCATGCCTCGGCTCCTGACTGTGCCCAGACCCTCCAGGGCTCGGAACCTCTGTATTCTTCCTTCCAGAACAATTTAAACAACAACAACAAATCTCTTCCTTAAAATGATAAACCAGAAACACAAGTTGGAGAAAGGTCACTACAACAAAAAAAAAAGAAAGAAAGAAAGAAAGAAAGAAAGAAAGAAAGGAAGGAAGGAAGGAAGGAAGGAAGGAAGAAAGAAAAAGAAAGAAGGAATTCTCTGTGGGTCAGAAGGCAAAGGATGGCCCACAGATAGGGGGACACTCCAGGAAATTCACTGAGCAGAGCAGAGCTTGGGCTTGGGAAAGGAAACAAGGGAGGTTGCCTTGGGATATGCTTCCTTAGCTTCGGGGCCAAGACTTCTGACAAAAGGTGATTCACCTTCGGACATGGACATGTCTTGGCTCCAAGACTTGGCGGGGTGTGTGAAAGCAGAGGGGATGGGCACAGGGTGGGGGTGGAGGGGTGGGGGGGCAGCCTGGGAGGGAGGAGAGGGAGCTTTCCCCAACCGGCAAAGCCACAGCAGCAGCTGAAGAGCTTTTATTTTAATAGCTCCCCAGCGTCTTCTCTGAGGTTGATTTCACTGTGTCTTTGTGCTTTTTTTCTCTCTTCCTCCTTTGAACAAACAGAACAGAACAAACATGACCTATGAGAAAATGTCCCGAGCCCTGCGCCACTACTACAAACTAAACATTATCAGGAAGGAGCCAGGACAAAGGCTTTTGTTCAGGTAGAACTTCCTTTTTCTCCTTTCCTTCTTTTGGGAGGATACTGTTTTCTTTAAATAAGAGGGAGGAGGGAGACTGTTAAGATCTCTACCTGCCTATGTGACACTCAAAGCCCTCCGTGCTACAAACTGGATACCATATGCTGGGTTGTTAGAATTTTAGGGGGAATCTTTTTTTTTAACTTATGTCTGTATATTAGAGTAAAGCCAAAATGAAGTAAACACAATCTGACTCACCTTTAAAATAATGCAGTGATCAAATAGTATCATCTGGCATTAACATCCAGCTAAGTTAAAAGGAACAAACAAAGTAACATTGTTGAGGTATTAAATCTAGGCTTCCAGGTTCCCAGCCCCATAAGCTGGGTTCTGAACCAGTGTTTGTCAAAGAGCAGGTCGTGACCCATTCATGAATCAAGAAATAGATTTAATGAGTCAGTCACAACTGTTTTTTTTTTTTAATGAAATAGAACCAAATTGGGTAGAATAGAGTTGAAAATATCAGATGGTATCACATGAAATAAGAGTGACTAATAATTCATGAAAATTTGGGGGGTATGTGTGTATATGTGTATACGTGCTGAGTCATGATATAAAATGTTTTTTTTTAACGATGCATTATAATCAGAAAAGTCTGAGAGCTGCTGCACTAGACATTCCTCTTTCCAGACTTCCTCACAGCTAATGAGTTCCAACCATTTAACCTACCACATAGACTGTAATTCCAAGTTCTATGTAAGAGAGGAGAAAGAATTAGAAGAGGAAGAAGAAGGGATCTAAAGGAGCAGTCAGGAGAGGTAGAAGTGGTGGTAATTGACACTGGTGGTAATGGCCATGGGGAGACCCAGGAAAGGCTGGGAGAAGGTGGAATCAACACTCATGATGTTAGGTTATGGGTTTAGCAGGTGGGACAAAAAAAGAGTTTCAGATGGGGCTAGAGAGATGGATTTGGAATTCTCCACGCACAGGTAGAAAGTGGCACTCGGTATGAGTAGACGAGCCTGCTGGGATAGATTGGAAAGAGCAAAAAATTTAGACTTTAGCAGTGGGAGCTATGGTAACTTAGGAAGAGGGAAAACAGCTGAGACCTTGAAAAACAACAGAAGAGGCTATTCAGGAGTTGGGAAGAGAATAGAATGAAGTAAAAAAGAACCCTCCTTTCTCTGGCTCTCCTGATGCTTTCCTGTCATCCTTCACCCTAAACTTGGGCCTCGGCTCTTATTCTTCCTGGATGAAATGATCCCATTACACAGCTTCACTTATCCCTTAATAGTTAGACTCTGTATTCAGCTCTAAAATCCTCCTGAAAGTCCAGATCTCAATTTCCAAGAACTTCTCATAGTACATGTGCACGAAATACCACAACACGAAATAGTCAAGACAGACATTCTTCACCTACTAGAAACCCCCCCTCCCCGCATCCAGAATTTTCCTTACTCATCAGTGGCATCACCATTATTCTAAGTGACCAGCCTTGACATTAGAGTTATCAGTGACTCTTCCCATATCCAGGTTAGTCATTGCGCTGGATTGTCCTTGGCTCTTCCATTCCATTGCCACTGCATTCTATTTAGTCGGGACTAGAAACCACATTTCCCAAGATTTCTTACCAGCAGGTTCCAGGTCAGAGTCTACCAATGACAAGCACTTGCGTGAGAATTTGGGAGGTATAAGAACAGCAAACGCATTATTATTGCTTCCCTATCTAGACTTTTATGTTTTACGCCTAGATTCATTCATAATCCTTTCTACCTCTGGTCCACTCTCCTGCCTTCCAAATTCATCGCACACCCTACCAGCTGCCCTACAACACTAGTGTGATTCCCTCTGTCAGAGACTTATGTCCCTTTCACGTTTGCTTTTTTAAAAATATGTGTCCCCTCTAGGTCCTTCTCAAGTGTCCTGCCCTTCATGACTCCTTCTTCAGCTATTCAAACACACAGAGCTATCTTCTTCCATCATTTCTTGGATTCCCTTGGCCCTAAACCACACTGCATTTGCAATAATTGTACATGTGAAGTTCTTCTTCCCACAACTACGTCATAAGATTCTAGAGAGGAGAGGATTGCATTCTATATAATTGTGTTTTATACCTTATGGGGGTTTTCAGTAGATGTATCTTGACAAGCCCAATATGGTCTATCAGAAGCTTATTATGGAAAAGTAGTCAAGAGAAGAAAGGGGTAGTTTGCAAGGCCAAAGATAGCCCATGTGTGGATTCGGCCTCAGGAGCTTGTTAGTGACTTCAGATGGTGGGGAGAAGTTTTCATGAGGACATGAAAGGATAAGATGGACTGCAGACTTGACAAATCCTCCTGCTTGAGAAGTTCGGCAATAAAGGGCAGAAAAAGAGAAGCAGTAGTGGGAAAGTTCATAGGCTTCCAAGAGTGATTTTTGACAATTAGAAAAGGACAGAATAGTGCTATTAGTGAGAAGAGTTGGTCATTTTTGAAGAAATGAGTGTTGGAAGCCAGACTTGCCACAGAATCAAGGCCTCTTGGTATGAAACCCAGTGTGTAGTCAAGTGTTCAGTTGTTGGTGCTCTTCACAGGATGTGTAGGCATTTCGAGAAGGAAAATTTCAGTAGGGACCAGAGCCATTACATGGCTCTTTGATGAGGAGGCAGGGCTCAGAGAAAGGAGCCAAGAGGGAAGGCCAGATAAAGTTTGGAGGAAGGCATGAGCCATGATTTGTGGCCAGGTTAGAGTAAAGGGTTCCTGGTCATAAAGAAGTGGGATCCCAGAGTTTCCTGGGTAGAGATGACAGAGAGCTCAGGTGGGCAGGCTGAAGAGTGTGTCCTTGGCTTTATCTGAGAAGTGCTCATCATAGGCTTTTGAACATGGAGTGACAAGAGGAAAAGTATATTTTCAGGCAGTTTGTCTGGTGCATAGCAGAGTGTCTGGAGAGGGAAAGTGTGCGGGCCCCGAGTGGAGCTGTGGAAGGGGTGCTCCCATTCGTGAGGCTACACAGTCTACACCCAGGCTGCCTTCCTGAACCAGGGAAAATCATGGTCAAACGAGTTGCTGATGTTATTTCCAACAAGAAGATAAAGCTTGCCGTTGGCACCCGGCTACAGAGGAAGATAGACTAATGGGGATTCTTTGCTAGCGTGTTGGGTGGATCAGTGATAACACTGACAAGGATTCTTTCTTTTTGACTTTCTAATTTCCAAGAGCACCACTAACTTGTCTTCTTATGAAAATTTTCCATTCGACATTTAATTGTATCCTTTGAGTTAAATGCAGGTTTTGCATACCATTCCCCAGGCTCACAGTCTGGGGTGGAAATGGATCTACAGCTCTCAGAGGTCACTGGAAAATCTAACTCTCTAAAAATAAGAAGCAGTGGGCTGTGCCAGGGTTCCCTCGCATGGCCATGCACAGGGCACTACACAACCTCCATGGGTGCTGTCTCCTAGACTTGTTTTATAGTTCTTTGGCCATTTTCAGGCTGTCAGAGCAAGGGGCACTTCTTCCCAGTAAGTTAGCGTTACTGGCGGGGTTCAGTAGCTCTCCTGCTGTTTGAGGTGATGGGGCCTTTGCTTTTAGTTGAGAGGTCAAGGGGAGGACCAATGTGAGGACAGTATAATCTCTGGACCCCTCCATTTCCTCTTCCAAAGGTTTATGAAAACCCCTGATGAAATCATGAGTGGCCGAACGGACCGTCTGGAGCACCTTGAGTCCCAGGAGCTGGATGAACAAATATACCAAGAAGATGAGTGCTGAGGGAACCAAGCCACAGCCTCAGCAGGGGGCCGACAGCCGGGGGTCCCCTGCCCACGAGGGCCCTGGAGGCGTGGCAAGCAGGCGGGCTGAGAGCTGAACCGGAAGAGACCCGGGAGTGGGAGTGACACTTGTCTCGCATAGCGGGAGGGTCCCCAGAGCACCTTAGACAAACCACCCAGCGAAGGCAGGGCTGGCATTCTGGCCGAGGGCACGAACCTGGGACTCCTGGTTCTGTTTTCTCCTCATGTGGAACCTCTCCATCTGTAATTCCTCACCCTCACCCGTCTACCTATTGTTAATTTCATGGTGTTTCTTTTTTGTTTGTTTGTTTTGTTGTGGTTTTTTTTTTTTTTAAAGACCATGCAGTTTGACTTTTCATCATTCATACAGGGGAAGACATCCGAGGTTGTTTTCCTATGGAAATATATATCTATTATATATATCTATTTTTTGCAAATCTCACGAAGTGCGGCAAGCCCAGCTGGTCAGGAAAGAGAACACTTGCAAAGGGTTTCAGGTTCCTCTTCAGCCTGCCACGTAGATCAGATTTGTGCCTGTTAATATTGGGTCTTGGCTGGAAAAAAAAAAAAAGAAAGAAAGAAAAAAAAAAGAGGCTTTTAAAAAAGATAAAATGAAAAGGAGAGCTTTTTCTCCCTCTCGCTCTTTCCTTCCCGGCCTCCCGTCTGTCCTCCCTCCCCGCCTCCTGTTGAGGTTCAGATGCCTTTTAGCAGAATTGTGCCTCTCCTGGAGTCCTGAGCATTACGGACGCCCAAAGGCCATCTGTGGCCTGGGTCCTTTGCAGCCGGCGCTGCCAAATCAAACCCACATCCCGGCATCTGGCTACCTACTGGAGGGAGGCCCCAGACCTCGCAGGTGCTGCGGTCCTCCAGGAAGAGACATGCCAGCCCAGCGGGCTGCCCCCACCCCCAGCCCCTACTACTACCCCGACATGGCTGCGAGAACCCCAGCACTTGGTGGCTCCTCGGGGACGGAAGATTCAGGACAGAAGGTGGCTGCGCCATTCAGAAGGCCCCAGCATCATGGGATTAACTTGCAAGTTCTGCAAGGCAGAAAATACAAAAAGACCCCACAGGGCCTGATGGTCAGACACTAGGTGGAAATTGTGCTGCAGGGGGGCTCTGTGCTTCCAGGGCAGGTGACTGAGGCTAGCGAGAGAGAAGGTCTTCTCTGTTCCATCCGGAGGCCATTTATAGTCAGTTTTATGCCCTCACCTGCTTTGTTTTGTCTTTTTTCCCCAATTCCTAGCCTTTTTTTTTTTTTTTTTTTTTTAACTTTTCCTGGTCCCCACAAGATCCAGGGCATTTGAGAGCGGAGGGCCCTGATGTACACAGCCACTTGCTCCCGGTGTTCGCCAGGCCAGGGCAGACAAGAAACTCCTCAGACTCATTACCTATTTTGTTTCTTCTTCTTTCATAGCTGTGTTTCAGAATGGACCCATTTGTGGCTCTTTTTCACCTCTAAATCAGGTCCGCAGTATCTTGTAAAATGAGGGAAGTGCCACCCCATAGTACTTTTGATGATATCAGATATATTTAGAAAGCTGTTTTAGGGTGTTTTTTTTTTCCTTGTCTTGCCACCTGGATTGACTCTCCGATTTCCAGGTTCAGAATCCAATATTAGGATGACAGTCTTTTTTAATCCTAAAGATTAGACCTGCCTTACAAAGCACCCCCCTCCCTGCCCCGTTCCTCTGTTTCCTCTACTCACTTGGGTGAGCACCTCACACTCCCAGCATCACCACTGGCAGCACTAGGGGGAGGCTGCCAGAGCCCTGGGTGTCTCCCCAAGCCACTTCTGACTACGTCAGGCAGGTGGGGGTTGGAAGAACACAGGCAGGAGGAATTCAACCCCACCCGTACTGACAAGAACCCCAGCCTGGGGAGAAGGAAGGACAGACTGACTGTGGGTCGGAGGCACCGGAATCAGGGAGCCCTTCAAAGCTTTTCATCTGTGCTCTGTTCCTGCCTCTTAACGAACCGCAGATAGAAACATGGCTGTAGCCAGCCTCCTCTGCTGTCACACACTCCCCCCAACTCTACCTTCCAGAAGGTTGGGCTTGCTGTGTGAGGCTGGAGGGTCCACTGATGAAGGAAGGGTTTGGTCTCATCTGCTTGAACGGTGGTGAGATTCAGCTGGTTCCAGCATGCTACAAATACCTTTCACGAGCGGTCACTCCAGTCTCTACGATGACCGGTGTTGGCTCACACCTGGAGATCGTAAGCCAAGTACCTGGTGTGTTGTGAAGGCTGTTGAGTGTAAGCGCTGGAGAGAGAGGGTGCATTTTGACTGAGGCCCTTTATATGATGATGTAACCAGAGACAGGACAAGGTGGGGCTCTTCCCTAAGGTTAGAACATCTCATTCTGATAGAAGGACCCGGGCTTTCACTGTTTGAAGAATATTACAGTTGAATTAGGGAGGGAAATTCCCATTGGCCCCAAGGATTTCTGTATTTAAAGCAGTACCCTGTAAGAATACGTAGGACAGGTTGACACCTTCAGTCGCTTGAAGAATAGAAGGTGCTAATTCCAATATGATCTTCATTTCCCACCCAGATACATTCCCAATAAGAGTTTTCTGTTGACTCCCTTAAATTAGGCAAACGTCCTTCTCATTGCTTTGAGCTAACAAGTGGGCAGTGCTGACACCAGAGACATGGTGCTTCCACGCTGCTGACCCCAGGGATGCCTTAGGACATGCTGACCCTGCTTCGGATGTGGCGAAGCACCTGATAGACCCTGGAAGGGATTCAGAGGAATCGGGCACAGTCCCGGCCCACCGAGAGCGTCCACTCAACCTGTAGACTCTATCCAAGCTGAAATTCCTTACTTCAACACCAAGTGCTGGGGCTGATGGCACATTCACCTGGGACCACGTGAAAAGTATGTCTGTGACTTGAATAGTTGGCCTTTCCCTGCTGCTGTCCCGGGACTGCTTGGCTTAGATCAGAAATCGAGAAAGGGCTCTGCAGAAAAGCACCGCAGAGCAGGGAGAGCTTGCTTCATCTGTATCTGGGGGGGGTCACTCTCACTTGTATCTCCAGCTAGAAATTCTCTAGCACCTTCTCTTGCCTGCATCTTGGGTTCACCACGTTGCCTCTTCTCCATCAAAGGAGGTCAGTGGCTATTGGCTGGACTGGCTATGTGGCAGAACAGTCTCTCTTTCTGTCCCAAGGCAACTTGGTCTCTTGCCTGACGCAGGGTCACCAATGTCCTGAGTCCTTTCTTTTTTCCTTCCTCCTTCTTTCTTTCTTTCTTTCTTTCTTTCTTTCTTTCTTTCTTTCAGGGGGACATCCCCACAGAAAAAGGGGATAACAGACTGATGGATTTTCTCCTCTCAACAGTATGTTTGGAACTCTCGTAAGGGGTCTTTTTACACTGGTGTCTTGCCCAAATAAGAATGTAGCTTTAGCTAAAACTTCAATGGCTATGACAGGATCCACCTAAATGACTAAGTAACTACTGTTTCCACCTTTCACTGTCTATGCTCCAAGTCAGTACATTTTGGAAACATTTCACTCCCTTCTCCAGAAGGGAGACTTGAGTGTCCAGGAGGTAGGATGGTGCCCTGGGAGCAGACAGCATGCCAGGGACAGAATGAGGAGTGGAATCCAGCCTGGCCAGACCCCCACTGGACCCATTCCCACCCAAGAAGTTGAAGATAAAAGATTTGGGGAAATCCCCAAAGAACAAAGGGCAGGGTTTTTTTGCCCTGATGTTCGGTGCTAG
Organism: Mustela nivalis; assembly: GCF_964662115.1. NCBI lineage: Eukaryota > Metazoa > Chordata > Mammalia > Carnivora > Mustelidae > Mustela > Mustela nivalis. Next base: position 54,717,581 of record NC_139026.1, read on the forward strand.
TAAGTTTTCATCCCCTCAGCCTGCTCCTCTTCTCTGCAGAAGTCTGGAAGGAAGGCAGCGATCTAAGGAAGCCATGGTAGGGGAGGAGGGTGACAAGAATCCCTGCCTGTCTAAAAACCACAGAAGACTAACCTGATACTCTTTTGGCCCCATCTGCATCAACACTAAACAACTACAAACTCCCCGAATCTTTCACACACGCCAAGTGAACATTCTCGACGATTTCTCTTTGTGACTGCAACCACCTGCAAACCAGAGCGAATCTAGAATTTCTTCTTTTTTTTTCTTTTTGTTTCATTTCTAATCTCTTGTTGTTTATGAGGTGTGGGGTTTATAAGGGACTGAATCAAATGAATGTAATAAAAAAGAAAAAAAAAAACAAAAACAAAAAACAAATGCCTTTTCTCAGGGCCAGTGAGTTGCAAATAATTTTTAAAGAAAAGCCTATAATTGCATCATCTCAATAAATTTTTTATAAAAAACAAAGGACCAAGTCTCTGTTTTTAATAATGTGAAATGGAGTCATACAGGGAAGGTATGCCAATGAGGTAAATCCTGTCTCCACTCAATTACGGTATAAAGTACAGTCCTGGTTTTCATTGGCAGGCAGCCTCTGTCATAGAGCTGTCTGCAAGGCAGTCTTGAGACAAACGGCACCAGAAGGGTCAGAAAGTTCAAGTCTGAGCATCTGCCCCAGGTGGGGAGATAAGCCGGAAGGAACCCCGACCAGAGATGCCTGGGTCCTGTGCTGGGCCAAAGATTTATCAGCTCACTGAGGACGGTGGTGATTCCAAGGTCCTCCCATAATCGAACGGTTCCTTAATCCTACCTAAATCATGGATGTGAGTCTGCAGGTGAGGTAGGGCCCAGGACTCCGCTAAAAAGCACAGTGACCTGCAGGGTCATCATCCAGCTCAGAGCCCACCCCCATGCTCCGAATGTCTCCGTGACACTGGCCAGTGGGGCCCCCTGTCAACCAGTAGGTGCTTATGATTTCAGTATCAAACATCCTACGATCATCCAGAACTATCTGTCCTCAGAGGTGGGTAGAAACGAAAAGAATGGAAAATGAAGCAAATGAAATTGCTGGTTAGCAACTCAGATGTAAGTTTGGGAAGTAGACGTTTGAAAGCCATCAGATCATATCTGTATTTAAGTTTTCTTGGTACTCTGTCTTCCGTGACCATGGATTGGTGATACTTGGCCCTATATTCCATATGGAGGGAGCACAGTGTCAAAGAGTAAGTGTCCATATATTTCCTGAGGTGCTAGTAATGCATCTGAAGCTACTGTTTTTATAACTCAGCATCATCTGGGAATTGCTAGAAATGCAGATTATCAGTTCCTCACATAAACTAAACCAAAAACTTTGGTGAGGGAAGGGGACTTAGCAATTTTTAAATAAGCTCTCCAAGTGATTCTGATGGTCTTCTCTCTACTCTTCCCCTCACTCTCAAGGCTAGCATCAGTTTGTTCATCTGGGTATAAAGAAGACTATGTGGTCTTATAAATTGTAAGTATAATTGGCAGAATTGACAGAATAATTGGTGATGAATTTGTGTTAACAGTACTCACACATGGCAATGCTGTGCTTTTCCTAAGACTGAATATACCGTGGAATGAGTGGATGAAGAACCACACATCAGAGTCGTCTTCTTGCTTCCTCCAAAGGAAGGAAGTCAGCAGTCTATTTGCTGTAAAGATGAGCTGGGTGGTAGTTGTTGTTTTAAGATGAGCTGTTTTAAAGAGTAGCTCTAGGGGCTGACCTGGTCTTTGCAAATTATAGCACAACTCCTTATTCACTTGTGTCCATTTCTCTGCCTAACCAACCTAACCTAAAAAGGAAAATAAAAGGGCCATTGTCATGTACTCACTGTGACAATCTGTCCCTGGAGTTATTAAGCAGAGCTCCGATGATCACTTAGCTAGAGCATTGGTGAGGGAGTCCAGAACCACTGGACTTGACCTTCTCCAACCTGAGAAGTGCTTGTGAGTCACCAGGATCTTGGGAAAAAGCGGATTCTGCCCATAATATCTACATCTTGGGAATTATGGGCAAAAAATCTGCTCTCTTCTACTCTACTCTCAGAGTGAGGCTTGAAATTTGTCATTTCTAACAAGCCCTGCCCAATCCTACCAGTGACCCTGACACCTGCTAGTCGTCAGACCACACTTTGAGTGGCAAGACATCCGTTCTCGCCCATCAAGCCCTGAGATTCTGACCCTAATGTAAAACTGAACTAGCCTCTCTCTTTGGTGTGTATTCCTTTGCGAAGTCCTCCCTAGAAAATTGGTCCCTGGGGCCAATCTGCTCTGCAAGAAGTTTGCTTGTTCTCTGGGGCAGCAACAAGAGTGAACACCATGATCAAAAACCTCTTCATGGGGCGCCTGGGTAGCTCAGTCATTAAGCATCTGCCTTCCGCTCAGGTCATGATCCCAGGGTCCGAGAATGGAGTCCCGCAGGGAGCCCGCTTCTCCTTCTGCCTGCTGCTCCCTCTGCTTGTGCGCTCTCTCTCTCTCTCTCTGACAAATAAATAAATAAAATCTTTTTTTTTTAAATCTATACTTGAAAAAAAATACGATCCCCCCCCAAAACACAACCCATAATAGAAAAAAAAAAAAGATGTTTTGGACAAAGTGAACTTCATCAAAATTAAAACTCGCTCTTCAAAAGATACCGTTAAGAAAATGAAAAGACAAGCTGCAGACCGGGAGAAAAGGCAACTCTTTTATGTACAAAATCAGACATCACAGGCACTGAACATCGTCTCCTGTCTGTACTTGACCCACGACTGTCTTGGAAGATGGTCATTCATTAGCGGGCAGGGTCCGTCACTCACACATAAAATAGAGAGGTGGTACATGTCTGCTGTTATGAAACCACCTTCAGAGTGTGTTTTAAAATGATTTCTTCTGTGTGTTGTGCTGGCAAAACACTTCTCGCCGTTTGGCACTTCCTAATCCCGCTTCCCTTTCCTTTTTCAAATTTGTGGAGTGGGCATCCTTTTGGGAGACATATTAGAGGGTTTTTATTTTATTTATTTATTTTTAAGATTTTATTTATTTATTTGACAGAGAGATAGCACAAGTAGGCAGAACAGCAGCCAGAGGGAGAGGGAGAAGCAGGCTCCCCGCTGAGCAGGGAGCCCCATGTGGGACTTGATCTCAGGACCCTGGGATCATGACCTGAGCTGAAGGCAGCCGCTTAACCGATTTAAAATAAATCACTCATTCCTAGTGAACAACCTTACACACTGGATCCTCTGGTCTCAGAACTCCAGCCAATTGCAGCTACAGGCAAAGCAAACTTTTCAGGCAGGGGTCTTAGGCCTGGGAGAGCAGCCTATGGGAGCAAGGTGCGACCGGCTGAGTGAGGAGCAAAACTGGCCCCAGACATGGGGCAGCACTGGCAAGGACGATGGTTTTTTCCACCCGAGGAATCTGTCTGCTTCAGGGTCTAGCTTGTTTTGCCAGTCTCCTTAGGAGTCTAAGACAGAGAGACCTGAGTTCGCTGGTGCCAAGCTCCTGGTTTATTCCATTCTGATGTTAGGTCTCTGGCAGACCAGTGCCCAACCCACCTGGTATGAGAGCAACAGAGCAGAGTGGTTAAGCAAAGGCCGAGTCAGGATGCCTGGTCCCACCCCACTTCCTCTCACTAGCTGTGTGACCACAGGCAACTTACTTACCCTCTCTGTGTCTTCGTTTCCTCAGGTGTAGCACTGGGATCAGGCTGATAATAGTCCCTATCTCAAAAGGATGGTGGTGAGGAGTAGATGACAGATTACAGAGAAAGGGCTTAGAAACATGCCTGGCACAAAGTTACCTGCTATTAATTTTATACTTTACTCAGGAACCACTGAGCCACCAACCACTGCTTCACCTAGAACAGCTCTCTATCAGTTCCACACATCATAATTCTCCAAAAAGCTACCTTCTGAAAAGTTTCTGCTGTTCCTGTTTTATTCTGTTCTAGTTTGGACACCAGAGAATGAGGGCAACCCCATCACTTCACAGAGGAGGGGTCAGAGGCCAGGTCAGGTGAGGGATCATGTGAGCCTTCCCACACCCCACAGCTATCTGAGCCAGCACCCCACCCCGCGCGCGCGCGCGCGCACACACACACACACTCACTTCAGAGTCCGCAGTGGGCCAAGTCCTCAGCCCTGCGGAGCACCTGAGCACTCAGTGATATTTACTTGTGGCAATGGACTCAACCCAAGGGAAATATTGCCTTGACTCAGGTTTACTGAGAATATTTTGATCTGGTTTTGTTCAGTTCAATAGCTTTAGGAAATGTGTAGGTTTTGTTCCATTTAAACTTGGTCTGCGAGTTTCCTTGATTTTGTTTTTCTCCCACTTGCTAAGGAAGTCCTGGCTCAGCTCATAGGTGCACAAAACAATGTTATTTGGGTTCAGTTTGGGGACTGGGAAATTAGAGCATTATGTTTGAAGAGAGCTCGAACATGAGGTGGGGGCCACATGATAAAGCCCCAGAAGTCTGGCTGCTCAGGAAACCAGGAAGTCCGGCTATGAGATGCTGCTAGAAACCTGGCTCACTGCTAGACTCCTGCTTTTCTGTTAGAAAAGGGAAGAATGTGCCTGACCAATTAGAGAGTCTTCCATTTCCAGTCAGAAAAGAATCTTCACACGGAACAACAGGAGAAACAGCAAGCCTGCTACTGGGGTCTAGTCCCACTTAATCACTATCTCAAGCAACTCACTAAAGGAGCGTGGCTCAGTTTCTTAAAGAGTTCTTTCCCTCAGGGCGTCTGGGTGGCTTAATCAGTTGGGCGTCCAACTCTTGATTTCAACTCAGGTTATGATCTTGGGGTTCTGGGATCAGGCCCCACTCTCCTCAGAGGAAAGTCTGCTTCTCCCTCTCCCTCTGCTCTTACCCTCACTCTCATGCATACTCCCCCCCCCCAATAAATAAATAACATCTTAAAAAAGAAAAAAGAATTCTTTTCCTCAACGCAACATTGAAGTGATTCAGTGAAGAAAATGTGTAACAGTCCTAGCACATAAGTGTTAGTTCCCTTTCCTTTTTTATGCCTGACAAACCCTCCCCCCAACTCATACACACTGCACAATTCTGTAATTCTGTTTCTATGGAATTCCAAGTGGGAAAATCACCCAGTGACAACTGCTGAGAGGTGTTGACCTTTTGTTTCTAATCAACTGAATTGCCACTTGACCTCCTCAAGACACACATGACCCTGAGTCAAGACCTTGACCAAAATAGGGTAGATTACCTTGCAAAGCCATCTGGGAAGTCAGCACCTCCTTCCTCTGTCAACCTCCCAGAGGAGCCTCCCCCAAGATTAGAAAGCAATCTGTAAGCCTTTCCTCTCCCCCAGCTTCTGCCTCCTAGTAAAAGCCTCCACATGCCATTTGCATCAGCTTGGCATTGGTTAGTTAAATCAGTAGATGAATGCAAATTCTCCAAGGAATTCGAAATCTGCTTTGGGCTATTCAGTTTGGAGCTGTTTCCTTTCCTTTCCCTTACAGGCTCCCGATGCTGATTCCCACCTGAGGGAAACAGACATGGAACACTCCAGAAATGACTTTATCCCCCAAACCAAAGATTTTCTATTGCAAGAGAAATTTTGGTTGTGGTTTAACCTGCTTAGGTGAAATCAGGGTTTTAGACACTCAAATAAAGTTCCCTTGCTAGTAGATGCTCCATTCTCTCCCTGTGCTCCCAGCATTCACCACCGCGGCCATCTTCACATACTACCTCAGTGCCAATGATGGCAGGCCACCTGACCACATGCAAGAGAGAGCCACCCTTGAGGACCACTGAGTTCATTCCCATGAAAGGTGTGGACTCAGATTCAAATTTGACATGACCAGGCCATTTGGCTAAGACATGTGCCATGAAGAAGATCCACTTCTGTTCTACACTTACCTGCAAAGGCTCCTTCCATTTCAAACAGGTAGTGTGGCATAATCAGCCATCAAGGAGGAATTACGCCAAAGTCAAATAATTATAGTGTCATGATGTGCTGTGCCTTTAGCCTCCCTCGCTTTATAATTTTGGGTGCCAACCTTTGGATGGGCTCAGACTTGCCAGAGGACATTCCCTACTGGGTGCTCCAAAGAAGCCCCAGTTCCAGAGAGGCTGCTCGGGCAGCTGGAACAGGTCTAGCCCAAGGGCCTTCGGACCAGTCAACCCCAAATTATTTTGAGACATGTCTGCTTTTTTGTTTTTTGAACATATTTGGAAGAAGATCCAGGTGTCCCAGGCAGTGTGTAGCTTCTGAGATGGATCAGTAAGCTTCCTCAGGGAAGTAAGATCAGGGTTGTCTGTTGAAAAGAGCACAAGCCTTGGTATGAGGTGGGGTGGGATTGGAATCTGGCTCTACCCCCTGCAGAGATGGAACATTATAAGTAAAAGAAAAATAAAAGCAAAAAATAATAAAAAGAAAGGAAAACTCATCTTCTTCGAGTAGGCATTTCCTTCTCTACCATTCTGAAAGATTTCTTTGAAAAGTAGAGATAATGTATATAAAGTGCCTGGCACATTTCAGATGTTCAATAAATAGTATACATTATTATTCAACTGGGTGGTCCTTTCTCCAGAAACTGGATAGGTGGATATGGAATCTCCTGTCTAAAACATCATTTTCTCTACTTGCCAAATCTTACCTAGCTTCTCTCTTCATAGTTTGTTCTTTTTGCCCTTCATTATTCAAGGGAAAAAAAAATTTAAAGAAGCAACTGAAGTATTGAGGCCGTCTAGATCTCTTTTGTCAAGGGAACCAAAATCTTTCCCAATTCATGATGTATAGGGCGAGTCTAAGAAACATTTTTTTTTTAAAGATTTTATTTATTTATCAGAGAGAGAGAGGGGGAGAGAGCGAGCACAGGCAGACAGAATGGCAGGCAGAGGCAGAGGGAGAAGCAGGCTCCCTGCTGAGCAAGGAGTCCGATGTGGGACTCGATCCCAGAAAGCTGGGATCATGACCTGAGCCGAAGGCAGCTGCTTAACCAACTGAGCCACCCAGGCATCCCCTAAGAAACATTTTTGAATCCTGCATAAAAATCTTCATTCTCACATAGTACTTAGAAAGAGTGCTTACATACACTATATTTGTAAATTCTTATGACAACCCCATGAAAACTGAGACTCAAGGGAAGGTAAGATTTGGTTGAGTTCACACAGAGAGAAAGCAGGAGAACTTGATTTCAAAATAAGATGTTCTTATTCCTTTTTCTTTTTCTTTTTCTTTTTTCCATGTTATCCAGGAAAGGAAACTCTTCAAACCACTGTCAGCCTTTGATACCAACGTTTCTTGATTTGGCTAGTAGAGAACAGGGCTCTTATGGAGGAGAGACAGGACAAGTAACTGGCTGGAGGGGAAGGCTGGACCTGGCAGTGATCTGGAATTTGGAGTGCCAGGAACCAAGGGAGGGTGCCACTGGTGTCTCCTAAGGCAGCAAGGTGTAGTAGGAGAGCACTGGGTGTCTTGAAATGTGGGATGTCAAAGAGAGGAAATTGTACCTGAAAAAGAGTTGGAGGGGTACTAAAAATAAACTTCCTCTTAATTATAATTTCACTTTGGGCCACCTCCACCTCTCTTCTTTACTGACTTCATAAATTTTTTCTGACTTTTTCCATGGTCTTTTCTCAGGAATCCTGTCATCCACAAGAATGAAGTTCAGTTCATTTGTATACTGAGAAGGGCCAGGGATTATGGCAAAATAGAAGTCCACCATCCCAGGTGAGGCCACATGGAAGGAGAGAGTCTGCTGAGGGTACTAAGGAGCAAAACTCTGGTGAATTCAGCAGGCAGAGACGGAGTACAAGGCCAGGAGCAGAGTTGTACAGATTACCAGTTAGCTGAAATGGGTAAAAGCCAGAGTTAAGGATGTAAACACTGGTATTTGAAGGGCAAGGACCAGGCAGCCAGATATGAGATGAGAATCCAGAAAAATCTGGAAGCAACTTCTAACACTGAGGATGGCCAAAAGCAGAAGTATCAGAGGATATGAGGACAACTGTAGGGGTGCCTGGGTGACTCAGTCAGTTAAGCATTTGCCTTTGGTTCAGGCCATGATCCTGGGGTCCTGGGATCAAGCCCTGTATCAGGCTCCCTGTTTAGTGGGGAGTCTGCTTCTGCTTCTGCCTTTGCTCCTCCCCTCTTTTCTGGCAGTCTTTCTCTCAAATAAATTAAATAAGAAAGGGAAATAAGGAAGGAAGGAAGGAGGGAAAGAGGAAGGAAAAGAAAAGAAACAAGAAGGAAGAAAAAGAAAAGAAAAAAGAAAGGACAACTGTACATATGTGTTTGCATGTACTTTTCTGTGTGTGTGTGTTGTGTTTTGTGTGTTTGAACAAATGATAATATTGCTAGGACAGCTCAAGTTATGGGAACAAAGAATATTAGAACTAGAACTAGAAGGAGTCTTAAATCGTCTCATGTAAATTGGAGCTCAACAGAAATGAGTGATTGACCTGAAGTCACAGAACCACCCAGTGACATAGCTAGCAAGCTTCTCTATGGTTCATTGTCTTTAGCACAAAGTCAGGAGAATACCTCAAAAAGGAATCAGAGGCAAAGAATAAAAAACAGTCCTCAAAAGTTGCCAATCAACAGCATAAATATGAAGACAAAAAGAAGAGAGGAAAATGTTCACACATTCAGATTTGAAAAGTACCATACATGAGAAGACAATTTAGTCTTAGGAAAAACAGATCCTAAAAGCAGAAAATGCATAAGAATATAGTCTCAGAAGGAAATGCAAAAACACAAAAAAGATTACTTTTATGGGCAGCTTGATGCCAAAGTTTTATAATTAAGTGCATGCCATAAATATTTGATTTTGCATGAAGAAATACAAGGAACTGGTTTGTGTGAGAGGAAGGAGACTAGATGTTCACTGCAATATAAATTTAAAAAGAGGATGAATAAACCTAGTTTATTAGCTGAAAGGCTGCAATTGGGTGTTCCAATAAAGTGGCTTCCTGTAGGCTTCTCAGCAATTTATAAATACACACAGACAGTTCAGAAACAAGGAGTTCACTGAGGCTATAAACTAAGCCTTGGTTTTCACTCTTGTCCCAGAAACAGTCAGATAGACTAGTGCTTAAAATGGCAAAACTTTAAACAAAATGAGATGAGCAAAAGTTATAGAATTGGGATGTGGAGGGTTATAGCATACAGAAATGTAATACATATCCCAGCTAAGACATAAGTGAGAGTAGAAAGGTGGTAAGTGAGCCTATATGGTTACCAGGTTCTTACATTTGATAGGAAGTAATACAATATTAATTCTAAGACTCTGAAAAGTTAGGAATATATCTTGTAATGTTTAAGCAATCACTATTAAAAATGCAAAAAAAAAGCTAACCGATAAAGTGGAATTATTAACAGTTTTCAATCCAAAAGAAACCAAGAGAAAGAGAGAAAAAAAAATAGATGGGACCAATAGAAAATGAAGAACAGAGGCTCCGCGGTGGCTCAGTGGGTTAAGCTGCTGCCTTCGGCTCAGGTCATGATCTCAGGGTCCTGGGATCGAGTCCCGCATCGGGCTCTCTGCTCAGCAGGGAGCTGCTTCCCTCTCTCTCTCTCTCTCTCTGCTTGCCTTTCTGTCTACTTGTGATCTCTCTCTCTGTCAAATAAATAAATAAAATCTTTTAAAAAAATTTTTAAAAAAGAAAATGAAGTACAAAACATAGACTTTAATGCAATCAAATTAGTAATTACACTAAGTGTAAAAGGACTAAACACTTCAAATAAATAACAGAGATTGTCAGAATGGACAAAAAGCAATACTCAAGTTTATGCTGTCTATAAGGGACACACTTAAAATATAAAGACACAGATAGATTAAAAATCAATAACTAGAAAAATATGCTATGCCAACAGCAAGCATGAGAAGTCTGATGTGACTATATTAATATTAGACAAAGTAGACTTCAAGGCAGAAAGTATTATTGGAGATAAAATGGGAGCCTTTCAAAATATCAGACACTTGCAAACACTGGGATTGATGTTATTTCCTGTCCTTGACAAATCTTTGAAGTTGTAGTTAAGCACTTTAAAGAGTGATAAATTAGGACTATATACTTGGAAAAATACATGAACAATAAAATATGTCACTATAAAAAATAATAAGGCAAGGATATTACTACCAAAAAAAAGATTTCATTCTTCCAGATGGCTGGGTGATATTCCATGATATATATAATGTGTATATAATATATTACTTATTAATATTACATTATATTATTATAATACATTGATTATTATGTTATTTATTATATATTAATAATATATAATATAATATATAAAGGGAATTCAAGAAGACTGGGGTTTCCATTCCACAGTGTCTGGGGATTGCTAGAAGAGCAGGGCTCTCATTGTTTAATGTCCAACATTTAACTACCAGAGAGCTTCCTTTCTACTCATTATGTATGGCCCAAAGTTGCTGGAAGAGGTAATCAGACTATACGATAACATCCTTTGAACTCCCTGGAGAGCTTGACTGACAGTAAAGCATGTGATAGATAGTTAGATAGATAGAGTAAGCTAGAGCTACAGATCTCCTTTATCCATTCATCAGTTGATGGACATTTGGGCTCTTTCCATAATTTGGCTATTGTTGATAATGCTGCCATAAACCCCAAGGTGCATGTGCCCTTTCAAATCAGTATGTTTGTATCCTTTGGGTAAACACCTGATAGTATAATTGCTGGCTCGTAAGGTGCTCTATTTTAACTTCATGAGGAACCTCCATACTGTCTTTGCTGACTCCAAAATATATGTGCTATTGTTTGCCTCCCCCCACATACATAAATAAGATGACTCCAGATGACTTGCACTACACTTTGGTGATTCTGCTATTTCTAGAACTTCTTCTTTCTGTTCCTTATCCTTTCCATTCCATTCTAGACTTTCTCCTTCATATCCAATACTGTTTAATTAAGTGGGAATAAATTACAATATCCACAGGAACTAGGTTTTACACTCACTTTAAAAACAAATGGTCTAAGAAGTCCTGCTGGAGACTTTGTATCTCTTCTGTGAAGTGAATTACTCACTCTTAGAAGCTCTAGATCCAGAGTCATGATCTGGGCAACCACACTACTCACAATCCTTATCTCAAGATGTGGGGCACTGTTTTGCTACAACTATAAAAATGACAAATGTAAGGGGGAAGAAGCAAGATGGTGGAGGGGTAGGAGACCTAAATATCATCAGGTCCCAGAAGTTCAGCTAGATAGGAACCAAACCATTCTGAATACCTACAAATTCAACAGGAGATTGAAGAGAAGAGAAGCAATTCTAGGAACAGAAAAACGACCACTTTCTGGAAGGTAGGACATGCAGAAGTGAACCCGAGGTGACATATGGGAAGAGAGACTGCGGGGAGGGGGGCCAGCTCCCAGGAAGCGGTAGAGCAGGGGAGCACAAAATTTGGACTATTAGAAGTCTGCTCCACTGAGGGACATGTCTCCAAAGGCTAAGCAGGGGGTGGAGCCCTCATGGGTACAGTGTGGTCTCAGGACCCGCAGGGTCACAGAAAGATGGGGTGTACTTAAGTGTGGCAGAGCTCCCAGGTCAGAGTGGGGAAGCTGGCTGCAGAGACAAAGCCAATGGGGGAATCTCTCAGCTCAGTGTTACCTTAAACCATGATCTGAGGAACAGTTGGGCCACTGCTCTTTGAGCCAGGACTCAGGCAGATCCCAGAAGACTCACCTTCTTCCTCCAGGAGGAGTGGCATGGGAGCACTGCAGGAATCGGCTAGGTTTGGAGACTCCAAACAGGGCTGTTCGCCAGAGATAGAAACACTCAGTCACAGGCCAGGTGAGCTCAGAGTGCAGCTGGAGACCAGGGAGATGAGAGTGATTGACTGCTTTTCTCTGAGGGCACACTGAGGAGTGGGGACCCAAGCTCTGATTGGGAGGCCTCTATCTTTATTCTCTGCCTCCAAAGCTGTACAGAAAGCATTCAGGGAACAAGAGCTCCCAAGAGCGAATCCAAATGGATTGCTTAGCCTGGCCCCTGGCAAAGGCAGTGCAATTCCACCTCAGGCAAAGACTCTTGAGAATCATTGCAACAGGCCCCTCTTCCAGAAGATTAGCAAGAGCATCCAGCCAAGAACAAGTTTACTAATCAGTGAGAACTGTGGAACTCCAGAGCAAGGGAAAGCAACACAAAGAATTCATGGCTTTTTTCCCATGATTCTTAGTCTTCCAAAGTTATTTTTATTTTAATTTTTATTTTAATTAAACTAATTTTAAATTAAATTAAACTTTAAATTAAATTAAATTTTAATTTAATTTAATTTAATTTAAATTTTAAATTAATTAAATTTTAATTATTTTAATTTTATTTTTAAATTTTATTTTTTATTTTTTTATTTATATTATTTATTTATTTATATTAATTAATTAAAATTCATTTTAATTTTAAATTTTATTTTTTTCTTATTCTATTTTTTTTAATTTCTCCTTTTTCCTATTTTAATTTTTGTTTAACTATTTTGTCTTATCAATACCTTTTTAAAAATCTTTTGAGGGGTGGGGCACCTGGGTGGCTCAGTGGGTTAAGCTGCTGCCTTCAGCTCAGGTCATGATCTCAGGGTCCTGGGATCGAGTCCTGCATCCGGCTCTCTGCTCAGCAGGGAGCCTGCTTCCTCCTCTCTCTCTGTCTGTCTCTCTGCCTACTTGTGATCTCTGTCTGTCAAATAAATAAATAAATCTTAAAAAAAAAAAAAGAAAAGAAAACCAATTGATGGAGAATAAAGAAGCTGAGAAAAAGAGAGACAAATAACTACTGGACCATGAAGGGGACAATTTGAGAAATAAGTGATACCATAAGCCATGAAATATTAAAATAATTGGGATCCCAGAAGAAGAAGAAATGGAGAGGGGGGCAGATGATGTACTGGAGCAAATTATAGTGAGAATTTCCCTAATTTGGCAAAGGGAACAAGCCTCAAAATCCAGGAGGCCAGAGAACACCCCCCCCTTAAAATCAATAAAAATAGGTCAACACCCCATCATCTAATAGTAAAACTTACAAGTCTCAGTGACAAAGAGAAAATCCTGAAAGCAGCTTGGGACAAGAGGTCTGTAACATACAATGGTAAGAATATTAGATTGGCAACAGACCTATCCACAGAGACCTGGCAGGCCAGAAAGGACTGGCATGATATATTCAGAGCACTAAGTGAGAAAAATATGCAGCCAAGAATACTATATCCAGCTAGGCTGTCATTGAAAATAGAGAGAGAGATAAAAAGTTTCCGGGACAGGGGTGCCTGGGGGGCTCAGTGGGTTAAGCCTCAGGTCGTGGTCCCAGAGTCCTGGGAGCTAGCCCCACATCGGGCTCCCTGCTCAGTGGGGAGCCTGCTCCCTCTCCCCATCTGCCTTTCTGCCTGCTTGTGTTCTCTCTCTATTTGTCAAATATATAAATAAAATATTTTTTTAAAAAAGTTTCCAGGACAAACAGAAACTAAAAGAATTTGCAAACACCAAACCAGCCCAACAGGAAATATTTAAAGGGGTCTTCTAAGCAAAGAAAGAGCCTGAAAGTAACAGACCATAAAGGAACAGAGACAATATACAATAACAGTCACCTTACAGGCAATACAATGGCACTAAATTCATATCTTTCAATAGTTATCCTGAATGTAAATGGGATAAATGCCCCCAATCAAAAGACACAGAGTATCAGAATGGATTAAAAAAAAAAAAAAAGACCCATCGATATGCTATCTGCAAGAAACTCATTTTGTACCCAAAGACACCTCCAAATTTAAAGTGGGGGATGGGAATCAATTTACCATGCTAATGGGCATCAAAAGAAAGTGAGGTGACAATCCTTGTATCAGGTAAATTGGATTTTAAGCTAAAGACTATAATAAGAGATGGGAAAGGACACCATGTCATACTTAAAGGGTCAGTCCAACAAGAAGATCTAATAATTTTAAATATCTATGCCCCTAACATAGGAGCAGCTGATTATATAAACCAATTAATAACAAAATCAAAGAAACAAAATAAAAATCAACAATAATACAATAATAGTAGGGGACTTTAACACCTCCCTTACTGATGGACAGATCATCTAAGCAAAAGATCAACAAGGAAATAAAGGTTTTAAATGACACACTGCAGCAGATGGACATCACAGATATCTTCAGAACATTCCATTACAAAGCAACAGAATACACATTCTTCTCTAGTGCACAGGGAACATTCTCCAGAATAGATCACATTCTGGGTCACATATCAGGTCTCACCCAGTACCAAAAGACTGAAATCATTCCCTGCATATTTTCAAACCATAATGCTCTGAAACTAGAAACTCAATCACAAGAGGAAAGTTGGAAAGAACTCATATACATGGAGGCTAAAGAGCATCCTACTAAAGGATGAATGTATCAACCAGGAAATTCAAGAAGAATTTAAAAATTCATGGAAACAAATGAAAATGAAAACACAACTGTTCAAAATCTTTGGGACACAGCAAAGAGTCCTGAGAGGAAAGTATATAGCAATACAAGACTTTCTCAAGAAACAGGAAAGGTCTCAACTAAAGAAGCTGAAGAAAGAACAGCAAAGAAAGCCTAAACCCAGCAGAATCAGAGAAATAATAAAGATCAGAACAGAAATCAATGAAATAGAAACCAAAAGAACAGTAGAATAAATCAATGAAACTAGGAGGTAGTTCTTTGAAAAATTAATAAGATTGGTAACCCCCTGGCCAGACTTATCAAAAAGAAAAGATAAAAGACCAAAATCAATAAAATCATGAATTAAAGAGGAGAGATCACAACAAACACCAAAGAAATACAAACAATTGTAAGAATATACTATGAGTAACTATAACACCAGCAAATTTTACAATCTGGAAGAAATGGATGCATTCCTAGAGACATAAACTACCAAAACTGAACAGGAAGAAATAGAAAACCTGAACAGACCCATAACCAGTAAGCAGATTGAAGCAGTCATCAAAAATCTCCCAACAAACAAGAGCCCAGGGCCAGAAGGCTTCCCAGGGGAATTCTACCAAACATTTAAAGAAGAATTAATACCTATTCTCCTGAAACGGTTCCAAAAAATAGAAATGGAAGGAAAACTTCCAAACTCATTTTATGAGGCTGGCATTACCTTGATCCCAAACCCAGCCAAAGACCCCATCAAAAAGGAAAATTACAGACCAATATCCTTGATGAACACAGATGCAGAAATTCTCACCAAAATATTAACCAATAGGATCCAACAGTACATTAAAATGATTATTCACCACAACCAAGTGGGATTTATTCCTGGGCTTCAAGTGTGGTTCGACATCCACAAATCAACCAATATGATACAATACAGTAATAAAAGAAAGAAGAAGATCCATATGATATTCTAAATAAACACTAAGAAAGTATTTGACAAAGTATAGCATCTTTACTTGATCAAAACTTTTCACAGTGTAGGGGTAGAGAGTACATACCTCAATATCATCAAAACCATCTATGAAAAACTCACAGCAAATATTCTCAGTGGGGAAAAACTGAGAGCTTTCCCCTAAGGTCAGGAACACAGCAGGGCTGTCCACTATCACTACTGCTATTCAACATAGTTCTAGAAGTCCTAGCCTCTGCAATCAGACAACAAAAAGAAATAAAAGACACTTGAATCAGCATAGAAGAAATAAAACTCTCACTCTTAGGAGATGATATGATACTTTATGTGGAAAACTTAAAAGACTGCACTCCATAACTACTAAAACTCATACAGGAATTCAGTAAAGTGTCAGGATATGAAATCAATGCACAGAAATCAGTTGCATTTCTATACACCAACAGCAAGACAGAAGAAAGAGAAATTAAGGAGTCAGTCCATTTACAATTGCACCCAAAACCATAAGATACCTAGGAATAAACCTAACTAAAGAGGCAAAGAATCTGTACTCAGAAAACTATAAAGTACTCATGAAAGAAGTTGAGGAAGACACAAAGAAATGGAAAAATGTTCTATGCTCATGGATTGGAAGAACAAATATTGTGAAAATATCTATACTACCTGGAGCAATCTACACATTTAATGCAATCCTTATCAAAATACCATCTTTTTTCCCCCCAAAGAAATGGAACAAATAATCCTAAAACTTACATGGAGCCAGAAAAGACCCTGAACAGCCAGAGGAATGTTGAAAAAGAAAACCAAAGTTGGAGTCATCATAATTCCAGACTTCAAGCTCTATTACAAAGCTGTAATCATCAAGATAGTATGGTACTGTCACAAAAACAAACACATAGATCAGTGGAACATAATAGCAAGCCCAGAAATGGACCCTCAACTCTATGGCCAACTAATCTTCAACAAAGCAGGAAAGAATGTCCAATGGAAAAAAGACAGTCTCTTCATCAAATGGTGTAGGGAAAATTGGACAGCCACATGCAGAAGAATGAAAATGGATCTTTGCTTTACACCACACACAAAAATAGACTCAAAATGGATGAAAGACCTAATGTGAGATAGGAATCATCAAAATCCTTGAGCAGAACATAGACAGCAACCTCTTTGACCTCAGCCGCAGTAACTCCTTCCTAGGAACATCACCAAAGGCAAGGGAAGCAAGGGCAAAAATGAACAACTAGGACTCATCAAGATCAAAACCTTTTTCACAGCAAAGTAAACAGTCAACAAAACCAAAAGACAAGTGACAGAATGGGAGAAGATATTTTCAAATGACATATCAGCTAAAGGGCTAGTATCCAAAATCTCTAAAGAACTTATCAAACTCAACACCCAATGAACAAATAATCCAATCAAGAAATGGGCAGAAAACATGAACAGACATTTCTGCAAAGAAGACATCCAAGTGGCCAACAGACACATGAAAAAGTGCTCAACATCACTTGGCATCAGGGAAATACAAATCAAAACCACAGTGAGATACGACCTCACACCAGTCAGAATGGCTAAAATTAGCAAGACAGGAAATGATAGTTGTTGGCAAGGATGCACAGAAAACTATACAGTTGTTGGCAAGGATGCAGACAAAGGGGAACCCTCCTACACTGTTGGTGGGAATGCAAGCTGGTGCAGCCACTCCGGAAAATAGTATGGAGGTTCCTCAAAACGTTGAAAATAGAGATACCCTATAACCCAGCAATTGTACTATAGAGTATTTATCCTAAAGATACAAATGTACTGATTTGAAGGGGCACGTGCACCCAAATGTTTATACCAGCAATGTTCACAATTGCCAAACTATGGAAAGAACATAGATGTCCATCAATAGATGAATGGATAAAGGGTATATATCTACAATGGAATACTATGTAGCAAACCAAAAACCACAAAATCTTGCCATTCACAATGATGTGGATGGAACTAGAGGATATTAAGCTAAGTGAAATAAGTCAATCAGAGAAAGACAATTATCATATGATCTCTCTGATATGAGGACTTTGAGAGGCAGGGCAGGAGTTGTGGTGGGTAGGGAGGGAAAAAATGAAACAAGATGGGATCAGGAGGTAGACAAACCATAAGAGACTCTTAATCTCGGGAAACAAACAGGGTTGCTGGGGTGGTGGGGGGGGAGGAATAGTGTGGCTGGATTATGGACATTGAGGAGGGTATGGCTATGGTGAGTGCTGTGAATTGTGTAAGACTGATGATTCACAGACCTGTACCCTTGGAGCAAATAATACATTATATGTTAATTTTAAAATGACAAATGTAATTAGCAGATAAATACTACCTTCATCTCTCTTCTTCAGAAGCTAAATTCGTGGTAATTTCTCCTCTTCTTTTTCCTTCTTCCCTCACTTCACTTTTTCCCCCCCTCACTTCACTTTTCTAAAAAGAAACAACTTGAGCTCCTTCAGAAACTCTAAAACTATATAATGAGCATCACTATTAACAGTCACCAAAACTGGTATCTATCAGTGACATATCCCTCCCCAAATCTCCTATCCAGACACCTGCAGTTTACTTTTCAATGTTTCTCTGCATGTAGAGCTATGGGAATGACCATAGCTTGGGAAGAATTACACAGTTCAGGGATTAGAATTGATCTAATGGAAGTTGATAAGGCTTGTTTGCCTGGGGTCATTGATTTGTAGCCAAGCCAGCTCAACAAGCCCAGTTTCTAACTTATCACTTTTCACCCTTCATCAAGAGAGGCACTGGTAAGATCGCTGAATCCACAAAGCCAGTATTGTCAATTGTGACTTAAAAGAGTGTGGGATTCACTTTCTATAACACAAGAGGGAAACCAAAGCTGACTCAACTAAGAGGAGGGCAAGAGGAGTCCTGGCTGGTGTCATCTCACCTGGAGAGGGAATTCAGAGAAAACTGGGATTTCCATTGTACAGTGTCGGGGGAATGCTAGAAGAACAGGGCTCTCATTGTTCAACGTCCAGGATTTAACTACCAGAGATGAGAGCTTCCTTTCTACTCATTACCTATGGCCCAGAGTTGCTGGGAGAGGTAATCAGACCATATGGTAACATCCTTTGAACTCTCTGGAGAGCTTGAGTGACGGTAAAGCATGAGGGATCCTTATCAACTCTAACTCTCTTGCGCGCTCCTCTCCATCTTTGACACCTGTGCACAGTCACTCACAGTGGTTCTTTCTTCATCCTGTGCTGCTGCTGTTGGTATCCAGCCCATTCAAAGCTCCCTCCAGGAAAGAGCAAATAACATTTAACCCTATGGCAATGTCCCAAGTGTCAAAGCCAAACCCGAGAGTTTAGCATGCCTCTTTGCAAAGAGTAGAGTATTAACAGTATGCACTAATTCCACAAACTGGAGACCATCAAGAGAGACCTTAGTCTTTAGGCAGCGTTATTGTGCCTACATTAACTTTCCCCAGGATGAAATATGGTATTTTCTCCCTCTATATTCTCTATGTTCTTCTCCTTCATCAATCAGAAATTTTATTTGTTTTTGCATCAAAAAGGAGACTTTACAAAAGGCTCTACAGATTTTAAGGATGCTAACAAAAAAGCAAACATGAATGAAAACATTACTTTTTATTTTTTAAAGTTTTTATTTAAATTTGAGTTAGTTAACTTACAATGTAACATTAGTTTCCAGAGTACAATACAATGACCCCACACTTCCATACATCGCACCTGGTGCTCATCACAAGTACCCCTCTTAATCCCCATCACTCCACCACCTCCCCTCTGGTCACCATCAGTTTGTTCTCTATAGTTAAGAGTCTATATCTTGGTTAGTCTCCCTTTCTCCCTCTCTCTCTCTTTTTTTTTTCCTTCCCTTTTGCTTGTTTGTTTTGTCTGTTAAATTCCACGTATGAGTGAAATCATATGGTATTTGTCTTTCACTGACTGACACTGATGGGCACTTGGGCTATTTTCATAATTTGGCTATTGTAGCCTGCTATCAAATCAGGTGACATGTATTCCTCGGAGTTAGTATTTTTGTATTCTTTGGGTACATGTTACTTTTATTAGAAAAAAAATTTCTTTCCAGGAAGATCTGAGCATTGCAGATATGTGGAAGAATGTGAGGTCACTTCAAAATACAGCAAGTTGAATTTAACCTCCCATTATGAGCAGCCATTCAGTCTTCCAATTAAGTATCTGGGCAATACAGAAATGGACCCCATTTGCCAGTAAATAAAAACATGTTTTACTGCAACATGCTGTATTCTGAAAACATTCCCCTGACCCTCATAAGCTTAATAATCACACTACTGTCTGAATAAGATATCTTTTCTCCACCAACCTCTCCTCTGTGCTGCCTGAATATACCCCATCTGGTCAATAAATCTAAAATTCAGAGGCTTATATCCTACTTTTATTTTTCAAAATAGGGTTTCTAAAAAGGCATCATTCAAAAACACTTATAATAACATATGGATTCTTCCTTGAGAACATTACATATGCATAGACACATACATAAAGGAATATACATAAATTTATATACATTCTTTGCTAAATTCATGAAGAAGAAAAGGCTGTCAACTATCACCATTTCTATATCCATTTACCGTTATTCTGGGGGCACCTGGGTGGTTCTTGATTTCAGCTCAGGTCGTGATCTCAGGGTCATGAGATTGAGCCTCGCATATAGTTCTGTGCTGGGCATGGAGCCTGCTTAGTATTCTCTTTCGCTCCCTCTGCCTCTCCTCCTCCTCTCTCTAAAAAAATCACACGCATTATTCCTTAAGTATTAGATAAATTAGGAAACAAGAAAAAAGGAAAAGTGCAGCATTTGGTGGTACTATGATAATTGCCCGGAGAAGCCACTACGATCCACTAAAAATTATTATAAATAATAAGAAATTGAAGTTGTCCAGGTACAAAATTAATATTGAAAATCAAAAGTCTTCCTGTCCATAGACAACATCTGCTTAGAATTTATAATGGGACAAAAGATCACGTTGAAATGAGAACAAAAGGTAAAACACATAGGAGTAACTCTAAAAACAATATGCAAGAAAAGTGTAAAATGGTACGAGGGAATTCCCCAAAAATCTTAAATGAAAAGTCATATCTATTCTTACCCAGGAAGTCTCAACATCACAAAGATTTTAATTCTTTCTAAATTAACCTAAAATGTATGCCATCCTCATAAAATATGAACAGAATATTTTTCTAACTAGACAAAGTGGTTGCCAGGACAATTCTGGGGGGAAACAGTGAAAGAAGTCTATTTTGCCAAATTTTAGCTAATTAAAAAAGTATGGTGCTGGTTCATAAATGTATCAGTAGACTAGAAGAATAGAAAATCAAGAATTTGACTCAAATTTACACAGGAATTTTGTATACAATAAAGGTAGGATCTTAAATCAGTGAAGAACAGATGAATTATTCAATAAATAGTGTTAAAACAAGTGGGAAGTCATCTCAGGAAAAATTATACCTATATTCTAAAATTAATAATAAAATAAAAACCAAGTACCTCAAAGATTAAAATGTGAAAAACTTAAGTCCTAAAAGTATTAGAAGAAAACATGAGGAAATTATTTTTATAATCTTGTAGTGGGGGAAGCCCTCTCTAATGTGTCAGACACATGTGTCAGTTGTCTGTCCATTATATTCAACACTCACTTCCCCACTTCTCACTGGCTAAATAAAACTCCAATTCTATTCAGGGGGGCAATATGCCCAACCCCCCCAAAATGGGTCATGATGGCAGGGTTCTTCTCCACTTTTGTAACCTCTGCAACAATGGTGACCATGTGACTTGGTTTTGGCCAATGAAAGATAAGTGGAAATCTGCTGAAAAAATCTCTTAGCTTTCCCAATAAAAAAAATGGACAAACATATTGGCACCCATCCCTTTTGAAAGTCTGAAAGAAATAACCTGGGTACTAGAAGGGAAAGATTAGGAGAATAGAATAAGGGACATTGGTTCTGACAAGGTTAAGTAGCTGAACCAATGCTAACAACCACCAATCCTAGATTTTTCGCTATGGGATAGGAAAAATAAAAAAATCCGATGTACTTGAACTATTATGTATAGACTTTTGCTTTCTTACAGTTGTATGATACTTGCACTCCTAACTGACAAACTGAGAATGCTGTAAAACTCAGAAGCCTTAAAGGAAAAGACTGAACAATTTGACAACATTTCAAATTTTTTAAATTTTTGCTCCCGAAAAGGATATCAAAAAGAAAAATTGAGATATTTAAAGTTTACATCTCAGCCAAAGGGTCAATGTCTTTATTATATAATAAAGAGCTCACCGAATAAAAAGTAAAGAGACCACAGTCCACTAGGACGATGGCCAAGGGATACTAACAGAGCATTCACAGGGAAAGAAAAAAATACAAGGAATACAGATGACTCTTAATCCTATGAAAAGATATTCAACTTTACTCATAACAAAATAAGTGATAAAATAATTAACTGCAGTAACATCATTCCTATCAATTTGTTTGGAAGATATTTAAAACAAAATTAGACAAAGCACTGTATTTTTGAGGAAACCCAAACTCTGGCATTTCCATTAGGAATGAAAACCAGAATAACCCCCAAGGAGAACAACTTGTCAATGTCACAATTACAAATGTCACCCCAGCAGTTGCTCCCTGGTTACAAAACTAAAGGACTGAAAATGATCTAAACGCCCATCAAAATAGGGCTTGTTATTTTAATTATGGAATCTCTATATAAGAAACTATTACAAAGAAAGATATACCATCTGATTTCATTTATATAGGGAGTCCAAGAAACAAAACAAACAAACAAAGCAGAAACAGACCCATAAATGCAGAAAATAAGCTTGTGGTTGCCAGAGGGGACAGGGCGAAATGGGCAAAATGGGTGAAGGGGAGTGGGAGGTACAGGCTTCCAGTTATTGACTGAGTGAGTCAAGGGGAGGAACGTAAACACAGGGAATGCGGTCAGTGCTATTGTAATAGCTCTGTGGTGACAGGTGGTGACCACGCTTCTGGTGAGCCCAGCGTAACACACGGGCTTGTCCAATCACAATATTGTACACCTGAAACTAATGTCACTTTGTGTGTCAACTCCACTTCAGTTTAGAAAAAGAGAGAGAAACTAAACCAATAAGACAAGTAAGAACTAAAGTGATGAGAAAGATAAAAGATCGTTGTTACTCTCCCCACCACCAGCAAGTCTGTAACTCTGATATAATAAAGCTGAATAGGTATGTCAAAAAATAATAAAATAAAAATGTGAATTCCTCCTCATTTAAAAAATAAAATAGTAAGGATGCCTGGGTGGCTCAGTCAGTTAAGTGTCTGCCTTGGGCTCAGGTCATGATCTTGGGGTCCTGGGATCGAGTCCTACATCAGGCTCCTTGCTCAGCTGGGAGCCTGACACTCCCCTTGCTTCTTCTTCTCTCTCTCTCTCTGACAAATAAATAAATAAAGTCTTATAAAAATAAAAATAATAAAATAAAATAGTATAGTTCTTTAAAAAGGAATGAAGAAGCTCCCTCTGTATAACTGAAGAATCTTCAAAACACGTTGTTAAATTAAAAAATGAAAATGCAGGACCAAGTGTCTGGTAGGCTGACATATTGTACTAAAAATATACCGAAAGGGAAACCATGTGACTTAGTATTAATAAAATACCTTTGATAGAGTACACAAGAAGCTGGTAATGGTTGTTGTCTCTGAGAAGGGGAACTGAACTACAGGGTGTTCCAGTTCTGTAGAACTGTGTCCTGAATCTCCATACCCCCAAGTTAGAGGCATAAACCATTTGATAAATTTCACAGGCTCTGTAGGTCAAGAATTTGTCGGGACGCCTGGGTGGCTCAGTTGGTTGGACGACTGCCTTCGGCTCAGGTCATGATCCTGGAGTCCTGGGATTGAGTCCCACATCGGGCTCCCAGCTCCACGGGGAGTCTGCTTCTCTCTCTGACCTTCTCCTCGCTCATGCTCTCTCACTGTCTCTCTCTCAAATAAATAACTAAATAAATCTTAAAAAAAAAAAAAAAGAATTTGGCGGGGGCAGAGGGCAGGGACTGGAGGATGACTTCTTCTTCTTCTTCTTCTTTTTTTTTTTTTTGATAAGAATGTGTCCAACAGTGACCTCTCCATGGGGCTGGGCCTTCCTCACAGCTTGGTAGATGAGTCAGAGTAGTTGGACTTCTGAGAGCCAACTCAGGGCTCCAAGAGCAAGTGTTCCTTCACACAGGGGAGATGCTGCATGGCTTTTTATGACTCGCCCCCAAATCACACAGCCTCCCTTCTACCGTACCCTATCGGCTGACGCGCTCACCAGCCTACTCAGATTTAAGGATCCAGGACATAGAATTTGAAGTACATCAATTCGATAACAGTGGTTATCTCCAGGGAGTAGAATTTGGGGGAGATTTTAATTTTCCTCTTTTTGCCAGCTTTTACTTCCTAATTTCCTTAAAGAAGGAAGGACTATCTGTGTTATAAAATAAGTGTTTTAGAAAAATCAAGGCTGTCTCTTTAAAGTCTCTTCTATGGGACACCTGAGTGGCTCAGTTGGTTGAGCATCCGCCTTTGGCTCAGGTCATGATCTTAGGGTCCTGAGATGGAGCCCCGGGTCAGGCTCTCCACTCAGCGGGGAGCCTGCTTCTCCCTCTCCCTCGGGAGAGGGAGAATATTCTTATATATTTTCTCTCTGTGAAATATATAAATAAAATCTTAAAAAAAAAAAAGTCTCTGCTACGGAGCCCAGCAACCCCATGCTTCGAATGCATTTCCTTGCGAGTTTGGAGGAGTGACAGAGTCCGGATGTACATCCCTGTATATTTCTTATAAACTATCTCCACAATGACACCCCATATGAAAAGCCTGATGGTGACATGTGATCACATGAGTGAAAGTACCCCTTATTCTTCTGCTACAACTTGCCAGATGGGGTCCTGTAGGCCTAGAGAAACACTGCTCCTGTTGACTTTGCCTGGACCTTCTCCAGCTGTGTGGCTCAGCTCTGTGGGACCGACATCCTTGTCCTTGTCCTATGAGTGTGTGCTGGCCTGCCTTTGTCCTTTTCCCTGGCTGTCAGGCCTCTACCCAGAAGCTTTTCTCCAGTCTTTGCCCCTTCTCCCCATTTTATTCTTCTGTCTTTCTGCATACCTTCGCCCTCCCCACTTTCTCTCCTCTCACCTTTCATTTTCTCCCCACACCACAACCACTCTCATATGGACCATTATCTCATATGGTGGGGTTGGGGGACCACCTTCAATCAACAAAATGGGGTTATAGGGCTCTGTTGCCTTTTCTCAGCTACTAGTTTGGGTTTGTTTTTCTCCACATCACTTCCTTTTATTTTGTCATTGGACTTAGGATGACCTGGTAGTGTCTAATTTCCTTCTTTTTTATTTAAGTGTGGTAAAATGAAATTCACTATTTTAACCATTTTGAAGTGTACAGCTAAGTAGCTTTAAGCACATTCTCATTGTACTGCAACCATTACCACCACCCATCTCCAGAGCTTTTTCATCTCCCAAAGCTGAAAACCTGAGCCCATTAAACACCAGCCCCCAGATCCCCATTCCCAAAACCCCCAGAAACTGCCATTTCTACCTTCAATGTCAATGAATTTGACTATGCTAGGTATTTCGTGTAAATGGGAACATACAGTAATTATCCTTTCTGTGATGGGTTTATTGCACTTAGCAGAACTTCTTCAAGTTTATCTATGTTGTTGCATGGGTCAGAATTCCTTTCCTTCTCAAGACAGAATAATATTCCATTGTTTATATACACCATGCTTGGTTTATCCACTCATCTCTCCATGGACACTGGGTTCTCAGCTATTGCTTTTCTCCAAAGTGAAGAAAGCCTTTCCCTCCCCTAACTCTGGACCAAGAACACCCACTCTCCCCCCAATTCCCTCATTCCTGGTCCTCGGCTCCCTCCTTCCCTGCTGGAGTGCCTCAGGATTGGATCTTGTGGCCTCATCTCACCGTTTTCCACATTGTCCTGAATGACGGGTACTATTTCCATGGCTCTCAATACCCCCCAGAGCTGATGACTCCAGGCTTCTCTATCCAGACCAGACTTCATCTCAGGGCCCAATGCTTACACCTACCTAAATATGTCATAGGTCTACTTATGAGCATCTCAAAACCATTTCATAAGCAGATTTCTTTATTCTTCCCCATCTGCCCATCCTCAGGGTAAAAGTGACCAGAACTCTACCCTAAACTAGCCAGGAGACTAGAGCCTTTGTCTTTAAGGCACTGAAGCTTGCTGTTCTACCTCTGGACACCAGTGACCAAGGAAGGCAAGTGTGAGATTCAGAGCTGAAAATCAGGTAATTAATAGAAATTCTGTGTGTTCTACGGTAGGAGGCCGACCCAGCCCACCTCCCGTCCCCTGCCATGCTCCCAGAACAACAGGAGTCAAAAGCAAGTTCTCTGGCAAGAGACTGGAATTTTCTTCCCTGGAGAAACAGAGTGTCCCCACAGACGTAACCTTCCAACACTGATCTGGCTGGTTCACTGTGTGTTCCTTGTCCTGAGAGGCCTCCTAGTCACCAAGAACAAAGTCAGCTGTGTACATGAAGCTTTAACCTGTGCATGAGGGACTGTCTCTTGAATGTCAATAAACGATAGGATACACAGGCCTTTAAGGGATACAGCAAGGTACCCATATAGTCTAGAAATTTAAAGATAAATATCAAGAAAATAAAGGAGTTTGTGGAGCACAAGTAATAGGTGACTGGTATTGTCAGTTATACATTTTTTAGTATTGTTTGATTTTTAAATATGTATTTATTTCTTCTTCTGAGAGCACTGAAAGCGACCATCCTAAAAGGTCTACCCGGTCACTTAAAACCCTACCATGTCTTCCAATTACCCTCAGAATATAATACAAACACCAATGGTAACCCCCAAGGCACGATCTGACCCCCCACCTGCCTCTTCAGCCACACCCTGCTCTATTCCACGCTCTCCCTTTTTCATGAAGCTCCGGCCTCGGCCTCGCCATTTTCCTTTCCTTCAATTCCTTTTCAAGAGCCACGGTCTCTGCTGCCTAAGGCCTTGCCGTAGGCTCTCGCCTATCCATGGAACATTTTTGCTCTTCATCTGGCTGGCCCCTTCCTGTCTTTCAGGTCTCCATGTAAATATCACTTCCAAGGGAAGCCATCTCCAACCAACCTATCAAAAGTAAGTCCCCCTTATTATCTTTAATGTATCCTTTTACTGGCTCCCTTCATGACATTTTAAAATTGTTTGTTTTTTTTTAATCAATCATTTGTTTTATCATTCTGCTCCCCCAGTAGAAAATTCGCTCCATGAAGGTAAGGACCATGTTCTATCCCTAGAGTCTGGCACAGGACCTGTTTGAATAAATTACATCCTAAGCTAAATGCAAATCTCAATTTCCATCTCCCTGGGCAGTTTTCCAGGTTGTACTATTCTTCAGAGTAAGCACTACCAACTTGGTTAAAGATTAAAGATGTATGACAACAGGTGCTCCCTAATACAGGACACACATCAGCCCCACTCCAAACTGCTAAGACATTTCTTTTATGGGACTTGAGTAACAATTTATCACTTTATATTACAGGGGAAAGAGAACAGGAAAAACACACATACAAACTGATTCTGGTGGGGGGGTACTATTTATTTAAATTACTGAATAAATCGTCCTTAGATAATAGGGAGGAACCCTTATTTTCATCTGAATCACATTAGTATGAATAACATAACAGCTTAGTACTTAATAGTAGTGATGACTATTAAAATCGTAATAATGTGAGAGAGCAAGAAATAGGAAAAAGAAAAGGGATAGGTAGGTAAAACACCCTCAACTATGTCCATCAAAGAACTTTGCAGGTGGTGAGGATATTGCTGACAAGTTGTTTGCATTTTGTGTGACCTGGAAAGACCTACTTTGTTACCTTAAAATTCGGCCCATATCACCCCATGTCACCCAACCCATGTCACAGTCCAAAATCACGGTGGCTTATTTCAAGCACTGCCCAACATGTATTTGAAAGGCAAATCATGCACTCTGCTGATGTTGAGATTTTTTTTTTTTTTAAGATTTAATTTATTTATTTGACAGTGAGAGAGCACAAGTAGTAGGGGGAGCAGCAGGCAGTGGGAGAGGGAGAAGCAGGCTCCATGATGAGTATGGAGCCCGAAGCAGAACTCCATTCCAGGACTTTGGGATCATGACCTGACCTGAAGGCAGATGCTCAACCGACTGAGCCACCCAGGCGCCCCTGATGTTGAGATTTTAAAACCACAGTCTTCTTGCCTTCTTCAGGAAACAGAAGCTCAAATCTTCCTTTGAGGAGAAGGAGAGGATCCAGTGATTCTTCTACATTTCTCCCAGCTTTAAAATTCAATAATTAGATTACTCATCATCTGCTGAAGGAAATTATTTAGAGATTGGGTGGTCATAAGCTGTGAAATGTTCATAAGCCTGGTCATACTTATGGAATTGTTAGATCTATACAATGGCATCCTATAAAAAGGAAAGCCCAGAGGAAAGAAAGAAAATAACAAATTGTATATAAGCAGAAACTGGAGTGATGAATAACTGCTCATCATTTATTTGCTCATAAAGCAAATATTCATTAGCACTCACTACATAACTTGCACAGTGCTTGAAATGGGCAGGTGCATAAAATGACTCCCTGTGAGGATAGATTCAAAAATAAGCAATTTTAGCACAATCTGATGAATGCTATTGTAGGGTTGTAATGGTGTCACAAAATCTATGGGAACCCAGAGGGATGAGTAGTTCTACTGAGGGAGTTAAGAAAGACTTTATCAAGGAGATGACAGTTGAGCTGGGCTTTGAAGGATGAATAGGAGTTTTCTAGTGAAGAATGGGAAAGGAATTCAAAGGAAGACTGGAAAACAGAAAGGCTTAGAGACATGAAAGAGCACAGAAGAAAAAGAGAAAGGAAATATTTGGAGTAAGTGAAGCAAGAGTACATAGGGATAAGAGACTAGAATCAAGACATGTAAGAAACTGATCATGATCTGAGTCAAAGGCAGTCACTTAACTGACTGAGTCACCCGGGTATCCCACAGTTTTTTAAAAAATATATTTTCTATTACTTGTATTGATAAAGCCGAGGTATAATAACACACATATAGGAATGAACACACCTAGCAACAAGATCTTGTCTAAATACCATTCCCCACTAAAAGAGACCAGAGTTCCTTGAAGAAACATCTGTTCCAAGGTCTGGGGCCAGAAAAACATAAATTGGGGCTTGGATCTCTTGTTTTGCTCGAAGTAAGGAAGTATACAAAGTATACAAAGACTAAGAATCATGTTAAAGGGTCTCAGAGCCTGGCCTAAAGGGGCTCCCACTGAACACATTTGGGTCAATTCAGGCAATTTGCAAAAATTGATTTGGGCAGGATCATCAACAGATCCTGAGACTACTGGGTAAACTGTGTTGGACATCAGGATATTCACACCATTGCCAAGTATTACCCACAGATTGCTAATTACAAAAGGGTAAAGTTATTTTCATAGTTGAGAGATATGACTGATATTTTCCCTTTCTCTCTTCTAGGATTTTCTTTTCCCAGGATGCTAATCAAGCTTACTAACTGTGGTGGCTTCATACTGTGTCAGCCTAGCCAAGTTGGAGCCACGTTTCCCAGAATTCCCTTTCCTCTATGTCCTGAGGTAAAGCTGGTCACAAGGTAAGTTTATGAGTGATTCAGCAAGTGGACATGGAGCCACATAGTCAATGATGTGCAGCTTTCCGGTACTGAAAGTCTGTTGGCTTAAGGGCCATTCTACCCGTCTGCAACTTCATCCAGTCCTCACTGCTTCCATTTCTAGAATGTGAGGCTGATGCGCTGATGCTCTGGCTTGGGGCGTAGAAGTGCAGGATTAGCTTATTTCTTATTTCCCTCTTTAACTTCTCCCAGCATACCAGTTCTTTTCCTGGAAACCATAAAAAGAAACAACAACAACAACAAAATTATTGGCTACCTCAGCCTCACCCACAAGTGGGGTCTGGGAATTACATAAAGCCACTGTGTATTTGGGCATGAAGAAAAAAGTTCATTTAAATATCTGTGACATCAATGGAACAGGCACTGATTAGACAGATGGACAGTGGCATTTTTAGTATAATATGCCTTAGAAGGCTGCAGAAAAATCACTCAGCCCACCATGATGCTAGTGACTCATGGGTGTTAATAGTGACAGTTCATAACTCTACTGAGAATACAGCCAATTTCTGCTTATCCACAAATAGATTGTTACTTTGCCAAGTATTTGCACAGCAATCTGTTCCAGCCTCGGCTACCACAGCAGACTCCAGCTTGGGTGGGGTCAGGGCTACATATAAGGGAATGTGGAGAGCAGGGTTGGGCCTAGAATATAGAGTGAAGGGTAAGGGAGTATTTTCACCCCGGCATGCAACTGATTATATTCTAAGGCAGAATGTTACTCATTGGTGTCAGCAAATATTTACTGAGCACCTACTATGACTGGGACACTGTGCAGGGCAGTAGGGATTCAAAAGCTATAAAATAGGATCTCTACTTCAGAACCTTACACTAGAGTTTAGGACACAAACCATAAACATAAAAACACATGCATCAATACTAGCAACAGTAAATGGCCAAGTGTAGGATGTAGCCAATGGAGAGCAAAGAAGAGGAATTTGCACTCTGTAGATATGAGAGATGAATCACAAGACTGAGTGAATTCTCCAGGGAAAAAGGAGAAAGCAATAGAAGCAAGAAATATTTATTAAGCACCTACTAATGATATACTAACAGCTATCATTTGGGGGCACTTAACAATGCCAAGTGCTTCACCTGTGATTTTCACTTAATTTTTGCAACCACCATGTGCCTAAGCGAATTAGCATTCTCATACTGTAGTTAACCAAGCACAGTCATGGATAAGTAATTAGCTCAAGGTTACACAACCTTATAAACAGCAGGACAGAACTCACACACAGATGTGCCTTATTCAGAGTTCATGATCTTTCTGTTTCAGGATCTGGATTCCCTCTTCTGCATCTCTTCACACTATGCATGTCTCATATACGTCACGTGTAACCTCCAAAGCCTTGGCCTTCAAGGAGAAAGCCATGTACAGGGAATGATGCGAGACAAGAAAATGCCAAACAAAAGGGTGAGTGCCCTGATATGGCAGAGATCATTGGTTCTGGGAAAGGGGCAGTCTGAGGGGGCACTAGTAGTTCCTTGGGGAGAAGATGCCATTCAAAAAGTTTCAGGTCCTTCCAGCTGCCTCCAGGGAGCTCCAGATATATTCTGTTACAAAAACTGTAAACTACAACAAAAGCCTCATAAGGATTCTCTTTATCTCATGTTACACAGCAAGACACCTCAATTATGTTTCAACAGCAGACGGATAGCTCTGGGTGTCCTGATTGTGGACACAAGAGGTGGCTGCCATTCCCGAGGCCCAGTCACCTATCTGAGTGATGGCAACTCTCCAGGGGCAGAGAATATTCCCAGTGCCTACAATGGGTCTAACCAGTATCAATATTTACAGAGGAACCCAAGAGACGACAGATGGATAGAGTGAACCAAAAGGCAGCCACTTCCCCGTCTTTATTATGAGGTCTCTAATGCAGAACAGAAAGAGGGGTTCAAGGAAAGTAACACCTTGTGCCGCTCCACTGTCACCTTGGCAAACTTGTTCACCTCCCTTAAACATGTGAGGAACTGCCTAGTGAAAGGTGGATAATAAATGGCAGGAGTCCATTGAAGTGTTAGCATTTCTGTCTTAGGATAAAACAAATCCTCTCCCTTCCCCTGACTATAATCTTCTTCTGTATAATTTTCTAGCAGTACTTGGCAGGTCTGGGACTCAACCAGCACATAGTCATTAGCTGTAAAAATGACAGTGACGATACTTAGAGTCCAGAGGGAAGAGAACCAGCCAAGAAAAATCCTGGGGAGAGCCAGCATCCAAGTCTGTGATGTGAAGAGGAGGGACCTCTGAACTCTATGTGATCATGGATGTCCATATAAAGAACCAGGACCCTGAAGTGTCCCAGGAGTAAGCAGTCCAAGGGAGCAAGAAAACCCAGGAAGAAGACAACTAAAAAATGTCCCCTACATTTGATAGGTAGGTCATGAACGACCTTAGTGTGAAAGTTATGGTAGAGTGGTGGGGTTCAGAAGACAGAGACGTCTGGACTAAGGGGCGAAAGGAGGTGAGGTAGCGGAGAAGTCTGAAAACACTAGTAGGGGAAGGGCAAGGGAGAGTAATTTCTTTCAAAATGGAAATTATTGGGGCACCTGGGTGGCTCAGTGGGTTAAGCCGCTGCCTTCGGCTCAGGTCATGATCTCAGGGTTCTGGAATCGAGTCCCGCATCGGGCTCCCTGCTCGGCAGGGGCCTGCTTCCTTCCCTTCCCCTCTCTCTGCCTGCCTTTCTGCCTACTGTGATCTCTCTCTGTCAAATAAATAAATAAAATCTTTAAAAAAAAATGGAAATTATTTGTGTGCGATGAGAGTTTCAGGAGAAAGATCCAGTAGGGAGTGAGAAGTCATCACGGGGATAGAGGAACGCATGGCAGAACGCTAGCAGACATTGTACGGAGAGAGCCTGGAACATGTGTTCCTCAGCTAGACTTTCAAAGTGTTCTCAAAAATCTATAAGAAACTTAGATGGTCTTCTCCCACCTCCCTTTGGACCTAATCAAGGACAAGAGGCCCAGACAGAGGCCATCTTTGATGACCTAACCAGTTTATCCCCCAAAAAGTGCAAACAAGCTTTACTGTATACAGACCATCTGCAGTGTTTTCCTTATCTCCCACTCTTATGTATAAATCCTTATCTCAGCTTAAGAACGGATCCCTTGGGTGACTCAGTTGGTGGAGCATATGCCTCTTGATCTTGGGGTAGTGAGTTCGAGCCCCACATTGGGTATAGAGACTACTTTTTTTTTTTTAATAAGAAGAGATTCTTTCACATAGGAGGAAATAACTTGCATACAAACTAATTAATTGATACTCAAACTAACTAAATGTTCTTGAGTTATTTTTTTGGCAAGAGAAAGGTAGAAGATGCAGGAGCAAATTGGTGGTGACTGATGAAGCAAGGTCCAGAGATGATGGAAGGGGACAGGGTCAGAGGGATCTCAATGAGGTTGCCTTTGAGTAGGAGCATGGCTGCCATATACTCTGACACTAGAGAAAATGTGGGGAGGGTGCTAAGATTGGGGGAGCAATAGGGTGAAGGGGTGAAGGGGATAGAAAGTTAGAGGGCTGTCTGCCAAGAATGAAGAGGCCAAGGATGCAGAGAATGGTAGAAGGTTTGAGTTGTTGTTGAAGAGAATGGGCAATGGACCTGACATGGGAAAGAAAGCTCTGCTGGGCACCAATGGAGACCCAGCTGAGACAGAGACACAAATGGTGAGAGTCTGCATGGCCATGTGATCCCCCCACCAACACACACACGCCAGCTGCCTGGGTATAGGGGGAGAGGAGAGTGGGGTAGGTATTTTACTGGGTGGGTACAGAGGAAGAATGGAGCAGGGGGCAGAAGGGGAAAGGGGGAGGCAAGGAGTTTAGAGGATCATAGGACCTGGGCTGGAATGGGGAAGGGAGAGGCAAGGAGGGTATGTATGCATGGTGGCCCGTGTTCTAGTTAGAACAGAATTCACTCCAGCTGGCTGAAAAAGAGAGGGATATAGATAGCTCCAAAAAATCACTGAGAGATGTAAAGAAACAGACTCTGGCTGAGCATCCAGGAATGTCGCCCCCCACACAGGGTGGGACTGGCCCATCACAGGACTGAGCCTCCACCATCATCACAAAGATTTAGCTCAGAAGCCGACCACCACAGCTGCCAACTATAGAACGAAACCCCCTCTGTCACCACGCTCCCGGAAAAACAGACGCCCCTGCTCTGCCTGCTCTGTATAACTCAGCGTTGAGTCAATATCTCTTGGAGGTACATTCGGTTGGTGGAAACTAAATCACCACCCCTGGCAGCAAGAAGTGAGGGAGGCTAGGACCTTCACAATGTGTTTTGTTTCCCTTCCCCTCTGTGCCCCCAGTGGGGGTTGGTGTTTGCACTGTGGAGAAAGTGGTCAAGTATAGAAAGGGTTCAAGAGATTTGGGACAGCTGTCCACTATAGGGTACATCAAGGCTGCCGCAGCCTCCACAGTGCCTCTGTGAACACTCTGTTAAATGCCCTTCTGGGTACATGCAATGTGCACATGACTTGGCATGGCCTGTTCTTTATGAGAAGGTGAAGGTAAAGGTGCTCCTGCTTCCAGGGATGCTGCCCTGCCCCCATGCACAGGGGCAGGAAGCTTAGGGACCAAAGTGCAGGTTGGGTTTCAGCCCCCACCCACCTCATCGAGTGGCAGACGTAAAGGGTACAGTCATTTGTGACAACGCCAGAGCCTACTGACTGGGTGGAAATAGAAGGGCCAGTGGCCAAGAAGTCTCTGCAAAGTCAAAGAGCATGTGTAGTGGGAAGAAGACTGTTGGGAGAGTCAGGAGGATGGGTATTTTGGTCACAGCGTGAAACCCAGGGGTCTGAGAGTTCTGGGCCAGAGCTGTCAGTGTGGGAATAACAAGTTCCTGTGGGCGGGGGAAGTGCAGGGGAGCTGAGGAGGCCTTGAAATGGAGGAAGCTGTTTGCAAAAGCGAGATCACCTGTATGGATATTAAAAATTGAGATGGACCAAGAGGAAGAAGGGAGCCAGATTCCAAAGTCATCCATGAAACAGTTACAGGGAGACAGTGAGTGATGCACTGAGGAGGACAAGAGGAAGGTAATGACCTTAAATGAGAAGGACTTCATGTTAGGGTGGGAGCAGCAGCTGGAAGCTAACCAATAACAACAGATTCCCAGCTCTCTTCTGCTGGCCCCTTGCTCCACGGGACACTGATGTGTGTCCTCAGGCCTCCATAACGAAGTACAATAGACTGGGGGTCTAAAATAAAAGAAACTTATTTCTCACAGTTCTGGAGGCTGGAAGTCCAAGATCAAGTTGCTGGCATGCTTGGGTTCTGGAGAGTGCCCTCTTCTTGTCTTCGAGATGGCTGCCTTCTTCCTGTGTCTTCACGTGGCAGAGAAGAGGACAAGCTCTCCAGTGTTTCTTCTTATAATGGCACCAACTCTGACCTCATCTAACTCTAATCATCCCAAAGACTCCATCTCCAATATAGCCTTCCACAGACGGGTAGGGCTTCAATATATGATTTGGGGGTTGGGGTACACAATCTATAGCACTCAGTCCATAGTACTCCATTGCTTGTGAACAAAAGAAAATCCCTATTCTCACAGAGCTTATATTCTAATGGAGGGAAGCAGATGACACGAACATACACACATACACACAGTATGTTAGGATAATAAGTGCTGTAAGAAAACCTGGAGTAGTGGGATGATGGTGAGCCAGGACATTACTATACGTTGGATGGATATAGAGGGAGGGAGGGAGACATTGAATATCTGGTGAAAGAATGTTATAGCCTGAGAAGGCAGCAAGTTCAAAGGCCCTGAGGCAGGATCAGGTTTGACCTGTGCAACTGGAGAGGAGAGAGGGACAAGATGGAAAATAATAGGATTTGTTGTCATTGGATTATAACAGCAGGCAAATCACATAGGGACATTGTTAAGGAATTCAGTTCTTACTCTGAGTGAGGTGGAAAGCTACTTAGGTTAATGAGGAGAGAAATGACATGATCCGGAAGTGGAAGAATGGAAAACCTACAGTGGAGGAAATTACATGTGTAGTGTTCCTTAGGGGAGAGCCGGTCACAAGGAAGACAAGGGTGGAGGAAGAGTGGTTTGACAAAGCTTAGCACTGAGAGGTGAGAGTGCATAGGGCACAGTGGCATGATTGTGGGTGGGAGAAGGCCAGGGTGAGGAAGGAGCATGAAAACACAGGAAGGGGAGTGGTTGCCTGGACACCTAAGATCAAAGGGGCAAGATGCTTATGACAGGGCATAGGGAGAGCTACCTGGGGTCTGCAGAGGACAGAAAGGGCTGAGGTATAATATGGAAGTCACCAGAAATGCCTGAAGGTTTCAGGATGCCAGGGGAATGAGATACAGGGAACTTGGGACATCTCCCCAGTGTGCTGGATGGCAGCCTGGAGAGTCTGGCCAACATTTCTGTCCTGGTAAATTCTGAGGGGAAACAGTAGAAAACCACTGAACCCTGGAAAGGTGTCCTTCCCAGGAAAGAACCCCACCCCATGGGATCTGGGTGGGTGTGAAGGTCCTGATGAATGGGGATCAGGGAATGGGAGCTTGCCTGGAGAAGGGAAAAGGAGGAAGTGGCTGGGCTGCACCTGGGACACTCCTTCTTCACATGGGCCCTCCCAGTGCCCACAGGGGACCATGTGCAGGGAGGTGCAGGGAGGAGGCCAAGGATTATGGAGGAAAAAAAGCTACAGAGTTGATCTAATCAAGAGTCACTTTCCATAACCTCGTTTGCAATTCAGTTGCTCCTTTGGCAAAAGGCCCAGTGCGGCTGTTCCATCCGACAAGGCAAGCCTTTGCCAAGTGAAGCGGGGGCCATGCACAATGTCTTGCAGCTGCCAACCTGAATACTGCTGGTCTCAGTTTCCCCTCTCCGGGCTGGCTTCCTCAGTCCAGGCCATTAGGCTGGCATCACAATGGGGGACAGGGGAGGCAGGAGGTGCAGGCACATGCAGACAGTGCTGCCTTGCTTTGCCTTGCCTGGTTAAAGCAAGACACAAAGCATTCTTGATCTGAGCCCTGTGCCAGTTCTGGAAGGGCTGCGTTTGTCACAGCTCCAAAAAAGAGCAGGAGGTTACTTAGCTATGGATGAATAATAATTGGGCATTTGTCTAACAGCTACTATACTGATGAATAATTCAAATTTTTATTACAATCGAGGCGAAAATCACTCGACCCACATGGATGGTCTGTCAGCTGCACCAGGGAAATGCAGGTATTGGAAGAGGACCTTACAAGTTGTGAAAGAGAGGCCACAATCATGGCAAAAGGTTAGGGATCTTCGGAAAAGTTACAGGGGAAGCAGGCCCAAACACAGAGGTCTGTTCCTTTACATTCCTTTGCAGGATGTAATAGGATCAGTTGGCTGGAGTCAGACCTGGGGCATGGAAGTGGCTGAAACAGCTAGCAAAAACTATGGGTGACAACCAGGAGGCACCGGAATATAGAAAAATAGATAATGACTCGGCTGTACACATACCCTCTGCCATAGCCAATGCCAGGGACTTTGATGACAGTGGAGGGGGACAGCAGAAGTATGAAGGGGTATGTGCTGAACTCAGGAGTCAGAACTCACCTCCCAGTTCAACAGAGTTGTTACTTCTTGGCTGTGACCTTGGACAAGCTCACCAAACCTCCACAGGCCTCCCATTCTACATCCATAAAATGGGGATAATACTGCCTCACTATGTCTTGCCCTGATGATTAAATGGGATCATGTCAATGAGGCTATTTGGTAACTATAAAGACACACAGCAAATGCAAGTAATTATAACTCAAAAATCAGACTTAAAGGCAACAGAGTCCAAACAGCCTCAGAGCTGGGATAGTTTGAGTGAATTAGGATTCTGCAATAATAGGAAAGAAAATCTGTGCTATTTGGGTTGGGTATGAAGTCCCCAAGGAATTTCAAAAAGTCCTACTTTAATACATTCTTTTAGGTAAATAAATATACCTTTAGTTATAATACATTTTATTTTTCTCTGCTTTGTCAACAGCACAATCCACTTAAAAGGAAGCCATGAAACATTAATTATTTTGATGGGAATACCTATGGAACTCATACATCTACCAATAAATAGATTCATGCTGTGGGACATGACCACGGAGAAGAGGGACAATTTTTGAAAGCATGTCCCATGCAGTGGTATGCAGTAGAACCTTGACATGCCATGAGGCATAAATCCCAACAATGCCCTCAAATACATAAGAATAATATAGCATTGAGGTGGTGGCTTCATTTTCCTCCATGCAATGACCAGCCTTGCAATCTATGATTCAAGGTCATGATGAAAACCAAAGTGTTCAACATCTGAAAGCTGAACATCCATCACTCATTATCTCCTTTAATCCTCACAACACTTCTGTGTTCCACATTTTATACAGAATGAAATGAAGACTCTGAGGTGTTTAAGTAACTCGCCTAAGGTCCCAAGGCTATCAGTGCAGGAACCAGGATTGGAAGCTTATTTATCTCTGCAAAGCCATCAAAACATTCACTATCATATTCCCCTTCATGGAGGGATACGACATTGACCACAACAAGGTCGCTTTCC
Organism: Mustela nivalis; assembly: GCF_964662115.1. NCBI lineage: Eukaryota > Metazoa > Chordata > Mammalia > Carnivora > Mustelidae > Mustela > Mustela nivalis. Next base: position 54,755,224 of record NC_139026.1, read on the forward strand.
CTTATAACCTTCTGGGAGAGAGAATAGTGCACCAAATTAATTCAGCAAGTATTTTTGGGGTACCTCCATTCAAGGTGACAGAGATCCACAGATAAATGAGAGAGACAAAGCTCTGTTCTTGGGAGCAGCGAGTAAGTGAGCATCGTGACCATGGGGTAGACTCAGAGCTGAAAGCCTGGCAGGGGGCCTCACTAGCTCTTGGGACTGGATCCCCCTTAGGTTCCCACCACTGGATGTCCTGGTTACAGCTACCACCCGAGCAACCCCCTTGAGTATCAGAAATTGCCAGACAGCAGGTGGGCTGTGTGGAAACAGACAGAACAGGGATCTGGAGGCAGAATCCTGGCAGTTCTGGCTTCACCGTCTCGAAGCCCATCACCTTCTGTAAGTCCTTCAACCACCCAATCAGGCTCTTTGCTTATAAATGGGGATGCTGTTGAGTGGAAAGGACTGGCATCACATTGTGCAGAAGTGCCTTGAAAATCATACTCAATGAAAACTAGCTTTCATTATCCTTGTGTGTTTCTGCTAATCAGATGCATAAGAGGTAGTGTCTTCATCAATCCATGAGGCTCCAGGAGATGCAATCTTTGAATGCTCCCAGGTCCTCCTCTGTGACATGCAGGAGTGTCTCACATGGTTCTGGCCTCAATGGGAAGTGGTGTTGCAGAAGGTGAGGAGCCAGGAGAAAATCGTTTCATGCCACCTTCTTCCCATCTCTTCTTGGGCATAGATGTATGTAACATATGGTGGAAGTTTGTGTGGTTCCAATTAACAAAGAGTAGGGTGGGAAGGGGAGGGATTTTTAAAACTTTGGCTAGAACTGCTGAAGAATTTAGCTACAGTGGAGCCTCCCCTGACACCACAGGTGCTGTCGTCCTCCATGTGACTCTGCCCTGACTCGGCCTCTAAATGACTGTGGCCTGACTGCTGAGCCCCACAGTTAGGAATGCTGCTTCATCTCGCAGAACAACAAAGCAGCTGCTGTCCCACCAGCTGGATGCGCCTAGACATCTGGCTGGTACCTTCCAAAGGGCTCCATCCTGAGCGATCCTCAGGAAAAATGCTCCAACCTTCCATTGTGGACCTGGGCCAGGACTGCGTGTCTGACAGTTACAGCTCCTGATGAGACAGGTCATGAAGGGTTGGCTGGTATCTCAGTCCTTTCAACAACCAGATCAGATGTGACAGATGAGAAGTCAGATTTGCTCGCCTGGCTCTAAACTCTTTTCCCTATCAGAAAGAAATAGAGCCAAACCCTAAAAGTCAGTTTGGGGGTTGTATAAACATCATCTTCATTGTGACTTACTTCTTCCTTCTTAGCTATCTCAAGTCACTCAAAGAGGTTAGGCAGTTTGCCCACGGGTATCCAGGAATGAGCATCTAATTACATTTTACTGAATCCAGACTCTTCTCCCAAAGTTCAGGAAGAGCTGTGGTAGGCTCATCTGTTTACATAATGTCCCTGCAGGATGATGGTGGAGAGATTGTGACATTCATGCTCTCTACCTGCCCACCCTGGTGCCTGTGTGATGGGAGGGAGAGGAGACAGTGCTGTGAGAACTGGGAACAGAGCCCCTCCAGTTCAGAGAATCAGCCCGCTTCCCTTGCAGATAGACCTTCTCATAAAACCTCCTCCCAGGGGCAAATGAAACCACTCATGACATCATTGACAGGGAGGCTCCCAGCTTGGTCTGTTTATTTGTTATTCTTATTTATTTTTTAGATTTTATTTATTTGACACAGAGAGAGAGTGAGAGAGGGAACACAAGCAGGGGGAGTGGGAGAAGGAGAAGCAGGCTCCCTGCTGAGCAGGTAGCCCAATGTGGGGCTCAATCCCAGGACCCTGGGATCATGACCTGAGCTGAAGGCAGAAGCTTAATGACTGAGCTACCCAGGCGCCCCAGCTTGGTCTGTTTAAAGTTGGATCTCATACATGGGGCAGCTTTGTGCCCTCATATACATTCTAGTATTTGAAGGGAAAAAAAAAACTTCCTTATATTGAAATGAAACTAGTTTCTCTAGACCATTCTTCTACTGGTCCACTAGATATACCAGGTTTGTATCATATCTTCAGAAAATATAAGTGGCCAGAGAAAGAGGAACAGGTAGGTGTCTGCTCTTCCTGCCAGATCTTCCTCCTAATCTATGCCCGCAGAGGTGTTTTAGCTTGTTTTCTGACTTGTTTTTAAAAGTCAGGTACTCCAAGTTGCATCTTGATTAACTATAAAAGGCTTTCTCCAGTGGACCTCTTTTCCTGTGTCCCCTTATGTGTCCCCTTGAAAATCACAGAATCCTCCAACCTCCAACGTGCATTATCTAGCACGTGCATGCACTCTAGAGAATTCAAGGCAAAGGCTCGACTATAGAACAAGGGGTTCTTGTGGGTGCTTCCCAATGCTTATTAGGGACAAAATAAAACCCACAAGGATGAACTTCGTGTTTTCCACTGGTGAGGTCATGTGGTTCAGTCCAGGCCTTGGCCCATAGCTTTTACTTCTCTCCAAAATGATTTGTGTGAACCTGTCAACATTGCTCTAAATAAAATGCACAGGTATATTCACTATATTCTACTGATGTGAACTGTCATCAGAAAATCACCCCCTGGGGATGCCTGGGTGGCTCAGTCAGTTAAGCATCCGACTCTTGATTTCAGCTCAGGTCATGATCTCAGGGTTGTGGGATTGAGCCCTGAGTCAGGCTCCTGGCTCAGAAGAATCTGCTTGTCTCCCTCTTCCTCTCCCTCTGCCCCTCCTTCTGCTTACACACATGCACTCTCTCCCCCTCCTTCTCTGTCTCAAAATAAGTGAATAAAATCCTTAAAAAAAAAAAGAAAGAAAGACTATCATTCCATCTTTCCATAATCACCTCCATACACCACAACACTCCCTTAAAGTGGGAAAAGAGATGGTAGAGGGCAAAACATTAACTAATTGGTAACCCTTTCATTCATTTGCATTGAACGAACTTTTTTTTTCACAGCATCAAGGGGCAGGAAAAAATGATGTTAAGAATTCATAACTTATACCCCAATATTTTGGTAGACCTATATTTGAAATTTCCCTAGGGGGAATAGATGTCTTTGTTGTTGGTGGTGGTGATGGTGATGATGATATTCTTGTACTTGCTTGCTTTACATTAGTATTTCAATGTAAAGAGAGAAATGTAGACTGTAACAAAATAAATAGCTGTGTATCCACCATCTACTTTAAATTATTAACACTTGGGGCACCTGGGTGGCTCAGTGGGTTAAGCCGCTGCCTTCAGCTCAGGTCATGATCTCAGGGTCCTGGGATCGAGTCCTGCATCTGACTCTCTGCTCAGCAGGGAGCCTGCTTCCCTCTCTCTCTCTGCCTGCCTCTCAGTCTACTTGTGATTTCTCTCTGTCAAATAAATAAATAAAAATCTTTAAATTATTAACACTTAACTATGTTTTATTCTATTTCCTTTTTTTTTGTATAAAAAAATACAACATGTAGATACATGTAATGCTGTGTGTTCCTCCCTGATCCCTCCATTCCTTAGGCAACCAGTCCCATGAAGAAAAATTTGAAAAAATATTTTTAAAAATATTCACTATGGCTTTCCATGTGGCTGCAACCACCAGGTAAGCAAGATAGGCATTTACAATCTCATTTGAGAGCTACAGAAGAAAAATCAATCCCATGTAATGTGTTTTCTTCTCCAGGTGTTACAGGGAGTACCACCAGCTCTCCACTCCACAAAACCCATAAAGCACACACCCTGGGACACAAGTCCAGGCAAAGTTATGTCATATACTGGACTCAAGTGCACCCGAGTGCAACCTACAGCAATCCTGTCCATCATGATGTTAACCAGTTAGTTTGCTCGGAGCCTTCAGTCTGTTGCTGAGGAACAAGCTAGGTACCACTGGGGACTCTGAGAGCCCTGACCTCTTACTTGGCTGAAGAAGATTCCACATACAAATTCTTTGAGGTTCTCCTCATTGACTCATTCCATTAAGCTGTCAGAAGAAATCCTGGGGTATCTGGCTGGCTCAGTCAGTGTAGAGTATATAACTCTTGGTCTAGGGGTTATAAGTTCAAGCCCCACATTAGGTGTAGAGATTACTTAAAAAAAGGTGGGGGGAGGAGGAGGAGGAGAAGGGGGAGAAGAAGGGGAAATCCTGACACCCAGTGGGTCATGAAACCAGTCTACAAGCGCAGGGAGATTTGAGGGCTCATGTTTGCAGGTCACAGGAGCCATAGCCTTGGAAAGGGTGTCAAGTGCCACCATGTCCTCCATGGTTCTTTGTGTAGCTTGGAGAATGCACAATATTCTCCAGTTCCACCATACTACTAATATCAGGGATGTTTATAAAATTCTTATCTAATAAACAATTTAGATTAGTCAAAAAATGGGCTGCATATATACTCATAAAGAAATGATGGGGATTTTAAAAATATTTTACATTCTAATAAAATTACGTCATACCTTATGTTCTATTCTGCACTTGCCTTTTACTCAACATTATACTTTTGAGATATACCCATAATGATACTGTGACTGTATTGTACATCCCAGCAGCTATCATACTTCCTATCTTGAAAAAAAAAAAATCTTCCATTGACTTCGCTGGCCACTTACTGCCCTCTCCTTTGCTCTCTTCACCATTTTTTCTAAAAAAAATTCCCTGAAAGTGCTATCTGTACTCATTGTCTCTAAGTTTTCTGTCAAACTCTCTCAGCCCCTTCCAGTCAGAGCCCCTCGAGTCCACTAGCAAGAGACTTGGTTATAACAGGTGTCGTTCCTCTCTAGAGTTGCTGCATTGCTTCATGAGTGGCTAAGGAGAGGCCTCATGTCTCAGATCCTGGCAGTGGTTTCTGTGGTTCTCCCACAGCGTCAGAGTGCCTTCCTCTGCTCCTCTTGTCCTGGACTTTAGGACCTGGAGCCAAGCAGACTGACCCAGCTCTAGAGGTGAGAGCAACTCAGCTGTTTCTGCTGCTATATGATGGTCTTGTGAACACTGTACATGTAAGGATGCCCGATCTAGAAGGCCTTTCTAACAGCTTCTAAAGAGATGCAGAAGAATTATGTTGAGTTTTTCCTTCCCTTGTGAGCACTATCATGGTGAGAGGGGAACAAAGAGGCTTCCTCCAGGGCCTCTACCCTTGGATTGCCCTTGGATTGCCCTTGGATTCCACTCAGCTAACCAGCAGAAGTCCCTAGCTGCTGGTAGGATAGAGGAGCCACAGTGTGGACCAAGAAGAGCTTTTCAATCCATTTCCTCCACACCTAAAAACATATTTTGTTGGAGTTTGCAGTAAAAGTCTATGAATGAAAGCTTAAATCTACCTTAGAGGACTTGGAGCTCATGAAGGAGTGAGGGTACACTGTTCTCAGAGCAGTCCCATGACAGGACACCTTTATTAGCCATGCATATGCAACCACAAACTTTTCTTCTCCTCTTGCTCATGGAGAAAGATGGACTCATACACTAAACAACCTGACTCTATTGATAAATCACATAGATGCAGAAACCAGATTATGGTGGTGATGAGGCATTTCATTGACATTCCTTTCTTTCTTTTTTTCATATTTTATCTATTTATTTGAGAGAGGGTGAGAGCAAGAGCAGAGGGAGAGAGGGAGAAGCAGACTCCCCACTGAGCAGGGAATCCGATGTGGAGCTCAATCTCAGGACCCAGAAATCATGACCTGAGCCAAAGGCAGACACCCAACCAACTAAGCCACCCAGGAGCCCATCTTTTTTTTTTTTTTTTTTTTTTTTCCTGTCCTGTTCAAATTACTTTGCATCTCAGTTTATACGGAGATATGGGTGGATATGCATGAGTTCCAAAAGTCCCAGTGTCCTGCTCAGGAAATGCAAAATACAAAACGGACACTGTGACTCTCCTCTCCAAGCCCCAGCACTGAGAAACAAATCACCTGTGCAGAGAAACCCACAAAGAGATGCTGCTTACCTTGTTAATATATTTTATAGACTAATTCTTATTTTGCATTAGCTTTTCATACAGCCACATTCTAAAGAGATTTTCACAATGAGCTGTGTACCTGTATGACTGGTTGCAGAGAGAGGGAAATAAGAAAAGGTATAGTCAAAGAAGAAAATGTTACCAAAGATTTTGGAAAGAAAGGTCATCTAGGACAAATAAAACATTTTTAAAAATGAGTACTGTCGCATGAAATAGACAAATAACTTGAGACAAGTAAACTGGCTTTCTTCTCCTTTCCTTTCATTTCTTGACTTGAGTTATTTCTCCCTTGGATAAGACAGACAGGGTTTGACACTCAGTTCTCTCACTATCTGTGACTTCAGGCAATCTATTTTACCTCTATATCCCAAGTCTCATTATCTGTAAAATAAAAGATAATTACAGGACCCAGCACCCTGGGTGACTATGAGTGTTAAATGTGAATGGAGTACCTACCTCATTGCTTGGCCTACAGAATGTATCCAACGCAGGTAGCTGAGAGCATCATTAACAATCCCTTTATAAATTTCTCAATATTCATTTCCTCCCATTTAACACTCCCTGAGCTCCTCAATTCACCCTATCCGCCCTCAGTCTCTCCCCTCTTCACTGCCTTCATTCCCACCTCTAAGCCCGGTTGACAAACCACCGGGGCAGGTTCATGAGCTGCCCCAATCTTTCCAGCCACCAATACTTTTCCTTACTCCATAAGCTCACCCTGTGCACTGGCCACACAGTGATGGCGGCTCTTCAGTGTTTCTTTATTTCTTCATCCTTACTTCCTTCATGCTCTTTTCCCAGAATGCCCTTTCCCCTTGCTGTCTTGCTCAAGACAGGCCATCCTTCACTCCACGGCTCTTTGAGCCCACCTCTGATACTGCACTTGTCTCTTTGTAGTACCGAATTTTATTTATGGAATACACTTAGCCATACTATGAGCTATGTGTTTAGACGTAGCTAGATAGGTGATAGATAGATAGACAGAGAAACAGAAAGATAACTACATATATCCATCTATGTCTCTCCACCAAGTAGGTACCCCAGGCGTGCTTGCAGAATGTACGAGTGAGCAGACGGCTTGTTCTGAGCTGTTCCAGTCTTGCTAGGCCACTTGGAAGATCTTCTAGGGACATCAGATCCATGCTGCCTTCTCTGGCCACCTACAAGCACAAGTGCCTAAGACCCTCAGGTCACTCGGGCGAATTTTCCAGATTGAAAACATCAAGTCCTGGTGCATTTGACTTTCATGTGGAGGTGAGTCTTCAGAAGGTGAAACGGAGATGAGGGTAAGATTCCTCTGGTGGCCCAATTTTCCTGTGAGATCCTCTCATGATTGAGAGAGTGGCCTGAAAAGAATTAGGTAGCACTTGCCTCACCCATCCTGGCTTTATGACAAGAGAACGGTCTCAGTAGTCTCAGGAGCCTCTTCTGTCTCCATTATTGCTGTGTTTTCTTTTATTAAGTTTTAAATTTTAATTCCAGTATAGCTAACATACAGTGTTATATTCATTCCAGGTGTACAGTATAGTGATTCAACAATTTTATACAACAGTACTCAGTGCTCATCATAGTAAGTGTCCTTTCAATGACTGTCACCTATTTCACCCATCCCCCAGCCTCCAGTGTTTTTTTGGAGAGAGACACATTAGAGCAGAGATTCCCTGGGAGATCCCGAAAATTCCTCCTCATCTCACTATAGCAGCGGGGAACCCAGAAATGATTCACAGCTGAAGCCACTGTCCCACATCAATGCATCATGCGGTCATTTAAACTGGAAACGAGACGGCCATCTGGACACAATCTATTCGTATTTTTGTGAAGTTGCAAATACACAGTGAGTAAGAGTTCAGTAAATCCTATTATAATGTTGCTGCTGGGACCCATGAAGAACAAACCCATGGTCTAGTGAAAGACGTACTCCCTACAGAGTCTAGAGCACCCCATCCCCCAGGGCCGGATGCCACCTGCTAGAAAAGTAAACCCAAGGGAGAAAGAGGCACCTCCCAGTCAGTTTTTGGCCTTTTGGTTTTTGAGTTGTTTGCTTTGCTTTATTTTGTTTTACTATAGTTCAGTTCTACTGGTAGCACAGCGAGACTCCTACGTCAGGTGGCACAGTTTCCCAGGGTTTTAGTAAAAGACAGGTAAAACAAACAAACAAACAAAAAACTATGGTCTCCTTGGCAGGCTCAGAAATAATGAATTAGAATGTGAAAAAAAATAAAAAACAACAGGAACAGTAAGTGACCCTTCCAGGGTCACCTGGTTAGTGGCAGGGTATGGACTAGAGTCCAGATGTCCTGACCACTCACCAGCTCACCTCCCCATGGACAAGATCCCTTCTAGGTCAGAGCCTGAAACCAAGGAAGTGACATCATGTGGTAGGGGACAGGGAGGGCACCGAGACAGCCCGCTCTGGCCCTAACTCCTGATGGCCCAAGTTCAAATTCGAGCTCTGCTTCTTAGCAGCTGTGAGACATTGGGTCCATTTATTTAATTTCCCTGTGCCTTTATTTCCTTATCTGGAAAATGGGGCTGATGATAATACAGGTCACTCAGAACTAAATGACATGTTAAAGCTTTGGGAATAGGGCCTGGCACATAGTCAAGACCATGTTAGTTGTTGTGACTCTGGTAATGGCTTCTCCACAAAACTTTTCTAAGTGGTAGAGAGCATACATTTCACCTGTTCCTTTCACCATGGCTGTGAACCTGCTCTGACACTAGCATTCCCAAAGCAGAGTCCCCTGTTAACTTCCCCAGACCCTTGACGCAGCTGTGCTAGGAAACTTTTCAGTTGCTGCTTACTTACTATTTTTTTTTTTAAGATTTTATTTATTTGACAGAGAGAGAGAAATCACAAGTAGGCAGAGAAGCAAGCAGAGAGAGAGGGGGGAGGAAGCAGGCCCCCCACTGAGCAGAGAGCCCGATGCGGGGCTCGATCCCAGGACCCCGGGATCATGACCTGAGCTGAAGGCAGAGGCTTTAACCCACTGAGCTACCCAGGAGCCCCCTTACTACTTTTTTTTGAGAGTCCCTTCCATTGCTGGACTTCTGCAGCTCTGAGAAAGACCCACTCGCATTGGGATGAAATCTCATCAGCCGCCCTATAACTTCTCCCCACTGGTCTTAGCACTACTGCTTTACTTCTCACACTAAGACAAAAGATTCCCCTGGGAGACTTGGCGTTGTGCTGGGGATTTGTGAACTCATAAATATGGCATATTTTCCTGATGAGCCAAATTGAAATGAAGATTTACTGGGGGATTGGGGAGGAATTTAAGCTTTGTGTTGAACATCTCTTCTTTTAAAAAGATTTTCAAAAATTTAAAATACTTTTCCTTAAAACAAACAAGCATATTTTCATGTATAATCTGAAGTTCAGATCATTTGTTTTTCAAATGTTTGCTTCTGGCAGCTCAGGCCCCGACCTCCCAGGAGTCTCCATTCACTTGCCTTTGACGTTGGGGATTTCTAGATGGAAAAGCCTCCGAAATACTACTCTATTGAACAGAGCTACGAGAACAAACCTAATTCCTTTCCCACAGGACCGCCTGTCAAGTTTCCATAAGATCTTACAGTTGGAAAGAGACTCAGAAATTGTCTAAATCGATATCTTTTCTGCAGCAGCCCTAACAGATGGTCACCCAGCCTCTGCTGGATCAGGCTCCCAGCAAAGAGACCACGTGGTCATCCTTCCACTCCACTGCAGGCCAGCTCTAATGGTTAGAATATGCTTTTCTTAAGCTGAGCATCACACACGTCAAACCTGAGTTGGACTCCACGCTCGTCACTTAACCTCACTGGACCTTAGTTTCCTTAACTGTAAAATCGAGTGAATGGTGTTCGCCACATCACAGGGATACTTAGAAGAGAAAATGCATGTAAATCACTCAGCATGCTGGCCGGCCCGTTGAAGGATTCAGTAAATATTCCCCACCATCATCACCATCTCCCCGCATCGCTTGAGCCAAAGATACAGAGCCTGTTTGTATTGCCTCCACTCCAAAACCATGTTTTAGGCATTGGATGACAGTTAATAGACTCTCCCTCAACTGTGCTGAAGAGCATTATTTCCTAAGCTAATCTGCCCCTGCCTTCCTCCATAGAACAACGCTCTGACCCTTCAGTTAGCGTCTCTTTTTTCAGAAAGCCATTTGAAAGTGTGTTAAAAGATTCTTGGCACTCAACTGGAGGAATGTTAGAGGATGGAAAAGTGTTGTAGAGAAAAGAGAAAGGAGCGGAGTCAGAAGATGGGAAAAGCTAGGATGTGGAAGGGTGCAATTTAAAATACAGCCGTCATGTAGCTGAAAATCTCCAAGGACTGGGCTTGCTCATAAGGTCCCATTGGCAAACGTGGCTCGAATTAGAGTTGAGGGAGGTGTACCACTCCTCAGAGCTGCAGACAGACGGATCTGCAGAGCAGCACGGGCCTAACTGACCCACCAGCAGCAGGCTGAAAAGCAGTAAAAGAGGGAGCAGGGGTCTGGCTGGGGCAGCCTGAGTCTAGTCACTGCCCTGCTCAGAGAGTACCATCCATAAGCCCAAAGCCAGCCCTCTGAATCTCAACAGAGAGGGCCAGGGGGAGCAGGCATCCCCATTTAACGTTACCCCTGGCCCCTAAAAATTAGCCCAGTGAATGTATCAGGCTCTCAGTCATCCAATTAACTCTCTCTCCTCTTGTAGAAAGGAGCAACCACGGTGCTATGGACCGAATTGTGTCCCCCTCAAATTCACATGTTGAAGCCCCAACTCCCAGTGTGATCATATTTGGAGACAGGGCCTGTATGGAGAGGAAGTTACATAAAGGCCTAGCAGTGGGGCTCTAATCTGATAGACATAGTGTCCTTGTAAGAGGAGGAAGTGACACCAGAGTGCTCTCTCCCTCCACCCCATACAGGGAAAGAGCGTTTTCACCAGGAACCAAAGTGCTGGCACCCTGGTCAAGGACTTCGAGCCTCCAGAAGGAGAAAAAATAAATGTCTGTTGTTTAACCCAGCTATGTTGTCTGTGGTATTTTGTTATGGCGGCCCTCGCTGACAGGTGCGCGAGCTGTAGCTGTTCTCCAGGGGAGCAAATTTGTTAGCAGGGTTTCTTCCTTCATGGTTTGGGTAGAGCATGGGGAGAGGAGAGCTCCCCACTTACAAGTAGGCTCTTAACATCATTCAGTGCTGTAATGATAACATCTAAGAATATAAAATAAAGTAAAATTTAAATAGAAAATTATTCATTGTGCCCCTAGCTTGGTGTTCAATATACTAATTTCTTCTTGGGAGAGGAGAGAATGAAATAAAGCCTTGAGCGGGTGAAAAATAGTAAAGGAAGAAAACATTCACAGAGGGCAAGAAGGAAACTCGAAGAAGTTAGAAGTTGTTGAGCACACCCGAAATCCAAATTCAGGTGACACAAGTCCTAATTAAAAGCAGAAACATATGTAAAGGATTTCTTGAATTACTGACATATTCAGACACTGAGGAAAGTGTGGAAGAAGCAACAGAAGAGTAGCATATCAATCTTGCCTTCTAGAAACTTCAGTTTTAAGATGCAAATCTTTCCTCTTTTCCTCCCTTCCTCTCTTCCTCTCTTCCTTCCTCCCTCCATAAGTTACCAGACACGTATGGAGCCAGTCCTTTGCGGGAGAGCACAAAACACATATAAAGACAAGTTAAGTTTGTGCTTTGAAGTGCCCACAGTGGTGGGAGAGAGAGAAAGAGAGAGAGATCCTGACAAGGTATCTGCCTGTGAGGGGCCATTAGTTTCACAGAGACAAAGAAACTTAGAGGATGACTACAAGTTCCACAGGTGGGGCCAGAGGAGAAGAACATTCTGAGCAGAAGAGACTCCAAGCCCCAGCCCAAAGCCTGCACCCACAGTGTTCTCCAGAGAGTTCAAGTCCAGCCCTGAGAGCTTTGGATGGAAACGATCAACCCTTCAGTGGAGTTTCTCTCTGCCTTCAAAATACTTCTAGATGAGCCTTTGCCTTGAGTTACGAAGCTGAGAAACCAGCCAGAAATATCTATTCTGCTGAAAAAAGCCAAGTCCCAAAGGGCTCCAAAGCTGCCTTTGGCCCTTTTGCCTCCTGCGAACCCCCATCCCTTCCCAAGTCCACCATGATGGCAGGAGCAGACGGGAGCCAAATAGGAAACAGCTTGGCTTCCCCGCCCTGCTTCTTAATGCCCTTTTTAGTCCCAGATTTTCCAGCTCTTTAAGCCTCCCACTCCTGCTATGTTAGTCCCTAACATCCATCCACTCATTCATAGTTACTTTTTTTAAGTGCTAGGCACTTTTCATATTTTTTTTAACTGATATTCAAAACAAGTCCAAGAGGTAAGTATTATTATTCTATTTACAAATGGAAAAGCTGAAGCTCACAGAGGTTGTGTGAGTTGGCTAAGGTATAAAAGTAGTTAAGAGGGAAACTTAAAACCAAGTTCATCTGACTCCATAGCTGTGGTTTTCAGAGTATGGTGCTCCGACCAGCAACACTCCTAGAAACTCTGTCAGGGACACTACTGAATCAAGAACTGTGGTGGGAGATAGTCTTTGAGACATTAGTCCACTCTCTTCCTCATGTTGACCTCATGGAAATAAGTTATTTTCTTGCTTCACCACGACTCCTCTCTCTGTCTCTGGATTCTGTCCATGGTGAGTGGCTGAACCCAGTCTGCCTGGTACCCCTGGAGTCAGGCATCCCTGCACCCTGCACCCCACTGCAATCTCCAGCCCTCATTAATCAATACAATATTTAGTACAGGAAACTCATATCTCATAAACTCAAGAGGTCTACTAGTCTCTGAACCCATCCATTTACCTTAAAGTCCTGTTTTTATTTTCTCAGATGGAATCAGTTACGGGTCATTATAATAATCCACCAACAAACAAACAGAGTTTTATGACATGTCTATTCTCAAGGTACTTAAAATCACATAAAACTTTAAGTAACATAAGAGAATTTCAAAACTTGAACGAATTTGGGGAGAGTGGGTGCCTCAGTCGATTAAGTGTTCAACTCTTGATTTCCGCTCAGATCATCAAACTCAGGGTTGGTTGTGAGATTGAGCCCTGCATGGGGCGCTATGCTCAGTGGGGAGTCTGCTTGTTCCTTTCCCTCTGCTTCTCCCCCAACTTGTGTTTCTCTCTTAAATAAATAAATAAAATCTTTTAAAAATATATTTACTTATTATTAATATTAAAAAAAAGAAACTTGAGTGAATTTAATGACTTCTCCCAAAAGGTACAAAGAGAGATAGAGACCTGGGAAGTTGGTTGTTTTTTTTTTTTTTTTAAGATTTTATTTATTTATTTGGGAGACAGAGAATGAGGGTGAGTGGGAGAGACAGGGAGAGAGAATCTGAAGCAGACTCCATGCCGAGCACAGAGCTGGGGTCAATCTCACAACCCTGAGATCAGGACGTGAGCTGGAACCAAGAGTCGAACATTCAACCTACTGAATTTTTAAGTTATAATTTTAACATGAAGTCTTTAACAGCCCTGAATGGTATTGCTATACATAGCAAGAACAGAAACAGAGGAACAGATGTGAGAGAACATATTAAAAACAAAACCAGGGGCGCCTGGGTGGCTCAGTGGGTTAAAGCCTCTGCCTTGGGCTCAGGTCATGATCCCAGGGTCTTGGGATGGAGCCCTGCATCGGGCTGTCTGCTCAGTGGGGAGCCTGTTTCCACCTCTCCCTCTGTCTGCCTGCCTCTCTGCCTACTGGTGATCTCTGCCTGTCAAATAAATAAATAAAATCTTTAAAAAAACATTCATTTTTAAAAAACAACAACAACAACAAAAAACAAAACCAAAGAACAAAAACTGTGGATGTTCAGGCCCTGTAGTCTGTCCGAACAAGGCCTTGAGGGGCTTCTAATGGACAGTAAAAACTGAGAACAATGCTTGACACTTGTACCCTTAATGTCTGTGCATTAAGGAATGTGCATCTCCACATTCCTTATCCATGGGCAAAAAAAAATCACTATGGGGGACTCGTCCTGAAAAATAGATTGTTTGTTCTTCTCTACCTACATGCTTCCAAGAATTAAAGGTAACTCTTCACTCTAGACTCTGAACTTGACCCCCATATCAGCTGGCTATCCCAGATTCATTATCATAACTTATTGGTCAATGGTTTTGGGCAGAAATCTGCTCTTCCATCCTGCAGGGAATTTTAGGATGCTAGCTACCCATGAAGAGGGAAATCATAGCTTTGCTACTGAATCCGACTTAGTATTATTATTTCTCTTTGTCAATATAGCCCTCCCCTCTTCCAGACTAATGAATGGCTCATTCTAGTCACTACCCTTGGGGACACCGCTGCTACTACTGCCACATTTGTTTATTAACAACTGTATCTGTGTCAGGTCCTCCATTAGGCACTTGAGAGGCAGTATCTCAATTAATTCTTACAACAACCTAGAAGGCAGGTACTATTATCAGTCCCATTTCCAAACTGAGGAAAGCAAGGCAGAGAAGATAAGTAACTTAACCAAGGTCACCAGCTAATCCACTGCAAGGCCGAGTGAGTCTTGAATGCTGTTTTTGTCCACCATGCTTTGCCATGCTTTCCTGCCTGGTATAGGCCTTTTTTGAACAAGCCTCCTTTCTCGGTATACTTCAGGCCTAAGCTCGGTGTGTGGGGTTGAGAGTCCTCCTTGCAGCCCTGGGGACCCAGTTTCCTGCTCCACTGCTCTCTGCCACCAAACTCCCCACTGGCATTGGGCCCCACCCGGACCTGCATTCTGGGAGCCAGCCTTCTCTGCCCTCATCCCTTCTCCTTCCTTCAGACCAGTTTAGTTTCCTTTATGTGCAGCTTAGCATGGGAAAAATTCTAGCACCTGCCAATTCCCAGTTTCTAAGGCAGGTTTTTTTATCTTGCCATCTCTGCTTTAACCAGACACTTGGTACGACTTCAAACACTGTCGCCCATTATCTGGCTGCCTAACAAGGAACTCTTGGCCCATTTCGAAGCCAGCTTTCTCGAAGCCATGCTCACAGTTAGCGCCTTTAATATAGATTTTGTTTACGATAGAGCAGGGTGTACTGAGAAGATAGGCAAAAATCAGGGAGGAGGCTATGTCTTTGCTTATGATTTCTAGGCTCGTGGTGGAACCAATACTGAATCTGGTTATTGAGGCTGAAAAGGCAAAAATAGGGATGGCGGGGGAGGAGAAGATGCAGCTACTCTCGGGCTTGGCTGATCAGAGTTCATCGTGAGGCTCCACTAACAGAAGTTGGGGGGAGGCCTCCTGGAGGGTCCTTTCCTCCCAGAACCATTGGGGGATAGGCCGGCTCCACCTTACAGGCAAACAGGAAACTCAGCCCACACACTGAAGGGAAGAGGAAGCTCCTAGATTCCTGTTCCAAGTAGTCTCCTGAGAAGGACTTTATCTTTGGGGAAAATTTTGCTAAAGGAAATTTGAACTGAAGTTGCAAGTTTCCTTTGTTAAGAAAAGCAAATAACATGAAAAGAGAGAAAAGCAATGAGACAAGAAATTGTTCATCACAGATGCAGATCTAATCTCTGGGATAAAACACACTGGAAAGAACGTAGACTCCGCACAGAGAAGGGAGTGGGAGTGAAAGGCATGGGTACGGCATGAGCAGGGCCTCCAGACGAGAGGGTGCCTGACCTTCTCAAGAGGCCATGAGGGGTCCTGGTCAACCTGAGAAAGAGCAGGCTCACAAGGTCTAAACTGACCATGGAGACACCTGGGTGGCTCTGTCAGTTAAGATACTGCCTTCAGCTCAGGTCATGATCCCAGGGTCATGAGATTGAGTCCCGCATGGGGCTCCTTGCTCTGCAGGGAGCCTGCTTCTCTCTCTGGCCTCTGTCTGCCGCTCTGCCTGCTTGTGCGCTCACTCTCTCTCTCTCTCTCTCCCTGACAAATAAATAAAATCTTTAAATTGACATGAGTCCTGTATCAAGCATCTAGGAAATGAGATCATCACCGTCGTCTAAGCGTATACTCACACCTCATGCAGCTCTGTGTCTCTCTCTCTCTCTTCATTTCTCTGCAGCCTCTTACCCTGGAGTTCTTTCTCTTAGAAAGGGAAGGCCCCTCATTCCTCTTCCCTGGGTGGGAGTGGGCACAATGCTCTAAGAGCTGCCTCCAAAGGTATCCTCGCTCCTGGCTCTTCATCTCAACTCTCCCCCCCCCCCCTTAAAGATTATTTATTTATTTATTTAGAGAGACACAGCGAGAGAGGGAACACAGGCAGAGTGGATGGGAGAGGGAGAAGCAGACTTTCCGCCAAGCAGGGAGCCCGATGTGGGGCTCCATCCCAGGACCCCGGGACAATGACCTGAACCGAAGGCAGATGTCCAATGACTGAGCCACCCAGGCGACCCTCAACTCTTTTTAAAGGTTTGCAGGTGGGTGACTGTTAATGCCAGCAGACCTGGGTTTTAACCATTTCTTAGCATGTCTGGAATAGTGGGCCAACTTGATACTTTTTCATAATGTGGAATTCTTTAGCACCTATTGTAACATTCTCAGACTTTAGGGACTCTGCCCATCTCCTAAGCAACAAGAAGAATTGAATTCACATCTAGTTATGCATGATGTCACAAAGAAGGGGCAACAAAGCACACCCAGACCTACTAAATCTTACAGAAAGGCTATTCTCGTAGCGGGCTGTGACCCAAAGCCATGTTAGCTTCCAGAAATGGTATTTTGACAAAGCAAGTGCAGTTTGAGCCAGGTTGTCTCCTCCATCAGGAAGAGGGGACAGATTCCACTGGGGCTGTGTCTGTCAGTTTCTTTGCTTTCCTTCTCAAAGATACCAATGCATGTAGAATTTGAAAATCTGAACCATTCCCATGGTATGCCATGCCCTGAACAAAAAGGTCTGTGCAAACTTCATCGGAGCTTTGAAGCTGTGAACAGAAAATCCCCCCTAGAATTATTCATCTCACTGAGGACCCCGGCCACATTGCTAACTGAGACTTGCACAGAAGTGTCTGCCTTGCTGGTTTTAATTTTCAGTCCTCTATCCAATCCAAAGAGTGGAGGAGTAGAAGGAAGATTCCTCCTCTCTGTGTCTCCAGGGGGTTCACCATGGAATCCTTGAAAGCAGAAGGGTAGAAATCCAATATATTGTCCTACAGAGGAATCACTGTGCTTGTGTCCATTTTTTTTTTTTTTTTTTTTTTTTGCAGGTAACCTGAGAAGACTTCTGGGTATGCCCGCACTGGCTGGATCAGTAGCTTAGCCAGGAACAGCCTACAAGGCCAGACTTTTAGCCCATGCCCTGTTCACTACACAACTCGAGCTCTGTAGAGTAGAGTATCCACAGAAACAAAGAAAAGCTTTTTTGGGTAATCCCACCTTTTCCCACAAACCATGTTTTTATAGGAGGTTTTTGTATTTTTCCCAGCAGCAAGGTAAAGCAAGCAATTGAACTAGTCTGTTCTCAGATCAATGAATCCATTGTGTGCGGCAGGGAGCCAAAGGGTTTCTTCTTGTTGTTGCTTTTTTTTTTTTCTCTCTCTTTCAGTGTTGGTTTGGAGCAGGAATTAAACTTGGCCCGGGGCTATGAAGAAAAAGAACTGGATAGACAAAGCTTTTCTTTCTTTGGTTGGGATTCAGGTTTCTGTAAAAATCTATAGGTTTGTAACTAAAATTGTTAGTAAATATGTATTCACTTGTCCACATGTCCTCTTTGGCTCCTCCTTCCTTCCCTCCCCCAACTTGCCCCTCACAGTAGCACCAGCTGAACTCCAGAACAGGAGAACAGCCTTTCTTGAGGTGCTGGAGTCTTATGTGGCTAATCTCACTTGTTTATCCTGCCAACAGAAACAGATGCAAGGTTACCAAGGTACTATCAAATGCTGGCAAAGAAAGGGAGCTTGAAAAGTTTGTGCTTAGCACAGACAAAGCTTCAGACCAAAATTCTAGAAGGTCCTAATCTACTTAAGAACTGAGGAGGGGAATGATGTTATTTATTTCACTGTTTCTCCTCTGCTCACAGATGATTTGGTTGGATTCCATTCTCAGTCATGAGCTAGTTTAAGAGCAACTGAAGCCAAGAAAAGGCAATGTGAAAGAATAGTCCTTTCACCAAATGGTACGGAGACAACTGGATATCCACATGCAAAAGAAGGAGGCTGGACTCCACTGTTAGTCAACTCAGGCCACCATAACAAAATACTGTAGTGTGGGTGGCTTACACAACAGGAACTTACATTCTACTTTAGAGACTGGAAGTCCAAGATCAGGGTGACAGCACGGTCAAATTTTGGTGAGACCTCTCCCTGGCTTGCAGCTGGCTGCCTTTTCACATGGTGGAGGAAAATCTCTCTCTTTCTCTTCTTTCAAGGCCACGGTCTTATCAGATTGGGGCCCCACCCTTGTAACCTCTTTTAATCTTAATTACCTCCTAAAACCCCTATCTTCAGATGTGGTCACATTGGAGGTCCAGGCTTTGGTATGAATTGTGGTCCGCAATTTAGTTCATAGCCACCCTTTCCTCACACCATATGCAAAAATTAACTCAAAATGTATGAGAAACCTAAATATAAGAGCAACAATACACAACTTTTAGGAGAAAATGTAAGAGTAGATTTTCACTATCTTGGGCTAAACAAAGCCTTCCTAGAAATGACACCAGCAGTACAAATGACAAAAGGGGAAAATAGACAAATTGGACTCCAAAATTAAAAACTTTTGTGCCGTGGACACCATCAAGAAAGAAAAACAACAACCCACAGTGAGGAACCTGGGTGGCTCAGTCGGTTAAGCATCCGACTCTTGGCTTCAGATCAGATCATGGTCTCATGGGTGCGAAATTGAGCCCCTCGTTGGGTTCTGCATTGGTTTCCATTCTCAGCAGGGAGTCAGCGTAAGGATTCTCTCCCTTTGCCTCTCCCTCCACTCATGCGTGCTCGCTCTCTCTCTCTCGAATAAACATTAAAAACAAAAACAAAACCAACGGTATGAGAAATAATATTTACAAATCATATACCCGATAAGGGACTTACATTTAGAATATAAAGAACTCTTACAACTCAATAGTAAAGACTAATAAGCTAGCAAAGATATAAACAAAAGATCTGATGGCTATTTCTCCAAAGATCTAAAAGTGGCCAATAAGCACATGAAAAGATGTTCATACTCACTAATCATCAGAACAATGCACATCAAAGCCATGAGATAGCATTTCATATCCACTAGGATGGTTATAATCAAAAAGAGAGATTATAGCAAGCCCTGGCAACAGTGTGGTGAAAGCAGAACCTTCTTATGTTGTTGCAGGAATGGAAAATGGTGCAGCTACTTTGGAAAACACTACAGCAGCTCCTCAAAAGGTCAAACATAGAGTTATTACATGAGCTAGCAATCGCATTCTCTTACAAAGTACCCAAGAGAAATGAAAGCATATGTTCACATTAAAAACTAGCATGCAACGTTCACAGCGGCATTTCTCATAATAGCCAAAAAGTGGAGACAATCTAATGTCCACCAAATGATGAAGAGGTAAATAAACTCTGATTAAATCCCTATAATAGAATATTATTTGGCAGTAAAAAGGAATTAAGTGCTGATACATGCTATAACACAGATGAACCTCAAAACCACTATGCTGAGTCAAAGTAGCCAGTCCCAGAGGCTACATATTGAATGATTTCATTTATACAAAATGTCCAGAATAGGCAAATCTATAGAAACGGAAAGTAGGTTAGTGGGCTACCCAGGGTGGTTGGGTTGAGCACACTGGAGAAAATGGGAGTGACTATTAAGAAGTACAGGTTGGGGCACCTGGGTGGTGTCATTAAGTGTTAACTCTAGGTTTCAGCTCAAGTTATGATCTCAGAGTCCTGGGATCGAGCCCCATGTCAGGTTCCACAAGGATTCTCCTTGAGATTCTCTCCTCCCTCTCCCTATGCCCCACTGATTCATGCTGACTCTCTCTCTCTCTAATACAATCTTAAAAAAAAAAAAAGAGGTTCAAGGTTTTTGGCAGGGTGATGAAAACAGTCTAAAATTGATTCCCATGATGGTTGCACAGTTCCGTGAACATACTAAAAGCCACTAAGTATACATTTTAAGTAGGTGACTTGCATGGTATGTGAATTGTATCTCAACAAAATTGTACAGACACTCACACACATACACACACACAACTTGCAAAATAAAATTACTTGAAATCTGAAACAAAAAAAAAATTAAGAGATAAATTTAGGGGTTAAGCCCAACATACATGCTTTTGTTCATTCTGGAGAAAGCATTGAAATGTCTGAAAGCTAGAAAAATTGAATTAGGGAAAAATAGAAAAATATACTCAGGAAAACAAAACCGGAGGTCAGATCAAGTTAAGCCTTACACAATGAGGCACTGATCTTGTTTATAGGGGTGAGAGTGCTGGGATATGACTTCTACCATGCTCTGAATATTTCTTGTTAGGAAGGAAGTAGAACCCTCACAGACCAGTCATACCTTCCTTCCCTGGAAGTGACCTCATCTCTAATATGTGAGTATAAAGAACGACAACACAATTTTTCCTGATTATAAAAGTAATACACTTAAGATGATGCAAAATGTACAGAGAAGAGGGGAAGAACATCACTCACTCAGTCTTTCACTAATATTTGGTAGAGTTCTCTCCTGTGTGTGTTGTTTCAAACTCATAAAATACACGCAATTTTGTACCATTATTTTACACTGACACCAACATTTTACATTATTATTTAAAACCCTTCTAAGTACCATTTTCAATCAGAGGAATATACCATCATTTATTGAACTAAATGCCTGATATGGGGAATTTATCTTTATAATCTTTCACTGTTATTAAAAACAAAATGTTGCAAAGGAAATTTTGAACATAGGTTTTTGCTTATATTTCAAATTATTTCCTTGGAATATAGCAATTTGTTATTCAAAACATATGAAAGTGTTTAATGACTGCCATAGTGCTTATCAAAAATGTAATATAAACTTATTTGTTAACAGCAATGTACTGATTGTGCCCACCTCACTACGCAATATTGGAACTTTTAAAAGTTAACTCTTATTCCCCGTCCAGGAAAGAATTCTCATCACAACATTATGACAGTAAAAATTGGAGGAAAAATAAACATCCAAATATAGTGGAAAAGGTAACACTGGACTGTTTTTCAGTAATTAAAATTGAGGATTATTAAAGAATACGAAGTGGGTAATAAAAATGATTTCTACAAAATTCTTTTTTTTTTTAAGATTTTATTTATTTACTTGACAGACAGAGCTTACAAGTAGGCAGAGAGGCAGGCAGAGAGAGAGGGAAGAAGCAGGGTCCCCACTGAGCAGAGAGCCCGATGTGGAGCTAGATCCCAGGACCCTGAGATCATGACCTGAGCCAAAGGCAGAGGCTTTAACCCACTGAGCCACCCAGGCGCCCCCTACAAAATTCTTAAATGAAATGACCCATACGCCAAACACCAGACTGTGTGGTCGGGTAATACGGAAGCACATCAGCAGTGACGACGTCTATGTTGTGAGATGGCAGGTGATTTTCGTGTTTTGTTTGCTCCTTTCTGTATTTTCCAAACTGCCCACACAGACAATTTATGACTTTCATAATTTTTTTAAGTTCATTGATTTAAAGAGTGAGCCCCATAAGTAAATTCACTCTCAGAGAAAATAGGAAAGGTAGAGACCTATGGAAACCAAGAGAAGCCAGTGTGGGGAGGCGTTGCCAGCACCCAGCTCCAGCCCTAAAACTTCTGGGTGGGCTTTGGGTTGAGCCCTTGACTGGTCCTCACTTCTTTGTTACGGAAAGCTGTCAGATGACCTCTCCCTGTTCATGTCTCTAAGTCTGTGTTCCTCGAGAGCGCCCCACCTCCCTGGAACTGTGTTGTCACCATCTAACGAGCATTAACAATTGATGGCACGTGAGGCAAGCATCCAAGGGAGTTCTACATTTCCTGCCAAGCACAGAAGGAGAGGGTGAATCTGGATAACGCTTGCACTTGGGAATCAAAACGCAATCCTGGCTTCCAGGAAACCCCCAGATTGCAAAATTCTTGGACAGAAAGCAAAATACATCCAGTCTCCCTGCCACCATGTCTGGGAGTTTTCTGCTACCATTGTCTACCATGAGCTCCACACTAACAGTGAGGCTAAAATGGGAGAAAAGAGGTCCTCTGAAAAACAGTAGGGTTGACAGACAATACAGAGTCCGTGGTATAGTCTGGGCTTCCTGGCTGGTTCGTAATAACTCACTCACTAGTCAGGCATTAACAGCAGACTGAATTACTATGGACTGAGAGCTAGAATGTTAGCAACATAATCCTTAATTTAAAGAGCTCAAATGAGGCTGGAATGCATTTATAACCAAGTAAAGAAAGCTACATTTTCCCTGGAAGAAAAAATAGTGGCAGTTGGTTAACAAGGATGGGAAGTCACGTTGACCATATTATTTTCCTTCCCAGGTTATCATCATAACATCTCTGGATAGTTCTTGAATACCTATTATGCAAAAGCAGCCAGAAATCCCCTTTTAGCCAGCAGGGACTCAAGAGAGTCTGTTTAACGCAGACCAGTACACCAGTCAGCTAGTACCTAAATAAGCCTACGTAATAAACCACCCCCCAATCTCTGTGGCTTAAAACAACAAAGATTTAGTCTCATACTCACAAGACTGCAAGACTGACTGTGATGCAGCTGGTCTAGACAAGGCAAGACTGGGGAGCTCTGCTTCAAGCTGCCGTTCAGCTATACTTGGCTCCAGACCATAGATATGGCTATAGGCATGTTGGTTTATTCTGGGGCCCAGGCTCGCTGGGCAACAGCTACCTGGAGGAAGTTCTAGTGGTTGGTCACTGATATATAAAAAGAGCAGTCTGAATGCACAGGCTCTTTTCAAGCCTCTGGCAAGTCCCATCCATTAACATTCTTCTTGGCCAAACCCAGAGTGAAGAGGTAGGAAGCAACCACAAAGCCCAGAGCAAAGATGTTGAGGATTAATTCTCTTTGAATGCTGTGAAAGATTAAGAACAGTAATTCAGTTCTCCACAGTGATGATTAAACCTCCACATTATTAACCTTGTCTTCCTTCTTGGGCTACTTCTGGTTTTCTCCTCTGGCTTCCCAGACAATGTTTGCGCCCTCCAGATCGGTATTATCCACCCAAATGGAGAAGGAACAACTCTTTTTTTGGAAGTTTCTGCCCAATCTGCCATGTGTCAAGACATCTCCCATTACTTGGAAAAGGATATGATTATGCAAAATCATATATGGAGTATATGGAACTTAAAGCCAAAAAGGAGTAAGGGGAGGATGTTGATTCAACAGTTTGAACTAGAAATAAGACTCAGATTAATGTCAACCAAAACATCCCAGGCAAAGAATGTTCTCCTGAATCCCTTTTCCTTATTTTTACTATTTTATCACAGAGGTAATAAATGTTCGTTGTGGGGAAAAAAATCATTCTGGTGAGCAGAAAACAAATCACTCATATTCCATCACCCATAATTGGCCACTGTTTAAATTTTCAGAGCATCAGAAGTCAGAGACAATACCTAAATAATGTAGTAAACATATTAAGGCCACGTGGACACCAGAGTTTATTCTTGTCCCTCTACTACAGATGCCTAGGTGAGTCCCCTCTTCCAGACTTTTCTCAACGCTTATAGTATAGATGCAGAAATTATATATACTACACATTTGCATACCTACCATTTTTGCAAAAATAAGATTACCTATTACATATAGTTTTGAAGTTTAAACCTCCCTTTTTTTTAAGATTTTATTTATTTATTTGACAGAGA
Organism: Mustela nivalis; assembly: GCF_964662115.1. Lineage (NCBI taxonomy): Eukaryota > Metazoa > Chordata > Mammalia > Carnivora > Mustelidae > Mustela > Mustela nivalis. The sequence continues at coordinate 54,778,930 of NC_139026.1, forward strand.
TCACAAGTAGGCAGAGAGGCAGGTAGAGAGAGAGAGAAGAGGAAGCAGGCTCCCTGCTGAGCAGAGAGCCCGATGAGGGGCTCGATCCCAGGACCCTGGGATCATGACCTGAGCTGAAGGCAGAGGCTTTAACCCATTGAGCCACCCAGGCGCCCCTAAAACTCCTTATTTGACATGTCAGACTAGTTTTCTTTATCAACAAAGATACCTATATAATCATTTAAAGTGTTGCCTGGTATTTTATTTGTGAATTACCATAAATTATCAATGCTTCCTTGATGGAAGTTTAGGTTATTTCCAATTTTTCAAAATTACTTTCTGCATGCATAATAACCCACATCACTTCATACACAAACTGAGGCATTTCTTTTCATTTTCAGATCTAAGAAATCTAAGAAGTGCCTTTATTGACAATAAATAGAACCACCCTTGTGGTGTTAGAATGTGGGCAGCAAGAAAGGAAATAGTGTGGTTGAGTGGAGATTAGTCATTTTTGAAAGAGCACGTATGTTCATTTTACATATTGATTGCAATCCACTCAAAAGTTTATAGATGCAGGTTAGTTCCAAGAACACAGCTTAAGTTTTAAATCAGCATTAAGCACTCCTAAATTCAGATGTTCATCTCAGCCTCTTGGGTTTGCCAACCAGTCTGGAGACAAAACAAGACCAGACTCCCTGGCAGCCTCTTGGCAATCCTGCCCTCAGAGTCATTTCTGGAAGGGCAAAGGAGCCCCAAGGACTCTTATGCCACTAGGACAGAAATGCCACCCAGCAACTCAGCCCATTTTCATCACCATGGCAGGAAAAGTAGCCCAGGCATTATTACATTGGTCAGGAATAGCTCAAAGCCAGGAGCAAGCTGGCATATTACAAACTAAGCCAGGCTTTCAAGGGAAGGCTTTTGAAGGAAATAAGCCAACAAAACAGCACCAGACACTGAGGGACCATTCCTTCTCCAACTCTACTCCCTAAAAGATATCAAGGTGACACAGCTTAAAGTAGGCATGGAAATGGTTACTACGAAGTCACAGAATCCTTCTGGCACTGGAAGAACTTACTCTTCCCTCAACCCTGCTTTTCCCCAGACTGATTTTCACTCCTTCTCATGGTAAACTGAGATTTTCCAGCATGTTTACCTGGATAAACCACATCTATCCAAAAGACTGCAGTGCCATTCAGAACCAGGAAGGCACAATGCTCCCATGAATCTATTGTATAACCTTAGATCAATCCTCTGACCTTCTAACTTTGGACTGTGGGGTCAGGATAATAGATTCATGGACTGCGAGAACCTCTGAGGACCATGGAGTTTTTGTCTACCACCCTTATCCTTCAGTGAGCAAACAGAGGGCTCAGTGATGGTGAGGGACCTGTCCATGGTCCCACAGAGTGAATAGCACAGCCCAAGACTCTTGGCCCCCAACCACTCTGTCCGGACTCCAAGCTGATCCTCTTGCCAATGCCCCACAGTGGTAACAGGCTTCTTTGCCTGAGTACCTCCCAGGGATGTCAGGAAGACAAATTACTCTCTAGCTGTATGGTTCTTGAGTCCTTTGGATAAACTTGCTGCATGTCAGTGTGCCTGGCAGGCCACCACAGAAACTAAAGCTGGGAAGAAATGAGCAGCCCACCTTGGCTAACACTCTTGACAGAACAATCATCCCCAATCCTTAGCTCTCTAGACACCCTAACAGGCAAATGTGAGGCATTATACAGAGTTAAACGTTATACATCAGTTAGGCTAAAAGAACAGTTAATTTCATACCACTAAACTTTACAGGAATAGAACACAAGCTACAAGGCAGCAAGAACAAAGGAACAGACTAGATTCAGAAAATTTAAACCATGGAGAAACAAAAAAAATTTTTTTCTTCAAAGAAAATTTGGGGGCAGGGGTTTGAAATATATGCAAAACTTATTTTTAGTGCCCTTTACAGATATAAAGTCATGCTGTTCGTTTAGGAACATAAAAATGCATTATGTATAACTTGTTTCACTCATAAAATTATCATGTTTTGTATATTGATATATTTAGACATTGGGAGAACTGAAAAAGAGTTTTATGATTTCTTTCCTGCTTGTTTTCTTGGGCAAAGGGAGTTGGGGTTTTTTTTTGTTTGTTTTTTGTTTTGTTTTGTTTTTTTTAAGTCCTCAGTGGGAAAACTTCTCAGAATTTTCAGAAACTTTTCAGAAATTTCAGAAATTTTACAGGGTCTTTAATCTCCAAAACTGACTATTTCAAGTCTTCAAGTTCTCAAGTCATTGAATTTACATGTGTTCCACCAACCTGCTCTATCAAAAGATTAGCACAATCTGGTTTAGTTAGGTTAACCTAGTGTGGAACTTCAGAAAGTCCTTTTTGGCAGTTCCATAGCTCTGGAATTCAGTTGGCCCTCCAAGTTAAATCTCCTCCATTCTTCCCAGTGCAGAACTATCTAAAACATATTTCTGGAAATGAACCAGAAGAGACCACAAGTCATTTAGCTGAGACCCCGCATGAGCACAGATCATCTCTATATGAGGTCTACAAATAGTTGACGGTCCCTTGCTTCTCCCAGAGCCAATAGTGTAAGACCCTTTATGATGTACTTTTATATTTATGTGTGATTATATAATCAATTTCTGTCTTCTTCACCAAATTGTAGGTGTCATCAGGGCAAGAATCAGGCCTTCTTTACTGACTATTTTGTCCTCAGCAACTATCAGTGATCGGCAGATGACAATAAAAGTATGCTTACCACCTTCTGAGACACTTCTTATGATTAGAATTTCCCTCTATATGTTGAACTCATATTACTCTAGTTGTAACATCAAACCACCGGCTAGATTCTGCCATCCAGGTCTATCCAGACCTTCCCCAAGACAGTATTTCAAATATGTGAAAACCCTGTGTCATTGCCAACTCTTCTTTCCTCTAAGCTAAAGCAGCTCAGTGTCTTCAGCTGTTCCATATGTGGCATGATTTTTTAGTACTTTTGTTATCTTGGATGCTCTTCTCTGAACATACCACTGTTCTGGTTCTATAGACCCACGTAGTTAACAGGAAAGGGGGGCAGTTATTGGAATATTCAGTGCTCTCCCCCTCAAAATGGTTTCAAGATCCAAGACTAGACTGGAACTCTATAATGTTCTTCCCCAGAAAGTTGATTCACAACCAAGACTGCTAGTTGACTCCCAAAATACATTCTCCTCTTCCTCTATGGTAACACAACTCCTGATTTTTCTCTGGACAAATAGCTGCCTGCAATAAAGACTGTGTTTCCCAACCTCTCATTCAACTAAGTGTTGCCATATGAAAAAGTTCTTGTTAATGAAATGAGTAGGAATGCATTGAACAGCCTTAGAGAACCTTCTCTAAGAGATAGCTTACCTCTATTCTTTCCCCAGGTTCTTTATATTTCTTCTATTTTTGTTTTTTAGAATGTGGGTGACACCATCTTGAACCATGAGCCCAAGGTCCCACATAGCTGAGCAATAAGATAAAGGGATTCTGGGTCTCTGACATGAAACAATGTTCTGGACTAAGATTTAGTCCAGCACTAATACTTAGTCCAGAACTAAGGCTTTTCTGTCTGAAAGAGAAATGACCCATTATCGTGTGTAAACCACTGCTATCTTGGGGTTTTTGTCACACACAGCCAAACCTAATCTTAACTGATAGTCTATTGCTTTGTCTTCAACTTCAACTTTCTCCAAGGAGCTTTGTTACTAAAGCAGAATATAATGTTATCAAACACAACATTCCAAGCTATTAACTTTCCCAGCATTTGCTACCTTGCCAAGGGTGAGGGTGGGGAGGGAGATATACAGTATGACAACACTTCTTAGAGGGTATCTATGGCTTGACTGGAATGAACTTCTAAGAGGATATGCTATTTTTCTTCTTCTACTTTCATTAAAATTTTGTGACCTAATGGCTGATTTCAGAATTACTTAATGAGTCAACCATACAGCCTTCAGCTAGAGTAGGCCAGTCAACAGACCCTGGAAGGCCTGTAGAGATGTTCATGCAGAGGCCACTGCGAAAGTGAGCAGCAGGAACACAACATTGCTAAGTATGCCATTGAGGTCAGGACAAATACCAGCTTAGAAGACTCCCCATCTTCATGACTACAGGTGATAGGGTCTTCAAAGACTGGAATTTCAGCTTCCCGGTGCTATTTCCTGATTTAAGGTCAGTCATTTGGTATTGTTAAACTTCTATCACAAAACCCTAAAAATGACAAACATATTAGCAAGAGGCTAATGAGCAGGTTCCAGTAGCACCATTTTTAAAAATATTCCCAAGTATGAGGCCTCCATTTAGAATGTAGAAAGTCACAAGAGATCATCCTTTTCCGCTAATATAGAGAACCAGCTAGAGAAACCACTAATGATAGCTTTAAAACTCATCAGAGAGGCGAGGACACAAATCTAAACAAAGTAAATTCCAGAAAGTGATAAGCACTTCCCTAGGAGAGAATAACCTATGGCTTCTTTCATCCCTGGCATAGTCAAGAGGAGGAATCTGTCATGGAGAGAGATAAGGAGAAACCACTCAAAATTTCATAAACTGTTAGCTATGTGTGAGCTAATTTGACAGATGAGAATACCAGTGAGTTCTAGTCACAGAGCAAGCTGACACCTACCTAATTTTTTCACAGGCCTTCACTGAGTGTAGGGGGATAGTCAGCAAAAAGCTAGGAACAAGACAAGAGACTTGAAAGAGATCCACACCAGCCCCTCTCTTACCCCCAGTAAAAGGGGTAAGAGAGCCTTTTCCAAGTACAAAGTAGCAGCCCACTAAGTCATAAGGAGATGCCATTTTTCCCACCCTTCAGATTGATAATATTTCTCTTAATTGCTTAATTAAAAACCTGTAACATTCTGTGCTAGCAAGCATTCTCACACACTGCCATTGGAATGGGAATTACCACACTTTTTGGAAAAAAGGTGACCATAGCTTTTAAAAATTCACAGACACATGACCTTTGACCCAGCAGCCCCCACCTTTAAGACTAGGTCCTGTGGGGCAGGAAGAAGGAATACTAGTTCATAATGATCTATTTAAAAAGGAATATTCATTGCAGCATTATATCTAAAAGTGGAAACCCAGAAACTTCCTGAGTATTTATCAAATGGAGGTTGAGTAAATGCTGATAGATCTATACTATGGACTACAATGAAGCTATGAAAAAATGTGGCTTGGCTATTTTGATCTGGAGGGGTATCTGTAGCAAACTGTTATGTGAGGAAATCAAGTTTGCATAAAATTGTATACAGTGTAATCTTATTTTTTAATTTTTTAGAAAGATTTATTTATTTGAGAGAGAGAGAGAGAGCATGGATGTAGGGGGAGAGAATTAGACTCCCCACTCAATGTGGAACCCAGCGTGGGGCTCAATCTCACAACCCTGAGATCATGACCTGAGCCAAAATCAAGAGTCGGATGTTGAACCAACTGAGCCACCCAGGAGTCCCAGTGTGATCCCAATTTTTAAAAGTCACAATAATACATACGTGTGTTAACTTGAGGGAAGATGTAAAAAGCTACACAACAGGTCTTCACTGGTTACCTTAGAGGAGCAGAGGTAGAAATGCAAAGACATTGAGAGAGATGATTAATTTTTTCCCTTCTTTCTTTATAGTATTTCACTAGTTATAGAGAACATGTATGAATTTTCTAAATTTGGAAATGGAATTTAATAGAAGATTTTAAAAACTAAAGAATATGTGCCATGCATTCTTATCTCTCTGGAATGACACAGACTCATGATTAGTCTCCCTCCAGATGATGGAATGAATTCATCCTCTTCTGGGATGATTTACAACCAATAATTTTCCTCAGGTAGCCTGATTGTCAGGCTGAAGTTTTGATAGATGATATTTTTACACCTTTATTTCTTGAAAAGGGTGACAGTCTAGTTATTGCATCATGAGGCTAACTGGACACAGCATCTCTAAGTCATGCTATCACACATCTTAATAATTCCAGGAAGGCTGTGTTATGGTTTTCTGAGAAGGAGTTGTCAATACTTGGCAAGAAAGAAGAAATATTCCCAAAAGTGAATATAGGATGAAGATTTGAGAACAATTCAAATAGGATCTTCTTAGTTCCTCCCATTCTAGCACCATCCCCCTTGGTCACATTAGCCACCACTGTAGTTCAGTTGGATCAAACAGCTGTACAATCAATAAAAATTTAAAGTGTCACTGTGTTAGCCTATTGCACTTCCCTGTAGCTCTTTTAAAGATGCCAACAACTGCCATATGACTGTTCATTAGGAAGGTCTTTATAGCTGCCATAACCATTAACTGGAACTTGCATCAAGAACCTAATTAAGAGATAAGAAATTAAGGGAAACTCTACTCAAAGTATGGTCAGTCTTCGTGTGAAATATATATATTCATTTTCATATATATATGAATATATATCTTTCATATATATATATATATATATATATATATATATATATATGCCCATATATACAGTGACCAAACCTCTCTCAAACTATGGAATGCTCAAAGAAAACAATGATATTATTCTATTCGTTTCTTTCCCAGGAACAGGGAGCAAAAGTCAATTCCCTCTGCTTTGTTGTAATCACCAAATCAAATAGCCCAAGACTTTCTTTTGGCCAACCAGAAAGAAGAACCACTGCCAGATTCCTCCTTGAGAAGGTCATTCCCTGTATTGTGGCTCCTCTGCCTTTCATCTGGGGACAAGGATTGGGAGGAAAGAAAAAGCATAGAACTTTACTGGTCTGGGAATGGTTAGATGCTAAAACAGGGGCCTCTAATGAGTAACCAAACACCCGATGGGAAAGAAAGATCATATGAACACCAATTTTTCTTATATGCCTGCTAATGCAGGAAAACCCTTGCATCCATACTTCTCCCCATGTATCAGAAAGAAGCATGTTACAAAATTGCCACTCATACCAAATTTCTCCTGTAGGCAGTGTCAGCTGAAGAGAGGAGCAGGAGTTTGGAGTTAGTCTAGCTGCCAACCAGCCTTCAGGAAAGAGCCCATGCTTTCTCTCTCTCTCTCTCTCTCTCTCTTTTTAAGATTTTATTTATTTATTTGACAGACAGAGATTACAAGCAGGGGGGTGGGCAGAAGCGGGCTTCCCACTGAGCAGAGTCCGATGTGGGACTCGATCCCAGGAAACTGGTATCATGACCTGAGCCGAAGGGAGCGGCTTAACCAACTGAGCCACCCAGGCGCCCCAAGCCCATGCTTTCTTTTCTGCCTCATGTGTTCTGAACTTATCCCAGATAAGAAAGTCAGAGGCTGTCCAAAAACAAGGGCCTAGAAATAATAGCCCTGGCTTCACAGATTGACAATTGTTATTTGCCTCCTTAACATTCATTCTCCTTTCCTCTGCCAACAGCCCCAACTTTTTGTTGGAAGACCCACTTCTTCAATCAAAGCATTGCAGGTTTAGCCACAATGAGCATATAATACAATGGCACCAATGAGATGAAATAGGACTTTCACTGAGACTTCTTGAAAAGTGACCTGATGTCTTCCCCCCCACCCCGAGGTTTGAAGGTGAGAAAAAGGGAGGCCTAGAGCTATGTAGTCATGACAACCCCAAAGGGAAAGCCTCTGAGAATGATGACTGATGAAGGTGAGCAGAGCTAGGTTGTGCACAGAGAGAAAGGGAATGTGATGACAGCACTGTGGTAACTAGTAGCCCCTGGAGTCTGGGATTGTCACATCAGCAATAAACTCTTTCTCAGATTGTTTCCATCTCTTGCAATAGAAGCTTCGCTGATAAGACATGAGATGGCAAAAAGCCACAGATCCATGTGAGGAGAGCCACATGTTCCTTGTTCCATTTAAAATTTCCATGCACTGTGTTTACTATTCACATGCCTGAGGAAGGTGTTACATTCTCACCTGGAGAGGGGCTCCTTCCAGTCTGGTTCACCTTCTGTAGGAGATATTATTTTCCCGGACAAGAAATCATGGTGGGAAGTCAAATGTGTTGTTTGCTGTCATTTTAATTTTGTTCTTATTAATTATAATGCATCTCTCAGTATTCAGAGCCTATTCAGTTGATACTTCATTGGCAGGAGGTTTGTGCTTCCTGGTCATAGATCAGTTTTGCTATGAGTCATCCACATTCTCATATGGCCCCCATGGTGACAATGACATACTATTGCACAATGGCTTATCCAAATCCTCCCTGTCCTCCTGTGTGGTTTAATTAAATTGGCCATTCGGCACCAGCCACTTAAAAAAGATAGGGCATTGAGGGTTGCAAACAAAAAAGGGAAAATATAGAAAGGGTATTACTGTATTCTTCCACTCAGGACACAATGCAGAATATTCTTCTAATCTGGTATTCCTTGCTCAGGACAAATGAAGCATGATAAAGCGAATGACCTTCTCAAGTTATGACTTGGCCATTGAAAGACCAGTCTTCCTCCCTTTTTCTCTTCCTTCTCCTTCCTTCCTTCCTTCCTCCCTTCCTTCCTTCCTCGCTCCTTTCCTTCCTTATTTCCCTCCCTCCCTTCTTTCTTTCTCTGTCTCTGTCTCTCTCTCTCTTTTCTTTTGCTTGCCTCCTTTTTATGGAAGAAGTTATAAATACCAGGTTGGGTCTTAAAGTATCATCTAACCAAACAAGATGGGTACCAAAGCATTCACCGTGAGCAGGGCTCACAACTTTGAGTGATTTCACATCATCTTGCTAGCTAGGGGACAGCCAGCATGTGGAGGGTCCCTCTCTCCATGATCATGTTATCAGAAAAGGGACTGACCTTTCACGGGCTGGTTCCTTCATTGGATCCAAACAGAGGTATTGAGAAATAGTTGTTACTGGATACACTTGTTTATTTTACTGAGGTTCCTGTGCCTTCAGGAAGGGAATTTTTGGAGGAATTGGGTCTCTATAAGTAGGTTGAAATCACTGCTAAATGAGTCATCACTGATTTCAAAACCAAAGCAGACTTTATATCGACAACAAACATGATCAGGAAGGCTTTTCCTTCACCATTCTCCAGGGAAAGATGCCTAATAATATTCTGTGGGCAATTCCTGGTCTAATGTAACCTAGGTTTATGTCCCAAATAGAAACTTTTGCTCCTATTTCCTTACTTTCTCAAGGTAAAACTATCACACACACTGGAAAGGTAGAAAGTGAAGAAGTATAAGAGGACACCTTTGTCCAACACATCTTCCTGGCTTTAATTTCAGGAGAACATGCTCTAAATGAGTCAACTCACTTCTCCTTCATGAGAGGATGGAACACCTGAGGTCTTGCAGCTGAACTTGTGATTACATAACAGGAGAGCACATCAAAAGAATAAACTCAAATAATGGCATAAAAGAAAATTGAGCAATATTAACAAAACAATCCAAGAAACTAGAACCAATGAGCATCAATACACCAAGAACTAAAACAGACTCATTGCCAAAATCAGGAATCACTGCATTAGTAACAGAGATCTACTTGTTTAAAAAAAATTTTTTTTTAAGTTGAGGGAGTCAGAACTCAGATATTTTCTTTAAACTCTAGAATTAGGTCAAAGACCTGGCTCTATTTTTTGATGATGTCCTTTAAAGTATGGGTATGTGTATGTAACACAGCATTGGCAGTACAAGCAAACAGGCCAGGGCAGAAATTCAGAATTCTAAGACCTTTCTGAGATAATTCAATCTTAGGTCATTCTTTTCATTTGGGAAATAATAATTAAGTTAATGAAAATACAGCAAAATCAGGGTGCCTGTGTGGCTCAGTCGGTTAAGCATCTACCTTTGGCTCAGGTTATGATCTCAGGGTCCTCAGATTGAGCCCTATGTTGGGCTCCCTACTCAACGGGAAGCCCACTTCTCCCTCTTCTTGTTCCTCTTCCCCTGGCTTGTGCTCTCCCTCTCTCTCTAATAAATAAATATATTCTTTAAAAAAAAAAACTTATAACACTTTTAACAATCCACATACATTCTAGATTATTCAACTATGGAATTTATTATGTTCACCATCATATTATTTTATAAGATTTATGTAGTATCTATCTCCAAAATGTGTACTATTATCCCAATTTTTGTAGAATGGGAATTAGCTGATAAGATGTTAAATGATCAGGATACAAACCCAGATCTTTCTGACTCCAAAATTCATGGTTAATTATACATTGTTGCTTCTTTAGAAAAACCCAGCCCAGGGCACCTGGGTGGCTTACTCGGTTAAGCACCAGACTCTTGGTTTTGGTTCAAGTAAGGGTCTCAAGGTCCTGAGATGGTGCCCCCATTAGATTCTGCCCTCAGGGTGGAGTCTGCTTGGTTCTTTTCTTTCTTCCTCTGCTCCTCCCCCAACTTTCAAATAAATAAATAAATAAAATCTTTTTTAAAAAAGAAAAGAAAAGAAAAACCAAGCCCATTCTCCCTCGGGAGAATCTAGGATTCCACATTACTCACAGCCTCATGAAGAAGGAAGGAATCTTCTCTTACCTGGGACTTCCCAAAAAAAACCTCACCCACCATCAACAAGACCCCAGTGACTACAATGCTGTCAGGCCCTCTTCCAACTGCTGGAGGAATCCTGGTTCTGCTCCCATCTTGAATATACTCCAGCCTAACCACCCTCTTGTGGCCTCTAGCATTCCCTCATGACTTCCTGACCAGCCTGCCTTTTCCATAGTAGTTGCCTCTTGTTTAAACCATCCCTCTCACTCACTAAGGAGAATCTACTTCGCTTCTGTTCTGACATCCTCATCTTGGTTTCCAATCCTGATATTCCCTTTTCTTTGGGTTGCTTTGACAAGTCAGTATCAATTCCAACCCAAATTAATTGCCCCCACTTCCAACAAGTATTTATGTTCACAAGTAACCCCCGTGAAACTCCCAGCTCACCCTCCCAAGGTCCCTGCTGGCTCAAACTGGGTGCTAGGTTAAGGTCATAATCCAACTTGTTTCCTCTTTCCCGCCAACATCCAAAGATGTTTTGTAATGTTGTAATACAACAAAGGAGAAATTATACCCTTATGACTAAACTTAAAGAACTATGAGAATATTCAGATGAAAACAATAATGAAATATAAGCTAAAAACAATAAAGATGAGTAATAAAATCAATAGATATTATCCTAACATCAAGAAGCAAATTGTAACAAAAAATAAATAAAATTAGATCATACCAAAAGCAGTAAGTCAGTAAGAGGAGAGAAGGAATACATTTCAAGCAGAAGTAATGATAAGTAATAAGCTCTTGGATCATTTGATAATCCAATTAATGAGGAAAAGTGAATCATAGGAATACACTGAGAAAAGATTTAACTTTCTTGCTGATTTGACACAAAATACTGGCATGGATGATGATGACATAAAATGCATAATGTACCAGAAAAATGAGGACATGGATGTGATTGATTCAAAGAGTATTTAAGATGTAAACTTACAAGAAAATCTCAAATTCCCTGAAATCTTCCAGTTCCTATATGAAAGAAACATGATAGTGATTTGCCAAATTCTGCAATGTTAAACATTTTCTTGGCATTACCAATCACAAGTTAAGAAGCTGGAAGAAATTTTTCTAAGTTATCAGTAATAAAAATAATTTTTTTTCATTAAATCTGCTAGATAAAATACTGAATAATCTGCCTATTCACTCTATAGAAAATACAACAAAATTGTTGTCATATGAAAACACAGACTATATAGCTAAAATAAATGTTTAAATAAAATTATAAAGGCATGTCCAGTAGTTAGTTACTAAAAATGTTGTTGTGATGATTTCTATTCTCATTCTAAATAAGTGTTCACTTTTCATTCTTAACGTTGCATTCTTTTACTTAGAAATTACTCCAAAAATTGTCAAAGTTTCAGCTCTTGCAGACCCTGGATCCATCCTCACAAGGGGATCTTGGGTTTGTCCCTCCCTCCCTCCTTCACATGAACTCAGGGCTGAGTTTTCAGACAGACAGACAGACAGACAGACAAAGAATGGCCAGGACAGAAGCACAGCATGGTAGAATGGAAATTCTACCTGGAAGTAATATGGATTTGTTCACTAACAGCTACAAACTCTGAAATGGTAAGTACTTGGACGCCAGTGGCTGCTGAGCTCACATAGTATAAAAGTTAGATAGAACATATTCAGCCCTTTCTTTAATTATTCTGTTTCTTCAAAAGCAAATATTCTGTGGGCAGATCTCAGCAAAGTAAATACAGGGCTTCCCTTCCTTTCTGTTGAAAACACAGGTGACTGGTTGGACTCACATACTTGGGGAAGGTCTGGCACCCTTCTCAGTTGAATTTGGAGGATGTTATTTATTTGGGCTATGGTCTCCTTTCTAAGAAAAAGCTCTTTGTGCCTTGAGTAAACATTTGTTGGTATACTAGACAAACTAAAACAAACTAAAACTAAAATTGTTTAACTACGGAAAGAGTTATCCTTTTCTTTTATTATGTCCTTGGTTCTTATTTGCCTGGGGTTGGATCTCAGGAATTGTCTACCATATTTCATTAAATTTAAAATGCAAAGCTTGACCCAAAACTGTAGTTCTCTGTTTATTGGTTTCATCGATATATTTTTACCATCACTCTAAACATTGGTCAAGAGCCTTCCAGTGGGATGGGTTCTGTGCTGGGCACAAAGAAATACACACATGAGGACTAGGAATGCTCTCCACAACCACATGCCAAGGTGATCAACACTGCCCTGGTGATAAGATCAAATTATTGAGAGAACAGAGAGAAAGGAACAATGAATCCTGCCTGCACCAACTGGGAAAAGAAAGGTGGATTTGCAATGTGGTTTGTGGCTCCCAAGGGCTCCAGAGAGGAGTCCCTGGGTGTCTGCTGGGACAGTGGGGAGGCAAGGAGCGGGGCTCCAGAGTTCCCTTTATAGCTTTAACCAAAGTATACCTCCTTGCAGCCGTCTTTATTGGTTGGAAGTCTGCACTCAACTTCTTTGACAAAAAGCTTCTGCTTTTAAAAATAATTCTGATAGGGGCACCTGGGTGGCTCAGTCCATTGAGCATCTGCTCTTGGTTTTAGTTAAGGTCATGATCTCAGGGTCCTGGGAGTATGGCCAGCAACAATTTCCATGCTCAGCGAAGAGTCTACTTGAGGATTCTTTCTCCCTCTGCCCCTCCCCCTACTCACATTCTCTCTCTCTCAAATAAATAAATATTTAAATAATAATAATAATAATAATAATAAAATAAAAGATAAAAATAATAATAATAAAAATAATTCTTTTAAGCTACTAAATAAGATGTTCTTTGATCTGAGCCTTGAATGTTAGAGAATTTATCCAGGTTGAGCCCAATCCTGTGGCTTTCGCTCCCTTCAGATCTTAAAATTCCCAAACCTACACAGTTAACCCTAATATTTCTCTTAATTCTAGTATTCTCCTTCTTCAATTCGTTCTCTCTTCTCCATACTACATTTTAGAACCTTTGATGGTTCCCCATTGCCTACTAGATGAAGTTCAAAGTACAACATCCTTACTGGTTGGGCTCCAAATGTCTTCCAATATTAATTTTCCTCCATTTATCCAAAGATATTGCTATAAGACAATTCTTTATGGGTCTCCCACATTTCTGCATTCCTTGCAAACAGAAGAACTGGGCAGTGTTGTTCCAAGCATCCTTTCTGGAACATTAGTGTGGTGAGCTGCTTTGGAAAACAGAATGTGGAGAGAAGGTCTGTTTGCTTTCCAGTACAACAAAGAATTCCAGGACAAAGGTTGGGCAGTCCATTATAAAAGATTGGAGTTTCCTAAGCTTGGGGTTCTTCATCTATGACACAACCCACCAAGAATAACATTCATTTGGGGCATTCTTCATTGCCACAATGGGACTTGCAGAAGAAGGAAAGCCAGTGCAACAATGAAGCTCGTGATTCTAGTTGTGCTGGGAGGAACAAAATCCTTGATCTCTGACTCCAGAATCTCATCTCTTCTGCCAGCATCCATGTAATTCTGGCACGGTAGTTGTTAGCTTACAAGCAATATAAAACCTCAGACCCTTCACAGTTCTTGAAAGGCCCTCGTATTGTTAAGATAAACAAAGTTATGGTACAGAAGCAAATGGGTCCCCAAACCCAGTGGCTTACAACAGAGATTTGTCTCTGGCTCATCCTTATGTCCTTAGCACGTTAGCTGATGGTTCTGTCACCACTGTCATTGGCTTCATTTAGGACACAGTCTGACAAAGCATCTACTCTCTGGAACGTTGTTAATGGTCAAAGAAAAAGAGAATGTAGCAAAGAAGGCACCAGCTTTAAATCTTCTACATGGAAGTAAGAGATGTCCCCCTGCTTACTTCCATTAGCCGCATCTAAACTCTAGCCTGGTGGAAAGTGAAGGCTAGTACATGACCCAAAGGAAAGAGAGGTGGAATATTGCTAAATATATACCTAATGACTACTAGAGCACCCTGGTTCCATCCCCGCCAGATAACTGGTCTTTATGCAAATCTGTATCACTCTTTTGTGCCTGGGTATTTGCATATGCAATGTATTCTTCCCAAAATGTGCTGTTTCTCCCTGCTTCCCTTCCCACACCTCTTATTACCCAGAAAATTCCTATGATTTTGCAACCCCCAGCTCAAATATTACCTCTTTTCTGTAGCTTTCTCTGACCGCTCCTCACCCAGAAATAAACCTTGCTTCCTTATGTTTCCATAGCTCTGTGTATATAACTCTATCAAGGTTTTGAAACCACGGCTTCATAGTGGTTCATGAACTGAATTCCTTCCATAAACCAAGATCTCTTGAGGATGGAGGATGGACCTAGGATTTTTTTATTTACCTTTATGCAAACCTCACACCATTTCAATTAAAATATTTCTGAGGATTTCCACTCCTTAAGATTAAAAACAAAACCAAAATCCTTAACACCCCCACAGAGCCCACACCGTCTGCCCATTCCCAGCTGCTTATGCCATATTCCCTATTACCCTCCACCTTCAAGCCTCTCCACATCTTGGCCTGTGCGTCAAACCCCCTGCTTCACTCAATTAACACTTCTTCATCCTTCAGATCTGCGCAGAAGCACCACTTCCTTGGAGAAGTCTTCCCCCAACCTAGGTCAACTCCCTCCATCATGGGTTCTCAGAGCACCTGGTCTTCTTCAAGGTGCTCAGCATAACCTAGCAATTAGCAGTTCTTTCTATGACTATTTTAACTGTTCCTCCTCATATTCACCCTTAAGATATAAGTTCATGAGGGCATGGAGCCTATCTAGTTTTTGCCCACCATTGGATCTCTACTACTTGGTATATTGTCCACCACATAGTAAAACTCAGTAAATATAGTGTGAATGAATCAATGAATGAGTGAATGTAATAAGGCACTCAAAGCATGTGTGTTGGATTAAAATACTCCAAGTAGCGGGGACAACAGTAAAAAACAAACCTGTATATGGTCTGCAGAAGAAGTTTTTTTATGAATGACAAGAGCAGCAGTGGCAAACGAAATTTTATATGAATTCCTCCATTTCATCTCAATTTAGAATCTGAATTATGAAAGATCAATTCAGTAGCCCCTCAGTTTTCAGGGCAGCTTAGGATATACTCTCATTATTCTTCAACCTTTATCTCTAATGCTTTAAACAAGCAGAAACCTTCGAAGCCTGTTACTGTTTTCATCATTTCACATATATTTGATGATTTACCATTTACAAAGCACCTTCCCTTATGCCGTCATATTTGACACTAAGCAATCATAATAATCAATGTAAAAGTCATAGGAGCTGACTCAGACATCTTTGCAGAACTTTCTGATGCATTTGTGGAATAACAGGATGGGCAGGTAGCCCAAGAAAAGCATGAAAATTGGAGGCACAGGGTGGGAGATCAGAAGACAAAGAATCAAAAGGGGTGGCCACAGAAGGAAGGGTGTAGTCTGCATTGAGAATGTGTGTCCCCCCAAATTCTTGTGTTGAAATCCTAAGCCCCTATGTGATGGTACTGGGAGGGCGGGCCTTTAGAAGGTAATTAGATCACAAGGGTGGAGTCATCGTGAATGGGATTACCATCTTATAAAATGGACCCGAGAGAGCTCTGTCTCCCTCTCTGTGAGGACACAGAGAGAAGTTGGCAGTCTGTAACTTCGAAGAGGGTCCTGACCAGAGCCCCACCATGGTGGCACCCTGGGCTTGGGCTTCTAGCCTCCAGCACTGTGGGAAATAAACACTGATTGTTTAAGCCGCCCCGTCTATGGTGACTTGTTATAGCAGCCCAAACTGACGAGGACAGCCCACAAAGCAGGGAAAAGGAGGGGGCATCAGCGGGCTGTAAGAAGTGGAGACACATAAGCATGTGCATTAAGAAATGAAGGGGAGTCTTTAGAGGGAACAAACTTCTGGGAGAGGGAAGACATAGAGTCTATAGGGAGCTTACAGGGACCAGGATCACATAGGATATTTTTAGGTGTTTGTGTCATTAAAAGATTTCTTAGGGATGCCTGGGTGACTCATTCAGTAAAGCCTCTGTCTTTGGCTCAGGTCCTGGGATTGAGCCCCACCTTGGGCTCCCTGCTCAATGGAGGACTTGCTTCTTTCTCTGCCTGCTGCTCTCCCTGCTTGTGCGCTAGCTCGCGCTCTCAATCTCTCTCTCTCCCCCAAATAGATAAATAAATAAAATCTTTTAAAAAATTAAAAAAAAAAAAAGATTTCCTATATGGGGTCAAGGTTTTCCTCTAAAGGAGAAAATAGAGATGAGGTCAGAGGTCACAGAAAATGGAAGTTGGTGAGTATCATTGGTCAGTGTCTGGGGTTGGTCTAGCTGGGGCATTAAGCATCTTGAATGTGTGTGGGGGCGGGGAGGGGTGAGGGAGACAGGTTACACCAGAATCTGGATAGGCTGACAAGCTATGAAGAATTCAGCAGATGCCCTACTCTTTTCACCAAGATATATACCCTCTCCTGATGCTTCCAGGAGCTCTGAGTCACCTGGGGGGACTCGAGTCGGCCCCAGAGACCCCCCTCCCCACCCCCAGCTGCCAGCCAAGGCTCATCCAGTCCTGGCTAGCTTCTAGGGCTCTCTATGAGCCGCTGGCAGGCTAATCTCAGTCATTTGCATGGAGAGCCTCCCACATGGTCATCCCAGGGGACAGCACCACCATCTACCCCACTGCCCTCGACCAAAGCCTGAAAATTATCCTTGACTTTTATCTCACTTCACTCCCCACGTTGAAATGATTCTGTGTTGTCTTATCTCTCAAATCCGCCTTCCTCTTGCTATCCCCATAACCACAAACGTAGTTCAGGAAGCTCTCACTGAAGCATATTCTAACTTCCTACCTCCACCCAGTTACCTTCCTATCTAGTGTTCACACAGTCGGATTCTGGTATTCACACAACCACAGCTAGTTCTCCTAGCTGGTTCTAGCAAAACGGATCCCAGTCCCCTGGCCACATCTCTGGCTTTTTTTTTTTTTTTTAAGCTTTTATTTATTTATTTGACAGAGAGAGCACAAGCAGGGAGGTGTAGCAGCCAGGGATAGAGGGAGAAGCAGGCTTTTGCTGAGAAGAGAGCCCGATGTGGGACTCGATCCCAGGACCCCGGGACCATGACTTGAGCCAAAGGCAGACGCTTAACCAACTGAGCCATCCAGGTTCCTCTGGCTTTATCACTGGGCTTCCCACCTGGCTGTTTCCAGCCACAGTGAACTACTTGCAATCCCACATGAGTGTCTTGTTCTTTTTCACTCCTGGACCCGAAAAATGCTTCTCGGTCTCTCTGGAAATCCTCTTACCCTCCTCTCCCACCCCCTCCACCCGGGGCCCAGAATCAACTGCTTAATTCCTGTTCTCGAAATCTGAGCCTCTGAGGCTCTGAGGCTTCCTACTTCACAAAATCTCCCCAACTCTCTCGAGTCTGGGGAAGGGGCCCTGACTCCATGATCCCATAGCAACTTGTATTTGTCAAAATCAGTGCATACAGTAATCTGCGTTGTAGTTTTGATGTTTGTTTATTTCGCTGATCGCACCTCTGTCTAGATCAGTGACTGTCTACTCCGTGCATCAGAATCACCAAAAGACCTTATCAAAAAAAGCAAATGTCGGGCGCCTGGGTTAAGCCGCTGCCTTCGGCTCAGGTCATGATCTCAGGGTCCTGGAATCGAGTCTCACTGATCAGGCTCTCCGCTCAGCAGGGAGCCTGCCTCTCCCTCTCTCTCTGCCTGCCTTTCTGCCTACTTGTGATCTCTCTGTGTCAACTAAATAAAATCTTTTTAAAAAAGTGAGTGCCAGTTAAACAAGGAGCTCTTCAGGTGGGTCCGTACATGAGTGTTCTGTAAGTTCTTGCCTCTGATTCTAGCAGGTGGCCAGAGATGGGCACCACTGGGTTGACTGGAATTCCTGGAGTTCAGAGAACATGCAAGGCCCGGGTGTATATCACCCACCAGAAGACACTGACCACTCCCCGCAAGTCACCTGCATTTCAGCTCTGCATTTTTCCAGAAGTCTTCGAGGTGAGGACCACTCACTGCCCCTGGGAGCCTCAGTTTACCCATCTGTGACCTTGTTGCGAAGAGGTAAAGAAACCTAAAGAGCTCTGAAAATAAACGTGTCCTTCCGAATGTACATTGTCCTCTGTGCAGAGAAGAAAGGGGCTGTGTGGCACCGGAGATGTGTCTGGGTAACAAATACTGAGCGTGGTTTCCTGGGCAGGGCACTGGGCAGCAAACACCAACCTGGCATGTTCTCTGAGCTCACCCACTCAACCATCCTGCCTTCCTGTGCTGATGGAGTTGCATTTGCGAGAGGGCAGCAGAGAGCAGGAGAATTTTGTGCCCAAGTCACTCTTTTTTTTTTTTAATTCAATTAGCCAAGGTCAGAAAAAACAGGATCATGCTAGTCTCTAGTAAGAGAAGGAAGGGATCTGGGAGATTTTATCAGAGAATTTGAGCCCTAATTATTATGGGGATACAGTGGTCTTTGCCAACAACGCAGTAACTGATTCCCTCCCAGCCCAACCAGGGGGTCCAGGGTCAGACCCCTCAGGCTCCTGATTCTCTGCCCAGCAGGTGTGGCAGAGGCTGGGCAAGGAGGTGGGGCTTAGGTAGTAAATGGCTTTGGCAACATAGACACTGGGTTTCAAACCCTGCTGGTTTCAGCCCTGAGCACCTGCAGGTCTTGAGCTCGTAAAATTCATGAATCCAGTCCTACTCACCAGTCCTACTCAACAGCGCTTTAGCCCTGTTCTCGTTGCTGTCCTTCATGCCCTTCTGAGGAATCCCCTTAGCAGCTACACTGAAAGCCCCTTGTCCCAAAAGGGCAACGAGAAATGGAGAAGAACCCAATGACCCAGGGAAACTGCAAGTGAAACCAAATGTCAATGTCATTTCTCTCACTGTGGTTTGTGGTGTTCAACACTTGCTTTGTTGATTGCCTCGGAGGGGGTTAAAAACCCTCCAAGGACTGTCCTCCACTTAGCTACGATGGAGGCTCCGTTCAAAGTCTCACCTTGAAGAGGTGGCCCCAGGCCCAGTGCCTCCCCCCTTACCCACCCCCCTCCCCACCACCGCCCGGAGCTGATGCTGTGGTTCGAAGTGCCTGGGACCCCGGGCATCCACACTCATTTCCTGCCGGCCCCACATGCAACGGTTCCTGAGAAAGGGGAACTGATTGCTTTTCGTGGCTGCAACAATTGGAGCCCCATCCTCAGCAGCAAGGCTGTGACTGACTGTTCTCCAGACATTCGCGCTTGATTGCCAGCGAAGCCAGTGGGCCGAGGGGCGGGTGAGCCGCCAACAACCCCAGCGATCAGAAAAAGAGATGGTGTGCCTTTAAGATGAAGGTGGTGGGCAACCATCCATCTTCCCTAAACACAGACTTGCCTTGTTCTTCCATTTCTGGCTGAGTGATAAAAACGTTAAATGTCATTTCCTGTATCAGTGGTTAACCACTAGATGCTGGATCAGAGATTTACCAGAAGTGCTGAAGTTAAGGAAAAAAAAAAAAAAAACCTGCTGTTTTCAATAACCCTTTCTTGCACTCTGTGGGAACCCTTTAACCTTTGTTGGGGGGGAGAGGGTGGGGTGCCAGGGGGCTGCTGGATTGGGGCTGAACGATAAATTTCGGAGTCGATTTGCCAAAGGCTCTCTTATGCTTCATACAGAGAGTGCAGAGAGGCGGGATGTCACCGTGCTGCATCCCTCCCCGGGGAGAGCGTGTGTAAGTGCAGGCGACATAAAACCCCGCACTTGCCTTCTTTGCCCACCATTGTCTCCAGATATCGATGGTCATTTGGTTTTATGGACCCCACATTTTTTTTTTCATAGGAGACTCTGTCTTTGGTTGTTTTGTTCCCTCAGCTTCCTACAGCAGTAAGTGGTCTCTCCAGGACAGGGAGCCTACCGGGAGGTGTGGGGAGGGTGGGGAGAGCTCCCAGGAAGCTTCTGTGAGGGACGGAGAGCCCAGCTCCTCCTTTTGTTGTGTCTTCTTGGGTTTCTCTGTTCAATTTCTCCATTCAGTTAAGTGCTCAGAAAAGTGAAGTGGGGGGCGGAGCTTGGCTCAGCAGGGTCAGCTGGCAGCCCACCCACAGCTTTGCTCAAGCCCCTCTAGTTTTTGTTTTTTGTTTTGTTTTGTTTTGTTTTGTTCTGGGGTAACTTCAATGGGGACAACACACACAGCCACCCTGGCTTCTCCTTGCTGCCTCGCACCCCCGTGGACCTCTCATGGGGCAGGTAAGACTTACGAGCAATGCTGTGTTCCAGAAATTACATTTCCTACCCCAGGCCACCTAGGATGTTTTGTGCACATGCTATGCATGCCTCGCACCTCAAGTACATCTAAGATGACCTACCGTCCGTCCCATGTGCCTGGGACTAAAGGGGCTCATCGTAGATGGGAACTTTGTTATTAAAACTGGCAAAGTTCCTGGCAGACCGGAATAAATGAGTAACCCTAACAGAAGTGTGTGACAGGTAAATACTCCTTCCACTTGGAAATTGAAGCAGAAGCTTAGGAAGGATGCAGCCAGGTCAAGTTGAAGAGGGCGTGTTGCCGTTTAAGCGTCCCTAGGGGGAGAAAGGAAATCTCCACTGCTCTCCCTCCGCTCCTGGCGCCCAGCAGAAGCCATCCTTTCCTAAGTAAGCAGTGAGTGGTGGAAATCTGAAATCAAAGAATTGGAAGGGAAAAGATTATGGGAAAAATAATATTCCACCAAATCTCTCACAAGTCTGTGAACCTGGAACGTATTCCTCCTCATGGTCCTGGGTAATAGCACCAAAAGGTACCCAGGTGCCTCAGATAGAAAAATCCGGAATGCTGAACCACTTCTCACTCTCCCTCAGTCCTCCTCTCTATTTTTTCAACAAGCCCCGACTCTCTTGCCCCTGATGTCTCCTTTGCGCTCTCACCACTCCTGCCCGAGTCAGCTTCCCTACAGCCCTCAACTAATGCCTCCATCCCCTCCGACCTCGATTTCATCCCCCTGATCTATTAGATAATGGCTCCCCCTTTTAAAAAATAGATCCAAGAAACAAGTATTGAGTACCTAGATCAGAAAGTTGCCATCGGTGTCACTTATCTAGATTTCATCTGACTTTGGACGTTTCTCATGGGTTCCTTTTTTGAACGAGATCCTCCCGAGATGACTTCTTAATTGAAAAAATCCCCTGGACATTTCCAGGCAAAGCTGAGCACTTCCTCTCAGCTACCTGGTTCCTGTCGTCCTCCGGCCCTCATTATCTGGCCATGAGTATTGGTTTGCATTTCCATCTCGCCTACTAGCTGTGAACCCCTAGTGTCTTATTTATCTTGTTTCCCCTGGGTCAATCCCAGACCTTGATAGATAGCAGCCCTGAAATATGTACAGAGAATAAGATCGCATTGAGGTAAGAAGAGGAAATATTGGCTGGCGACTATGATGCTCAGGTCTATAATCATTTGAACATAGAATATTCAAAGGCCATTGATTATGGTTAGATCAACCTCATAGTCTGTTAAAGAACCAAAGGTCTCTGCCTCAGGCTTCATCCTAATCAACATTTTTATATAAACATCCTGGATGAAGATATAAAAAGCAAATAAAATAGATTTCAGAAGAAACATGAATGTTAGAATTCATGCCGAAAAATTATCTCAGCCTACCAGATCAATAGACCAAAACTAAGAAGATAAAAATTCACACTAATAGATGTAAATGCTATTTTATACCATGCGCTAGACCAAAGAGGGAGATCTGGTATAGCCGCAGTTCAAATGAAAAAATTCTAGAAATTCTCACAGTCTTTGAGCTAGCAGAGAACACAGAGACTATCCAATATAGGATATTGACCTCTGGCGAAGCTCGTGTTCCTTCTGCAACACCTAGATGCCTCCTGGGAGTGGTCTCCAAGAAGGCAAGCAGGGTGGAGAGGATTGTGACAAATCAGACAAATCAGAGCTTTTTTCTTTTTTAATAACAGAATGTTTTTGTTGATGAGAATTTTACACAGAGGCCAGGTGAAGACATTTTGGTACTGCTCTGTGTAGAAGTAGAGGCAAAGGTCTGATGAGACAGTACCCTTTCCCAGCAATTGACCTCAACCAGTAAAGACCCCGAAGGCACCTTCCCAAACCCAGGGGGCTCTTCTGAGCATTGTTTGAAGAGATCTGTTTCCATCTCTTTGCTCTACTGAGTCTATAACGAGTTAGCATCAGGAGTCCCTCATTCCCTTAGCCAGTTTTTTGTTTGTTTGATTTGGTTTGTTTTTATTTATTGTTCTTATCCTGCCCTGGCACTGTATTATACATTTCACCATTTGTACTCTGCCTGCTCCCTCACTGGGGTGCGATTGTCTGTGTTGTTCACTGCTATACCCCTGGTCCATGGTATACAATGAAAGCGCAATTAATGTTTGTCAGGAAAAGGAATGAAAGAACTGGAAAAGAATGCAGATGTCTTGACTCCCAACCCAGGACTGCTCTTCCAGTAGTGAGGCCATCTCAAACAATACCAACAACGCAAGCCAAGGTCACATTAGGCTGCCTTAGAAGAAGAAGATTGTTGTCCTAAATAGGGATGAAATGGCTCCACTGTACTCTGCGTTGTTCAAACCATATCTGGACTATTGCATTCTGTTCTGGAAGCTACATTAAAGAAACACAGAAAAGAAAGCCAACATGGCAGGGATGGGATGTAAATCCTTTTTGTGAGGGCTAACTTTGTACCACACATATTACACCTTTATCTCATTTCATCAGCACAACTATGCTATAAAGTCATGTTTTCTTCTTCTTTTTCTTTTTTTTTTAAAGATTTTATTTATTTATTTGACAGACAGAGATCACAAGCAGGCAGAGAGGCAGGCAGAGAGAGAGAGAGAGGGGGAAGCAGGCTCCCTGCTGAGCAGAGAGCCTGATGCGGGACTCGATCCCAGGACCCTGGGGTCATGACCTGAGCTGAAGGCAGAGGCTTTAACCCACTGAACTACCCAGGTGCCCCATGTTTTCTTTTTCTATCTAGACACAGGGAATTTAAGTAATTTCTCCAAAGTCATGCAGCTCAATGCCCAAAATTCAAACCTCTGGCGAAGCTCGTGTTCCTTCTGCAACACCTAGATGCCTCCTGGGAGGGGTCTCCAAGAAGGCAAGCAAGGTGGAGAGGATTGTGACAAATCAGATCTTCAGCCAGAGAGGTCCAGGCCTGTGTGACAGGCTAGGTCAGGGATGAGGAGAACATGATAGAAGTCATCAAAGAGAGAGGAGCACTTTGCGGGGAGGGGGAGTACTGAGACTCAGGGTCGCTTGTCAGATGAAGTGTAGGAGAGATTCCTGAATGGAAACCGGGTCCAAACTGCCCTAAACCCTGGGACTGGCTGTTCCTCCAGGGGTGGTGATAGCACCCTGTGCCCATCACACACACACGCATACACACATGCACAATCCCTCTATCTTCATGTCTTCTATCACAGGAGAGAAGAAGAAATTCCCAAGCTGTTTTTGGGGCGAATTTCCCATGACAATGGGAGCTGAGCTGCAGCCGTGTAGTAAGAGCTGCCCACAAGTTGTAGTTGGAAGCATTTCCACAACGGCGTGGCTTCTCTGGTTAAAGAAACAGCCCCAAGTGGAGCAGCTTGCCCTGCAGTTCCAGGCACAGAACACGGTCAACAAACTCAAGACAGGCCATGAAGGAGCAAGGCTGGGGTCTGAGTCTGGGAGAAGCCGGGCCACAGGACCCTTCTCACCACAGGGGCAGAGCCTAAACCAGGGCTTTTCTCCAGGCTGCGGGGCTAGAATCTCCCCAGACTCCGGTCTCCTGACCTGGTCTACCGCGTGAAGGCTAAGAGGAGAAGAAGGAACTCGGGAGAAAAAGGCCTTTCCCTTCCTCAGTGTTTACTCTGTCAAAGACCCTTCCCAATGGCTCCAGCCCACCAGAAATTCTGCTGTGAGTCTGAGCGTTTAGAAACATGAAGGGAGGGGCACCTGGGTGGCTCAGTGGATTAAGCCGCTGCCTTCGGCTCAGGTCATGATCTCAGGGTCCTGGGATCGAGTCCCTCATCGGGCTCTCTGCTCAGTTCCGCATCTGGGCTCTCAGTCTCAGCATCGGGCTCTCTCTCTGCTTCCCTCTCTCTCTCTCTGCCTGCCTCTCCATCTACTTGTGATTTCTCTCTGTCAAATAAATAAATAAAATCTTTAAAAAAATAAAGAGAGAAAGAAAGAAAGAAACATGAAGGGAGTGCAACGCTCGGCCGGCTCAGCTTTCAGTGGATCAAAATACAAGCCTGATGACTAAACTAAGACATGGTTTTCTGTTCCATGCCCAGTGTTACCTTCCTCTCATTCTTCTCTGTCCCCCTACTTTTCATGAGAGCCCAGGCTTTCAAGCCAGAGCCTCCTGGAACTCTGCTTCCCTCGGGTTGAATCCAACCCCAACAGCAAGTGGGAGGAACACTTGGAGATTCACAAGGAGAACTCTGGCTAAAGTTGGGGAGGGGGTGTTGCCAAAAGCAAATGTGTTACCTTACCTAGAATATGAGAGCCTCAAGGTCTTTCCAGAGTCATCTAGTCCAGGGACTAGTAACCGTTTTCTATAAAGGGACAGCAAGTAGATACTGCCCATAGGCAGACGCAGACAATGTGTAAAAGAACGGACCCAGCTGCATTCTAATAAAACCTTATTTATGGACACTAAAATGTGAATTTCATATCATTTTCATGTGTAGTGAAAATGTTACTTTTTTTTTTTAAGATTTTATTTATTTATTTGTAAGAGACAGAGGGAGAGAGAGCAAGCGAGCACAGGCGGACAAAGAGGCAGGCAGAGGCAGAGGGAGAAGCAGGCTCCCTGCCGAGCAAGGAGCCCGATGTGGGACTCGATCCCAGGACCCTGGGATCATGACCTGAGCCGAAGGCAGCTGCTTAACCAACTGAGCCACCCAGGCGTCCCGAAAATGTTACATTTTTAAATTTCTTTCTCAATAATTTAAAAACACAAAAACCATTTCTTAAGTTTACCAGCTGTACAAAAACGGGCAGAGGGCCGGATGGAGCCCCTGGGGCAGTTTGCCGATCCCTGGTCTAGTTCCAGCCCTTGTTGATATGGGGCTGGCAGGGGAGCCCCTGCTGAGAATCCATCTATTTGATTCCTGCGTTGTGCTCTTTCCCCTGCAAAGTGATGTTTCAGCTGTCCCGCTCCCTTGAGCACGAACCCACCTATATAACAAGGGCAGCAGCCTGATCCAAAGCTTGTCAACTGTCACATCTGGAGGAACTTTTGGACACGGCACACTCTGTCTCTTTCTCATTTCTCTGCCCACTCATGGAGTAACTAGAAGCAGATCAATTGCCCTCTCTGGTTCTAAACAAAAAGTAGATAGGGGTTCAACTGGATCATCTTAAGGGTGTGTCCTGGCTATCAGCATTTGCCCTCCTGGGACATTTCAGAACCAGCCTGCCTAGGAGTCCAACCAGCTGGTACTTCCTGCTGCCCTCACCAGCAACCACTTCTTGGAACAACCAGTTCTGATGTCACCAAAGAATAATGACTTCTGGGCAGGAAAACTAGGAATGGAAGCAGATGAAATGTCTATTTTCATGCAGTTGAAGTCGTGGGAGGATCCGTGATTCATGTGCTGGGTGCTTTCTGAAGAGCATGTTTCTATCATTTTCTGGAAGACAGAAAGTTAGCCTCCCCCTGGAGTGGTTGATGAGAATGATGTTTGGGGTTTCCTTTTCTAAAGGGGGGTTTCATTTGTTTTTTGTCAATGTCGTTTGGTTGGTTTCTTAGTTTTGGGGATTTTTGGGGATTTGTTTTAATGAAGTGGTAGGGATGAAGAACCAGAAGACAAAGGTTTGGTGGTGGGGGGCAGAGCAGATCCTACATGCCATGCTTTCAGGGTCTGAACCTACAAATAAGGTCAAGGTGGTTCAAAGTCATAGAGTCAGATGCCTGGGGCCCTGCCATATACCAGATGACTTGGTCAGGAAATTAGTGACAGTTTAACATCTTGGTCTTGTGTGATTGCCATCCAAAGATAAGGGGGAGGGGAGAGTCCTGGCATGGAGTTCTGAGCGGGCTTGGAGCCCTGGACCTGAGCCTGCCATCCCATTAAAGACTGTGGCACTCAGCCCCCAGAGTAGTTCTCTCTAGTCCCGCCAGAGTAATGATGGCCAGAAGCCTAGAGCAGGACCCTGGTCCTTTCCAGCCCAAGGCAGAGCTCAGCATCGGTTCCTGTGCTTTTCTCTCAGGGAATTTCAAGGGATAGCCTTGAATTAGGGTATTAGACTGGTTGGATCTTTCCAGAGACACCAAACGTCTGTGTGGTCCACACAAAAAATACCAAACTGTGGGGGCTCTAGCCTCTCCTCTTCCTATTTCCTGAGTGTGTCCCTGTTTCAGTCCATCACTTTCCAGGGAAAGTCTTAACTAGAGGACGTTAGAAGCAGCCAGCCCACAGGCCTAAAAAGAGGTGCTCTACCTTTAGAACATGCTAAGGGAGAGATGGAGGCTGACATCAAAGAATCCATCCCCTTAGGACAGAGGGGTATTCTATCCACCTGGCCAGGCCCAGATGGTACCAAGGATGGAACCGTGCTGCCGGCCTACCGCTGCCTCTCCCCATGCCCTGCTTCCAGCCTCCCTCCCTCCTTCCCACCCTCACAGCATGTCCCACTGACTGCACTTCTTCTGGTTTGAGGGAAGAAAACTTCACCTCCTCCGACTCCTTAGCATTCCCTACCATCCACACAAACTCATTTGTTAAAAGAATATCTAAGTATTTGTGTAAGAACGAAGGCTCCTTGCCTTGGGCAGTCTCAGCTTAGTAGGCATTCTGGGAATAGGGCCAAGCAGTAACTCACTATGAAAGACTTCATTCTGTGTTCTGCTCTCCTCACCCAATGCCTGACACACATGAATAGCCTCTTACTGTTGTGTCTTACTGTCCTTTGCGTTCAGAACCTACTCACCTGTTCACCTGTTCAAAGAAGCTCCGAAAATCCTCTGAGCTCCCTCCACTCCCTTCCCTAAGAGGCAGGGGCCTGGGGTCCATTCCTACCTCTGTTGCTAATTGCTTTAACATTCACTTAGCCTATTCTGACTGCAGTTTCCTTATCTGTTGTGTAAATATGGTTCAACTTTAAAATAATAAAGTTCCATACAAATTTTATAGAAAAATAAGATTGGTGTGGAACTTTAAAAAATGACCAAGTACCTTTCACTTGAACATCACAGAAAACATTAGCAGTAACATTAACACAATATTGTAATAAGTGAAATAAGTAGTAATCTTAGATAGTATTAGGAATAATATTAGGAGGCCAGAGAGAGGTCAGGGAACATATCCAAGGTTACATGGGTAGGAGACAACACAATCAAACTTGAGTCCATTCCTCCAATGCCCAACACCACGCAGACCCCTGAGAGCAAAGGCCCATAGCTAGGGTCCCACATCAGAGAGCCACAGTTCTTCCTCTGAGTATGACACAGCTCCGTGGTCAATGATCATGTCCTTCAGCTGACAAGTTTAACCTGCCAATTTGTATTCAATGTCTTCTAAAGTCCCCTGTGGTCTTGAGACCTGTGGTAGAAAACCCGATTTTCAATTTTCAACCCAAAGTATAGATTTGCAGACCTCCCTAGAAATAAATAGTAAGAAGTATGAAGTTTAGACTGACCACCAAAGAAATTGGATTTATTTTAGAGACTTTTATCAGTAAAAAGGGGTCAAGATACTATAGGAACTTTCTGGTGATTCCAGGTCAGGTTTGATCTAAAGACCTTCTTCATAAATACATTATGATCCAATTAATGAGATTTTTTTATGTATAAAACAGGATAAAAACCTACAGAAGATGAATCCCAAGAAGTCATTTGAGTGTAACATGAAATCAATCATTCAGGTGTTGAGAATAAAACCATAGCCAGCTATGTAAATTTTGTTGGAGAAAGGATGGGCAGACTGTGCAGGAACAGGTCATAAAAACATGGACGCTGGACCAACTGGGCTGGCTTCAAAGGTGCAAATGAAAGGTATGGTAGGAACATCTGCTCAAATGGATTTAAGAAAGCTACTTGGGACTTGAGGTTAGCAGAGCATCAGGGAGAAAGGGGGAAGTAAAAAAGATCGATTTCAGCTAGTGGTGGCAAAAAAATAAAAGGGGATTGATGAAAAAAGCCAGGCCAAGGTGATCAGGGCACTGAGGAGATATCTAGGAGAAAAGGTACCTAGAAGAAGAAGCCTGACTGCAGGGGGAAAGTTCTGTGAAGTGCATGAAAGAGGAACTAGAGAAGGAGGAACAGCTAATTGAAAGTGATAGAGAGACTTGGCCAACTCACTACACATGATCCCAAGTCTTGGAGGAGTGGGCAGGAAAAAAAGGAAACAAAGGAAAAGAAATTTAAAAGTTTTCAAAGACTAATTAATTTCACAAAAACAGGATAAACACTAATTCAACGTAGAAGCATGAAATTGCCACTAAAAAGAAGGCAAGAATTAACCACCACTTAAAGGACTCTAAGGAAAGATAAACAGGACAAAAGTTTGCACAAGTAGTAGTCTGGATATTACACGTTCAGAGCAGATCATTCTACAGAAACATGGAGAAGACCCAGATCTGTGGGCTTCCTTACCAGACAATTTTAAAGGAATAAGATTTTTATTTTTAGTTTATAATGGGAATTTTCTAAATAGTTCTGGAATCTTGATCTGATGATACATAATGATGCTTAAGAATTGAAGAAACAAAACTATCCACCTCATGGATATGCATATCCCCCCAAATAAATCCTTATAACCCCCAAAAGAAATGTGAAAAAAAAAAAAAAACCATCTGTAAAAATAACCGCCTTCCAAAACACCACAAGATGTGTATGGGTCAGGGGAGAAAAGGAAGATTTCCACTGGTTCTTGAGGGAAAAAAAAGAAATGAATGATCTAAAGTAAGTGCGCCAACAAATAACCCAGGTTGAAAGGGCATAAGATTACAAAATGTTTATTTAAACACACATGCCAACAGTTGGCTACACAGTTATCAAATGGAAATGAGCCAGGGGAGTTGACATTATTTATGTACCCAAAAAAAAGCACAGAGATTGTGACATGCGACATAAATGATGCTCCCATTTTTACTGATGAAGGTAATAGCCAAAATTCACTTCTCAAAAACTAGACATTTGGCAGAGGTATAAAGAAGAGGGTAAATTCCTGATGGGACAAGAAGAGACAACAAAGTAAAAGAAGAGAGATCAAGGGGAGGGCAGGCCTCTGATCCTCCCAGGATGGCAGTGGTGGACACGATAGAAAATGATATGAGGAAGTGTCAAGGAAAGTGGCCCTGAAATCAAAGGGTTTAAAAGAGAAACCCAGAATCCCTCAAGTAGAAGCAATCAACTGAGGGACCAGGATGAAGAAATCAGAATAGAAAAGGTGGAATTTAAAGTACCACAAAAAGGCTTCTAGAAGAGCTTGAAACTAGGGGAAAAGAGAAAGATAGAGCAAGAATAAGGAAATTTCATACAAAATTCTAGACTGTACTAGAAACGTAGGAAAAATGTAATGGTAAAATGAAGTGGATAGACTTTAGTGGCATGATCAAGATGGATAATAAAAGGGACATGTATAGAAGTGTTCCCAGGAGAAGAAGGGTATAGAGAGAAGAGAAAAGACAGTGGACTAATCCTAGTGTGCCAAGAACAATAAAGAAATGCATGAATCATCAGCAGACAACCCATATCCACAGAGAATTCCGTTCAGGCTGCGTGTGGAGAGGCAGACAGGTTCTGGGGCCTCTCTCTGACACCTACAGACTTCTGCTCCCCATCTAGGTCTCCCTGAGTACTGTTTTCAATATCACACAGCAGGTAAGGGTGGAAAATGAATGACATAAAACTAATTTCTTCTTCAGCTCAGTCGACACTTAATGAAAAGATGTCTATGTGAAAGCATAGTGCTTGGGACTGAGGAAATATGAAAATAAGTAAAAAAACATGGCTAGATAGTCTGACATAAACAGAAGCACCAAGTGAGGGTGAATATCAAAAATTTGGAATTTGCCAGATAAAGAAGAGCAAGGTTCAAAGCCACAAAAATGAGAAATAATGTGAAATATGATAGAACCGAAGATCTGAGCATAAGAGACTGCTGTATCTTCTCTTTGGAGAGGAACAAGATGGAAAAGGGAAATGGGAAGCAAAAAGAGGAAGTGAGATCAAGAACCCTGCTCTAGAATCTGGGCATGGACTCCAATCTGAGCACCACCACTTACTCAGCTGGTTCTGGTACAATCTGAAGCAAGGCACTTACAGACTCCAAACCTGAGGTTCCTCCACTATAAAATAGAGTAGTAACATCTACCTAACTACAGAGTAACTTGCAGCATCCTCATGACAGAGTAAGGGATATCAGACTTTGCCACCCACCATAAACAACAATAAAACTCAACAAAATATATGAGACAGCTCTCTTCAGTTACTAAACTACAGATGGTATAGTGATGGGAACCTTGTGAGAAGAAAAACAAAAGAGGTGAAATCCACATTCACTCTGGCCTTCTGCCTGGGGGCTTTCCAAACCACAGCACAGGGAGGTAGAACCCAAGCCAAGGCAGGAGGAAAAAAAAAAAAAAAATGTGGGTTCCCCAAGGGGCTGAAGTCAACAGGGCAGAGTACTAGAGAGGAGAAAGATACACAGAGAAGAAACCCAGAAACCCACGTGGGGACTACCTGAATCTTTGGCTGCACATGTGCAGAATGAAACACCAAGGCCCAGGGAAAAACAAGTGCTGGGGAGCTGCATCCTGACAGAGATCACACAGTGGGAGAGACACTGATATTCTCAGCAGCTATAGTGAGTGGCGAGAACATAATTATTGCTCTGGACATTCAACTGAGATTCAGGAGAAGCTGCACCATAGTTGCTGGGCCACCTGGCTCTGGAGGGGGGCTGCCCTGGACCCATCTTAACAAAGCCAAAGGCTGGTGCTCAGCAGCATCAAGTTGGCCTACCAGGAGCCAGCTGCCTGCCAAGACAAACCCAACACTCTTAAAAGGAAGACAATAAAATCTATAAGCTTTGGCATGTAATAAAAAAAGAAAGATGACATGTCACAAGAAGGAAACAAAGATTCAAAAGAAAGAATCCCAGAGGCGATACAGATAGAGTTTGAAGACAAGGACTTTAAAATGACAAAAATGAGTATGTTCAAGAATTTAAAGGAAAAGAACAGACATAAGGAATGAGTAGATGGACATAATCTTATCAGATAAACTACAAAAGAGAACAAAATGGGAACTGTATAATTTAATAATGTACAGTAATTGAAATAATGCACAACAGGCTTAGCAGCAGATTGGACACTGCACAAGAAAAGACTGGTAAACTTGAAGACAGAATATTAGTAACCAAATTGAAGCACACAGAGAAAAAGAACTGAAAAAAAGAACAGAGCTTCAGTTACATGTGGGACAATATTAGCCCATCTAATATAGGCATATCTGAGGTCTCTGAAGGAAATCAGAGAGAAATTGGGGAAGAAGAAATATTTCAAAAAAGTAATAACTTCCAAATATGATGAAAAATACCAACCCACCGATTCAAGAATCTCAACATATCTTAAACAAGACAAACACAATTGGAAGGCAAGATAAAGATATGTCTAGATAAACAAATGCTGAAAGAATTTATCACCAGCAGATCTACACAATGAAAAATGTTAAAGGGACTCTTGCCTGGGTGGCTCAGTCAGTTAAGCATCCAGCTCTCAGTTTCGGCTCAGGTCATGATCTCAGGGTCATGAGATGAAGCCCTGCATCAGGCTCTACACTGGGCGTAGAACTTGCTAAAGATTCTCTCTCCCTTCCCCTCTGCCCCTATTTACCTCTCCACCTCACTCCACTCATGCTCTCTCTCTCCAATTAAAAAAAAAAAAATGTTGAAGGGAGTTTTTCAGGCCAAAGAGAAATGATATCAGATAGAAACCTGGACCTACAATACAGAAAGAAGAGTACCAAAAATGGTAACTATACTGGGCAGAAATACAACACTTTTTTCTTTTGATTTATTTAAAATACATTGATTCTTTAAAGCAAAAATAATGACAGTGTGTTCCTGGTTCTGTAATATACACAGAAGCAAAACACATACTGACATCACAGAGGAGAGAGGCAAATAGAAACATACTGTTATAAGATCCTTATGTTTGGAACACCTGGGTGGCTCAGTGGGGTAAAGCCTCTGCCTTCAACTTGGGTCATGGTCTCAGGGTCCTGGGATCGAGCCCTGCATTGGGCTCACTGCTCGGCCAGGAGCCTTCTTCCCCCTCTCTCTGCCTGCATCTCTCCCTACTTGTAATCTCTCTCTCTGACAAATAAATGGATAAAATCTTAAAAAAAAAAAAAATCCTTACATTTCACATGAAGTCTTATCATATTAATTCAGGTCACACTATGATAAGCTAAAGATGCATATTTTCACTA
Source organism: Mustela nivalis (assembly GCF_964662115.1). NCBI lineage: Eukaryota > Metazoa > Chordata > Mammalia > Carnivora > Mustelidae > Mustela > Mustela nivalis. Next base: position 54,811,772 of record NC_139026.1, read on the forward strand.
ACTACTAGATAAAACAAAGAGTTGTAACTAAAAGGCCAATGGAGGATGGGGCACCTGGGTGACTCAGTTAGTTAAGCATCAGACTCTTGATTTCCATTCAGGTCATGATCTCAGGGTCATGAGATTGAGTCCTGCCTCCAGTTCTGCATTGAGTTGCTGAGTCAGCTGAAGAATTTCTCTCTCCTCCTCCCTGGGGCCCTTTCCCCTCTCCTTGCATTTGCACTCGCTCACTCTCTCTCTAGAAAATAAAGAAAAGAAAAAGAAAAATAATTTTTAAGATAATACTTAAAAAAAAAAAAAAACCCAAAAGGCCAATAGAGGAGATAAAATAGAACACTAACAAATACTTCATTAATCCAATAAAAGACAGGAGAGGGGGAAGGAGGGAGTAGATGGCTAAAAGAGCAAACGGCACGATGGCAGAATTAGACCCAACCTAACTTACAGATCTGTTGCGTATGTAAAATAAAATAATAAAAGTGGAACTCTGTTATAAAGCAATCCTCCTAAGAGAGAGGAGGTTTGGGCAGTGGGTTTTAGAATGGAGGGGAGGGTGGTAATACAGGAAGTGGAGAAGTGGGGGATGGGAGACCTCTAACAGAACGGGTTCCCAGCGGTCACGCTGCGGCTCACACCGATCTGTCTGGGCTCACACAGCCAGGTAGCAAGCACTCTCAGCAGTGAAGCATGCAGTTGGCTCCATAAAGCCCACGGGTGCCACTTCCATGGCTTTATGGAGCCAACCCCATGAACTCCGCTTGGGATCTACCCCCGCAGGAAGGCAAGTGGAGCCGGTTTACTGTGCTGTTGTTCAAGACGCATGGAAGGCAGAAGACATGCTTCTGACCTATCTCCCATACAAACACTTGCCACGAAGAGGGCCCAGCTGAAAAAAAAAAAAAAACAGAGAGCGACTCTGTCCACTGCGCCGAGACGGGAGAATATGGCGGAAGAAAACAAAGATGGCAGATCCGGAACCGGAAGTTCTCATCCTGACCTGGGCAGCAGGTAACTGAACGCTTAGACTGTGACACAGTGATTAGCAGGCAGAAGATTGCCGGCGACAGGGCTCCCACGCAATGTGTGAACCAGCTGCTGGTTGTTGACCGCTGTGAAGCCCCCTTGAGTGGCAACAGCAGCATCTCACTTAACTGTGTCAACGCCAACACCATGTCCCCCTGGATGACAGAGAGACGTGGCGGAGGGTCATACGGTTCAGGTAGGCCCTCATCCACAGAGCACCTGCTGATGCCAGGCCCTGTGCCAAGTGCTGGGGGTACAAAATTTACTAAGACCGTGTCCGTGTCTACAAGAAACAGCCAGATCCCCCGGAGGGAAGAGGTATAGAACCCCATCAGAAAGCAGAGTGGTTTTGGTCCTTGCATCCCTCTGCCATTTACCTGCTCAACCTCAGTTCTCTCATCCATACAATGGGGACAGCAATAGCTAGCCAGCAGAATTGTCACGGAGATGGTCGCGTCCACGATTTTAAAAGCACCTAGCACGGGGTCTCACCCTAATTCAGCGACTCTCAATTGAGAGCAGAGTACATATTAGAAATTGATGCCAGACTTGAGGAGAAATCCCTCAAGGCAAGGTTCACTCGGCTCGCTTGGCTTCGCCTCCCAGACACCCACCAGAACTTCACCCTAAGTAGGCACTCAGTTTGCTGAACAGAGTCAAAATTAGTAAACTTCCTTCTCCAGTCCTTTTGCACCTCAAACTTTATCTCCAACCAAGGGATTCACTCAGTTGTGGTTTTTATTAAGCCTCCCAAGGGGTATACCATGGAGTGAGGAGAAAAGATAGAAAAGCAAATAATTACAATACAGTAAAACAAACAAACAAAAAAAAGGTTGTAATTCCAGTGCTTGCAAAGTACTTTAGGAGATAGGAAAAGAAGCAATTAACTGTCAGGGGAATCCAAGAAAGTCTCCACCATGAAAGACATACTTGAACTGGGTTTTGAAGGAAACATAAGAATTCAAAAGTCAGAGATTTGCAAGAGTATTCCAGCTTGAAGGTGGGCAGAGGTAAGGAGGTAGGTGAGGGATCTGGAAGTTTCCAGGACCAATGGTTGGTACTTCCATTCATGGCAGATTCGATATGAAATATAATGAGGGGAGAGCCTAGAACAGAGGTTTTTCAACCCAGGCTGCACATCAGAAACACCTAAGGAGCTTTCAAATGGTCGAATGCCCAAAGGACCCTCCAAACCAATTAAAGCAAGATCTTTGGGACTGGAGGCCAGTTGTCAGGGATTCTTTCTTAAAGTTCCCAGAGTGGATCCCATGTGCTGCCAAGTTTCAGAACCACTAGTCTAGAAAAAAAAAATAAATAAAGATTCACAGCATCTCAAGAGGTCAGGCCCTCTTGGTGCCTCCGCAGTCCGGAACACATGCCCTCCCCCAACTGACTCCGCCACAGGGGCCAAAGACCAGCCCAAACAACAGCCTTGGGCTTCTTACTGCTGCTCCTTCTCCTCCTTCCAGCTCTGTTCTCTGAAAAAGCAGCTCTAGAAATTTGGTCCCCAGTCCAGTAGCATCTGCCTCACAAGGGAACTTGGTAAAAACACAAAATTTTTTTTACTGCACCCCAGACCTACTAAACCAGAAAGTGGGGCCCAAGAATCTGTCTTAACAAGCACCCCAGGTGATTCTGATGCATGCTGAGATATGAGAACCAATGTTCTGGAACATTGATTCCTCTGAAGCAGCAGCCAAGCAGCGTCTGGGTGTGAGTCCATGCCATGGGAGTAGGGGCGCTGGGGATTGTTGCTGCAGGTGAGGAACCTGGTGGAGTCATTGTTAAATCAGCAGAGATGCCAGGAACTGGCCTGGGTGTTATTATGTTGGTCTGGTGTCAAAGATGCCAGAGGCAGACAGCTCAGGTGGTTTTCTGTGGTACCAGGAAAAGCTTTAGGGTAGGAGGCATAGGGTTTTATTTTCTCCTTAAGCACAAAGCAGTCCTTTGAAAGCAAACTTTCAAGATATTTTAAATCAGGACTGGCAGGAAAATCCATGATGTCAATGGGCATGGGCGTACTATTTCCGTTTTTCCTTTGAAGGAAAGGGGCAGGTTGAGATGCGGGGTGGGGGGGTGGAGGGGTGTGGGGGGGTTCTTATGTAGGGGAGGGTGGGAAGGAAGAAAGGGCACGGTTGGCTCACTGCTCCATCCATATCCTCCTCCCAGGTCCCAACCAGTTGAGAATTCACAATTCTTGGGAGGAAAATAAAATAAAGGAAACAACAAAAGGAAATTAGCTCCCTGTATAGAAATGGAAATTGCCTTTCCCCTAAGGTCAGAGAGCCAGGCCTAAAGGAGTACACCTAAATGACCAAGGAGGCTGGAGCCCTAATCCTAGAGTGATTTGCCCTCACAGGGTAACTCTGGTTTTTCCTGCTGGAGCCAGTCACTTCCTGAGTCTGCACTCACTTGAGGAGTCAGCAGGCTCCTTATTTACCCAGCGAACTCTAAGGACACAAGTGCCTTCTCTGCCACACAATTAAAGAGGGCAACTTCTTTGGGGCTTTTAACCATCTCCTTTCAGTCCCACTGTTCCAAGCTGAAAAGTACTGGACCTACCCGTATTTTTGTTGTTTTTGTTTTTTCCTGCTTCAGTAAGTTAGGGGAAATCCCCCAGATTTGAAAAAACTGCTAGATTTGACAAGCGTGTGTGTGGCGCCACCTTGTGGTCATAGCTCATCCAAGCAGTTTTCTTCCTGCTTTGCTTGTTAATCGGAGGCACCAGATTCCAGGCAGGTACATATTCCGCGCTCACTGCCTGCTCAACTCTCTCATGGGATTATCAGCTACTTTGATTTGCCTTGGCTGAAAACCCTTTGTTTTCTCACAGGCACAAAAACAATATAGATAAGCGACAGAACTTTCTTTTTCTCAGAAGTAGCCAAGCATTTAAAATCTTCTAAGGTATAAATTTCTCTAATTGACAAAAGGAAACGAGAAATTTCTGGTTGTGCCTGTAAATCATGACAAAGTGTCAGGAATTCTTTCTTCCTTCCCGTGATTTTTGGGGTCCAAGCATATAGGAGAATCAAACATCCTGAGTTTCAAGTTTCTGAGGCAGTATTTTTTTTTTATTGAGGTGTAATTTACATATAACATCATATTAATTTCAGGTGTACAACATAATGAGTCAATATTTGTATACCTTGCAAAATGATCACCACAGTAAGTCTGGTTAACATCTGTCACCATACATACAGTGGGGGGAAGATAAGATGGTCTGGAGAGCTGTTAGTAGTGAAACATGCTATCAACTAGACATCAGGAGAAATCAGTTCTAGGCTTGGCAGTGCTGCTAACCCACTGTGTTAACTTTAACAAGTTACTTAATCTTTGTGGATCTTCCTGCCCAAGAGTTGTTACCCTCCTCCCGGCTTTCCCCGTAAATTCCATGAATTTTTAAGACATTGCCTTCCAAATGACAGCTCTAAAAATTTAACTAATAACTTTTCTGTCTTTAATTGTGAAATGTATAAATGCCCACTGGTTCTTCTGGTCATCATGAAGCAACTGGAGTAACCACAATAAGTTTATATCCTAGACAAAGGCCAAGGCACTTGAAAGCTCCTTTTTCTATACCCAGAACATGTATGATTTCTGGAGTACTTTTAGAATATTGGAGGTAACTCACAGACCCTCGTTACAACTTTCTCAGGGCTGGGGAATCCCAGTTAGGGAACAAACAGACCGGATAATCCTCAACCTGGGTAACTCGAGTTCTTACAAACTAAGACGAGGGAAGAATGGAAGGCTGTGGTGCATGTATACAGGTAGAATCTCAATTTAAGAAACACCATTAAGGGAAATTAACATTTAAGAAATGCCAGTTCTGGGTGCCTGGGTGGCTCAGCCAGGTAAGCATCTGCTTTTGGCTTAGGTCATGATCCTGGAGTCCTGGGATCGAGCCCCACATGCAGGGAGTCTGCTTCTCCCTCTCCCCTTGTTCATCCCCTCTCTCTGTTTCTCTCTTGCAAAAATAAGTAAGAACTTTAAAAAAGAAACCCCAGGTCTATGCCAGGAGTTCTAAATGGAGAATTCCCGTTAGTCCCCACAATAACCTCTAAGGTAGACATGCTGATCAGAAAGCAGGCGCAGAAGTTAAGGAAATTGTCTTCACCACGCAACTGGGATCAGAATCATGTCTGTAAAATTTCAAAATGCATAGTCTTTCAAAATAGCCAAACTTTGATACAAAACATGGCAATTTCCAGATAGGGACCAAACACCCAAACTTAAATCACTTTGTTAAACAGATATCTGAGATACTACTATGTTTCCACAAGTTCCTATCTTCTTCAAATATAATATTTTTAGTTTAATGCTTACTGACAAACCTTTCAAATATCTATGCATTGTTAATTCTTCTTACGATACATTCTTTTATTGTAGTAAAGCCAGTCTCCTGACCTCTGCTCCATTTATCTGAAAGCAAACTGTGAAGTACTTCCATTCTACATCCTGGTGATTTTTAGGGACTTGGGCTAATGTGTTGTTTCAAGATATGAAAGCTTAGTTCTGGGATATTTTCTTCTTTTGTTCCATTGATAATTTTTTTCCACCCATTATCTCTGTTTTCTCTTTCCAAAACTCCTAACAGTTGAATATTGGACCACTTGAACAGATAGTCTAGTTGTTTTGTTTTGTTTTGTTTTGTTTTGTTTTGTTTTGTTTTGTTTTTAGAGAGGGGTAGGGGCGGAGCAGAGGGAAAGGTAGAGAGAGAATCTTAAGCAGGTGCCACACCCAGTGCAGAGTCCAACACAGGGCTCCATCTCACAACCTCAAGATCGTGAACTGAGCCAGAACCAAGAGTCGGACACTTAGCTGACTGAGCCACTCAGGTACTCCAGATATTTTCCTTGAACTTTTCTCTCTGTGTTAGGGAATCTGATTCAGCTAGGAGTAAAAGAATATCCAATTAAACAGCTTAACACATTAGGGTTTGTTTTTGTTTTGTTTTGTTTTATTCACACAGGAAGTCAAGAGGTGGTTAGACTGGTACTATTTCAGAGGGTTACAAATCTCAGGGCAAAGATCTCTGGAACTCTCTTGGCCTCTCAGCCATGGCCACAAGATAACTGTTGCAGCTTCAGGCATCACTTCTACATTCAAGGCAGAAATGAAAAGGAAAGGGAGGAAGCAGGAAGGGTGGCATGTCTAGAAATCTTCTGCAGACTTACACTTACAACTCATTGATCAGAAATGTGTCAAAATGCAAATCTAACTACAAGAAACTCTAGGAATGGAAAAGAGACAAGAGAAAAGTGGGTTGTAAAAGAGGAATGAGCCAATCCAGTGTCCTATTTTCCAAGTTTTTTTTTTACTATTCTATACAAGAATTCCTCAATTCCATCTCCCAAACTCTGTTGAATTTTTTTTATTTCTACCCTAATCATTTTCTTTTCTTTTCTAAGATTTTATTTTATTCATTTAAGATTTATTTATTTGACAGACAGAGATCATAAGTAGGCAGAGAGGCAGGGTGAGAGAGGAGGAAGCAGGTTCCCCACTGAGCAGAGCCCCCAAAAAGAGGCACAATCCCAGGACCCTGAGATCATGACCTGAGCTGAATGGCAGAGGCTCAACCCACTGAGCCACCCAGACACCCCAAGATTTTATTTTGAAGTAGTCTATACACCCACCATGGGTCTCAAACTCACAACCCCAAGATCAGGAGTCACATGCTCCAACAACTGAGCCAGCCAGACATCCCTGATCATTTTAATCTTTTTCATTCTTGTGTTTTCTGCTTTTCTCTGTTTTTGTCTGTTTTATCGACATCCATTCTTGTTTCATGGCTGCAATATCATCTCATCTCTCTAAAGATACTTATAATTTTTCTTTAAAATTTTTGCCCCTTCCTTACAACATTTCCTTTTTCTTCTAATTGATAGTCTTCCCATACCTACACTTCATTCTCAGTCTTTTATTTCGATGGTGTCTCTCAAAAGTCTGATGATCCTTGGCTTAAAAATGAGACACCAGGTAGTTGTGTGGAAAGGCTGTGTGGTTGGATCAGATTTGTCACCTGGTGGCCAGAAGCGTGATCAGGTGTTGAGTCATTCTGTCATTAGAACATACACACCTCCCTCCTAATTGTCATTATGTGTGAGTATTTACTCTGGAGCCATTGAATTTTTCCATGGACTTCTCACTCTGATCTCCAGCATGATGGGCTTGGTGAACTAGGTCTGTGTAGTAAGCCTGGCATGACAGTGGGAACAGAGTGATGATAGGGACTCACCAGCTGGCATGGCCCAGAGCCACTGACTCTGGTCAGTTTCTTCAGAGAAGGAATTCCCTGATCTACAGTGATTAGAGAGAGGTTGTCCCACAATGGTGTGGGCCAGAGGCATAATATGTTCATCTCCCTCTTCTTGAGTCCATGACTCATCCTTGCTCCTTCCACTTGGCCAGTACCTCCAATTCCAGAACCCTTCAAGGAGCTCTAGGGAACAAATCTCTTGCTGCTCATCAATCTTCCTTTCCACAGGCACTTGGGTTTCAGCCATTTCTATCTACTAAGTTGGTTACTATCCTTCAAAACACCTTTTGTCTCCCAGGTGTGAATACATCTCTTCTCTACTCCTATTTCCCCTCCAATTCTCTTCGTCTTTATGGGTTTAAGCCACTTTATTATTTTTTTTCCACTGTAATTTTGGATGGAGAAAGAAAGATGGAGATGGAGCTCAGATAAATGTATGTGTTTAAAGTCTACATATATATTTTTCAATTTCCTCAATTTCATAATACTTTTCCCCCCAAAAAACACCTCATAACTATTTTATTATAAATGCGGCACCTGCCTTCAGTAAGAATATGCCTTAATTGGGGTGCCTGGGTGGCTCAGTCATTAAGCATCTACCTTCAGCTCTGGTCGTGATCCCAGGGTCCGGGGATTCCGCTCAGCAGGAAGCCTCTCTCCCACTCTCCCTGCTTATGTTCTCTCTCTTGCTCTGTCTCTTCCTGTCAAATAAGTAAATAAAATAATTTTTTTTAAAAAGAATATACTTTAGCAAGTTTATAAATATGTGTTAAATTTTAGACATTTGATAAACATTATCCTGAAAACCCACATTTGGTTGGTAGTCCCTATGGATTCTCCAAAGTAAATATAAAGAGAAAGAAGGTAAAACAAATCCGAATTGTGTTTGTGTTCTGTAAGTCACAGGGTTTTAAGGAGTAAATTCAGATCTTCCAATATTACAAGATCTGGAGGGTCAGGGTAAAGTGAGCCAGGCTTGTACATTAAAGAACTAGTTGAATACCTACAAAAAAAACTGATTGCTAAAGGAAACCAAATTGTGAAAATGTATAAACAACCTCAAGATAATTATAAAGAGAAAAATGCATTTTCAAAAGTTAAGAGACATTGAGGAAAAAAAGATCTAGCCTAACCATAAGGAAAAAATTAATGCACCTAGGGCTTATCTCCTAAGAGAGAAAGACACCAGCAGGGTCATTGGCACGGCAATGAGCCAGAGCTAGGACTCACTGGCCTGTGTAGGATCCATTTAACAGTGATGTTTCAAGCTGCTTGTGCTCTCAGTCTCTCCAGATCTCTACCTGGCATTTGGAAACAAGGCTGACCTCGGACTGAGCAAATCCCTGGTACAGACCATGGAAGGAGCCTGGGCTTTCTTCTCCACCTGGCAGTAAAGAGAAGCCCCTCTTTTTCCTGCTGAGGAGGCCTAGTGGAGGGTCTGGATTTTTCACCATCACCCAGATTTATAAAATCACCTCCACCACGGTGTCAGTGGAGAATATACAGGAATTCCTCAACCCATGGACATAACAAAAGAAACAAAAGATCATATATCCATGACTTCCGAGTCCCAGGAGGAGAGAAGGAAGAAGGCAGAGAGAAAATAAAGAATTATCACAGAAATAAGGGTGGAAAACTTCCCCAATTTGCCAAGAGACGTAAACCTATAGTTTCAAAAAGCCACGCAAACCACAAACAAGACAAATCCAAAGAAATGTGCACCCAGACACATCATAGCCAAATTTTTGAAAACTGAAAACAAAGGAAAATTCTTGAAATCAGCCAGAGAAAAACAGAGGCAAAACAATTAGAATGGCAGACTTCTTACCAGAAACCATTTTTTTGCTATAATAAGCAAAAAAATGAGGTGGTGAAATATTTTTCAAGTGGCGAAGGACTAGAACTGTTAATCCAAAATCCTATACCTCCAAAAAATATTCTTCTAGAATTAAGGAGAAATCAAGATATTCTCAGATGAAGGAAAACTAAGAAAATTTGTTACCAATAGAACTATCCTAAAACAATGTTGGAAAGAAGTTCTCTAAATAGAAAGGAAACAAGAGAAAGAAACTTGGAATACCATGAAGCAAGGAACAGAGTATATAATAAGCAAAAATATGGACAAATGCAATAGTCTTTCCTTCTCCTTTTGAGTTTTCAAAATTATGTTTGATGGTTGAAGCAAAATTTATAACACAGATGTAGTTCTTAATGTGTGTAGAGGAAATATTTAAGACAATTTTTAAAAAGAAAAGAAAGAGATATGAAGAGTAAAAAGGTTTCTATGCTTCAAACTGATAAAATGATACCAGTTGACCATGATAAGTTGTGTATATATAGTATAATACCTAGAGCAACCACTAAAAAGGCTATACAAAGAGATAGATTCAAAAATGCTATAGATAAATCAATATGGAAAAATTTCCAACTCACCCAAAAGAAGAGAGAAAAAAGTAAACAGAGAAACAAAAATCAAAGAACAAATAGAAAACAAAAATAAATACATTAAATACAACTGGTTATAACAGATCAGCTAAAAGACAAAGGTTGCAGAGTGGATTTTAAAATATGATGTGCCCTAATGATGTACTATATGCTGGCTAATTGAACATAATAATAATAAAATAAAATACGACCTGCTTAACTGTATTTGCTATATACAACAAATTCACTTCAAATAATGATATAGATAAATATCAGTATCTACATAATAACTTAGATAAAAGTAAAAGGATGGGGAAATATATGTCATGCAAGCATTAATAAAAGGAAAGCAAGATGGGCTATATTAATATCAGATAAAGTAGACTTCAGAGCAAAGAAAATTACCAGAGACAGAAAGGGATTTTATAAAATGATAAGAGTCAATCCACTCAGAAGTCATAGCAATTCTGTGTATGCAGCAAAAAAAACAGAGATGCAAAATACGTGAAGAAGAAACTGATAGAAGAAATGGACAAATTCACGATTGTGGTTGGAAACGCCAGCATTTCTAAACAATTGATATAACAACTAAAGTAAATATCAGTAGGGTATAGAACTACTCTCCAACATTAGCCAATGTAGAACACCTGACCTGACTATAGAACATATATTCTAATACACATTCTTTTCAAATGCCCAATAAACACATAACAAGATAAATGATATATTGGACAAAAAAAAGAACCTCAACAAATTTAAAGGAACTATAAAAAATGGAACAAAGCTAAAAATCAGCAACAGAAAGATATTAGGAAAATATCTAAATACTTGGAAACTAAACAACACACTTCTGAATCATTCATGGATCAAAGAAGTCTCAGCCACATATTGCATTGGTCTCCTTGGTCAGCAGGGAGCCAGCTTCTCCCTTTCACTCTGCCTGCCACTCTGCCTTCTTGTGCACTCTTTCTCTGTGTGTCACATAAATGAATAAAATCTTAAAAAAAAAAAAAAAAAAAGAAGTCTTAAGAGAAATCAAAAAGTACATTTAACCGATTGAAAATGAAAATGTAATACATTGGGCACCTGGGTGGCTCAGTTGTTAAATCTGCCTTCATCTCGGGTCATGATTCCAAGGTCTCCACAAGTCCTGCTTTGGGGAGTCTGCTTCTCCCTCTGACCTTGATCCCACTCATGCTCATTCACTTTCTCTCTAATAAATAAATGAAATCTCTTAAAAAAAAAGAAAGAAAGAAAGACACAGTAAAGCAGTGCTAAGAGAAAAATGTATAGCGCTAAATGCATTCATTAGAGGGGCGCCTGGGTGGCTCAGTGGGTTAAGCCGCTGCCTTCGGCTCAGGTCATGATCTCAGGGTCCTGGGATCGAGTCCCACATTGGGCTCTCTGCTCAGCAGGGAGCCTGCTTCCTTCTCTCTCTCTCTCTCTGCCTGCCTCTCAGTGTACTTGTAATTTCTCTCTGTCAAATAAATAAATAAAATCTTAAAAAAAAAAAAAAAATGCATTCATTAGAAAAGAAGAAAAGTCTCGAGTCAGTAACATAAGCTCCCACCTCAAGGACTTAGATAAAAAGAAAAGGCAAAATATACTCAAAGCAAGCAGAAGGAAGGAAATATAAAGACAAGGGCAAAAATCAATAAAATTTGAAAACAATGGAGAAAATCAAAAGAGTTGGTTCTTTGAAAAGATCAATAAAATTGACTAACTTTAACAAGACTAACAAAGAAAAAGAGGGAGAAGACACAAATTACCGATATTGGGAATGAAACAGGAGCTATCACTATGCCCCCTGCGGACATCAAAAGGATAATAAGGGAATTCTGCAAACAATCTTACGTACATAAAATGTGACAACTTAGGTGAAATAGACCAGTTCCTAAACATACACAGACACACACACGTACACACACACGCACACACACACTACCCCAACTCACCCAAAACTAAACAGGCCATGTGAATAACCACAAGACTATAAAGAAATTGAATTAATATTTTAAAATTAAAAAAAAAAACTCTAGGCCCAAATGGTGTCACTAAACAATTCTACTAAATATTTAAAGAATTAATGCTGGGGATCTGAGTGTCTCAGATGGTTAAACATCTGACTTCTGCTCAGGTCATGATCTCAGGGTCCTAGGATTGAGCCCCACATCAGACTCTCCACACAGCGGGAAATATGCTTGTCCCTGTCCCTCTGTCCTTCCCCCTGCTTGTGCTCTCTATCTCTCTCTCAATTAAGTAAATAAAATCTTAAAAAAAAAAAAAAGAATTCATGCCAATTCTACACAATCTCTTCAGAATATAGAAGAGGAAGAAACACTTCCCAATTTGTCTGATTTATGCCAAAAACAGACCAAGGAAGAAAACTATAGAGCAATATTCCTCTTGAGTATAGTTATAAAATCCTTAACAAAATATTATCAAATAGAATTCAGCAATACATAAAAAGAATTATACACCATAATCAAATGAGGTGTTTTATTTTTAAGATTTTTATTTATTTATATATTTGACAGAGAGAGAGATCACAAGTATGCAGAGAGGCAGGCAGAGAGAGGAAGGGAAGCAGGCTCCCGGCTGAGCAGAGAGCCCGATGTGGGGCTTGATCCCAGGACCCTGGAATCCTGACCTGAGTCAAATGAGTTTTATCCTAGGAACAGAAGGCTCTTTCAGCAACATCTGGGTGGCTTAGTCAGTTGGGCGTCTGCCTTTGGCTCTGGTCATGATCACAGGGTTCCTGATCAACCCCCGTGTCAGGCTCCCTGTTCAGTGAGGAGTCTGCTTCTCCTTCTTCCTCTCCCTATATCTCTCCCCCGGCTCATGTTCGCTCCCTTTTTCCCCACCATCAAATTTAAAAAAAAATTTTTAATGCTTTTTCAATATTCAAAAGTTAATATGTATAATTAACCATATCAACAACTGTGGAAGAAAAATTACATTATCAATTGACGCAGAAAATACATTTGACAAATTTCAACATCTATTCAAGATAAAAATTTTTAGAAAAAATGTGAATAAAAGGGAAACTCCTCAATTTGATAAGAGCATTTGCAAATAGCCCACAGCAAAATTATACTTAATGGTAAAAAACTGAATGCTTTCCCCTCCCAAGATAGGAATAAGACAAGGATATTCACTCTCATCACTTATTCAACATGATGCTACAAGTTCTACTCTGTGCAATAAGACCTGTATCGGGCTCTCTGCTGAGCAGGGAGCCTGCTTCTTCCTCTCTCTTTCTCTCTCTCTGCCTGTCTTTCTGCCTACTTGTGATCTCTGTCTGTTAAAAAAATAAATAAAATCTTAAAAAAAAAAAGATAAAAAGACAAGGTACAGGAACATCAGTGTGGCTCAGTCTGTTAAGTGTCTGATTCTTGATCTCAGCTCAGGCCTTGACCTAAGTATCATTGGGTCCCAGAGGTTCAGCTAGTTATCAAACCATTGAACACCTACAAACTCAACAAGCAATCAAAGAGAAGAAGAGCAGCAATTCTAGGAACCGAAAAGCAATCACTTTCTGGAAGGTCAGACGTGTGGAGAAGTGAATCCAAGGCAACATATGGAAAGAGAGACCATGGTGGGAGGGGCTGGCTCCTGGCAAGTGGTAGAGCAGTGGAGCACAAAATCAGAAATTTTATAAGTCAGCTCTACTGAGGTACATTGCTCCAGAGGATAAGCCTGGGTGGAACCCTCATGGAGACAGTGTGGTTTTAGGACCCACGGGGTCACAGAAGGATCAGGGGTGTCTGAGTGAAGCAGAGCTTACAGGTATCAGAGCAGGGAAACCTGCTATAGAGATGGAGCTAAGGGGTGAGCACTCAGCTCTGAGTTACCTTAAACCGTGATCCCCAGTGTTATCGGGCTACTGCTCTTTGAGCAGGGACCCCAGAAATGGCAGATCTGGAGAGACTCACCTTCCTTCTCTGATGCAGGGATCTGCTGAGTTTGGGGACTCCAAATGGGACCCTGTGCCAGAGACAGAAATGCTCAGTCACAGGCCAGGTGAGCTTGGAGTGCAGCCAGAGACCAGGGAGACAGGAAGGATTGACTGCTTTTCTCCAAGGGTGTACAGAGGAGTACAGCCCCAAGCTCTCGGCTCCTCCGGCCAGAGATTGGGAGGCCACCATTTTCATTCCCGTCCTCCAAAGCTCTATGGAAAGCGTTCAGGGAACAAAAGCTCCTGATGGTGAACTCGAGCAGATTATTTAGCCTGGCCCCTGTCAAGGGCGGTGCAATTCTGCCTCAGGCAAAGACATTTGAGAATCATGGCAACAGGCCCCATCCCCAGAAGATCAGCAAGTAGATCCAACCAAGACCGGGTTTACTGATCAATGAGAACTGTGGAGATCCAGAGCTAGGGGAAAGCAACACATAGAATTCATGGCTTTTTTCCCATGATTCTTTAGTCTTTCAAAGTTAAATTTTTTAATTTTATTTTTTTCTTATTCTTTTTTTATTCTTCCTCTTTCTTACTTTAACGTTTTTTAACTATTTTATCTTATCAATACCTTTTTTATAATCTTTTAAAATTTTCATTGTTATAGTCATATTCTATACCTTCATTGTATTTAACCCTATTTTTTGTATACATATAGATTTTTCTTTCTTTAAAATATTGGGATACAGTTTCTTCTAAAAGATCAAAATATACCCTAAATGGAGCACATGGCTTTGTTCTAGTCTACAGCCTGATTGTATTCTTTCCTCTTTTTTTTTTAATCTTCTCTCAACTAACTTCTCATCTTACCAATTTCTTTTTTAGAATCTTTTTAAATTTTCATCTTTACAGTCATATTCCATCCCTTCATCGTGTTTACCCTTATTTTTGTGTATATATTTCTTTAAAATTTTGGGAGGCAGTTTCTTATAACAGACTAAAATACACCCAAAATACCAATTGTGTGGCTCTGTTCTATTCATGTATACATGAATAGATATACATATATATGTGTGTATATATACCATATATATGTATATATACACATGTGTATATATACACACATACATATATATACATGTATGTATATGCATACATGTGTATATACACGTGTGTGTATGCATGTATACATACGTGTGTGTGTGTGTGTGTGTGTGTGTGTGTGTGTATAGTCAACTAATTTTCAACAAAGCAGGAAAGAATGTCTAATGGAAAAAAGACAGTCTCTTCATCAAATGGTGGGAAAACTGGACAGCCACATGCAGAAGAATGAAACTGGACCATTTCCTTACACCATACACAAAAACAGACTCAAATAAAAGGCCTCAGTGTGAGCCAGGAACCATCAAAATCCTTGAAGAAAACACAGGCAGCAACCTCTTTGACCTCAGCCACAGCAACTTTTTCTTAGAGACATCCCCAGAGTCAAGGGAAGCAAGGGCAAAAATGAACTATTGGGACTCCATCAAGACAAAAAGCCTTTGCACAGCAAAGTAACAGTCAACAAAACAAAACAAAACAAAAGACAACTGTCAGAATGGAAGAAGATATTTTCAAATGATATCTCAGATAAAGGGCTAGTATCCAAAATCTATAAAGAAATTATCAAACCCAACACCTAATGAACAAATAATCTGATCAAGAAATGGGCAGGAAACATGAACAGACATTTCTGCAAAGAAGACCTCCAGATGGCCAACAGATACATGAAAAAGTGCTCCACATCATTCAGCATCAGGGAAATACAAATCAAAACCACAGTGAGATACCACCTCACACCAGTCAGAATGGCTAAAATTAACAAGTCAGGAAACAGGTGTTGGCAAGAATGTAGAAAAAGGGGAACCCTCCTACACTGTTGGTGGGAATGCAAGCTGGTGCAGCTCTGGAAAACAGTATGGAGGTTCACAAAAAGTTGAAAATAGAGCTACCCTATGACCCAGCAATCACACTACAGGGTATTTACCCTAAAGATACAAATGTAGGGATCCAAAGGGGCAGAGGCACCCCAATATTTATAGTACCAATGTCCATAATAGCCAAACTATGGACAGAACCTAAATGTCCATCAACAGATGAATGATAAAGCAGCTGTGAGAATACACACACACACACACATATGTGTATATATATATGTATGTATGTATATGAATATGTATGTATGTGTGTGTATATATATATATATACACACACACACACATATAGATATAGATACTATGCAGCCATCAAAAGAAACAAAATCTTGCCATTTGCAATGACATGAGTGGTATTATGGTATTATGGTATATATAGGGTATATATGGTATATATATATGGTATATATACTCTCTCTCTCTCTCTCTCTCTCTATATATATATATATATATATATATAAAATATAGGGTATTATGCTAAGTGAAATAAGTCAGTCAGAGAAAGTAATTATCATATGATCTCTCTGATATGAGAGATTTGAGAGCCAAGATGGGGGGTCATGGGGGAAGGGAGGGGAAAAAAAAGAAACAAGATGGGACCAGGAGGTAGACAAACCATAAGAGACTCTTAATCTCAGGAAACAAACTGAGGGTTGCTGAGGAGGGGGATGGGGTGGCTGAGTGATGGACATTGGGGAGGGTATGTGCTATGGTGAGTGCTGTGTATTATGTAAGACTGATGATTCATAGATCTGTACCCCTGAAGCTAATAATACATTTTATGTGAATTTTTTTTAAAGGAACTCTCAAAATTCAACAGTAAAAAAAAAAAAAAAAACCGAACAATCCAGTTAGAACACACACAAAACACATGAAGAGACCTATCACCAAAGTAGATATAGAGATGACAAATAAACACTTCATTATTAGACATTAGAGAAATATGCATTAAAACCACTATGAAAAATGATCCCATACCCACCAGAATGGCTAAAATAAAAAGTAATGACAATACCAAATTCTGACAAAGATGCAGAGAAAATGAACTGCTAGTATATTGCTGGTGGTAATATAAAATGGTAGGATTTGGCAGGTGTTTTTTTTTGTTTTGTTTTGTTTTTGTTTTTTTATTTTCAAACTAAAATGCCATTATAACCCAGAAATTTAGCTCCTGGGCATTTATATCAGAGATATGAAGACATATTTACACAAAAATCTGTACACCAATATTTGTAGCAGCTTTATTCATAATAATTCCACATTAGAAACCACCCAAATGTCCTTCAGCAGATGAATGATTAAACAAATGTAGTCCATCCAGACCTTGGAACACTACTCAGTAGTAAAAGGTAATAAACTATCAACAGATGTGGTAACATAGGTAAAGCTCCAGTGAATTATGCTGAGTGAAAAAAAATCCAGTTCCAAAAAGTTACATATTGCATGATTTCATTCATGTAACATTCTTGAAATGCCAAAATGATAGAAACAGGATAGAATAGGTGTGGCCAGGGGTTATGGAGGGAGTAGGACCCAGAGGGAAGGGGATGTGGCTATAAATGACAACATGAAAAATCCTTATAATGATCAAGGTATTTTGTATCTTGACTCTATCAATGTCAATATCCTTGTTAGGATACTATACTATAGTTTCGCATGATGTCACCATTGAGGATAAAGGGTGCATGGAATCTTTACTATTTCTTTTTATTAAAAGATTTTATTTTATTTATTTTTTATATTTTCTGGTTTTTTAAGTAATTTCTACACCCAGCGTGGGGCTTAAACTCACAATCCCAAGATCAAGAGTCACATCCTCCACCAACTGAGCCAGCCAGGGGCCCTGGGATCTTTATCATTTCTTACAAGTGCATGGAAATCTACATTTATCTCAAAATTAAAAGTTTAGTTTTTCAAAACAAGAACCAAAAAAGCCTTATTTTTCATAAGTTTTCAAGGTTCAGCTAATATAGACCAGGTGGCTCTGTTGATCTTGGCTGGCCTTCCGTGTGTGTGTGTGTGTGTGTGTGTGTGTGTGTGTGTGTGTAGGGGTTTAGGGGATCGAGGCTAGGCTCCTCTGTGCCAGCTGGAGAACTTGACTCTGTTCCATACCTCTCATCCTCAGTAGGCAGGCCTGAATATATTCTCATGGCTACTGAACAGTACCTAAGAAAGCAAGCTCTAATGGACAAACCTCCCTCAAGCCTGGGCTTCAGTCTTGGCTTTGACATTGTAAAGGCTTAGCCTTACAACTTAGCCCAGAATCGAAGGCAAGGCAGATCATTTTAGTAATGATGGAAAGACACCACAAGGTCACAGGCATTGGCACCGGGAGAGAGGAGCAGCTAGGGCCATGAAGGACTCTACCCCACCATCCAGGATCACCTCCAGGACAGAAACCACCCCTGGCCACTCTTTCCTCTTCTGGGCAGTCTGTGGCTATTCTGTGTTGTTTCCAGGGCCTTACGGATCTCAGTGTTTCTTGGCCAAAGAGAGGTCAGTGGGGAAGAGAATATACAACCTTTAAGACCTTCGTGCACTGACAGTCTGCCTCGACACGTACCACTCCCACGTGCCTCCACCTTTCTCAGCCTCAGTCTTTACTTTCTCCACCACCCGCACCTGATTCTCTTCCCACTATATCTTCTAGAATCCTGTGCCTTTCCTAGCACTCACCAGACTTTATTTTATTAGAATCCCTGTCCAAAGTCACCAAGATCAGTTCTTTCAGCCTCCCATTTCCTCATTTGTAAGACGGATAATAGCAGTACCTATGCGGCTCCATTGGTGTTGATGTGAGGATGAAACAATGTAATTCACAGAATGAGTTTACCCTGCTTGCTGCGTAGTAATTCCTCAATAAATGGCAGTGGCTTTATTTTCTTTTAAGATGGAAGCAAGGGGTGTGCTTAGTCTAACTGTAGGCCGTTAAAAGCACCCCAGCATTCCGAGTGAGAACTCTGAAAATACTTCCCCATGGAAACACCATTCTACACCGTGACTATATTCTGTCCGACTATTATTACCCCTAACAATTCTATGGTCCTGGTGTTTTAGCTTTAATCCTGCACGTTCAACGGGCTCTCCTGGATGGGCCTGGCAAACTAATCACCATGAGGAACATTACTGCAGGGGGAAAATGTGAGTTCCAAACAAGGCCCTTACAAACGAACTTTGGAAATAGAACCCACTCTTAAGTTTGGTATTGCCTAGAAATGAATGTTACGCAGGCAGATACTTTGAGACTGTAAATGAATCAGGCTGATGAACAGCAGATATTCTACTGACCTGGGCTCTCTGAGCAAGAGCCTTATGAATGAGGCCAGATGGCAGAAGAGCTCAGGGCCAAGGGTAGGAAGCAAAACTGTGTTGTAAAGAAAACCAGGTAGAGCTTAGGGGAGGGGGCCTAATGGAATGTCACAATCAATACCTGCAGCAGTTAGGGAGACATCTTGGAAAGGAGGCTCAAAAACGGGGAAAACAGGGGCACCTGGGTGGCTCAGTGGGTTAAAGCCTCTGCCTTCAGCTCAGGTCATGATCGCAGGGTCCTGGGATCGAGCCCCGCATCGGGCTCTCTGCTCCGCAGCGAAGCCTGCTTCCCTTCCTCTCTCTCTGCCTGCCTCTCTGCCTGCTTGTGATCTCTGTCTGTCAAATTAAATAAATAAATAAATAAATAACGGGGAAAACAGGGACCTGAGAGCAACACCAGAGGGGTACCTACTAAATGCTGAGAAGCCTATGAAAATCAAAAGATTGTAGCCAGAAGCTTACAGAAGTCTATCCAGGACCCAGACAGGAAAGAAATAGCTAGGACCATAATTTGAAAATGAAATGGAATGGCAAGAAGAAACAGAAAAACTGTACCTTCAAGTCTAAAAGCCCAGAAGGGACGGGTTTGGGCCTCCAGGTGGAAGGGCTTGTTACGTTTTGAATAATGCAGTGACCCGAAACTAAGCTGCAAGGTTTCAAGATACAACCAGGAGACACTCAGGACTTTTCACTGTAGTAAATGTTCAGCATGAAGTTGACCTTCTGAGTGCACGGGACAGCAGTGAGCAGGACAGGAAAACGCAATGGAAGGGATATTGCAAGAAACACAGCAAGTGGGGAGAGGAGCTGGCTTTTCGTGGAGATAGTCTCCTTTAGCACACCGGGCTCATGAGAGCCAAGAAGGCACCTGAGTGCCATCCCTGGACCCAGGTCTGCCAGGCTCGGTCTCAAACCAGTGAGTGCACCAGGCACCCCTCCCATCTGCTGTGTCTGGGACTCCACGTGGACCCTAACACTGCACCAAGATCGTTAGTGTTGCTGAAACACAGCTAGCTAACAAGGACGCTCAGGGATGTAGCCTATATTCCTGCCTACTGCATCTCTGACAGTGGGATCCCTCTCTTTGAATAAGTTCACTGATGGGCTCTCACTTCTCATGAGACTCCCATGTCCTCGTTAAAGCACTGTCATGTGCAGAATTCTCTCCAATCAGCTGGATCATATCCGCCCTCTGGTGACTCCCAGCCCCCAGTCCTCATTCTGCTCTCCGGGGCTAAGTAGTTAAGTCTAATCCTCCCTCCCCCTGAGACTGAGTTCCATTCCCCTTAAATCGTCACCCTTCTAGGATAAATGGTCCACATTACACAACCTTAATGACTAAGTTGATGAGCATTTCCTGATGGTCTTGATGTGAGCAGAGCTCAGGGCCCATGCTGAGTAAGTTGTCTCTTTGCTCTTCAGGTCAACAAGATGAACACAGAAGCATGGATAATGAACTCTAAAACAAAGAAGACTGGTAAGTATCATTTTAAAATGTTCAGAACTTGCTATGGTGTAGCTCTGGGGAAAGCGTAGACTAGTTCTCATTGGGGGATCTGAAGAGGCCTCTAAGAAGTGGGATTTGAGCTGGGACTTGAAAGATTTTGGCAAGCAAATGCACGGAAGGAGGCAGGTGGGGAGTGAACTGAACAGAGGACATGGGCTGGAGGACCCTGGTCCTTAATTTCCTACTTGATCTTGAGCATATTTAAAATGAGGGCCCTAGGGGCACCTGGGTGGCTCAGGCGTTAAGTGTCTGCCTTCGGTTCAGGTCATGATCCCAGGGTCCTGGGATTGAGCCCCACATCGGGCTCCCTGCTCAGGAGGAAGCTTGCTTCTCCCTCTCCCACTCCCCCTGCTTGTGTTCCCTCTCTTGCTGTGTCTCTCTCTGTCATATAAATAAACATCTTTGAAATATATATAAAAAATAAAATAAGATAAAATAAGATAAACTAAATGATCTCTAGTGTGTAGTGATAGAGACCCCAAAGGTCTGAGTCAGAACATTCCAACTTAGGCAAGAATCCAAAAGTATGATCCCTGCTCATATTAAGGGAGTGGTGTGAGTGTTTGGAACAGGTGGCGGAGGGGGATAAGAGGAGGATTCTTCCTTCACTGTTCTTCCTGACACACTGATACAGCATCCTTCACCATCCTGACCATGTCATTTTGGGACACTGACAATGTCCTTCTTAGAATAGCACTTGCTATGAGCCAGACGCCTTTGGAAGCATCATATATTTACACTTACATCCCACTGAATCCTCAGAACAACGCTCTGAGATAAGTACAAATTTGATCCTTCCCATTTTACAGATGAGAAAACAGAGGCACCAAGAGATTAAATACCTTGCCCAAAGTTCCTTGAGCAAGTTTTACAGCAAAGCCGGGATTTGAACTTAGGGAATCTGGCTTCTGCTTTACTTTTCCAATAAAAACAACAAGAGCAGAATGGGGCGCAGCCCTGTAGGCATGCTCTGCCTCACGGGGGGAGAGGTCTATGACACTGTCTCTCCTCACGCATTCCCATTACTTGGCCTAAGACAACACCAGCTTTCTCGGCAGCCGTGGCACTTCAGTGATTCATGCTGAGTGGGCACTTCCCTAAAGCCCCTAAAACACTTTGAACAGCAGGTGCTCCCAAACCAGGTCAGTCCCATTCTGCTTCTGCACAGTTGGTTAGTTATCCCAAACACTGGGTTTTCCTTTAAGCCCTATGATAGACTAGGTCTTAGCTCATAGTTTCACCCGACAATAATTCTGAAACACCATATGTTAGCCGACGTTCTCTCTCCCAGCTTAGTAATAATATAACATGAATGGCTACGGGTCAATGGAGCATTCCTTAACTGAATGTTTTTCTGATGGTATCTTCTATGATCATTTAGTCTTTACATGAAGTCTTTTATGACTGTTGTTACTGCTATTCCCATTTAAGGGGACAGAAAATCAAGGCTAGTGAAGTTAGGAACCTTACTCGACACCCAGTTAGGAAGTGACGGACCTAAGGTTCGTATCCAGGATTGTCCAATTCTGGAGCCAGAACTCATCCATATGCTTTCTCACCTCTTTGCATTATCCATAAGCTTACCATTATCTAAGTCAATCACAAAGAAATGTCAAACAGAATCAAGGACATAACTCAGAGGGAAATCCCATCCCTCCAGACACATATAAACCAATTACCCATGTAGTCATACAGAGAGGGAGGAATTTTTTACATATCGTATAGAAAGGCCAGAGAAGTGCAGCAGTTTGCCCGAGCTCACACACCAAGGGAAGAAAGGAGATGGGAAAGAAAACAATCCAGAGAGCTCAGACCCTTCATTCCACCAGCACACACTTGGAGTGGAAATGAGTAGAAATAAACCCAGAAAGTTTTGTGATTGCAGCATTCTAGACTGCAATTCTCCAACTTGTTCACATGCATCTCACGACAATCTTTATCAAAATCCTTGCCTGAGTGAGAGGGCACTTTACCAAACACAACCCCTGACCCACGGGAGATGGGATGAGTTGGCCATGACCAACTCTCAGTGAACACTCGGAACCCCGCATTCTAACAGTTCGTAAATCATCCGTTTACTACTGTGGTATAGGATTTTTTTTTTCTTTTGAAGATTTTTATTTATTTATTTATTTGACAGAGAGAGAGACACACACACACTGAGAGAGGAAACACAGAGGGAGTAGCAGAAGGAGAGGCAGGTTTCCCGTTGAGCAGGGAGCCTGATATGGGGCTCAATCCCAGGACCCTGGGATCTTGACCTGAGCTGAAGGCAGACACTTAGCTGACTGAACCACCCAGGTGCCCCATCTTTTGTCATTAATATTTTCAAGAACTTCAGGGCAGGCTGGCACTCCAGGCCTATACCACTCCTTTGTATTTGCTTTTTGTCCTAGCCACTGACAAAAATTCTGTTCTTGACTGCACCCCAGCCAGGCTCCTCTGGCCCAAAGAGGCCCCATCCTTGGGCATGTTCCCTAAGAGCCCAGTTTTACAAGAATCCTGCCAAGTTGGTTTAGCCAGAATCCCCCACCCTTGATATCTGACCAGATCCTTCATTTCCAACCATCCCCCAGGGAACGTCTGGCCACCCTGGCCTGCCTCCAGCAAGAATCCTATCAGGTTGGTTTAGCCAGATTCCCCTCCTTATCCCTGATTCTTCTTCTTGCAATTTTCTATCCACTGACCCCTCCACCCTGCTCCTTGGCTAGGAAGTCCCACTATTCGCAGCCAGATTCAAAGCTAAGCCCAGTCCCCCTCTCCTACTGCAAAACTTCAATGCAGGGTCCCTCTACCTAGTCCTGAATATTGTCTACCTTATCATTTTAACAAGTGACAGAGTAACTTTTTAACAATAACTCCTTTGGGTACCTTTTACACGTGTTCTTTTAAAGTGAGAGCTCATGCAAGAACTTCCATTCAGCCTCAGAATCAAATGTCTTGTCTTGGCTTCCTTCTCCAGATGATTCCCTTCTACTTCCTACCTAATAAGAGGCAGAATCAGGGTTCAGCTCCAACCTATTAGCCTATACAGCCAGAGCCCTTATGATACTGTCTTATTTCTAAATGGGTCAATAAATCTGTTAAAAACAGTCAATGCTAGCACCTTAAGATCTCTATCCAAATGCCTCTCAATGAATTAGACAATCAAAGAAGAGTCTGACGGAAACATGAGGTGCAGAGAATGAATTGATTTAACCAATGTTAGGAGATAATTTCTTCAAAGGTAAAAAAAAAAAAAAAAAAAAAAACCAACCTGGGTAAAGTGGTAAGGACAGCTTGTAAACAGTAGAATACTACTGCCATGGGGAAAAGAGTCCAGTGTGAGCTGCACTAAACTTGGATTTGCTCAGGGATGAATGGGTATTTCAAAGGGAGAATGAGAGCCAGTGAGCTGCAGTAAACTTGGATTTGCTCAGGGATGAATGGGTATTTCAAAGGGAGAATGAGAGCCAGTGAGCTGCAGAGAGTGAAAAATTTCAAAACAGACTGAGAGCTGGGTCCATGCAAAACCATCTGGGTTGGTTGGGCTCCAACCCTCCCACAGAGACAGCAGACAGGGGCCCTGAGCTCAGGTGTTGGCTGGAAAAAACAGTACGTTCTTTTGTGATTCTTGAGTTTGCTGGGCAAGCACACTAAGGGAGCTTAGCTAGGCCACTGTAGGGTACAGATGAGGCCATGTGCTCTTGGAAATTATGTTAGAGCTCCATTCAAGTCTTTACGGGCCAAGGTTGAGGCTCAGTCAATAAAGAGCTCAGAATGAGTCTGGTTAGATTATGGTCAAAGAGAACCTTTGTCAACTCCTACATAATAAAAAAGAACATGTCAAATATTGTATTTACCTTATTAATGGAGGGTGAAACTTTGTGCTTCAAATTCTCCATCTCTCAAGGGAGAACTCAAACTGTGACCCATTTATAGTCAGCTAAGGAATACTGGAATCAATGACAAACAGAGGCAAACTGGAAAAACAGGTCAGTACCCTAGGACAATCAAGAGCCCCATTCCTCTGGGAAACCATCTGCATTTTAATGGAAAGAACACTTTGCTGTTACTATCAGCCTTCTTTAAGTCAGCTTTGGTCTTATTGAGTTGTAAAATAACCCAATTGATGGAAAGCCCGCAAAGGTGCACATAGATATAAAATCAAAAAATCTCCAAGGGCTCCAACATTCCACTGAAAAGATATGCAATAATATCTTTTGGTCAATTTCAAAATCTTCTTGTTTTTCCCCATACAGCTCAACAGCAGTAAAAGTGATTCAAGAAAATAAAAAAATAATAAAATAATAAAAAAATAAAAATAAAAATAAAAAAAGAGGGAGAGCCTGGGTGGCTCAGTCAGTTAAGCATCTACCTTCAGCTCAGGTCATGATCTCAGGGTCCTAGGATCAAGCCCCACATAGGGTTTTCTGCTTGGATGGGAGTCTATTTCTCCTCCTCCCTACTGTTCATCTCTCTCCTCTCTCTCTCAAATAAATAAACAAAATATTAAAAAAAAAATTAAAAAGGTGATTGAAAAACATCAATGATCAGGGATAGGTCTATACAGTAAGTATGAAGAAGACAGTCAGTTTCAGTGGTTAGGTTCCTGAACTCTGAAGCCTGGCCACCTAGGCTCCCTCAAATTCCAACTTCGCCACTTTTGATTGTGTTATGTTGGGCAATTTTACTCAGTTTCTTTGTGCTTCAAATTCCCCATCTGTAAGATGGGCATAACTAGTAATTATTACATAGCTGAGTTAATCGCTGATAAAAGTTCAGTAAATTACAGATGCCACCGTGATGCCTGTTGGAGCCTGTGGCCATGAAAGCATGCCTATCTTTAGTCTACAAGGCAGGCTTGGCTAGGCCAGAATTCTATCTTCATGATCACTAAATTCTACACCAGGGTCAACATTAATTCTTCCTCCCAAGTTTCCCATTGCTTCTAGTAGACTAACCAGTTCTTCTTTCCCACGCATAATATTCGAGTGTAGGCAAAATTTATCACCATTGCTTCCTTTGACTTTAGAGATGACATTAGCATCAAGTACAAGGTTCTCTTTGTTTGTTGGGAATGTTTAGTGAAAGTCAAGTTAGTTTAAGTCTGCTGTCACAATTAAACTCTGCTTCTGTGCCAGTGTGATCTCTGTAACCACCATCCATCTTCCTTCTGGTCATAACAACTCCCCAAGACTATCACTTTAATTCCTTTATTTTGTCTTCACTCATACATTCTAACCACAACTTACCACATCTCTATTTGTAGATGACATATTATAACTCTAACCACAACTTACAACTTACTCATACATTCTAACCATAACTTAGAGGAGGGTGAAAACTTCACCTGGGACCCTGCAAATTAGACAAAGGCAGATTAACAACAGAAAAACAAATATAAGTTTATTAACACATACAACTTACATACACATGGGAGAAACTCAGTGATGAGTAACTCAAAGGGGTGGCTAGAACTTGGGACTTATATAACATCTTAACAGATGAACAATACATCTCCACAACTATAGCAAACAAAGAAGCCATTATTAATAGGCATGTAAGCACTGGCTGTGGCCATCCCCTAGGGCTCTGAGCAGAAGGAACAGGCAAAAATTCTCACTTTAGAGTCTTACCCAGGAAAGTTTGTACTTTACAAGTTGCTGCCCAAGGGTCTTGCATCTAAGTGCTAACTGCAATCCTTCCCAGAGCCTGAAAGAGCTGATGGACACTTCCCCTGCCTCCTCCCTCCTACTGACTCCAATAGTAAAACCAAATTGTTGGTATCTCCTTGGAAGGATCTTATCAAAACATCTAGTGTCCCAACTTTTAAGATTGCCACCTGAAGAATGGGCTGCCAAATCCCCCAGCTCTGATAGCCAACATAGCTTGCCTCTGCCTTCTCTCTCTAGCCCACTCCAAATCACCAGCATCTCCCTGGAAGGAACTTCTCTGGCACCCCAGCTTTTGCAGATGCCAGCCAAAGGATGGACCCCCGGATCACCTGGTTCTAAAAGCCAACAGGGCTTGTATTCACAGATCCCACAGGACTATAGCAACCAGTGAAGAAGTTCTTAAATGCATGCAGGGGTGCCCACCATCACAGCTGTACACTGAGAACCTGTGCAAAGGAAGCAGGCAAAAAAGCCCACCTCCCAGTTTCTACTGGAAGAACTCTAATTACATACTTTCCCAGCTGCTGCCTAAGGGTTTGGCTTCCAATCAGCCAGCATCTAGGTGCAAACTATGATTCTACCCTTTGGGACACAGACAGACTTTGGTACACCCTCAGCTATTGGGCGCCACTAAGAACAAAGCTTAGATCATCACAAACTTTTGAGAGACAACCAAGAACCACTAGTAAAGATATTGAATCAGTACTCAAAAACCTCCCCACAAAGATAATAAAGATGGCTTCATTGGTAAATTATACTAAACATTTAAAGAATTAATACCAATACTTCTCAGTCTCCAAAAAAATAGAAGGCAAGGGAATACTTCCAAACTCATTTTATAATATCAACATTACCCTGATACCAAAACCAGGCAAGAATACTACAAGAGAAGAAAATTAAAGACCAAAGTCCCAGATGAACATAGATGCAAAAACCCTCAAAAAATATTAGCAAACCAAATTCAATCATACATTAAAAGAACCAATACACTATAATCAAGTGGGATTTATTCCAGGGATGCAAGGATGGTTCAATATTCACAGATCAATACGACCACTCCATACAATAAAATGGAAGATAAAAATCATTTGACCATCTCAGTAGATGCAGAGAAAACATTTGACTAAAGTCAATTCATCTCATGACAAAAACTCTCAAGAAACTGACTATATAAGGAACACACCTCAACATAATAAAGACCAAATATGACAAACCCACAGCTAACATCATACTCAGTGGTGAAAACTGAAAGCTTTTCCTCTAAGATCAGGAGAAAAAAAAGGATGCCCACTCTAGCCATTTCTAGTCAACATAATACTAGAAGTCCTAGCCAGAGCAATTGGGCAAGAGAAAGAAGTAAAAGATATCCAAACAAGAGAGGAAGAAATAAAATCATCTCTATTTGTAGATGACATATTATAACTCTAAAGACTCCGCCAAAAAAACCCTGTTAGATCTACTAAATGAATTCAATAAATTTCAGATACAAAACGCAATACACAAAAATGAGTTGCATTTATATATACTAACAATGAACCAATGGTAAAAGAAAACAATCCCATTTATAGTATCCATTTTACAGTAGCATCAAAAATAATAAAACATGGAGTGCCTGGGTGGCTCAGAGGGTTAAAGCCTCTGCCTTCGGCTCAGGTCATGATCCCAGGGTCCTGGGATCAAGCCCGCATCGGGCTCTCTGCTCGGCGAGGAGTCGGCTTCCCTTCCTCTCTGCCTACTTGTGATCTGTGTGTGTCAAATAAATAAAATCTTTTAATAAAATAATAATACTAATAATAAAACACTTCAGCATGAATTTAACCAAGGAGACAAAAATTTATACCCTGAAAACTATAAAACATTGGTGTAAGAAATTTTAAAAGACACAAATAAATGGGTAGATATTCATGTTCATGGATGGGAAGAATTAATACTGTTAAAATGTCCATACTACCCAAAGTCATACACAGATTCAGTGCCATCCCTATCAAAATCCCATTGGCATTTTTCACAGAAATGGGAAAATAATCCTAAAATTTGTAAGGATCCACACAAAATTCTAAAGAGCTAAATCAATCTTGAGCAAGAAAAACAAAACTAGAGGCAACACACTTCCTGATTTCAAACTATATTACAGACTGTAGTCATCAAATCAGTATGATATTGGCATTAAAAACAAATACATAGATCCATGGAACAGAAGAGAAAGACAAAAAACAAACCCATGTGTATAAGGTCAATTAATTTTCATCAAAGCAGCCAAGAATATGCAATAGGGAAAGGATAGTCTCTCAAATAAATGGTGTTAGGAAAACAGGCTATCTTCCTGCAGATGAATGAAACTCGAGTCCTACCTTATACCACACACAAAAATTAATAAAATTGATTAAAGACTTGATCATAAGACCTGAAACTGTAAAACTGTTAGAAGAAAACATGAGTTAAACTCTTTGGCATTGGTCCTGGTGATGATTTTTTTGGATTTGACACTAACAGCAAAGGGAACAAAAGCAAAAATAAGCAAATGAGACTACATCAGACTAAAAACCTTCTGCATAGCAAAGGAAACCACCAACAAAATGAAAAGTCAGTGTATGCTGTGGGAGAAAACATTTGTAAAGAAAATGTCCACTAAAGGGTTAATATCCAAACTGTACAAGGAACTCACACAACTTAATGGCACAGAAACTGCCAGTTTTGTAAATGGGCAAAGAACCTCCCCCAGACATTTTGCCAAGGAAGAGTTACAGCCAGCCATCAGCACATGAAAAGGTGCTTGTATTCTCTAATCATCAAGGAAATGCAAATCAAAACCATGATAAGTATCAACTCACACCTGCTAGGTTGCCTCTTATCAAAAAGGCGAGAAGTAGTAAATGCCCTTGAGGCTGTGGAGAAGAAGGGAACTCTCCTGGGCTGCTAGTGGGAACGTCAACTGGGAACACACACTATGGAAAACGATGTGAAGTTAACTCAAGAAACAGACATAAAATATTTTCAACCTTAAAAGAGAAGGAAACCTTGCCATTTGTGACAACATGAAGGAGCCTGGAGGGCATTATGCTAATTGAAATAAGCCAGACAGAGGAAGACAAATATTGCATGGCCTCACTCATGAGACAAGAACAAACTCACAGAGACAGTGTAGAGTGCTGGCAGGAGCTGGGGGTAGGGAAATAGGAGGAGGTTAAAGGTTACAAAGTGTGTTATAAGATGTGTAAGATCTGACGATCTAATGTATAGCATGGTGACTATATGGCTGATAAGACTGTATTGTAATATCAAAATTTAAGAGAACTTAACGTGTTCTCAAGTGATGAATGTGCTAATTAACTCTGTGATGAAGATTCTCTCATACGCATCAAATACGTTTCATATATCAAATCAAGATGTACATTTTAAACGTATTACAATTTTATTTGTCAGTTACACCTCAGTAAAGCTGAGGGGGGACAATAAATTTGTACAGAAGTGACAAAGCAAAGTAAAAGGGCTTTTGGGCTTTTGGGGATGGTAAACCGTGGGCAGGTAAATATATATGGGGAAACTAATGGGAGATTAGAGTTGTTGTAGTAAGGTTTCTCTGTCGATTCCTCTCGTGCCAGCTCTAGGCTGGGAAGAGTCTGGTGTAGTCTCCTGTGGTTCAGAATCATCCTTCTTAATCAGGCAGAAGGCCGACTTTTTCTTGTGTCGGCTTCTTCTTAATTGCTCTCAGCTCAAAATACTCCTGGGGGCCAAAGTGGCATGTTTTGAAGTACTTTAGTCTGAACCCCTTCACAGATAGACTTTGTAACAAATGGTGCTTCTCCTCTGCTCCTTTTTTCCCCTCAAATGTTTCATTTTGAACCAGTTGTGCTCCTTTGTTGCTTCATTTCATCCAGTTTCATCACTGAGATTGAAAGAAAGATGAGAGTCAGCCCCAGAATAACATGGTGTCCATTCCAAAGTCTGGACTCATCTGGACTTTCTTTTTTTTTTTTTTTTTTTAAAGATTTTATTTATTTATTTGACAGAGAGAAATTACAAGTACACTGAGAGGCAGGCAGAGAGAGAGAGAGAGAAGGAAGCAGGCTCCCTGCTGAGCAGAGAGCCCGATGTGGGACTCGATCCCAGGACCCTGAGATCATGACCTGAGCCGAAGGCAGCAGCTTAACCCACTGAGCCACCCAGGCGCCCCTCATCTGGACTTTCAAGTCTTATTTGGTATTCACTTGATGCTCACTTACAGAGATGGGCAAAAACCCCAGCGTCTTCCTGAGGGTGAGCTTCTTATCATACCTCCAAACACATAGGGATTTTTCCCTTGGACATAGTTCCCATAATAATTTAAACAAATTCCAGAATCTAAGATTAAGGCAAACTGAAAATAAATGTAACAATTTCAAAAATAGCCATCATTGGGGCGCCTGGATGGCTCAGTGGGTTATAGCCTCTGCCTTTGACTCAGGGCATGATCTTGGGGTCCTGGGATCAAGCCCCGAATCGGGCGCTCCGCTCAGCGGGGATCCTGCTTCTCCCTCTCCCTCTGCCTGCCTCTCCGCCTACTTGTGATCTCTGTCAAATAAAAAAATAAAATCTTAAAAAAAAAAAAAAAAACATCGTCCATAATTCAACTCCTAGGAATCATTCCTTAGGAAACAATACAAAATACGGGCAAAGATGACAAAACTATACTCTGCAACATCGTTTGTAGTGGCAAACACATGAAAATAAACAGAACATTTGGCAAATAGCTGCCTGGCGGAATAATTTTAGTGCTTCCATTCCCTGGACTTAACGCAGCCATTAAAAATTCTATTTCAAAATATGTTAACGCAGCCATTAAAAATTCTATTTCAAAATATGTTGGTGTGGAGATAACCTTATGATAGAGGTTAAATGCAAAAAGCAAGTCAGAAGGGGCACCTGGCTGCCTCAGTTGGGAGAGCACCGGGCTCTTGATCTCAGGGTGATGAGTTCAAGCCCATTCGGCACACAGCCTACTTAAAGAAATGAAAGTCACAAAGCTATGATAACATCTTAACTATGTAAAACCATGTACATTGTATTTGTTCAGGAATCCTTCTGGTTGAAAGAAACACTCTAATTAGCTGAATTTTTTAAAAAATGCTTTGGTAAAAGGTATCTTCCAACCCCCCGGTGGCAAGTGGAGAGCTCTGAGGAACCAGGCAGCACTGTCTCCTACTCCCCGGGACCTTATTGCTCCCCGGGACCTTATTGCTCCCCAGTTCTCTCTTGATTGATTAGTTCCTCCATCACTTTGTCTGCCAGCTTTTACTCCTCCGCTGTGTGGGACCCAAGCATGACCTCCCAGTGAAAACACCCAGAAGAGACTGGTTGGAATCCCAGTAACATAGTTCCAAATTTCCAGCTTATGGAATTGAACTGGCCCAGCTTGGGTAATAGGCAATCCGCCTCTCATCCAGTTGGCTGTGATTAGACAGGCAAAGGGTCATTTTGTCCAGGGCCAGGGTGCCTCCCCATAAGTGCATAATAGGAAGTGGTGCAAAAGGGAAGGGAGTGGACAGGGCAGACGCTCGAGAGGTAGTTAGACGTTATTGTCATAGAAGGAAATACACCAAATTTTTAATAACATTTACCAACTGACGGGATCATGATGGGCTTAATTTATGTATATGCTATTTTACATACAAGTTTTCTATAACACTATGTATTTTTAGAATCAGGAGAAAAGTGGGTTTGGTTTTTTGGTTTTTTTGTGTGTGTTTTTTTTTTTAATTTTTAATATATAACATGTACTAAATCCCTTCCCTATTATGTGCTAGCTTTTGGGTATGGAAGTTGGCCAAGTAATGATTAATGGACGGTCTCTATCCTTGATGAGCTTGCCTCCCTGTGCAAGTTCCCCTTCTTGTGTTTGTACTTAACCTTGCCAAGACCTTGTGGGATTGTAAATGGTTTCTGCGACCAATGTCACTAAGTGATACAACTCTGAAAACCAATAACAACTCAAGCCCCTACTATCTGATTTAGTTATTGATGATAGGCATTTGTTGGTTCTTGAAACGTTTCAAATGAATAGATTTTTTTTTTAAACAAGGTTTTTTTTAAAGATTTTATTTATTGAGAGAGAGAGAAAGTGCAGGTGTGTGCACAGGTACAAGCAGGAGAGAAGGGCAGAAGGAGAAGGAGTGAGACGCTCAAGCGGACTCCCCACTGAGCTCAGAGCCCCACGCGGGGCTCGATCTCACAACCTTGAGATCACAACCTGAGTGGAAATCCAGAGTCAGACACTTAACTGACTGAGCCATGCCAGGGCCCCAAAACGACTAAGTTTTTCTAAAAAGAAAAACCATTCTTAGTATTTTGTTACCCCTTGAGGTGACTGGCATGCACATGTCATATTCTGTAAATACTAGTTTGCTGGGTTAACATTCTTGAGTCCCCAAAGATCTGACTTTCCCATAACCCCTGTCCGTTTGCTTCTCCGGGATCTGTTTGCCTAATATTTAAACGGCTAGTTCTTCCTTCACTTTTGTGCAATTAGCCTTAATTCCTTTTTCCCCATTCACACTTCTTCATCTTCATGTTCCCCTGGCCAGCTCCTGAGTTTTCAGGATCAAACATATAGCCATAAATGTCTCTTTCAGTCAACAATCTGGGTAGAATGTGAAATCATTTTTAACTCTCTTCTTTCATATACATAGGGAACTCCATCTTTAAAACTGTGGGGAAAAAAATGAACTTGTGTGGCTTCTATAGCTGGGGTTAAAGCCTGTTTTTAAGGCTTTTCCAGTGGTCCCATTTGAATGTTATCTTTGAATTACAGAGGAGGGGTAACAAATACATACTGGGAAGCTAGGAGGGCCAGGGTTTGGCTGTCAGCTCCACTGACAGGGACCACTAGCAAAAGATGTTGCTTTCCCGAGCCTGATTCCTCATCCATAAAATAGGAATCCTAACACCTACCTCTCCGTGCTAAGATTAAATACGTAGCCAAGGCTGTTCTCTACTAGGTGGTCAGTAAACGTTTGCTAAACTGATGAAACGTACAGAATGAAAAGAACTATCAGGGAAACACCCACCTAATCGTCCTGAAGGGCAGCGTTAGGTTTTGATAAAGGATGCAGAACTATTTCTAGAGTCAAATTACATGGGCAAAGGTCGGCCCCTCCTTCAGTGATAAAGCTGGGGGCAGGACTTAACGAGGAAGTGGTCATCCTTCTCCGAGCCTTACTTCAGCCTTGGTCCTCAACCTGAGGAAGCTACAGCCCATGGAAGTCTTGGTCACATGAGAAGCCAAGAAGACCTGGTGAAAGTTTCCTCTGAAGTTTCGCGGAGAAGGACTCAGGTCTAGAAATTTCCTTGCAGCCACCTGCCCTGAAGAGGGGGAAACCTGTGCCAGCCCCATTCCCAGGTAAGACCAAGGAGGGCCAGTCCTGGTTCTCAGCCTTCTCAGGAGGACACGGTTGGGTCTTCAGTCCTGGTTTTGCTAAGGAGGCAAATCTAAGCAGAGGAGAGGTTTACCGGGTTTACTAGAAACTTCTTATCATGTTAGTCTCGGGAAGCAAAATGACAGCTAAGAATATGGGACTATTTCCAGGAAAAGGAGAGAAAAGATATATGAGGTTTCTCTTTCATTTCTCCTTGCTACAGAAGGTTTGAGAGAGTGCAGTTAAGCATCCATAACTGACTGGTTCATTTTTTAATATTATGCAGCCCTCTATCATTGAGTGTATGACAGCGTGTGTGATGACATGACCACAGGTGGGTGGCCAAGAGCCCGTGGCGATGCTGACTCCGTCCCCCAGAGCCGGGATGGGGCTGAGGGCAGGAATCCATGGGTTTGCACCCAGAGTTCTGAGCACCTGGTGGGAAAGTGGTCTTGCTCTGGCTTGACCCCCACTGGCTTCCCTGAGGACAAGCCCCAGCTAAAATGGGCAAGCCCTCTCTCTCCCCTCTAGAAAGCTCCCTCCTCTCTGAGTCCAGGCCCCTCATCTTAATCACTAATGTGCCCTGAGGCACTCTCAGTTTAGTTTCTCTGGTGGGAAAAATTAAGACATGTTACCTCATTTCACCCTTAGGATTAAAAAATGGGTCATTCTCAGAAATGACAAGCTGGGGAGCGACATGGAGATACTAGGAAGTCTGAAGTTTGGGGAGGAAGGAAAAAAAGACAGACAGGTCCCGAAGGGCCCCAGGGTTCTGACCGGAGGCTCAGGGCAGCCAGACATAATTTAGCTGACAGTCTGGTCTGGGAGACCCCCTTGGGGGTGAATGTCTATGGGCATGAGTGACAGCTGAGCCTCACCTATCTGTCCAGAGCAGTGGAAGTCAGCTGTTCTGCTGAGCTCGTGCCTGTGACTTTCCTCCCCCTGCCCCGCACCCCGCCGGGCCTGGGCACAGCCAGCTGAGTCAAATGCTGCCCAGTTTGCTCTGGGCACTCATTGTGGCAGCCTCTGCTGGAACCCCAAAGCACGCATGCTTCTCCGTAACCTGCCACAGGGAAGAGAGGTGAAATCTGATCTCAACAAGCAAATCCACTGCTAAAAATCCCCAAATCGGGGCTGGTGATAACAGCTGAAGGAGCTTGCCAGCAGGTTCCACCTTCCCAGCTCCATAGGTGGCCCCAAGGCCAGGTGGCGGGGACCCTGGGGGTACTTCGGCCACTTAGGAGGCTGGCAGGGAGAGGATCCGTGAGAGAGGGAATAGAGGCCAACCCAAAAAGCCTGGTGACCTTGCCTTTGAAAGTAGGTTTGCCGTCGTCTGTTCCTGGTGAGGATGTGAACAGAGGGTAGAAGGCGTAGGCTTGTGTCCCCTGAGTCACAGTGTTAGCCTAAGCCTCACAGGTGTTCTTCGGCAGCAGATTCCCCAGACTCTGGGTCAGATCCACTGGTGGGGGGGTCAGGGTGGGGGAAGCCGGGTTTCCTTTCCATATATGTGCATAACATTTATGGTGTAAGTTTCCATAAACCCAAAAGTTGGGCTTCTACTTTCAACAGGCATGGCAGAGAGCAGTAGGGACCCACTAGTTTATCCAGAGATAAACTGTCCCATCTGCTTTAAAGTAAGACTTAGCTACAAAGTTAACAAGTAGCTCTCCCTTGGTGTACAGTGAAGATCAGTAGGGGGAGAAAACCCTACGCTTGCTAAAAGCATTTCAAGGGTTGGAACCCATTCTTTGACTTGTCCACTGTTTGGTACTAGCCCAGTGCTTTCCAGGCCCTGGTCCCAGCACACCCCCACACCGCACCCCACGGTGGGCTTGCCTCATCCGGGCCATTCCAGAGGAATGAGCCCTGCAGTTCTTTCTGCGTCTTTCTCATTTTTGGCCCCCAACAGTGGGGGCCAAGTACTCCATTCCTTTCTGTGCCTGGCACAGGACAAAAATCTCCTCTTTCACAAAATGGAAAGACCGTGTGCTCCATCTTGACCTCATTGGTTTTCCCCTTTTCTGATGTTGCTCCTGCATCAGCATTCATTAAGAAACTTGTTTCTTAAAGAAGTCAGACCCTTCCTCTCCCCTTCAGTATCACACATGTGCACGCGTGCACACGTGCGCACACACACACAGACACACACACACACAATTTTCAGTCTTCCCACCACGTTAGAAGAGTGCGGGTGTCTTTGGAAGCATAGATAGTACGGCTTGAAGAGTGGGCTCACCGTCCCACCCAGGACGGAGTTCCTGCAGACCCCGAGTGTATTTCCTGCCTAGACCTGTCCCGGGCTGCCCAATTGTAAAGGAAGCTTCACATTTAAAACCTCACTTCTGTCCTGACACAGGCCAGCTCTGGGCTCTTTCCTGGGCACAGGTCCTTGTACACCCCGGCTGCTGCCCCAGTTCTGACCAGCTGTCCTGTTCTCGCCTCACCCTTTCTGGCTCCTTCTCTTGCTTGTCTCAGGTTGCTCATTCTCCCCTGCTCCCTCGGGGAGGAGCCGCTTACGTGGGTCTCAGTTCTCACTATTTCTAAGCTACATCTTTCATTCATAGAGTTGCCGGATTTGCATATAAAAATGCAAGACGCCTAGTTTAGTTTGCATCTCAGATAAAAAAACAAATATATATTTTTCAAGTTAATATGTAAAAAACATGATCTGTACAATACTGGGGACATATTTATACTAAAAAAATATTTTATCTGAAGTTCAAATTTAATAGGATGTCCTGTATGTTATCTGGAAGCTCTATAATCATTTTTCATTCATTCATTGAAAAAATATTCTTGGAGATCTTACTATGTGTCAGGCATTGTGCTGGGTGCTGGGAAAGCCGGCCAGGTCCCGGTCCCAGTCTTCATACCTTACAGAATATATACTTTATGTACTTTATACACACACATACTATATACATATGCACATATATATACACATATGTGTGTGTGTGTGTATGTATATATAGGAACATAGGAAGAGCGTGGCTTTTGTACTAAACCTAATATTTGTATGTCACTAGTTAGTTTTAACTGAATTTGATGAGCTCACTTTTATAAATGCTAATATTTACTTAACAAAAAAAGTAACCTATTACAATAATATAATTGTAATAAATAATGGATGCCAATATTTCTGGAACATTTATCATCTGCCATGCACTATTATAAGTGATTTACACACACTAATTCTTTTTATCCACATACAAAGTTGATGAAGCAGATTTTTTTAAATCCCCATTTTGCAGATGGGAAAATGGAGACCCAAATAAATTAAGAAATACATCCAGTCACACAGCTAGTAAACAGATGACCCAGGATGTGAACTAGATTATCTAACTCAAGAAACCAACAGATAAACCACTACTCTGTACAGATCAATACTTGTTTTAAGGATTTTCACAGTTTGTAATTCGTCCTCCTCCATGGTCAATGAGTTAGATAATATGAGTCACATTTTATAAATAGGAAAACTACACCTCAGTGAGGTTAGTGATTTGCCTCAATCCCTTTGCCAGTAAGTAAAAAAGCAGTTCTTCAACCCAACTTCTCATTCCAAATACTGCACTCCCCCATACCATCCATTATCCTCTCGGAGCTTAATTAAAACGGTGGTGCCCAAAGTGAGTTTCATAAATATTCTTTACTGTAAGACTTAATCAGGCACTTGTCCAAACACTTAAGTTCTACTCTAAATGCTCTACAAATATTAACTGATTCAATCTTCATAAGATGGGTACTGCTCATGAGATGGTACTGTTATCATCCCCATTTAAACATGATAAACTGAGGTGTAGAGTGACAGAGCCAGGAACTGAGCCCAGTCTCTCAGAATAGCAAAAAAAATTCCACCAATCATTGTCAAATGATTGTGGTCCCTATTGTAGGCAGGGGGCCTATGGCTGAGGTAAAACATACCGACATGCCTGCCCTGTGGGGCTTATCTTGTGTTGAGGAGAAGAGAATAAACCTAGACAAACTTGGGCAAGGATCCTAATGGGGGTGACTAAGACCTGCACCAGGAGGGGGCAAACTGATGGCCTGTGAGACCACATGGCAGGAGAGGGGAAGAATGTCGGGTGGAGGGGGATGGAGGTGGAAGAGCGGGAAGGAGCATATGCTTTCCAGAGATACTGAAGTAACTCCAGACAGAAAGGTTTCACTGTGGTGCATTGTGACCGTGACATTGGGAGATGGTGAGAAAAGAAAGATTGTCAGATGGTCAAGTCCTGGAAGAGGAAGTGGGTATGAGGAAACGGAAGGGAGGAGGGAGCAAAGCAGTCATGACCCCCACCTCACACAATAGCCCTCAAGTTTTACTTAAGTTCAGTTACCTGAAGCAGATCTGTGGGACTCAGACCTCAACAAGCCAAGGCAGAGGATAAAGGAAGAAGGAAGAGAGTGGGAAGAGTCAGGAAGAGCCAGATATTTCCCTTTGCTGAGTCAGCCTCTCTCTTTGCCCACCTACCCTCCCCAAGAAGCTCTTTAACTGCTTCCCATGGTCTAGGTCTCCTTTTGAGGTGTGCCGACAGATCCACTAAGACCATGCAGAGCTTTCAGCCCCAGAGTCGAAGGCCCCCATGGTCGGCCCTACTGCCATGTCACTTCCTGTCCCTCCACAACCCTCAGCCCCAGCTCTTCAGAAAGAGCATGCTCTGCCAGCTCTCTCACCACTCTTCACACACATTCTAGACTAACCAGAGTCTGCCCTCTGTCCACCCTGTCCCACCCACCTGCATAACCCCTTCCAGTCTGTCGAGGAGACTTGGCTCGCCCTTTCTTGGGAGCTGTCTGTTCCTCCCCACACAGGCTATCTGCACCTCTGATTCAGCTCCTCGCCCACTCTCTCTGTGCGGAGCTGTCTGTGCACCTTCTCTTGTCCTCATCTTTCACAGAGAATCCTGGATTTTCCATTTCTGAGGACTCCTTGCCTCCCTGCACAGAGTAGGTTCTCAGTAAATGCTGGTGGAGCTCCACGCCTGTGCCTCCTGACCCCCAGAGAGCAGTGCACCCACAGGGGAGAGGTCACTGTGGACTTTGTTGTTCCAGGCCCACCATGTGCACCGCCAGTTCCTGTGACCTGGAGGAGATCCCCCTGGACGATGATGACACAAGCAGCATAGAATTCAAAATTCTGGCCTTCTACACCAAACACCATGTCTTCAAGAACACCCCTGCCATCTTCTCGCCAAAGCTGCTAAGAACAAGAAGTTTGTCCTTCAAAGAGCAGGGGGGTTGGTCAGCAAACGAATCATGGACACAGGTGTCATGGCCTTGCAGAAATTCTCCATCCAGGGAGAAGCCCCTAGACCTGGCCAAGAAAAAGTCTTCCTGGAGGACACTCTTTGGAGTAATCGAGAAGGAGGAAGATGCACAGAGCTCAGCCGTATTCGTTCCGGAGGGTGCCACCGTGAAACGTCAGGATGGTCCTCAGAGTCAGCAGTGGTCGCGGTCCCTCACCAACGTGGGACCGCGCACAGAGCAGGAAGGTAGGCTTTGGGGGCCGCTGCTCTCCCACAGGAAAATCTTTCCCTTCCTTGTATGTGTGGTATTTCATCTCCTCCCAGCTGGTAATGTGGCCTGATGCAGGGTACTCCACTGTGCCTCAGTTTCCCAACTTCTTGATATTCAGTAATAATTGCCCTGCTTTTCTCGAGATTGAGTAGGAAGTGGGAGGCTGTCAGTGAAGGGTGGCAGGACTGGTGTCTGGCTCTGCTGGCTAGAGATAGGCTTGCTGCCCCACGTTCTGATCACCTGTGCCAGAGACCAGGATGGAAGGAAGAGCCCTGAAGGGGGCTTCAGGCTGCCCTTCTTCTTGAGGTAAGTCAACCCACCTCTCTGGACCTCTGTTTCCAACTGTATGTTGGGGTATCCCACCCTCCCTACATCTTCGGGTGGTGGATGGAAAGATCAGGTAGCTACATACAAAAATACTTTCCAAAGTATAAGGGACTATTAAAAACAAAATAAAACAAAAACCCAACAACTGAGAAGCATTTTGTAGGGGTTTTTTTTGTGGTTTTTAAATTTTGTTTCATTTTGTTGTATTTTTAAATATTTTATTTATTTATTTGACAGAGAGAGAGAGAGAGAGAGAGAGAGAGCAAGAGAGGTAACACAAGCAGGGAGAGAAGGCAGAGGGAGAAGCAGACTCCCTGCTCAGCAAGGAGCCT
This sequence comes from Mustela nivalis, assembly GCF_964662115.1. Classification (NCBI taxonomy): domain Eukaryota; kingdom Metazoa; phylum Chordata; class Mammalia; order Carnivora; family Mustelidae; genus Mustela; species Mustela nivalis. The sequence goes on from NC_139026.1 coordinate 54,851,395, forward strand.
GATGCGGGGCATGGTCCCAGGACACTGGGATCATGACCTGAGCCTAAGACAGACATTTAAGGACTGAGCCACCCAGGCACTCCTGGGTTTTTTGTTTTTTGTTTTTAAGATTTTATTTATTTATTTATTTGAGAGAGAGAGAGAGAGACCACAAGCACTGGGGAAGTTAGAGACAGAGAGAGAGAGAAGCAGACTTCCTGCTGAGCAGGGAGCCCCACTCAGGACTCGAACCCAGGATCCTGGGACCATGACCTGAGCCAAGGACAGACACTTAACCTACGGAGCCACCCAGGTGCCCCAGCTGAGAAGCATGTTGACAAAACCTTTCCTCAGTGGAACAAAATACATTATATTGAATAAAGCATTTTCATGAAGGGCTTCAGCAGAGAAAGCTGCCCTTCATCCACAAACCTGGGCACAAGCATCTTCTTCCCCTTCAATAATACCCAGGGCTAGCTGCCCAGATTTTGGAAGAAACTCCCTCTCCTGTGGGCTTTGATTGCTGGGCTATCGTGTCAATAATTAGTCAACAGGTGGCAGTAATGTCTCAATTTTAGAATGTGTGACTGTCCCGTTTTCTTGGGGAATCCGCCCACATATGGCAGTTTTCCATCACTCACTATGATAGGGGAAACTTTTACTTCCCAAACTTTTGTAAGTCCCACAGACTAATAACATTTTAGAACAGAAGTTAGGGGTGAGATTTCCTGGGGAACGTCTCCTCTCCCCACCCCCCCTATCCCCAGTGGTACAGCAAGCTCCTGCTGGAGATGGTAGCCGAGCTCTTGGGCCTTAACAGTTTGGAGACACCTCAATAGGCTTTTCTGCTCTGCTCTCCCTTGGACTTCACTGAGAGGCAGACAGAGCATTTACAGATTCTAATCCTCTGGTTTCCTGAGCTAAAAGACACTCTATCTCCATAGTGCCAAAGTGTCATTCAACCTCTTTTATTTACTAAAATTTCAAAATCTTTATATAGAGATTCTCAGAAATAGCAGAAACGATTCCTTCCTAAGGAGCCCTTGCTGTAGACACTTAACATTCAGTGTATCCTTCCTGCCCACCTTTCTCTTGCCCGCTTTCTGGTTTGGTGAATTACGTGGGTGGTTAGGTGGTTTTACATTGGACATGACTCAAGAAAGCCTCACGTTCTATTTCTATCTTGCCATGTATAAATCAGAGCGTAGCAGTCATGTCACCTGGGTTCACAGACCTCGCTGCCATGTCCAGGACTTAGACACCAGGCCCCATCGAGAACTGTAATCTTATGTCCCAAGATCAAAGTCTAGAAGTGAGAGGTCTTAGGAGGTAGAAAAATGGGCGTCAATACAAAACCAGATTCTTTGACTTTGAACCCTTCTTTTGTCCACAGCTAGAATTTGCTACATGTGGAATGTTACAGGTAGAATTAGGTTCGGATACACAGAATGGAAAACTCAAATAACTGTGGCTTCAACAATGTAGAGATGATTTTTTCTCACCCATAAGAGAAGACCAAAGTTTGGCAGCCCAGGGCTCATGCAGCAGCTCCAACCATCGTTAAGAGAGTCTTACTCTGCCATCCCTTGGCTAGTGGCTTCCAACCTCAAAATCCCCTTGTATTCCAAGGTGGCTGCAGGGACTCCAGCCATCATCTGTACATTTCCAAGCTGGAAGAAGAGGAAGCAAGTGGGGGTTGGGAGGCACAAAAGGGTGTCTTCTTTCTAGATAATTCCATTCCCTTTTAGAAAGCCTTCCTAAACCCGTGCTCAACTTTTCTTATATCTCATTGGCGACTCCTGAATGTAAGGCAAGCTGGAAAATGGAGTCTGTTCAGCTGCCTGTGACAGCTCGTGGGGCGGGGGGCGGAGGTGGGGGAGAGGTCTTTCTAAGAATGAAGAAATGAATACCGGGAAGGAAACAGCTGTCTCAATCACAGAGAAATGCCCTACCCTTTCTATTTGAAACAAATGCCTCTGGGGGTGCCTGGGTGGCTCAGTTGGTTAAGCGTGGAACTCTTGATCTGGGCTCAGGGTCATAAGATCCAGCCCTGGGTCAGTCTCTGCACTCAGCCTAGAATCTGCTTGAAGACTCTCTCTCCCTCTGCCTCTTCCCCCACCCACGCTCTCGCTCTCTCTCTCTCTCTCTCTCAGATAAATAAATTCCTTTTTTTTTTTTTTAATTAAAAACACACAAATGCCTCAGGCCAAAGGCTGACTGGCAGCCTCTCAACGGTGCTGTGCTCTCTCTCTCTCCTCAGCGCCACCGTGACCCCTCCCCCAGACAGACCCCACAGGAGGGGCGGCCTTCCCGTCCTCTCCCTCCCCCATCCCGTTTTCCCGGCCCATCAGAGGAAATCAGCTCTAAGAAGAAGGGAATCGTTTCTTTGCTCCGTGTTTAAAATTAAGGTTTTTAAAATGGGAGTCTCAACGAGAGCCGGTTCCTCCGAGTCGAAAGGTGTTTGCTTATCCTCTTACCCACACATAAGTCACCTGTTTCCCTCACCCCGCGTCGCCCAGTTCATAAAAGTGGATACGCCATAAGAAGGCGAGTCAGAGTGCCTATTTCCATGTCCTCCAGTGGTCTCCTGATTGCCCTGCCACAGAAATGGGGGCTGGGGGATGAGGACGGACCGCCTCTGAGGCCTTTCTCTGCCTCCTCTGAGTGCAAGATGGGCCACGCTCGGACCACTGCAGACAGGCTGCCCGGGGTTACAGAGGAAGAAAACACAAGCTTTCCTTTCCCACCTTCTGCGGACACAAGGGAAGGCTCCCACTGGCTTCGGGATTCAGCCTTTTCCCATCTCCCTGCTGGGGGTCATGCACAGCCAGTGTTCCAGAGGAGGCTGTTTGGGCAGCAGTAAGGTGAAAATTGTATATTTGGTTTGATTGTGAAGCATTGGTCCTTTTCTCCTTGACTCTGTCTTCTCTCTGTCGATTCTCTCATCTGTTTTTGAAGCCGATGGGCCAAGCATGAAAAATGTGGCTTTTTAAGAAAACCATTATACTTTTCTTTAAAGGAAGGCATTGTGGACGATTCATTCATTCCCATGGCTTTCCAGAGATGACCAGAGCGTGAAGGGAAAGAACCAAAGCACCCATGAAGCATCTAGGGCAAGAGGGTCAGAAATCACCTACAGGATATCAAAGCTACGATTGTGACAGTATCCCTCCTGGGACCCAGGCTTTGCCTCTCTCACCACCCTGATGTACAAACCAGGAGTTCCCCTGGACATGCCAGCCTTCTAGCCAAACCCCCACTCTGCTCCTTTCTTTAAGTGTGTGAACTGAATAGTAGCATTTTTTCAAATATCCCGTTCACTCCATATGGCGTCAGAGACAGAGCTTCCACAGGTTTCTAAAACTTAAGAACTTAGTGACAAATCACCAATGAAAATGTTCATCCCAAATGACTCGGCAATACCACCTGCCCACCCCCACCAGCCCCTATCCTGGACCAGAGACAGAGCTGACTGGTCCCTTACAGGCGAGGACATTCAGGGGCCGACTGCCACTTGAACCTTACTGTCCTCACACACTTTATTCCGTAGTTACGTGTGCAAATACATAACTCTCTTCCTGGGTGATAAATGCTTAAAAGGCATGGATCACAGCGCACTTCATGTATCCTGGTTTACCGGTTTGGCATGAAATGGATGTTTCCCATTAGACGGGGAGGGGAGAGAAGACGCATGACCGTATGTGCAAGAGCAAGGAGACGTCGGTGTTCACTTGATAATGGGCTTGAGTGATGAATATGGCCTGAGAACAGGGATATTTCTCCTCTTCTCTTTCCCAGTGTCCAACCCCCAAAGGCTTGTCAGACTATTAACTGCCCGCCTCTGCACATAGGGACCCACTCTCCAAGGTATAAAGGATAATAATAATAATAATAATAATAATAAAAGCATAATGAGAATTCCCTCAAACAAAGAACTAAGCACTTTCTTTTGTGTTTCTTCCCTTGCAGAAAGGAAAGGGAACCCTAATTTTAAAAGACTTCAAAAAGAGGGTGCAGAAGGGCTATTGTTTCAAGGCGGCAATCATTCCTTGGTGCACCCCGCCCCTACCCCAGCCTCTGCCAGGCAACTCCCAGTGCTTTCTGAAGAATGGGTTCTCCCCACACCCCACAGCCCACACACACCCCCCATACTCCCCACACCCCCCAAGAACCCTACTGGCCCAGCAGTTTCCTCTTTCTCTGGGCGGGCCTTTTCACTTGGGGCGACTGTGGATACCAGTGAGCTAGGCAGAGTTCTCCTGGGAAGGGCCACTCAGCCCTGTTTGGTCTGGTTTCAGCTGCGGACCCCAAAGTTGCTTCTATTGCCCACCGCGTTGCCGAAATTGTTTATTCCTGGCCGCCCGAAGAGCAACAGGACCTGGTAGGAAGCTGCAAGTCCAAAGGGAGCTTTGTTCATCAGTTCCTCCGCCGCCAGGGCCAGTGTTTCCAGACTCAAGCCACCAGCACTAAGAAAGGTAGGAACTTCCTTCCGCACACTTGGGTCAGGTGGAGGGTTTGGCGAGCAGAGGTGCATGAGCACCAATGTCTGTAGCCAGCACTGGGCATCTCTGATTTAACCGGCAGAGATCTCTGAGGCCTCTCTGCTACCCTGGACCAAAAGCATGACAGCACTGTGCTGGAGGACCCCACCTTTAGCCCTGGAGAGACCAGCCCCGGACAGGTGGAGCGCGCCACCCACACACTGAAGCAGCGGGCCAGGGTCACTGCAAAGTACAAAGAGAATTCTCCTCCTGAGGGAGGGGAGGAAGTAGAAAGTGGGCACCTTGCCCACAGAGGGCAAAGCAGTCCTCAACTCAGTCCTGTCAGCAACACCAGGGCGATGGTCTACTTGGTGACAGAACCGCACGCGGTTTTCTAACACTGCCGGGAGTTCTGGGGAAAAGCAAGGCATCGTCAGTCACCAGGTCTGGGGCAGCACACGAAGCAGAACCCAGAGGTAGTGACCAAGACGGGGTCCATTGCCAGCAGAACCAGATTGGGAGCTGGGACCACAGTTCCCATCAGAGGGGCAGGAATCCTGGAGGCGAAGCGAGCACAACGAAGTGCCCCAGGAAGAGACGTTCTGTCCTACTTTCCCTCCCGGATGACTGTCCTTGCTCCAGGCTCCCTTTCCCCAAACTGCAGCAGAGGGGCTGAAGCAGAGGTGGCCCCCTGGGTGGTCAGTGTGCCCACATGCCAGGAGCTGGTGTCGGCACCTCCCCACCTTGGAAGCAGAGCGCTGGGTCTGCCTGCATCCTGCTGTGTTGCGGGGCTCAGAGTGAGCGGCTGGAGGAGAGGGGTTCCCTCTGGGTGCACTGAGAAGAAAGGTGTCTCCACTTTCCTGCAATCCCCTGGCTGTCTGGGTGACATAAAGTGATACCCCACGCCAGGCTCAAGCTAAGGCTCTTGTCCCCTAAGTACATGAGAAATTGGGGCCCCGGTTACAGGGGCCGCAGCATCAGAGAAAACCTCCACAGGGGCTATGAAGACCCTCGTTCTTGCTTCTCCCGCAGGACCTGAGTCTCAGACCTCTGCCTACCTTGCCTTTCGCTGTTCGTTCTTGGGATCGGACTGGCTGGCTGGAAAGTAGCCAGACGATGTCCTGGCCTCCCTTTCCCTCTTATCTGGAACAAACATGAGCAGTCCACGACTTCAGAGATGGTTGCATGAATGATAAGTGCCACTGGATCGGTCACTAGCTTTTCTCTGTTTGGATCCTGTTCCGGGGCAACCGCCATTTTCCCGTGTGGGTAGCTTGTTTTGAGATGAGAAAAATCATACTCTGCTCCCCCCTCACTCCCCCATTCCAACATCTACACCACAGAAACTGTAGCCGGCTCTCTCTCCACCTGCCATTTTAGCCTTTGGGGTGGGAGAACTTAATCATTTTATTTATTTCTACCCCACCTGGTTGTAAAGACAGCAAAGTTTACATTGTTAGTAAGAGAAAATAAATCCCACTTGAAAGATCATGGAAAATGAAAACACTCGCGGGGAAAGAAGATGGGTTTAGGAATGAGTTTAATTCCCAAAATGCAGGCCAGGAAGACGGTATCCTCTCTCACATGGGAGCCCCAAATTTGGCTCTACAGTTTCTAGCAGCACAAAGGGGGAAATATGAACCAAATGGAATTTATGGTGTCCACATGGAAAAATCGCCATCTACTAAGGAGAACCCTACAGACCAGAGAGAAAGTTCTCCTGACTATCTTCAGAGGTGGGATCCTGAGCAGTGGAAATAACATCTTCAAAGCCAAAGTGTTATTTGGAGAACTTGGCCTTCCTGCTGTTTAGAAGTTGAGACTACATCATTCCAGTCTGGAAGGAGTGAGAGTGCCTTCAGATACAGAGCTGGGGAGCAGGACTGCACTGTCATCAGCGGGGAGTTTCGTGTGGTTCCCCATAGACTGTTGAGTAGTCTCTAGGGTGTGTTGGTCAGGGACTGGCCTGTGGACCCATCTCCTCGTCCTACCAGGATCAGTGGGAGGAAGTCTGGCCTTATGGGGCTTGTGCAGGAGGGTCTGACTTTGCTGTGTGGGTGGGGGTTCCCACCAGGCCAGGACAGTATATGATGCATTTCGTGGTGAGAAGTGGGGCGCTGAGGGGAAACAAGAAGAAAGGAAAGGAGGGGTCTGTAGGAGATGGTAGCTGGAGTAGTTTGTGCCTTGTCAGACGAGGCGGGGTAAGAGTTAAGTTGCTAAGAATTATGAAGCACGTGTCTCCCTCAGTCCCTAAGCTGGCTACCCGTATTGTCCCTGGGGAGAAAAAAAAAAAAAATTAAGATTATATTTTTTCTTAAAAAAAATAAATAACGGGAATTTCCCCCCCAACAGATGGAGAAGAAGAGATAATAGCGAAAATCGTTGAGCTGCTGAAATGTTCAGGGGATCAGTTGGAAAGAGAGGTATGGAGCTTCTTGAACTAAAGTGATTTCTTTCCGTGCCCACGCTCTGGGACAGAGAATGGAATCGTACTCCAGATTGTATTCCTTTGCAAGTTCTGGTTTCCACTTAGTCCTAAATTTTATTTCCCTTGGAGTGAAAATTCTTCATGCTGGCAGCATCTCAAAAATGAATCACTTTGGAAAACATAAGTAAACCTTCTGGAGCCTCCCTGGAATTTTTGAAAATGAAAAATGTAACTTTGTTATTGCAAGAAAAGACACCAATAAATTAAAATTTGCTGAATAGAATTATGAATCTAGTTCCCCATGTAACTGATCCTTGGGGAAGTTCAGACTCTCGCATTCGCCCCGCAGTCTGGATATTAATGTCCCACGCTTGGCTCCAAGGCTGGAGTCCTTCCCGAAATCTCCCCCGAAAGTGGTCGGGCTGTTCTCTGCTCAAGGTCTCTCTCAGCAATTTGGCCAGGGAGGCCGGTAAAGTGTTATTTGGAGAACTTGGCCTTCCTGCTGTTTAGAAGTCGAGACTACATCATTCCAGTCTGGAAGGAGTGAGAGTGCCTTCGGATACAGAGCTGGGGAGCAGGACCGCACTGTCATCAGAGGGGAGTTTCGTGTGGTTCCCCATAGACTGTTGAGTAGTCTCTAGGGTGTGTTGGTCAGGGACTGGCCTGTGGACCCATCTCCTCGTCCTACCAGGATCAGTGGGAGGAAGTCTGGCCTCTTGGGGCTTGTGCAGGAGGGGAAAAGCACTAATTGGCCGACCAGACTTCCCCTGTCCCGTCATGCTCAGCAGTTCTTCTCCCCATGCATCTGTCAGGGGTGTGCCCAGCAGACCGTGATCGGGGTGGTACAGAATGAGAAACGGAGAGAACCAGGGACATAGCATAAAGAAAAGAGAAGAGGGTGTGTGAGTTACAGGTCCACAAGTAGAGGATAACAGGAGTGCAGAGAAAGAACATCGAACATGCCTGCCTATGTTTCTCCAGAACTAACATCAGTGGATAGGAATCACAGGACGATTGATTGCCCCATTCTAGGAATGGACTTTCTAGCACTCAAGACCGACTTGTTCACAAGGAATGAGGTTCTTGAAAATTTCAAGGAGATGCCGATGACCAGCCAGCAGCACAGGACTTGAACTGGGAACGACCTACTCTAATCCTTGAGGATTCTTTACAGCTTGAAGATTCTGTGGCTTTCTCATGGCCTCCTCCTTCCCAGCCTCCCTAAATGGTGACTTGCATTGAGTCCTGGAGGCAAGAAACGGGAGGTGGCAGGAAGCCGACCTCCATGGTTAGAGGGAGAGAAATGCTTTCCTTTTCACCCCATAAATCACTACTTTTTAAAAATCTCCCTTTTGTTGATGATTTGGGGTGATACTTTACATTCTTTATGTAGAGAACATGATTGTTTCCCCAGTAGCAGACATGGGTAGGAACACACAGACGGTCTGACTTTGCCGTGTGGGTGGGGGTTCCCACCAGGCTAGGACAGTGACGATGGGGAGAGCCACTCCATCCATGCTGCAGGAGCCATTCATCCCCCAAAGCCCACGAGGCCTCCTCCAGCCCCTGCCTGAGAGGCCAGGCAGAGGCAGGGGCCACCCGAAGGAGCAAGGCTGGGACAGGCCAGGGCCCTCTGTGGAAGATATTTCTTTCTGGCATTTGATTTCCCTACTGTTGTGGCAAGCGCAGGCTTCCAGCTACCCACTGGGGTGTGAATCGAGCTGCTTCCACTGGGTCCCTGGTCAAAAGCAGTCCATTCTTGCTGGGGAGGACACTAGCTCTTCTTGCTTCAGATTTGTAATTCAGACAGGCCCCTTGTGTATCACAAAAGTTGGGGGTACTGGGCTGGGCTCACATCAAGAACATTGCTCCACCAGAATCTTTATATAACAACAGATGCACCCCCAGAATATTCCTTTTAGAAACAATATTTATTGAGAACCTGCTTAGATTAGCATTCCCCAGAGACAGAACTAGAGGACTTCTAAGGAAACATGGAGTCCTCGCTCACTAAGAAATTTCTGTATGACTGGAATCAAGGGTTTCTCACTGAGTGTGCGGGTGGCCACCGCAGAGCTCAGGTCTGCTCCCCGGGGCCAGGCTGCTCACTGATCGCATCTCTTCTTGTACGCAGCTGAAGAAGAACAAGGCTTTAATGAACAACTTCCAGGACCAGCTGTCCTACCCTGTTTTCAAGACCATCACGGACCACTTCTTAAGGGGTGTGGACACCAGGGGAGAATCAGAGGTCAGAGCTCGGGGCTTTAAGGCTGCCCTTGCAATAGACGTCACGGCCAAGCTCACTGCCATCGACAACCACCCCATGAACAGGGTTCTGGGTTTTGGAACCAAGTACCTGAAAGACAACTTCTCACCCTGGGTCCAGCAGCAGGGTGGATGGGTAAGTGGATCCTGTCTCAGAATCAGTCTTCCCAGATTCAGAGAAGGCGGAATGGAAAGTTACGGTTTGGTTTTGTTTCTTTTTTTTTTTTTTTTTTTTTTTTTTTACATGAAGGGAACACATCTTTGAAGCGGCTCTCATGGATTTAGAACAGTTGAGTGGCAAGAGATAGATCCCAGTGATGGGAACATATTTTTAGTGATTATCTTCCTCATCAATAAATATTTACTGGACTCCCAAAGGGGACAGGGGTATGTGTGTTGGAGGAGAGTCACTGGTCAAATAGAACAGGAAATGCAGAGATAGTGAGATATAAAATGTTTAGATAGATACAATTTCTGTTTTTACAAATTGTGGAGGCAGCAGAAGTCTTGGCAGTGAGACAAGGAGAGGCAAACAGTTCCTTATTCTCTCAGATGCTGACAGGAAGAGGGAGAGATGGCGCTCACGATATTTGGTCATTGCTGCTTGGACCCAGTCGTTCTGACAGGGACATTTCCATACAAACCAAAAGGCAAACAGTGAGACTTGTGTCTGTTTATTTGTTTGCTTTTTAAATTAAGTTTATTTATGTATTTTTTAGTAATCTCTGTACTCAGTGGGGGGCTCAAATTCACAACCTCGAGATCAGGAGTCACAAACTCTTCCCACGGAGCCAGCCAGGTGCCCCACATTTGTGTCTAACTCCTTGCTCTCAGGCAGAACAGACCACTTCACCCCCATGCTTCAGACTCACCCCTCCGCCATCCTTGATCCTCATTCCGTGGGATTTCCTCCAAGCTGCCATAACCTCGTAAGGTTAACCTCTTCAAAACGCTTTAACCTATCGCTTTAAATCTCAGTAGGCTCAGGGCATTTTTGTCTGTTCAAAGCCTTCCCTGGAATGACAGGCCTTTGCCTCACATTATCCTTAGTCATCCTTCCACCAAAATGGTCTAAGAGTACCAGGTTTGATTCTGCTCGACAGATGGCCCTGCATGGCCCTGCAGCCTTCAGACAGGCTTGTATCTTGGCTACCAGAAGGAAAATATAGCTGATCTTGATAAAGGGCGGAAGGCACCAGCGTGGTCTTCAGTGGCTGCCTATTGGTATTATGGCTGCCTATTGATGTTACCTAGTTTTCTGTTCCTTTCCTATTTTCCTCATTTGCACCAGATATGGTAGCCTTCAGTGACGGATCTGAACAACTAAGTTCTCAAGTATTCTAAACTCAAGCTAAAGGAGGGATAGATAATTTGACTTTATTTTGGCTTTATCTGTTCTATCTTCCAGGACCCCCTCAAGTCCCTTCCCTGCCCCAGAGACTTTCCTCACCATTCTAGCTTAAGGGCCTCACCAGCCTCTGAACTCTTATAATGCCTCATGTCTGCACCATAATTATATACAGGAAAGAACCATCCTTGTTGGTCTTGTAGGTATATTTTTCCAAAGAGATTGTAATTACCAACTGGGCTCACAAGCCTGTTCTCAAAAGTCTGTTTAGTTAGTTAATGGAGCTGGAAGGCCAAAATATAAAAAGATGACACCAAAAGCACAAACAACAAAAGAAAAAATAAATCAGACTTATATCAAAATTTAAAACCTGTCGGGACGCCTGGGTGGCTCAGTTGGTTAAGCGGCTGCCTTCACCTCAGGTCATGATCCCAGCGTCCTGGGATCGAGTCCCACATCGGGCTCCTTGCTCGGCGGGGAGCCTGCTTCTCCCTCTGCCTCTGCCTGCCTCTCTGTCTGCCTGTGCTTGCTCACTCTCTTTCCCTCTATCCCTGACAAATAAATAAATAAAATCTTTAAAAAAAAAATTTAAAACTTGTCTCCTTCAAAAGAAACTACCAAGAAAGTGAATAGACAACCTACAGAATGGGAAAAAATATGTTCAAATCACAAATTGGATAAGGAACTTGTATTCAGAATATGTAATAAACTCTTACAACTCAACAGAAAAAGACAAACCCCAATTTTTAAAATGGGCAGTGGATTTGAATAAACATTTTTCTGAAGAAGATATACAAGTGACCAATAAGCACATGAAGAGATACTTGATTTACATAGTCATTTCAACATTAGGGGAATGCAAATGAAAACAGCAATGAGTGGCACCTGATGGCTCAGTTGGTTCAGTGTCTGACTCTCGATCTCAGCTCAGGTCTTGATCTCAGGGTCATGAGTGGAAGCCCCACACTGGGCTCCACGCAGGGCTTAGAACCTACTTAAAAAGCAACAACAACAAAACACAATGAGATATCATTTCACACCCTCAGCCGTGCTTCCCCTTTGGAAGCAATCTGGCAATTCCGCAAAACATCAAACAGAGTTACCAATTCTGCTCTTAGGTATCTACCCAAGAAAACTGATAATAAATGTTCCTATAAAAACTTGTACATGAATGATCCTAGTAGCATTCATTATTCATAATAGCCAAAAAGTGGAAACAACCCAAATGTTCATCAGTGATGAATGATGACTAGAAATATCAAAGTGGTATGCCCCTACAATGGAACAGTCTTTAGCCATGAAAAGGAATAGAACAGGTGGATAAACCTTATTTTTTTTTCAATTTTTTAAAATTTAAATTCAATTAATTAACATATAGTGTATTATTAATTTCAGAGGTAGAGGTCAGTGATTCCTCAGTCTTACATAATACCCAGTGCTCATTACATCACGTGCCTCCCTCAATGTCCCAGACACATGAACTTTGAAAACATTATGCTAAGTGAAAGAAGTTAGACAAAAGGACCCTATATTATATGAGTCTATTTTTATGAAATATCCAGAATGGGCAAGTTCATAGAGACAGACGAGAGGAGAGGGAATGGGGAGTAACTGCTAACGAATAAGGAGTTTCTTTCTGTGTGATGAAAATGTTCTAAAATCAGGCAGAGTGGTTGGTTGCACAACTCTGTGAATATACCAAAAGCTACTGAATTATATACTTTAAAAGGATGAATTCTGTGGTACATTTCAATACATCTGTTGTGAAAAATGGTGGTTCTAATTCTAGTAAGCAAATAAAAAGAGGAAATATATAAGAATATATTTTTATTTACTTATTTTTTAATTTGGCTGCTGGTGCTAGAGAGGAAAACAGTATCTACGTAGAGAAAATACATGGATTTTTGGTTGAGATAATAAAGGCATTCTCAAAAGTTTTGGAATTTTATGGCATTTAAAAAAATCATTTGTAATTTATTAGTTTACTTTTCCAGGCCATCATAACTCCTATTTTAAGTCTTGGCCACATTTAGGTTTAAATTGGAGCTGGAAATTAGGAGAGGGAGAAAAAAGAATGAGAGAGAAAGGACTAATTTTCCCAGAGCTGATAGAAAAGGACTTGAAAAAATAAAGGAGGATGTTGATAAAAGAATATTTACACATTTATAGGAGCTATTGAATGTGGAGGAGATGTGGACTGAGACCTGTGTTTAGTGTCCATGAATAGGAAAGAAAGATGATGTTGGGGTGGCAAGCGTCTAGGAACTTCCATTGGCCCCAGGTATTTTGGTGGCTCTCCAGGGTGTGTCCTTATAGTGGTGGAGAAGGAAGAAAATGATTCCCATGCCCAAGGGTTCCAGGATTCCTGACTATCTCAGTATTCTGCATTTCACACAGGTGCATCTAATCTTCCCAACTAAACTGTAGATCTATGGGCTGGCTTAAGTATTTTATGCCTCTTAAGTATTTTATACCTGTTCTTTCTATATACATCATAGATTTTCAGCCAGTTCTCCTAACATAACGAATCAATCAAATGAGTAGCAACCGTATCTAAAAAGCCTGCTAAAGGGGGTTGGGAAAAAAAAAAAAAGGCCTGCTAAACAAACTGCCATGAGATTTTAATTCACTCGGCCATTTTTCCTCATTGTAAAGCACTGTTCAAATAGTTACTCTGTAACTGCAACCTCACCCATTTTACAGTAAATTGTAGGGAGATGTTTACAACCTCCCTAGTCTTCAACCTTTTAGCATGTACTCTTTTGAATTTTAAATACAGCATCAAAGCTTTTCCCCATCTAGCTTGTTAGCCGTGGATGTATAACATAACTCCTTAGCATATATTCTCCTTCCAGAATAGCAAGGATGCTGGTCATCTTCCCAGACCCTCCCCCAAATCCTACCATAGTCTCAGAAGTCTGGGTCATGCCTGGGATAAGAGAGCTGAATTCACAGCTATCTGTTTTCAGTTCAACCGTCAGTCAGACCTGGAATGTTATGTGTCTATTTCTCTTGTTCCTCTCTAGGAAAAAGTACTTGGAATATCACATGAAGAGGTAGACTGAAGCATCAGAAGAGTTGTCATCTGGAATACACATGATTCAGCTGGGATCCTGTCTACACTGGTTTCAGCATAGAATGTGGGAGAAAATATGAATGTGCAAGGCAAAGGGAGCACTGAGGTTTCCCAAATCATTGTTCCTGTGAATCCAGAGGCATCAGGAGAGTCCTCGTCTGTCTCCAGCTCACAGAATGTAGCGTGGCCCATGACAACCATGTTTTTCAGGTCCTCCACTGAATGCGGGAGAAGTCTAGGAAGACAAGTGGTAATTTTCCGTTCAAACATTCAGAACAGAAGCTATCATCTTGCTTCTGTTGGCCACCTTAGGGAAATTTTGTTCCAGATATTTGCGGACTCCATGAGGGTGAAATGATAAATCGTGCATGTGCTTACTCTTTGGTTTCTAGTACTATTTATTTTTAAACTACACTTGGGATGGCGTAATAATGGCATTCTTTCAAGCCTACCTTTAGGAAGATGTTGCTATTCGTGTCGGTAGACAAAGTTCAAAGAGAATCAAGTTCACTGCACTAGTTTGGGGAGATACAGCCATATCTGCCATTTGACTCATTTCCCTAGAAAAATTCTTTGGCAGTTGGAAACACTTGCATTTGGCAGAAAATAATTACTCCTACCATGCTTAACCATCTCAGTGACCCCACCTCTATTTCTTAAGGTCTCTGAAATTTTCTTTTCTTTTCTTTTCTCTTTATTTATTTATTTTTTTTTTTTTGGTGGTAGTGTAACACATAGTCACTGGTAAAATAAATACGTGGAAAGACCACTGCCAAAAGAGTACCTAGTGGTTAAAAGAAGTAAAAAGTAATAGTACTAAGATCTCTGTAAGGATCAATGAGCTAATTTATAAAAAGTGCTTACAACAGTGCTTGGTATTTAGTGCTGAGTTTTCACTTATGATCAGTATTATGTGCTGCCCTCAGCTAAGATGAAAATTTCCTCTCAAAGCAGTCACTGATTGTTTTTCTGAAATTGATCCTCTTCAGAATGAGGTTTTATGGTAAGTGAAATATGTTTCACAATTGTTTAACAATTATTTAAGACAATAATTATTAAAACAATTTAAAAATACTTTCAAATTAAAATCTTAAAAATTTCTGGATCCGTTGCCCTGGATGTAGCCTGATGTAAAACAGGTGTTTAATAAACCTTTGATGAACAAATAAATGGATAAATTAATCAGACATACATTCAGCTTTGTGAGAAAATTGGACCTATCTAATATTGCATGCTTCACTACTCTACCCGTCTTAATTAAAATGAGTTTTGCCCCCAACACACACACACACACAGAAAATCATAAATGTTAGGGATAAAGGAGTTTCCTTTTACAGAAGGAAGCACTGGAGACTGCCTCTTTTCCCATGTTGATCCAACCATTCCACACTATTTGCAGTTTCCCAAATGTATCCTGCAACATTGTACCTCTAAGCCCCCATAATAATAGTTTCTCCACTTGTCATGTCCCTGCCTCCTGGTCCTCTCTCCCCTTATTTCCACTGATTGAATTAACTCCAACCTATCTTTCCAAATTCACTCCTTTCTTTCCTCTAGGAAACATTTGCTAAGCCTCCCTTGGCTGCCATAGGGCTATACTTGGATGCCTTTCCTCAAAAGCATGCACCATAACACACTGTTTATAGACAGTATAACTAATACATTATGCCATAAGAACTAGTCTTTTGCACTGGATTATAAACTTTTGTAAACAAGTATTTTGTCTAATTTAACTTTGTCTATCTAATGCCTGGGACACTTTTAATGTACAACTGCAAAATTATGTACCCTTGTCTTGCTGCTATAACCTGTAAATCATTGAGATTGGAGTATGGCCCAAGATACATGTCATTTTAACAAACTCTCCAAATGTTCCAATATTATTTGCAGCTTCCAGCCAAGATGAAGTAGTAGTAACTGAGTTTAATCTCCTGCTTAAAACACTGGGGGGAAAAAAACATGAAATATATGAAAGAATAATTTTCAGTTTTCAAGACATTGTGCATCAGGTAATGAAGGACTGGTCCTGAAGAGATGAAAAATAAAGGAAGCCCTGTGACTGCCCAGGAGTACTGCAGATAGAGTTTCCAATCTATGATGGAGGGAGGGGAACCCACATAGGGCTCAGCAGTCTCCCAGAGTAGAGGAAATAGAATCTTAGAGTCTGGGAAGGTCAGGGAGCTCAAGTCTGCAGGGCAAATAATGGACAGAAGGGAATGGCACACAAAGCTCTATCCCATGTCTAGAGATTTATGGACGATCCTCTCAAGTTTTCAGATGGCTACTGATCACGTGTGTGATTGAGAGGAACGCTCTCCAATGTTCAAGCTCACACAGGGCTGGGAGTAGCCCCCTTTTCCACTAGCCAGAATAGAAAAACCTCAAAATTTGCATGGCAGTAGGTAGAAAACCCAGAAAATTTTTGCCTCAGTATTGGGGAAAAAAAAAAAAAAAGCTCTAGATTAAACATTCTTCTGGTTCTGCCCAACAAAGATGAAGAGCAAGAACCAAACAGGATTAAGCTATGATCAAGTAACTTAGCTGTGTTCCAGAACAAAGCTCAAGAATCTTTTTAGGATCACAAAAATATCCAACACCCAACAAGGTAACATTTACAATGTCTGACACCTAATAAAAAATTACAAGTATGTAAAGAAGCAGGAAAATGAGACCTATAATGAGAAAAAAATCAAGAAAAGCCAACCCAGAAATGATACAGCTGATATAATTAAACAAGACATGAAAACTACTATAACTATATTCCATATATTCAATAAACTGGAGGGAAGGCTGAACATGTGAAGAACACATAGAAATTATACATATGACTCAAATCAGAAGAAATCTAGAACTCTGAGATGAAAAACACATTGCATTGAATTAATAGCAAAAAGACATTGTAAAAGAATAGATAAAAAACTGAAAGACATAGCCACAGAAATAAGGCTGGGGAGAAAACATTAACAGAGTAACAGTGAATTGTGGGATGACTTCTACTGGCCTAATTTAGGTGTAGTAGGAGTGATGATTTCAAAATTTGATGAAAACTATACACCCACAGAGCCAAAAAAGAGTCAATGAACACCAAGCACACACACCAAAAAATGTGGGCAACTCCACATTATAAGGCAGCTCACAAACTGCTCATAACCAGTGATAAAGAAAAAATACTTAAGAAGCCAGAGAAAGAACACCTGGGTAGCTCAATTTGCTAAATGACTGTCTTTGGCCCAGTTCAGGATCTTGGAGTCCTGGGATCAAGCTCCACATTGGGCTCCCTGCTCAGAGGGGAGTCTGCTTCTCTCTTTTCCTCTGCCCCTGCCCACCTCTCATTTGCTTGCTCTCTTTCTGTCTCAAATAAATAAATACATTCTTAAAAAAAGAAAGAAAGAAACCAGAGGAAAAAGATACATACAGAGAAACTAAAATAAACACAGCAAACTTTTCTTGGGAAATGATAGGAGACAGAAAAAAATAGAGTAACATCTTCAAAATAGCAGAGAAAAAAAAATGTTAACACGAAATTCTATACCCAACAAAAATATGTTTAAAAAAACGAAGGTACTTTGTGAGATATACAAAAGCTAAAAATGTCATACAAGTAGATTTGAACTACAAAAAAATTATAAAGGATGTCCTTTAGGGAGAAGGAACATTATACTAAATAGAAATCTTTTCTACAGAAAGAGCCCTGGAAATGATAAATATGTGAGTGAATATAAGACTCTCGTCCTTATTTAAATCTCTTACTTAAAAGATAATGGGGGGGGGCACCCAGGTGGCTCAGTTGGTTAAGTGTCTGCCTTCACCTCAGGCCATGATCCTGGGGTCCTGGGATTGAGCCCCATGTGCTCTCTGCTCAGCGGGGAGCCTGCTTCTCCCTCTCCCTTGCTGCTCTGCCTACTTCTGTTCTCTCTCTGTGTGAAATAAATAAATCTTTAAAAATATATAAAAACTCTCTTTTAAAAAAATAAAAGATAATGGATCATTTAAAAGAAAAATAATATATTATAGTGTTTTTAACATACATAGAATAAAATATATGACAATACTACAGAGGCTGGGAAGAGATGAAGGTACAATTTTAAGTGTCCCCACTATACATGAAGTGTATAATTTCACTTGCAAGTAGACTTGTAAGTTAAAAATGTATGCTATAAATCTAAAAAGCCACTGAAATGTATATATACGCCTACTAGTCACAGAAGATTTATAGTTAATAAACCCAACAAAGGTGATAAACTGGAATTATAAAAAATACTTAATCTAAAAATAAAGCAGAAAAGGAGGAAAAGGACAACAAAGGACAGACAAGACAAAAAGAAAACAAATAGCAGGTTGGTATATTAAATCAAACCATATCAATATTTGTGATAAATGAAAATGTCTAAATATCCCAATTAAAAGGCAGAGATTACTGGGTTAGATTTAAAAAGCCAGACCTAGCTATATGTAGTCTACAAAAAGCCACTTAAATATAAAGACATCATTATGTTAAAAGTAAAAGGGTGGAAAAGTACTATGATAACACTAATCAAAAGAAAGATCGAGTGGCTATATTGACATCAGTCACAAGATTCAGAGCAAAGAATTTAATATTAGTAATTGTCATTTAATAATAATATGGGTCAATTCATCAAGAGGACATAACAATTATTATTATTATTTTTTTTTTTAGTGGGTCAAGTAATACAGCACAAGAAATGCTCCTTTTACTGCCCATCCACAGGGAAACTGTTTTTTAACAGCTCCATTAGGAGACAATACACGAACTATAAAATTCATCCATTTAAAGCATACAATTCAGTGTTCTTTAGTGTGTTCACACAGTTGTGTAACTACCAGTACAGTCTAAGTTTTAGAACATTTTTGTCTTCCCAGAAAGAAACTCCATACTCAAAAGCAGTTCCTGTGTTCCCCAGTCACACTCCTCAGCACTAGGCCACCACTAATCTACTTTCTGTCTCTGGAATTTTACCTATTCTGGACATTTAAAAAAAAATTTTTTTTTAATTTTTTATAAACATATATTTCTATCCCCAGAGGTACAGGTCTGTGAATCGCCAGGTTTACACACTTCACGGCACTCAGCATAGCACATACCCTCTCCAGTGTCCATAACCCCACCCCATTCTCCCAAGCCCCCTCCCCCCAGCAACCCTCAGTTTGTTTTGTGAGATTGAGAATAACTTATGGTTTGTCTCCCTCCCAATGCCATCTTGTTTCATTTATTCTTCTCCTACCCCCTTAACCCCCATGTTGCATCTCCACTTCCTCATATCAGGGAGATCATATGATAGTTGTCTTTCTCCGATTGCCTTGTTTCGCTAAACATGATACCCTCTAGTTCCATCCATGTCATCACAAATGCCAAGATTTCATTTCTTTTAATGGCTGCATAGTATTCCATTGTGTATATATACCACATCTTCTTTATCCATTCATCTGTTGATGGACATCTAGGTTCTTTCCATAGTTTGGCTGTTGTAGACATTGCTGCTATAAACATTTGGGTGCACGTGCCCCTTTGGATCACTACGTTTGTATCTTTAGGGTAAATACCCAGTAGTGCAATTGCTGGGTCATAGGGTAGTTCTATTTTCAACATTTTGAGGAACCTCCATGCTGTTTTCCAGAGTGGTTGCACCAGCTTGCATTCCCACCAACAGTGTAGGAGGGTTCCCCTTTCTCCGCATCCTCACCAGCATCTGTCATTCCCTGACTTATTAATTTTAGACATTCTGACTGGTGTGAGGTGATATCTCATTGTGATTTTGATTTGTATTTCCCTGATGCAGAATGATATGGAGCACTTTTTCATGTGTCTGTTGGCCATCTGGATGTCTTCTTTGCAGAAATGTCTGTTCATGTCTTCTGCCCATTTCTTGATTGGATTCTTTGTTCATTAGGTGTTGAGTTTAATAATTTCTTTATAGATTTTGGATACTAGCTTTTTATCTGAGATATCATTTGAAAATATCTTCTTCCATTCTGACGGTTGTCTTTTGTTTTGTTTTGTTGACCGTTCCTTTGCTGTGCAAAAGCTTTTGGTCTTGATGAAATCCCAATAGTTCATTTTGCCCTTGCTTCCCTTGCCTTTGGTGATGTTCCTAGGAAGATGTTGCTGCGGCTGAGGTCGAAGAGGTTGCTGCCTGTGTTCTCCTCAAGGATTTTGATGGATTCCTTTCTCACATTGAGGTCCTTCATCCATTTTGAGTCTATTTTCATGTGTGGTGTAAGGAAATGGTCCAATTTCATTTTTCTGTATGTGGCTGTCCAATTTTTCCAACACCATTTGTTGAAGAGGCTGTCTTTTTTTCCATTGGACATTCTTTCCTGCTTTGTCGAAGAGTAGTTGACCATAGAGTGAGGGTCTATTTCTGGGCTCTCTATTCTGTTCCATTGATCTATTTGTCTATTTTTGTGCTGTCTTGATGATGACAGCTTTGTAATAGAGCTTGAAGTCCAGAATTGTGATGCCACCAACTTTGGCTTTCTTTTTGAATATTCTTTGGCTATTTGAGGCCTTTTCTGGTTCCATATAAATTTTAGGATTATTTGTTCCATTTCTTTGAAAGAAAATGGATGGTATTTTGATAGGAATTGTATTAAATGTGTAGATTGCTTTAGGTAGCATAGACATTTTCACAATATTTATTCTTCCAATCCAGGAGCATGGAACATTTTCCCATTTCTTTGTGTCTTCCTCAATTTCTTTCATGAGTACTTTATAGTTTTCTGAGTATAGATTCTTAGCTTCTTTGGTTAGGTTTATTCCTAGGTATCTTATAGTTTTGGGTGGACATAACAATTCTAACATTAATGCATCTCTCAGTGTGTTTTTTCCTACACCACCAGAAATTCTCTGACATCAGCTGTTACCCTATAAACCAGCTTAATTAAACTATCTACCCAGAGATTATGTCAGATCCCACAGGTTAAGGGTTTAGTCCCATGAGCCTGGCTCCCCACAACACAGTCTTTAAACATCATGTAGGCTTCTGACCAATAGGCTATAAATCAGAAGTTCCTTCTTGGCTTCAATTAATTTGCTTGAACATTTAACAGCACTCAGGGAAATATCTCACTGACTAGATTACTGCTCTAATATAAAAGGATAGAACTCAGAAACAGCCAGATGCATAGGGCAAGGCCTGGGGAAAGGAGCATAAAGCTTCTATGTCTTCTCTGAGTGTGCCACTCTCTCAGTACCTATATGTGTTCACCAACCTGGAAGCTCTCCCAGCCTCTTCCTTTGGGTTTTTATGGAGGCTTCATTATACTGGCATGATTAATTAAATAATCAGCTATTGGCAATTGATTCAACCTCCTGCCCTCTTCCCTCCCCAGAGTCAGGGGGTGGGACTAAAAGTTCCACCCCCTCAATTCACAGGGTTGGTTCCCTTGACAACCCATCCATAGGTTACCTAGGGACTTTCCAAAAGTTGCCTCATTAACATAACAATAAACACCTTCATTGCTCACATCACTTAGGAAATTCCAAGGGTTTTATTAGTTCTGTGCCTGGAGGAGCAGGGACAGACTAAATACATATTTACTATTATAAATCATAGTATTACAAACCATTAACAGCTCAAAGTACACAAAGCAGAAACTGATAGAATTGCAAGGAATATAGACAAACTCATAACCATGGAGATTTCAATGCCTCTCAATAGCTGATAGAACAGGTAGACAGAAAATCAGTAAGAATACTGTAGACTTCAATGCTACTAACCCACTAGATCTAATTGACATCATAAAGCATTAAAACCAATAATAATAGAAAACACATCTTTTTCGGATGCATACAGAACATTTACAAACTATATTCTGGGCCATAAAACAAATGTCAGTAAATTTAAAAGGATTCATATAATACAAAGTATGTTTGCTGAGCACAGTGGAATTAAACTATATATTGGTAATAGAAAGATATCTAGATAATCCTCAAATGTTTGAAAATTAAATAACCCATGTCTAAATCACCCATGGGTTAAAGAGAAAATTTGAACTAAAAGAAAATGAAAGCATAGCATACCAGACTTTATGAAGAGAACTTAAATACTTATGGGGGTACTTAGTACTTGAGGGGAAATTTATTGCATTGAACACCTACATTAAAAAGAATGGTCATTAATTGATGACTTCAGCTTATACTTTAAACTACAAAAAACAAATGCAGAGTAGGTGTAGGAAAGGGAATAAAGTGAATCAAAGAAACAGAAAACAGAAAAATAGGGAAAAGCAATGAAACCAAAAGATGGTTTGTTGAGCAGATCAATACAATCTTTAGCCTGACTGATCAGGAGAAAAGGCACAAATTACCAAGGAATGAGAGAGGGAAGATTACTATAGGTTCTACAGATATTAAAAGGATAATAAGAGAATATTATATGCCAAAATTCAATGACTTAGATGAAACGGACAAATTTATTTTTTTAAGATTTTATTTATTTGAGAGACAGAGAGCATGAGCAGCATGAGGAGGAGAAGGGGAAGCAGGCTTCCTGCGGGACAGGGAGGCTGATGGGGGAATTGATCCCAGGCCCCCTCAGAATGGGCAAATTTTTTAAAAGACAAACTACCAAAACTCACTCAAGAAAAACAGAATGTAAAATTTTACATTTCCAAAATGGAAAACATTTTAGCAGTTTCTTTAAAAGTAAAACATCACCCAACCATTTCATTCTTAGGAATTTATTCAAAAGAAATGAATTTGGTCTAAAACTTATACCAAATCTAGTAACTATATTTGTTAAAGCCCTAAATGGGAAAAAACATTAACAGTTGAATGAATAAACAAATATGGTATATCCATATAATAGAATACTATTCAGTTAAAAAAAAAAAGTTTGAACTATTGGTATATGCTGTAACATGAATATGAATCTCTAAGTGAAAACTAAACAAAGCACATGCTATAAATTTATTTATATAAAATTCTAGAAAATGCAATTAATTTATTGTGACAGAAAACAGGTCATCGATTGCCTGGGAATGGAGGGATGGAAAGAAGGAATTACAAAGAGGCAGAAGCATTTTGGGATGATAGAACTGTCAGTTACCTTGTCTTATTATTTTGTGGGTGTATACAACACAAAATGAACTACTGTATACTTCAAATACATGCAGTTTATTGTGTGTTGATTATACCTCAATAAAGCTGTCATAAATTGTTTTTAAGTGAGGGCAAAATGAAACCATTTTGGACTATCAAAAGCACAATTTGTAATGATCAGACCAAATTTGTCATGATCAGACCATAAGATACACCAAAGGAAATTTCTTCAGCCCAAAGGAAAATTATACCATAAACCCAGATCTATAAGAAGAAATGAAAAGCACCAAAAAATAATAATTATATGGGTAAGTAAGAATATTTTACCCATGTTTAATTTTTTAAAAGAGAATTTAAAAATAGAACATAAGTAAATCTTTTAAAAAAATGATTGAAGCAAAAACAATGTATCTTGACATAATATGTGGAACATGTATGATAATAGAACACAAAAGACTGGAAAGGAGAAATAAAACAAGACTGTTGTGAGGTTTTCATATTATATTATGTATATTATTTCTAATAGACTATGGCAAAGTAAAGATATGTACTGTAAATCATACAGCAATGACTACATCTGAGCACAGCTGGTAAGTTCATACTAGAAATCAACTGGACTCCTAAAAGATATGCAATTCAAAAGAAGGCCAGAGAAGAGAAAAAGAAGGAACAGATGGGACAAAAAGAAAATATCAAGATGGCAGACAAAAATCCAACTGTAGCAAAAATTATATTAAATGGCAATGGCTAAAAACTGTAATTAAAAGGCAGAAATAATATTGATAAAATGAGACCCAACTATACGCTATGTTTTATGTCTAAACATGAAAGAGAGATAGGTCAAAAGTAAAAGAATAGAAAAATAAATGCAAAACTAGTAAGAAAGTTGGAATGGGAATATTAATATCAAAGTAGACTTCAAGTCAAGAAATATGGTGGCAAAGAGGGACATTACATAATAAAAGTGTGAATTACAAAGAAGACAATGATCCTAAATCATGGAGAGCTCAAAAATGAAGCAAAAACTGACAAACTGAAAGGGGGAAATAGACAAGTCCACAATTACAGTTGATTTCAACACTCTTTTCCCAGTAATTGATAGAACAGAACAGGAAATCAGCAAAGATCTAGAAGACTTGAACAATAGCATAAATCAAACTGACCTAATTGATTTTTTTTTATAAACATATATTTTTATCCCCAGGGGTACAGGTCTGTGAATCACAGGGTTTACACACTTCACAGCACTCACCAAAGCACATACCCTCCCCAATGTCCATAATCCCACCCCCTTCTCCCAACCCCCCTCCCCCCAGCAACCCTCAGTTTGTTTTGTGAGATTAAGAGTCACTTATGGGGGACGCCTGGGTGGCTCAGTGGGTTAAGCAGCTGCCTTCGGCTCAGGTCATGATCCCAGCATCCTGGGATCGAGTCCCACATCGGGCTCCTTGCTCGGCGGGGAGCCTGCTTCTCCCTCTGACTCTGCCTTCCACTCTGTCTGCCTGTGCTTGCTCTCGCTCGCTCTCTCTCTGACAAATAAATAAATAAAATCTTTAAAAAAAAAAAAAAAGAGTCACTTATGGTTTGTCTCACTCCCAATTCCATCTTGTTTCATTGATTCTTCTTCTACCCACTTAAGCCCCCATGTTGCATCACCACTTCCTCATATCAGGGAGATCATATGATAGTTGTCTTTCTCTGCTTGGCTTATTTCGCTAAGCATGATACGCTCTAGTTCCATCCATGTTGTCGCAAATGGCAAGATTTCATTTCTTTTGATGGCTGCATAGTATTCCATTGTGTATATATACCACATCTTCTTGATCCATTCATCTGTTGATGGACATCTAGGTTCTTCCATAGTTTGGCTATTGTGGACATTACTGCTCTAAACATTCGGGTGCACGTGCCCCTTTGGATCACTACATTTGTATCTTTAGGGTAAATACCCAGTAGTGCAATTGCTGGGTCATAGGGCAGTTCTATTTTCAACATTTTGAGGAACCTCCATGCTGTTTTCCAGAATGGCTTCACCAGCTTACATTCCCACCAACAGTGTAGGAGGGTTCCCCTTTCTCCGCATCCTCACCAGCATCTGTCATTTCCAGACTTGTTGATTTTAGCCATTCTGACTGGTGTGAGGTGATATCTCATTGTGGTTTTGATTTGCATTTCCCTGATGCAGAGTGATATGGAGCACTTTTTCATGTGTCTGTTGGCCATCTGGATATCTTCTTTGCAGAAATGTCTATTCATGTCTTCTGCCCATTTCTTGATTGGATTATTTGTTCTTTTGGTGTTGAGTTTGCTAAGTTCTTTATAGATTCTGGACACTAGTCCTTTATCTGATATGTCGTTTGCAAATATCTTCTCCCATTCTGTCAGTTGTCTTTTGATTTTGTTAACTGTTTCCTTTGCTGTGCAAAAGCTTTTGATCTTGATGAAATCCCAATAGTTCATTTTTTCCCTTGCTTCCCTTGCCTTTGGCGATGTTCCTAGGAAGATGTTGCTGCGACTGAGGTCGAAGAGGTTGCTGCCTGTGTTCTCCTCAAGGATTTTGATGGATTCCTTTCACACATTGAGGTCCTTCATCCATTTTGAGTCTATTTTCGTGTGTGGTATAAGGAAATGGTCCAATTTCATTTTTCTGCATGTGGCTGTCCAATTTTCCCAGCACCATTTATTGAAGAGGCTCTTTTTTATCCATTGGACATTCTTTCCTGCTTTGTCGAAGATTAGTTGACCATAGAGTTGATGGTCTATTTCTGGGCTCTCTATTCTGTTCCATTGATCTATGTGTCTGTTTTTGTGCCAGTACCAGGCTGTCTTGATGATGACAGCTTTGTAATAGAGCTTGAAGTCTGGAATTGTGATACCACCAACTTTGGCTTTCTTTTTCAATATCCCTTTGGCTATTTGAGGTCTTTTCTGGTTCCATATAAATTTTAGAATTATTTGTTCCATTTCTTTGAAAAAGATGGATGGTACTTTGATAGGAATTGCATTAAATGTGTAGATTGCTTTAGGTAGCATAGACATTTTCACAATATTTATTCTTCCAATCCAGGAGCATGGAACATTTTTCCATTTCTTTGTGTCTTCCTCAATTTCTTTCATGAGTACTTTATAGTTTTCTGAGTATAGATTCTGTGCCTCTTTGGTTAGGTTGATTCCTAGGTATCTTATGGTTTTGGGTGCAATTGTAAATGGGATTGACTCCTTAATATCTCTTTCTTCTGTCTTGTTGTTGGTGTAGAGAAATGTAACTGATTTCTGTGCATTGATTTTATATCCTGACACTTTACTGAATTCCTGTACAAGTTCTAGCAGTTTTGGAGTGGAGTCTTTTGGGTTTTCCACATATAGTATCATATCATCTGCGAAGAGTGATAATTTGACTTCTTCTTTGCCGATTTGGATGCCTTTAATTTCCTTTTGTTGTCTGATTGCTGAGGCTAGGACCTCTAGTACTATGTTGAATAGCAGTGGTGATAATGGACATCCCTGCCGTGTTCCTGACCTTAGCGGAAAAGCTTTCAGTTTTTCTCCATTGGGAATGATATTTGCGGTGGGTTTTTCATAGATGGCTTTGATGATATTGAGGTATGTGCCCTCTATCCCTACACTTTGAAGAGTTTTGATCAGGAAGGGATGCTGTACTTTGTCAAATGCTTTTTCAGCATCTATTGAGAGTATCATATGGTTCTTGTTCTTTCTTTTATTGATGTGTTGTATCACATTGACTGATTTGCGGGTGTTGAACCAACCTTGCAGCCCTGGAATAAATCCCACTTGGTCGTGGTGAATAATCCTTTTAATGTACTGTTGAATCCTATTGGCTAGTATTTTGGTGAGAATTTTCGCATCTGTGTTCATCAAGGATATTGGTCTATAGCTCTCTTTTTTGATGGGATCCTTGTCTGGTTTTGGGATCAAGGTGATGCTGGCCTCATAAAATGAGTTTGGAAGTTTTCCTTCCATTTATATTTTTTGGAACAGTTTCAGGAGAATAGGAATTAGTTCTTCTTTAAATGTTTGGTAGAATTCCCCCGGAAGCCGTCTGGCCCTGGGCTTTTGTTTGTTTGGAGATTTTTAATGCCTGTTTCAATCTCCTTACTGGTTATGGGTCTGTTCAGGCTTTCTATTTCTTCCTGGTTCAGTTGTGGTAGTTTATATGTTTCTATGAATGCATCCATTTCTTCCAGATTGTCAAATTTGTTGGCATAGAGTTGCTCATAGTATGTTCTTATAATAGTTTGTATTTCTTTGGTGTTAGTTGTGATCTCTCCTCTTTCATTCATGATTTTATTTATTTGGGTCCTTTCTCTTTTCTTTTTGATAAGTCTGGCCAGGGGTTTATCAATTTTATTTATTCTTTCAAAGAACCAGCTCCTAGTTTCGTTGATTTGTTCTATTGTTTTTTTGGTTTCTATTTCATTGATTTCTGCTCTGATCTTTATGATTTCTCTTCTCCTGCTGGGCTTAGGGTTTCTTTCTTGTTCTTTTTCCAGCTCCTTTAGGTGTAGGGTTAGGTTGTGTACCTGAGACCTTTCTTGTTTCTTGAGAAAGGCTTGTACCGCTGTATATTTTCCTCTCAGGACTGCCTTTGTTGTGTCCCACAGACTTTGAACCGTTGTATTTTCATTATCATTTGTTTCCATGATTTTTTTTCAATTCTTCTTTAATTTCCCAGTTGACCCATTCATTCTTTAGAAGGATGCTGTTTAGTCTCCATGTATTTGGGTTCTTTCCAAACTTCCTCTTGTGGTTGAGTTCTAGCTTTAGAGCATTGTGGTCTGAAAATATGCAGGGAATGATCCCAATCTTTTGATACCGATTGAGTCCTGATTTAGGACCGAGGATGTGATCTATTCTGGAGAATGTTCCATGTGCACTAGAGAGGAATGTATATTCTTTTGCTTTGGGATGAAATGTTCTGAATATATCTGTGATGTCCATCTGGTCCAGTGTGTCGTTTAAGGCCTTTATTTCCTTGTTGATCTTTTGCTTGGATGATCTGTCCATTTCAGTGAGGGGAGTGTTAAAGTCCCCTACTATTATTGTATTATTGTTGATGTGTTTCTTTGATTTTGTTATTAATTGGTTTATATAGTTGGCTGCTCCCACATTGGGGGCATAGATATTTAAAATTGTTAGATCGTTTTGTTGGACAGACCCTTTGAGTATGATATAGTGTCCTTCCTCATCTCTTATTATAGTCTTTGGCTTAAAATCTAATTGATCTGATATAAGGATTGCCACTGCTTTCTTCTGGTGTCCATTAGCATGGTAAATTCTTTTCCACCCCCTCACTTTAAATCTGGAGGTGTCTTCGGGCTTAAAATGAGTTTCTTGGAGGCAACATATAGATGGGTTTTGTTTTTTTATCCATTCTGATACCCTGTGTCTTTTGACAGGGGCATTTAGCCCATTAACATTCAGGGTAACTATTGAGAGAATTTAGTGCCATTGTATTGCCTGTAAGGTGACCGTTACTGTATATGGTCTCTGTTCCTTTCTGATCTACCACTTGTAGGCTCTCTCTTTGCTTAGAGGACCCCTTTCAATATTTCCTGTAGAGCTGGTTTGGTGTTTGCAAATTCTTTCAGTTTTTGTTTGTCCTGGAAGCTTTTAATCTCTCCTTCTATTTTCAATGATAGCCTAGCTGGATATAGTATTCTTGGCTGCATGTTTTTCTCGTTTAGTGCTCTGAAAATATCATGCCAGCTCTTTCTGGCCTGCCAGGTCTCTGTGGATAAGTCAGCTGCCAATCTAATATTTTTACCATTGTATGTTACAGACTTCTTTTCCCGGGCTGCTTTCAGTTTTTTCTCTTTGTCACTGAGACTTGTAAATTTTACTATTAGGTGACGGGGGGTGTGGGCCTATTCTTATTGATGTTGAGGGGCGTTCTCTGAACATCCTGAATTTTGATGCTCGTTCCCTTTGCCATATTGGGGAAATTCTCCCCAATAATTCTCTCCAGTATACCTTCTGCTCCCCTCTCTCTTTCTTCTTCTTCTGGAATCCCAATTATTCTAATGTTGTTTCGTCTAATGGTGTCACTTATCTCTCGAATTCTCCCCTCGTGGTCCAGTAGCTGTTTGTCCCTCTTTTGCTCAGCTTCTTTATACTCTGTCATTTGGTCTTCTATATCACTAATTCTTTCTTCTGCCTCATTTATCCTAGCAGTGAGAGCCTCCATTTTTGAGAGCACCTCATTAATAGCTTTTTTTATTTCAACTTGGTTAGATTTTAGTTCTTTTATTTCTCTAGAAAGGGCTTTTATATCTCCCAAGAGGGTTTCTCTAATATCTTCCATGCCTTTTTCGAGCCCGGCTAGAACCTTGAGAATTGTCATTCTGAACTCTAGATCTGACATATTACCAATGTCTGTATTGATTAGGTCCCTAGCCTTTGGTACTGCCTCTTGTTCTTTTTTTGTGGTGAATTTTTCCGTCTTGTCATTTTGTCCAGATAAGAGTATATGAAGGAGCAAGTAAAATACTAAAAAGGTGGCAACAACCCAGGAAAATATGCTTTAACCAAATCAGAAGAGATCCCAAATCGTGAGGGGGGAGAAAGGGGATAAAAAGAGGTTCAAAAAGGAAGAAAGAAAAAAAAGAAAAGAAAAGAATTAAAAAAAGAAAACGAATAAAGAAAAATATAAAAAAGAAAATATATATATATATTAGATAAACTAGTTAAAAAATGTTAAAAAAGAAAAGGGTAAAGGTTAAAAAAAAAATTTACCTGAAGGCGAGAAAAAAAAATGAAAAAAATTAAATTAACAGCAAGACTAAAAAAAATCACAGGGAAAAAGCCATGAGTTCCGTGCTTTGCTTTCTCCTCCTCTGGAATTCTGCTGCTCTCCTTGGTATTGAATCCGCACTCCTTGGTAGGTGAACTTGGTCTCGGCTGGATTTCTTGTTGATCTTCTGGGGGCGGGGCCTGGTGTAGTGATTCTCAAGTGTCTTTGCCCCAGGCGGAATTGCACCACCCTTACCAGGGGCCGGACTGAGTAATCCTCTCGGGTTTGCTTTCAGGAGCTTTTGTTCCCTGAGCGCTTTCCGTAGAGTTCCGGAGGATGGGAATACAAATGGCGGCCTCCTGGTCTAAGGCCCAGAGGAGCCGAGAGCCCAGGGCCCCACTCCTCAATGCGCCCTCAAAGAACAGCACCCAGTTACTCCCGTCTGCCTGACCTCCAGCCGCGCTCACGGAGCCTGTGGCTGGTTCAAGGTAACTCAGAGCTGTGAGCTTACTGTCGGCTCTGTCTCTGTAGCTGGCTTTCCCGTTCCAATACCCGCAAGCTCTGAGTGTCTGCGACACTCAGACACACCCGATCCTTCTGTGACCCTGCGGGACCTGAGGCCACGCTAACCCCGCGTGGGCTTCGCCCTGGTTTAGCCTCTGGAGCGATGTCCCTCAGTGGAACAGACTTTTAAAAGTTCTGATTTTGTGCTCCCTTGCTCTGCCACTTGCCGGGAGCCAGCCCCTCCCCCCTGGGGTCTATCTTCCCATCACTTTGGATTCACGTCTCCGCCAGTCCTACCTTTCAGAAAGTGGTTGTTTTTCTGTTTCCAGAATTGCTGTTCTTCTTCTCTTCGATCTGCCAATTGATTTGTAGGTGTTTGCAATCTTTAGATAAGCTATTTAGCTGATCTCCTGCTAGCTGAAGTTGTCTCTGCCTGCTACTTCTCCGCCATCTTGACTCCTCCTCGACTTAAGCCCTAATTGATCTTTATTGAATACTGTATCCAACAACTGCAGAATATTATTATTAAATAACAAAAATTCAACCAAGTAAATTTTAAAGATCTAATTGACTTTACTGAACAATTCATGAATTGGCAGTATCCCATCAAGCAAGTGGAGGAAAGCTCCAAAGTGCTACAGAAAAGGAAAGGTTTTTAAAGGCAGGACAAGGAAGTTGTAAACAGGAAAAAGGATTAATTCAGGTGAGGTCACCTTCCTTTGGTGAATAAAAGGATCTTATGAGGTGGATTATTCATTTCCTTTGGAGAATGGGGAGAGCCCATGTGACAGATTACCTTATTGGTGCTGACCAGAAAATTCCCAACAGGTTGAGACTACATTTCTAGGGGAGGCTGAAACTGCAATTAAGTTAAGCATTACACCCCGATTTGTTGATGTGGCCTAGCATAAATTACTCCATTTTGGGCCTGTGATTTTCTTCTTACCACTACTTGAGTGCCCATAAAACATTCACTAAGATAGACGATAGTCTGGCCTATAAAGCAAGTCTCAATAAATTCTAGAGTCAAATTCATACAGAATACTTACGACCCATATGGAACTAAATCTGAAAGTACCAAAATGATACCTGGAAAATCCCCAAATATTTAAAAATTATACATACTTTTATGTAATCCATGGATCAAAGAAGAAATCACAAGTGAAATTTAGAAAATGTTTTAACTGCTTTAAAAAACAAAACAAAAAAAGAAGTGTCTGGGTGGCTCAGTTATTAAGTGTCTGCCTTTGGCTCAGGTCATGGTCCCAGGGTTCTGGGATTGAGCCCATCAGGCTCCCTGATTGGTGGGAAGTCTGCTTGTCCCTCTCCCACTCCTTCTGCTTGTGTCCCCTCTCTTGCTCTGTCAAATAAATAAAATCTCTTTTTAAGAAAAGATTTTATTTATTTATTTGACAGAGATCACAAGTTAAGCTGAAAGGTAGGCAGGGAGAGAGAGGGGGAAGCAGAGAGCCTGAAGTGGGGCTCAATCCCAGGACCCTGGGATCATGACCCGAGCCGAAGGCAGAGGCTTTAACCCACTGAGTCACCCAGGTGCCCCAAAATAAAATCTTTTTTTTTTTTCAAGATTTTATTTATTTATTTGACAGAGAGAGATCACAAGTAGGCAGAGAGGCAGGCAGAGAGAGAGAGGAGGAAGAAGGCTCCCTGTTGAGCAGAGAGCCCGATGCGGGACTCGATCCCAGGACCCTGAGATCATGACCTGAGCCAAAGGCAGTGGCTTAACCCACTGAGTCACCCAGGTGCCCCTAAAATCTTTTTAAAAAGAAAAATATATATATTTTAACTGAATGATAATGAAAACATCAAAATTTGTGCGGTGCAGCTAAAGCATGCTTAGAGGAAAACATATAGCTTTAAATGATTTTATCATAAAAAGAAGGTCTAAAATCGGTGTCTTAAGCTCTCATCTTCAACAGCTAGCAAATTTAACCCAAATAAGTGAAAGAAAATTTAATTCAAATAAGTTTAATCCAAATAAGTAAAAGGAAATAATGAGAAAACAATGAAACAGAAAACGGACATAGAATAGAGAAGAATAAATTAGAACAAGAGCTGATTAAAAAAAAAAATCAATAAAGATATACCTTCAGTTTAACTGTCCAAAACACAAATTACCAATGCCAGAAATGAAAACAGACATTGAAAGGATAAGAGACACATTTTAGGCCAATAAACTGAAGCTTAGAGGAAATGGACAAACTCCTCAAAGGCCTAAAAGACAACAATTGACATAGAAAATATAAATAACTCCAGATCTAAACCTAGTTCTTGCTTAAAAACCTGTCCTGATATATATCTGCACCGAAGAATCACAGTATTGCATAAAACTGGAGGTCCCTTAATCCTTTCTTTCCCACGGAACCCCCAAGAGAAAAGGTTCTAATTACAGGACAAAACACACAAGTCTTCAAGCCTGTGAAATTGGGTAATGGTAGTGGGGGAGCTTGTGGTAGGATGATCGGAAGTCAAAAAGCTCTTAAAATAATCTTTTGTCTGCCATACAGGTAGCATATGATGGGCCGCACACTAAGTCTCTTGTGAGAGATATAAATTACTCTGGAATGCGGAGCAAGACTAGAGAAGGGGCCAAGAGAGAAGGATTCCTCCAACAGACATCTGCAGAATAGCACACTTCACAGGTGTTTGGCCTCCAGCAGACTACCTGTATGTAATACTGTTCATTGCCTAGAATGCCTTAGGTGTAAGCAGCTCTCTGGAACAAGTAGTGGAACTGGCCAATTAAAGAGTCAAGGTTCAGAAAACTCTATTAGAGCCTAATACCAACAAATACTGAGAGATTAAATGAGTTCAGGCATGCCTTGGCAGTTAATTAAAATAGAACAGAGATTAGAATCTCAATCTCTGTTTAGTGTCCTTTTCCCTCCACCCACTGCCAACTGCCTCTGATCAAAATTTTGCACTGGAGTTTTTCATACTCAAACTGGGCATTTCCTGTCCAGGTTAGGTATTAATCAGTTGATTGTTGAGGGGAAAAAAAGGGGGGAGGGGACACTTAGCATAGTACCTGGGGGGCACAGTAAATGCTGGACAAATCTTAGCAAAATTGTCCCTTATTTTTGGCCTCTTAATGGGGAAAGTTTGGCTTTATATGGTGGTTAATGATTAATTTACAAATGCAAATCTTGGGTAGATAATTTGCAGGGTTGGGGAGGAAGGGGTGGTGGTGAGTATGGGTTGTGTTTAACAAACTGGGACAAACTCAGCAAGGCCAGCTTGTTCAGATTCCTCTTCTGTGTCCCTTTGTCTTCTGAGGTAAGGATGCGCCTTTCCTCTGAGTACAGGGAGGGCACTTCTCTCACATTAGGGTTTGTGACTTGCTTCAGGGGAAGGTCAGAGGGTTCTTCCTGCATATGCCATTTCTCAAATTTCTTCAGCTTAAACTAGTGACTGTGCTAAGGTGCCACATTTTGGTGTAGCATGTCCTGAACCTCATCAATAGTCACTCCCCTTTTATTTTCAATTTACAGAAATGCAACTGTACTGGAAGCAACGGATTAAAATGTAAAAGGCTGTATAAACCAAGCAGAAAACCCACCTGCAGAGAGAATGACCTGAAACAACTGTCCACTGTCCTTCCCATTCTGAGCCTGCCTTTAAATCAGGCAAAACCATCATGGTTCTGCTTCTCCTTTCTTTGACTAGAGTGAGAACAGCACAACTCATGATTTTTGTTTTCCAGAAGACTGGGAGTGAGCGTTAGTGGTATAGTGGTGAGCATAGCTGCCCTCCAGAAGACTGGGAGGGGTCAGCGAAGAAGTCAAGGTAAGCTCACTTACTCGAGAGCATCTGCTGAGAAAAGACCTTTACACTAACATTTGTTCCATCTAACCCCTATGTTTGAGCTTAACTAATGCCAGATAATAAACTTTCCTTTCTTCCTGTTAAGCCAGCAAACTTTGACTCAAGTAGAGGTTTTGAGTCCTCATTGTTTCTTTCATCCCTCTCTGTAGAGTATTGTAGGGGAGGAAAATAATATTCTGCCTACCCTTATCTAAGTTCTTAGTTGAGGCCCTTGTAATAAAAAACAGATTAACAAGAGAAAGCAAACAGAAATTTTATTAATGTGTACATCTTATGTACACACTTATTATGTATAAACGGGAAATACCAAGAAAGTCCCCCAAATGACTTAGGATTCAGGCTTAAATAGCATATTAATAGGAAAAGGCGAGGGATGATGCAGGCCTCTTGGGAAAGAGTGACTTTCGGGAAAGATGAATGGGCCCTTAGGAGAGGAGGTAGGAGGTGTGAAAGTTGTAGCAAAGTTTGTCAGGCTGTTTTTTTCTAGTCCCCTTATTTATGATAAGAATCAATTATCCCTGGTTGATGAAACTCTCCAGGAGGGGATTTATGATTTATGTCATGTGCTCCTTTTAAAGGATCTGTCTTAAGGCTGACAAGGGGAGCTCAAAGAAACCCTCTATCTGTATCTGTTTTTATTTTTTTTTTAAAGATTTTATTTATTTATTTGACAGAGATCACAAGTAGGCAGAGAGGCAGGCATAGAGAGAGAGAGGGAGCCTGCTGAGCAGAGAGCCCGATGTGGGGCTCGATCCCAGGACCCTGGGATCATGACCTGAGCCAAAGGCAGATTAACCCACTGAGCCACCCAGGCGCCCCTGTATCTGTTTTTAAAGCACCTACCTGATGCAAAACAATCAAGAAGCCCGAGTGGCATATTTTGAGGTGCTATATTCTGCTACTCTTCAGTATCATAGCATACTGGACTCTGCATCAGGAGGAGCAATGTTTATTTTTAATGCTAATTTGGAGAAGAGGGAGATTCAGCATCCACAGCGGAGTTCCTTCCAGGAGTTGAATGAAAACCAGGGCAGGAAGAACAAAATGTTTTCTTTTTTCTCTGTTCCCAACACAGGTATGGCTAAACACTGCAGTATGCAACAGGCCTTCTCAAACCTCTCTTCCAAGGTTGTATTTTACTTGAAATGTAAACAATAAAGGTGGGTTTTGTTGTCTCCCAAACACTAGTCACAGCAAAGCACAATCAGCTGTTTTGATTTCTTGCTAAAAAGAAATGACACTTTTATTTTCCACTGTTTTATTATAAAAATCAACATTTCATTTGTTACAACTCAGCTTATTGTAATAATCAAAAGGGGATTTATACAAGGTATTTTTATACAGTTTACAATTAAAGCACTTATTTTACAAAAAGGGGGAAGTGAATAGTGGACAAGGGCTGACCAAATGTTGGCCATTAAAATATAAATACATCCTTGCAAAGCACCATCGTACCAAAGTCCATGAACAAGAAACACCAGCTGACTTTAAGACAATAACAAAGATTAAAGCTTAAGAAAAAAATTTAAAAACACAAAGGATAAACATCTGAAAGCAGCACCAGATCCTTCACTTGCAAATAAGGCTAGTCCAGCTTAAGCTTCTTGGTATCCTCTTAACTCTTTTCAAATTTTCCTACTAACCCCAGATATTTAATTTCATGTAAAATTAGATTTATTCACTTTCTTTTCCTTTTAATATTCATATTTAGGTATATACATATATACTGCTTATATTTGTTTTAAAAAATGGACAGTTAAGCGTAAGCAAAAGCACACTGTTTCTAAATCTTTGGTGTAAACTTCTGGGTAAACCCTACATAATGGTGAAAATCTATAAGTTAGTTTTCTTTAGGTCTATACTCTGAGTACAAGGAATCACATAGTTTATAGTTGTATCTGTAAAGTCATGAAGATTTTTTCCTGCAATAAACTTAACAACAGTTTAAGGATGTGCTATGAAAAAGGAAAACCAAGTAAAATTTACCTGGACTGAAGGAGGGAGAGAAGGGTAGTCAGTAAGATCTAAGATTCCTACTGACTACCCCCTTCTACTCAGGGGCAGGCTTAGTTTAATGAGATGCAGAATCAAGTCCAATGGAAATATCCTGAGTATATGGATTCATGATGCTCATAATTTAAAAATTTTAAACTATAAATGTAAAACGTTATCCCCTAAAACTGAAAATTTCAAAAGCCAAATTTTGGGACTATGATGAAATGATGCCATCCCAGAAGTCAGAAACCACACATATGCTACCAGTACTTTCTAAAATCATCTGTTATTTCTCTTGGCTCATTTTAGGCTTCAGATAAAGAGAGGAGTATCAAATAAAATTAAATTTGAGTTCAAGAATTCTGAGAACATGTTTTAAACAACACTTGATTATAAACTCATGACTTAGTCCCTGTCTACACTTCATGTATAGTCTCATTTGTGGATGCCCAAACATTTGTTGGCCAACTGATATTCACATACTCATAGCCACACTCCAAACATACTACGTATGTCATTATACAGACTTAAGCTTATTAAAAGCTTGGGGTATGAAAAGCCCAAGACTTTGTTTCTCAATTTTGTTAGATGTGTAATGGTAACCAATACACAACTCTTATGGCATGCCAATTCAATAAAGTGGCAAGTTTCCCCTGCAAGAGAAAAAACAATTTTAAAAACATTTCTAGGAATTGAATCTGGGCACAGGACTCCACCAGCACAACTATCACAGAGAAGCAGAAGTAGTCTATTATGATGGCTGGTATCAGGTTGCACAAACATACACAGATTCATCAATAGGCTAGCTAAGCTGCAGCTACTAACTCGGCTTGAAGTATTCTTCATTAATAGGTCTTGACGGCAAAACAAAAAGATTTTACCCCAAAACTAATGGCTACCTAATGCAAATGGTGGAATTGGCCTTATACAATTACTGACTTTAGAGTATTTTAAAATGATGAACAAATTTATCAATTCATGCTAAAATTTTACTGCTCAAAAGTCCTGCCCCCAAATTAATGGCCTATAGATGGAAATGTACTGTAAAGTCTTCATTTCTAAATATATATCATCTCTTCAGAATAGCTGTTCTCAAGGGTCATAATAGCGCCTCATGGTGTATCATACAGTATTTTATATTAAAATAACTAATTTCCTGCTAGACAGACATCTAAGCTACTACAGAATAGCAGCAGCGTCAAAGGCATAATAAAATTTCATGAAAGAAAAATTAATACCGAGAATT
Source organism: Mustela nivalis (assembly GCF_964662115.1). Lineage (NCBI taxonomy): Eukaryota > Metazoa > Chordata > Mammalia > Carnivora > Mustelidae > Mustela > Mustela nivalis. The sequence continues at coordinate 54,888,372 of NC_139026.1, forward strand.
CTATCCCTTAACTCTGTTTTGTTTTTTTTCCTTGTGACTATGCCATTATTCGATTTAAGCAGCAAAATCCCTTAGGCCACTGTTCAGAGTTAAAAAGACCACCTCAAGGAAGTCTAGTCTACTACATAGTACATAAAAAGTATGCTATGCAAGAGCTCATTTCTCAGATAATTTTAATCACATCAGTAAATAGAATAAGGCATATGTTCAAAATTAAATACTTCAGTATTTAATGACTCTAACAACATTTTATTCTTTTTTTCTTCATGGATAATGAATATAGCAACATACCAAATTCTAAATCCTTTTCTACTTTTCCCCCTGATTTGTGCTCATGGTTTTTTATCTGCAGTTTCTCCAATTAAACCTCTTGTGTCTAATAATCAACAGAGTTTACTTATGCTTAACTGTCCATGTAATCTGAGGGCCAATCTTTCCTGAATTTTGATAATTCTCACATTTAAAGGTACCCTCCCCAAAACATTAAGAATCCATCTCAAATACCCCAGAAAGAGGATTCTGAGATTAAGCGGAACTGCCTTCAAATAATTTCAAACAAATTGGCACACAAATCAGTATTTTGCAAGAAGAGGCCATTGCCATCGCAGTACAAGCACTTGGACTGAGATATAACAAGGCAGTATTCTTCTTAATTCATTATAGTGCAAGTTTCCACATGGGAAGCCCACTGGATAAAGATGCACAATAAAAATGTAAACATATAGAATTCTCAAATTCTAATTGATACCCAGTTATTGCTAACCTTTCTATTTTCATTTAAGCATCAAAGGCCCCGTGTCACAGAATACAACTCCAGTGTCCATTCTGTTAAACTGTGAGCACTTTGTCTACCAACAGGAAGAGTTAATGCTTGTTTGCCTGAAATGCAAGACACTGATGGATCACCATTTCTTTATATGCAAAATCAAGTGCACCTGATTCCTATCAGGTGTCCCCAACAATCTAAGCATTATTCTGAAACCACATATTTTTCCTCTTCAAAAAGATTCCTTAGGTATTTTTAATTGCTTAAAAAGTTTACTTCATCCCTGCCAGAATTCTGAATCTCTTCTTCCATTGTTTTCTCTTGGCCCGAAAATCCAGAGAGGAGGCCTCAGCAAGACAGAATTAAAAAAAAAAAAAAAAAAAATCATTTGGTAACTAATTGACTGACATCTGGTAAAGTAAAAATACATTAGTTTAAAAACATTTTCAGTTTTAGCAGAGAAGTGCTGGAAACACGTAAAAAGCAGGAAACTGACTTGTGGCAAGGTGGCAGAGCAGTGCTAGAACTGTCCCTCGTCAGCCCTTGAGAGCTAAAGATGCAGCAGCCCAAGGACCAGGCGGGGCAGGCTGATTATGTACGAGCCTTCCATTATTCCCCTCCACCCAAGTTCTGACAGCTGAGAAGTTACTAGGTTGGCCTTCTCATTTAATCCATATTGATAAATTTGTTAAATCATCTTAATCCATAATGGGATAAGAGAGAACACACAAAAATATATAAGAGGTGAGTATAAGAATAATTTGTGGATAATTTGAAAACAATCTTAACATTCACATTGGGTAACAGGAAGATATTAAACTCACGTCACACATTAAAAGAGGTATGTATGTAGACATTGTTCTGAGAAAAAGTAACCTAAAGAACATGAAAATGTCACAAACAGTTAATAAAGGGAAAATCTAATGATAACAAAAAAAATTCTCTTTTTAAATAGATTGTCTCTAACCGGAACATATTTAAATGTTTTACTAGGAAAAAAACATATATATATAAACGATTTCATATTGTGATATTATGTGCTGAAAGTACTGCAAGGATATATGATTAATTTACAACAAAAACATAATGGTTAAATTTGTAATTCTTAAACATTGCCTATATGTGTTGTAAAAAGAGATTTTAATGAGCATTAAAACAATCTTGGAAGAGGAGCAATAATATGTCTAACCTTTGATCATTATGCAAAAACAGCAGTCAAATTGAAGAGCTAAGCCTACAGAGGAATGGAGCTAGTAGAAATATTAAAATGCAACCTTAATTTAGGAAATTCCATTTAATCAATCCTCAGATAAAAAGTTGTGAATAAATTGTGATATCTTGGCAAAATGTCCTACAAAGCTGCTGGGGGAGGAAGCAAGGTAAAAAACACCTAGTGAAAAAATTAATTCTTTTGCCAGAAGTTGTGGGTTCCAAGGTAGGGACAGAAGACTTGCACACACAAAGAGCCCCACACCTTCTTACCAGACAGCTGATCTCCTAAAATACCAACACCCAGAAGGGATTTTTATAAATACCTATTTTCCTCACTAAAATAATTGGATTCCTAGAGAAAACAAAGCCCTTTGTCCAAAGTTAGTTTTAATTCCTTTTTTTTCCCTTTCGTGATTTCTTAAACTTGTTGGCCCTCAAATGTTAGTTAACATGAAGGCTATTTGGCTACTTCCAAGTATCTGTGGTTTGCTGCTCTGAGATGGAATTTTTCTTCTTCTTCTTCTTCTCCTCTCTCTCTCTCTCTTTCTCTTTTTTTTTTTTTTTGGTATCAATAAAGCCCAGACATTCCTGGTCAGTGATGCCTTTATTATTTCTGTTTCCTTTGTATTCAGTCACTTCACTGGGTTTAAGGCATGCTTTGTGTATTTAGTTTGCAAAAATAAAACTTTTAGTACAAATTTATTTTTTATACAAATTTTTATGGCACAAGCAGCAAATCTGCTGTTTTAAGAAAAATATATAAATATCCTTTTCTTCTGTACAAATATCTCCAGTATTCCCTACCCCATTTATAATTTTTAACTGTACATGGTCTGCCTCATCTTTCTCTAATAGCTCCCTCCCCCCCTCCAGATCTCAACCAAATTTGTATTTACATTTTTGCATTGGAGGCAGTCAGAGGAGGAGGGCCCCTCCTCAGGAGGAGTCTGTACAGGGAGAGGGCGGCGGTGGGTAGAGGTGATGAGAGTAGCTCCTCTCTGTGTATGGAGAAGGTGGGCAGCTTTCATAGTTCTCTTCTGCTGATAGGTACTGGCTTCGGGGTGTGGGAGGTGGAGGCACAGGCTCTGAGTCATAGTTCAAGTCACTAGTGTAGCCCTTGGCTGTTGCCACTGAGGTCATTCTCCGGCTGGGAGCATAGTCACTGTCACAAACATCTGTGCTGCAGGGTGTGGTAGGGGGTGCAAAGTGCCGGTAACTGTATGGCCTGTAGCTGGTATAGGAGGAAAATCAAGAGAAGCAGACACTTAGTTTTAAAGAAAAGCTATTTTCCCTATCAGAATATAGAATTATTAAATGTAAACTTCACTTTGAAGATAATGCGCTACTACAATTTAAATTTGTACAGACCAAGAGACAATTTGCAATGACCAATTAAAGGAAGATAGCACGCATTTCATATTTGCAAATAAAATGTGACTAGAGGCATTTAAAAATGGATAGGTTGGTCATACAGAGGTAAACTCAACCTAGCCTCTGGATGTGTTCTTATACCTTAAGTTAAACCATTTCACTGTACTTAATTATCATCTCTGGAAAGTCTGTTATACGTTTTGCATTTAGTCTATATAGTGGACTGACCTCACCAATTCTTTTTCTTTTTCTTTTTCTTTTTTTTTAAGATTTTATTTATTTGACAGACAGAGATCACAAGTAGGCAGAGAGGGAGGGGGCAGCAGGGCTGGAGACCCTAAGATCATGACCTGAGCCGAAGGCAGAGGGTTAACCCACTGAGCCGTCCAGGTGCCCCACCAATTTCTGCCGCCCCATAGTCTGTGAGAAGAATGGGTCTTCACATATTTGATCTTACTCAATCATGTTAGTATTCCTTTAACATTCTTTAACTTAATAATCTTATTAATTTATTAATAATAAACTTAATTTAACTTCATAATCTAAAAATGTCTGAAGACTTCATTCTCTCTTTAAAACAAATATTGTGCAAGCCATGCTGAATTTTGGTAGACAGCCTAAGGGGCATATCCATCCCATTACTGTCACTATCAGCCAAGAAAAAGTGCTATGGTTTAGAGGAAAGAGTTTTGATCCCCTGTATACAGACAAGCATACTGTCCTAACAACAAAATGATTAATTCTAAATATCTAAATAATGTAGGGACAGTGTATTTTCCAATATGTGTTTCAGAGACCTAATTTATTTCTTATACTTATTGTTCCACCTTTTCAAATAATCTACAACCGTTAATCAAGTTTACAGCATGGCTCACTAATAAAAAAGGAACTGAGAAGATATGAACACACCAGTGAAGAGAAGAGCTAGAAGTGCTAGCCTTTCTATCGTTTCTACTTCTATCCGTAACCTCATATACCACTTGTATTCTAAATATCGTAAAGCTGATCTTATTTCATATTTATCCCAATCAAGGTTTCTACAAACGCTTTGTCATCAAACAAAGTGACTATCAGAGAGGGGTAGGAGCATGTGTAAAACTGAAGGAACAAGCCATAAGATGACCAGTGCTACAGACTGCCACAAGATACTATCCTAAGATATATACACCATTTGGTGTCACCCAGGGTTTGCCTCAAAAGAAATGGCTGCCAAAGACCAAAAGTTACATGACCTGCTGAGCAGGTTCCCAAGCGTTTTCACTACCAATATTGACATGATGTCATCGTACTTTTTAGGTTTTATCTTTCTGTCCAATGATACATTGAGTCCTGGTGAAATTTCCTGGCTCAATATTTAAAGGCCCAACACTTCCATTTTCATGGGGAAGAAAAAAAAAAACAAAACAGCTAAGAAGAAAGGAAATAAAATTAACAAAATTCTTTTACATTCCAGTCCAGACAAAAATTCCAAATAAGAAATGTTTTTGATGCAATTATGTTCATTTTAATCAATATTTTATTCAATATAAATATTTATTTATTTATTTATTTATTTTTAAGGTAGGCTCCATGCCCAATGCAGGGCCTGAACTCATGACCCTGAGATCAAGAGTTATTGGATGCTCTACCAACTGAGCCAGCCAGGTGCCCCAAAGAAATTAGTTTTTTAAAAATAAAAATTAAGGTCTTTCATTTTGCTTTTTTCAGTTTACAGGTTTCTGCTTCCTATTTTGGCTTTTGAGAACAAAATAGTGGCAAGGAAATCAACACTTAAAACACAAAAACATCAGACAGAATCAAGCCTGTCTCAAACAGTCTTATCTATAAAATGAAATGCAAGTGCTGAATAAGATGCTATAAACATCTTATTGGCTTGGCTTCTCTACATCTGTAAGGCTGTATCAGGATAATTTGACTACAAGTCTAGGAAAACACCTTAACTAGAAGATAACAGGCACTTCAGGGATGCCAATAAACACAACACTCAGTACTTCTGCTCACTATGCTTTACAGACACACAGTAGCAGAGAGGCATAATTTCCCCCTTTCTGTCTTACAAATATATTTCATTCATTTTAGTGAGTCATGATTTATTCCAAGCAATTTTATGAGAAATTTTTCATTCCCGATTGTAATAAAGTATGTGAAGCAAGGCCTGAATTTCAGCTTCTCTCGATTTCTCTCGAAATCTGTGCTTACTCTCCCTGCTATTTACAGCTCTCATGACTCTCTGAAGTTAGGTTTGATTGACAGTCTAAGGATGGGGTTTTAGACAGTCTTATGTCAACAGACTATCTTATGTCAATTAGACTATTGGTCAAACCTAACTTGAGCTGTCACCTATTTTGAGATCAGTTATTTTGGTGGGTAACTTTTCCTTAGAATTTTGCCAAAAAAATTAGGGGCTCTACTTTATTACTTTGAAACCTAGCATTTGTGACTCTCTTTAAAAAAATATATAATGTCTGGGACGCCTGGGTGGCTCAGTTGGCTGAGCAGCTGCCTTCGGCTCAGGTCATGATCCCAGCGTCCTGGGATCGAGTCCCACATCGGGCTCCTTGCTCCACAGGGAGCCTGCTTCTCCCTCTGACTCTGCCTTCCACTCTGTCTGCCTGTGCTCGCTTTCGCTCGCGCTCTCTCTCTGACAAATAAATAAATAAAATCTTTAAAAAAAAAAAAAAATATATATATATATATATATAATGTCTGGAAGAAAAGGATGTGTGGTAGGGGCAACATTAGCACTACCAAGACAAAATGCCTATTCTCTCTCAAGTTACCATCATCTATTTATGTAGGGCTCCATCAAACCCACAACTAGAATCCTTCTTTCTTTTAATAAATACCTTGATTATACTAGAGGAAGATACGCATTACCTGTAGGACCTATGAGTAGAAGGACTATTCGAAGAATAACCAAATTCCATAGTGTAATGTGATCGCTCTGTGGCTGGGGATGGCGGAGGGTTCAAAATCTAAACAGAAAAATAATTACGTTATTAAAATAATAAGAGTCTATGCCACATAAAGACCATTACACTTTCCTACATGCTCTTCATTCATCTGTTTGGTATTCCTTTCCATTACAGGATCAGCACAATCCTTTTCCAAAGAACTGACCTCCAATAGTGCTTAGGAATGGGGCTCTCTACTCCTAGAACACCATTTCATCACGGCTACACAGCGAAATGTGATAAGGAAATCTGTAAGTCACTGATTTAAGTTCAGCACAGCTGGGTTCTGATTTTTTAAAATTATAAATGTTTAGAAAAACATTACTGACTTGGGAGAAATACCAGGTATGCTTCCTTTTTTAGAGAGGTCACAGAATGTAGATTCTAACCCTCTCAGGAGATACTACTCAGTAGTTCTACTTTTACCCAAACTATGAAATTACTGCCTAATGCTTTCAAACATGCTGGTTACTACATGGTAACTTAAAGATTTAGATTTAAGGGTGCTTGCATGGTAGTGGTAAATCCTACCGGTAAGCCCTCTATGCCTAAATTCTACACTAAAAAACTCTTTACATTACCATCTTTAGTTGTACCAAACTTTAATTACCATTGAGTATCCCCATTTAAATCTAGGATCCCATTTAAGTTAGCATTTAAAGTCAAACAAAGGAAAACAGACTGCTTACTGCAGGGAAGTAAGTGCCTTTGGTGCTTGAAGAACTACTTGATGATGCTCCTGTGACATGAGCTCGGTCATAAGGGGGTCCACTGCTGCCCCCCATGATACTTAGGGAGCTGATCATTGATTTACCTCGAGACATTCCTAAAATGAAGGATAAATACTGAAGATGAATCAGATCTATAAAAATTATTTCCACCCACAAAAAGGTTTTATTCAATACTAGGATTACAAATACCAATAGCCAAATGGTTTGATTTCAAAACAATTTATGCTCTCTTTTCCTAATAATAATTGAAAATACTTAACGGAGAAGAGAAATGAATATTCTCTAGAAGTGAACACTTCTGAGAGCTGGCCTAGAACAAGGCCAAGTAAATACCACCATCCCTTCTCTCCAAGGACAGAAGCAGAACTCTTCAAAATAAGAAGTTTTCAACTTTAGAGGATTTGCAGAAGAAAAGGACTACGGAGCGTGGGCAGGACAGATTAAACAACAGATTTACTCAGGAGGAAACTAATCCAGTTTTAAAGACATTAATACAAAGTACAGATTACTTCTTCATCTTCTGGATGCAAATGTTGTTGGAATCACAACCACTGATGCTAAAGAAAAAATTCTATTATTTTTTAAGTGACTTCCATATTTCACTAACTGAAAATAGTTATAGCAACAAGAAATCATTAAAAGTTTCAAAAATCTTAACCGTTTTCTTAGATTTATACCCAGAAAAATTTCTTTTTTTTTTCTGAGAGATTTTGCCTGACACCTCCTTCTCCATATTCATTTAAAAAAAGACTTCTTTTCACTATAGGCACCAGAAGGCACTGAAAAGAAAGCCATACCTCCCTAGGGCAATATGGTCTACCCAAGGACATTGAATTTCTGGCTACTTGGCTATTACTTAGGCATAGCCTAATATATCCCTCCTTACTATCACTCAGCTAATTCCAAATCTCTGCTGAAAAGGAATCTTAATCTTTTTTTCCCCCCACCTTTAGTTGCTGGGCTCTGTAGTACTGAGGTCCCCTGGTAGTGTGCCTAAAGGACCTGTGGTTTATGACTCTCCACCCAATGTCTAGTGATTTACTTTCAGGAGAGGACATCCAAAAATGCAGTGTATTTGTATCTGCAATAAAAGCAGTTGGTATGTATAAATGGGCACTATTATATATTTGCTTCATAACCTTTTATAAAAAGAGTGCTAAAAGTAAAAGAGAACATTTGTTCTTAAAATTTTTTAAACCCAAAGTAGTCTAGTTTGAAACAGACTCTAGGTAATACCCTGTTTCATAATGGGAAGTTGGCAACCCTGCCAGGATCCCAGACTTGATTCTCAGTGGATCAGTCTTAACTCACCTGGAAGAGATCCTGACAAAGAACTTGGATGTGGCACATAACCAAGGGGCACAGAAGCTGGTCCATGAACTACATAGTCATTAGTCATGGTTTCCCCATCTCCCTTCATACGTGGACACAACATTCTCTGGCAGATAAAGTATATAGTTCCGGACACAAAGATGGTGACAATTACTCCAATAACTGAACCAACGGTGTTGGTGGCCTGTGGAGCTGGTTCCTCAGTTGGATCTAAAATGAGTATGCAGTACAGTTATATAAAGGAGAAATAACTGTAGACTCAAGATAGTTATTAAAAAGAGGGCTTCTGAGTAGAATGTCTAGTGAAGACAACGCACAACCATTTTTTTTGTTTCTATAAATACTTACTCACCATGCCCCATTGGGTATACAGGTTAAGTATCACTAGAAATCAAAATGAACTATTTTTAAGTGAAGACAGAAATAAAACAATACATTGAAAAGTATATCTATAAACTGATGAAAAAAAAGTGAATCATAGATTTAAATGTCATTAAGTTCTAAACACACAGATAAAATTTATTCTACTTCATTTTGTATGTCATAAAGTAACATGGTTATTTTGAATTTCTGAGAAATTTCTAGGCTCAAAAGGGATGGACCTAGGAAAGTCATCAAATGTTTTACCTGGCATAATGAAGAAGCCAAAAGCAGCTCTGAGCATGATTTTAGGTTTGAAAAGTAACATCCAGGCCTGGTGAAGGGAGATTAGAAGCTAAAGAGAGCATTAGCTCTTACACCCAATATGCTGGTGCTTTCAGGGTGAATCTACTGCCTGAGGTCTCCAAGACTTGAGTACTTACAAAGGCCAGAACTAGAGAGCATGAGAGGAAGATCCTGCCCATGGCATTCACCTTTACCAGATCCATGAGCTATGTGAAGCTTTAGAAGCAGGGGGCATCAGTATCACAGGAAAAGGTAAACAGTAAAAGGGCTCAAGTTTAAAGCATTACTCCTCTATTTGGAAGGAAAATCGTTCCATTCTGAATAGTCGGACCGTATCTCACACTGCAGCTCTTTCGTTCGTGTGTGTGCATGCGTGTGTGCGTATATATATATATATATATATATATATATATATGCGCATATATATATATTTTTTTTTCGAGACAGCAAGTGAGCGAGCAAGAGTGAGAGCAGAGATGAGGGACAGAGGTGGAGGGAGTGGGAGAAAATCCAAGGCAGACTCCTTGCTGAGCACAGATCCCTACAAGAGGCTCAATTCCATGACCCCGAGATCATGACCTGAGCCAAAATCAAGACTCAGATGCTTAACCGGCTGACCATTCACTTGCAGATTCCTTAAAAACCTTTCTTCTGCTTCATCTTACCTTAAATCTCCCACCCACACAGCTAAATTTGCCCTCCACTAGATTAAATAAATGAGAGAAAATGCTATCACTAAGTTTCAGAATATGCAGGAGCTGGCAGTTAGATACTTTGTCTGTGGACTCTGGCATACAGATTCCCCCTACTCCTTGTGAGCAGCCATCTATCTTTCTTATCCCTTTCCAGTGCCTTGACATTGCCTTCTAATGCCAAGATGCAAGAAAGGATAGTTTATACTCACTATCTCCAATTCTTAGTCTTCATATCTTAACTCACTGAAATCACGCTTCTATCTTCATGGCCACAGTGAAACTTGTCTGACAAAAGTCAAAATTCTCCTATTTGCCATTCACTAAACTCTTCATCTTACTGATCTCTCCAACCATTCAAAACCGATGGCTCTTGTTTTCTTCTCAAAAATGTGTAATAAATAAATATCCTTCCAAAATACCACTCTCTTAGTTTTATTACCTCTGACTATTCTTTTTCTGTTTCCATTTGTTGGCTTCCTTCTTTTCCATCTCTTAAGTGCAGGTGTTTGCCAGAGTTCTGTCTCTGTCCCGCTATTTTCCTCTACTAAGAAGGACTCTAAGAGAGTTTATCCACTGTCTCAGCTTCAATTATCTTTAATAAAGAGGCCAAATCTCTCCCTTGAGCTAAAGACTTATACAACTGACAACAACTTCCCAAATAGCTTCAATGGGATATCCCATTGACAACTTGAATGCAATCTATCTACCCTGCATTCATCTTCACCAATATCCAACAGGTTTTGTGGCTTCCAGGGTAAAGCAGATCATAAATAAATTATGGCACCTGTGGTAAATCAAAGGCATTTAAATTAAATTTTAAAAAGTAATAAAAAGCCTATATCAGACAAATATTATATCTGCAGCCCAAGATATGGAATGATTCTTCAGTTTTCAGTCTCTGCTATATGTTCCTGTTAATGACTCCAGTCACTCAGTGTGGTGCTTGTAAGTCAACCTAAACCTGTCATGGTTACAAAAACTCTTTTATTCTATTTCTAAAATCTAACCCCTCCTTTCCACCACCACTGCTTCTCTTGATTTAGAGAATCATCTTCTGCCTGAACTATAAGAGCCTCCTAAGTATTTTAAATTAGAGGCTGCAAGCCAACAGATGATGAAAAAAAATTAGTGGGTTGCAATCCTCACTTTAAAACAGAAGACTTCAAAAAAAAAAAAAAACACACACAGAGAACTTCAGAATACATTCTATATCATATGAATAAGTACTGCTGTATGACGCTTCTGTTTCTTTATGTGAACACCCATATCTTTGTATTCCTCTTGATGTGATCAAAAAGTGTGAAAGCAATCAACCTAACATTTCCCTGCCTATAATCTTATACTTAAAATCCATCTAATTTTACAGCTTTCACAATTACATAGCCATGCCAGTCCTTTACTTAAGCTTCTCAATGGCTCTCTGTTACTCTGGATGCTGTCTAGGCTCTTTCAAAGAAAAGTCAAGTCTTCTCTGATCTCACTTTTACATGTTCTCTTGCTGATACCCCTCCTCAAGATATTGCCTGTATTCTGGCAATCCCAGTTACATGTAGTTTCCCAAAGGTGCCTGTTTCACTCTGTTTTTGGATAGCTTGGAATACAATCTCTCCATTTATCTGTTTAATTAATGCTATCACTGATCAAGACCCAATCTTAAGTACCAGTTTTCTAAGATGTTGCTTCCTTGATGAACCCCATCTTCATTCCTAAAGATTGGACCACTCTCTTTTAAAAAAATTTTAAAAATTAACATATAATGTATTATTAGCCCCAGGGGTACAGGTCTGTGAATCATCAAGCTTACACACTTCCCAGCACTCACCATAACACATACATTCCCCAATGTCCATAACCCAAACACCCCCTCCCTCCAACCCCACCCCCCAGCAACCCTCAGTTTGTTTTGTGAGATTAAGAGTCTCTTATGGTTTGTCTCCCTCCCGATCCCATCTTGTTTCATTTTCTTCCCAACTCCCCAAGCCCCCTACTTTGCCTCTCAACGTCCTCATATCAGGGAGATCATATGATAATTGTCTTTCTCTGACTTATTTCACTCAGCATAAGACCCTCTAGTTTCATCCACGTCATTGCAAATGGCAAGATTTCATTTCTTTTGATGGCTGCATAGTATTCCATCATGTATATATACACACCACATCTTCTTTGTCCATTCATCTGTTGATGGACATCTAGGTTCTATCCACAGTTTGGCTATTGTGGACATTACTGCTATAAACATTCGGGTGCACGTGCCTCTTCAGATCACTACATTTGTATCTTTAGGGTAAGTACCCAGTAGTGCAATTGCCAGTTCATAGGGTAGCTCTATTTTCAACTTTTTGAGGAACCTCCATGTTGTTTTCCAGAGTGGTTGCACCAGCTTGCATTCCCACCAACAGTGTAGGAGGGTTCCCCTTTCTCCATATCCTCGCCAGCATCTGTCATTTCCTGACTTGTTAATTTTAGCCATCCTGACTGGCGTGAGGTGGCATCTCATTGTGATTTTGATTTGTATTTCTCTGATGCCGAGTGATATGGAGCACTTTTCATGTGTCTGTTGGCCATCTGGATGTCTTCTTTGCAGAAATGTCTGTTCATGTCTTCTGTCCATTTCTTGACTGGATTATTTGTTCTTTGGGTATTGAGTTTGATAAGTTCTTTATAGATTTTGGATACTAGCCTTTTATCTGATACGTTGTTTGCAAATATCTTCTCCCATTCTGTCAGTTGTCTTTTGGTTTCGTTGACGGTTTCCTTTGCTGTGCAAAATCTTTTGATCTTGATCTTCGTCCTTGCTTCCCTTGCCTTTGGTGATGTTTCTAGGAAGAAGTTGCTGGCGGCTGGGGTCGAAGGGACCACTCTCTTTTTTGATGCTACTACTTACACAGATCTCTATTATAGTACACTTAGTATCACTTATTACATTCCCTTATCAAGAGTGTCTACTATGAGCTGGGCCATAGATATTATACACACTGAATTGTTTCATTTTCTCACAGCCACCAAGCTAAATATTATTTTCATTTTAAAGATAACAACAAATAATTTGCTGGTAAGAGGTGGAGCTAGAATTAAAATCCATCTCCATTTAGCTTTAAAATCTTTATTCTTACTATTACCTCAACCAGAGAGGACTCTGAGAAACTTGGTACAGGAACCCTCAACACATGGCAGGTATTCAGTCAAAGCCTGCTGAATAAATGAATAGGTTCTAAAAGTCTTAGCAAGGACCCCATTTGAATTTTGTAAAAATATCAGCTTGAAGTTTTCATTACGAATAAAGAGTTTTTAAATGAATTCTACCTAAATTCCATTAAATCAGTCTGACAAGGTAGACCTGCCTTATGCTGAATTCTATTCAGAACTAAGTTTATCACTTTGGGATATATTTTATGTCAGGGCATTTGTCAATAGTTATGAACCTTGATGAAACAATCAGTTATGTACGCTAGAGTCCTTAGGCATAGGGGTATATATTGGCCTATGAATCCTCAGCCTTCATTTTAAGGAAGCTCTTAAAGTCATTAAGAAACTGGTAGAAACATGTTAAGAAAAAGTGAGAGATGATAAACATGGGCTAATGTTTAGAATCTCAAGTTTATACCACTGATTTCTACATATCTAAATGGTTTGAGCATTTCCTAACTTTAGTTGTGGCAAAATAATATTTATTCCTTTCTGTTTTCCTTAATGTTTCTGTGAAGATATTTGTGCAAAGAAAACTGCTATCTGTAAGGAATTATTAAAGCAAAACAAAAAAATCCTGGTACAAATAATTAACTTAATATTAATGCTTCTTTTCTTCTTCTTTTTTAAGATTTTTGTTTATTTGTTTTAGGAAGAAAGAGAGAGCACAGCAGGTGGAGAGGGAGAGACTCTCACACAGACTCCCAGCTGAGCAGGAAGCCCAATGTAGGGCTTGATTTCCTAACCCTGAGATCATGACCTAGCTGAAATCAAGAGCTGGACACTTAACTGACTGAGCCACCCAGGCACCCCTAATGCTTGTTTCTTAATAAAGAAATACTAATTATAAGAGAAACTCACCTATGAAGAAAAGGAAAAAATATTTTAAAAATTCTCCCGTAAGAGCATTATATAAGGTTTTAGTCCTACTTACAACAATCCAATTCATCTGACTTGTCACTGCAATCCACATTATGATCACATTTCTTATGTTTTCCAATGCACTGACCGTTGGAACAGCGGAACTGATCAATTAAACAAAGCACTGGGGGAAAAAATGTAAATAGTTTACTTATTTTTACTAGCATGTAAAGTCAAAAAGTACTTTCTGGGCGTAAATGAAAAACAAATTAGACTTTAAAATATAACTTAAAGACTATTCTCTGGGGATTTCCATTGGTAGAGAGAAAAGAGTAGAAAAAAAGAAATCCAGCAGGAAATTTCCTATTTTGTTCTTTATATGAAATTAGGATCCTCTTTCACTAATAATTCTGATAAGAATTAAAGAATTCTATATATGTGCATTTTTTTTAAGGTTTATTTATTTATCTGAGAGGAGAAAGTGCACATGAGCAGTGGGGAGGGGCAGTGGGAGAAGGAGACTTCCTGCTAAGCAGGAAGCCCGACATGGGGCTGGATCCAAAGGATATTGGGATCATGACCTGAGCAGAAGGCAGAGCTTAACCTATTGAGATACCCAGGTGCCCTCTATGTGCATCTCTAGACATTAAACAATTCTAGAGAATTTGTTTTTACCATGTTAAAGGTTAGTGGTGCAAAGAGGAAAATATGAAACTATTTTATATTGTAATAAACAAAGCTACTAATTCAGAGTTCACTGGAAACAAGGACTATTTTTACATACTGAAGGTCTAACTTTTGTGCCTCATCCCTCAATCTGCAAAGCTTATTAAGGTGTATAGACCCCATACACTTAAACTTATGTTTAAGTGGAGTAAAACAACAATTTGGAACATGCTATTAGGTTAAACAACATAAAGTCAAATGCACTTGAAAAAACCCCAAATCTACTAAGCCAAAACAATACTCTAAATTTCAAACAACTGAACATTAATGGAAAAAAAGACGACACAACCAGGCCCCAGGAATTTTGGATACCTTCACAGTTCTTCTCATCTGATTTATCCTGGCAGTTTGCATCTCCATTGCATCGGAGGGCACCATCAATACACTGCCCACTGGCACACTGGAACTGGGATTCTGAGCATACAGGACAGTTGAGCTCATCACTATGGTCTTCACATTCAGTAAACCCATCACAGCGCCATGCCACAGGGATACAGTCAATTTCTCCCGTGAAACAAGTAAACTGCTGAGGAGAACATGTTGGGGGTTCTTCAAATGAACAAGGGGGAGAAAAGTGACAAAAACACAACAGTCACACAAATGTACAAACATACTTGAGTGAAACTCTCTTAATAATTAACATAGGCAAAACATTTAATAGATAAAATATGTAAACTAACCCATCTAACCAGAGGAGAAATACAATTTTTACACTACTACATTTAGATTTACCAACTTGCAAAACAGAAAGTTTGCTCATATATTATAATTCAAGTATGATTATTTGCAATCCATTATAATCTCACACATAACCAAGGAATAATCACTAAAATCATCAACCTACAAATGTTTTAAAGTTAGTTTTCTAGTGCTGAGGTTCTCAAAGAGTGCTCCAGGAATAGGGGATCTACAAAGTCAAAACCATTTTATAATAATACTGAGATGCCATTTGCCTTTCTCGCTACACTTGCCCTGACTCATCAAAAAGGAATGACTGGTAAAAGTCTTGGCACCTTAGCAAACTCAAGGCACTGGTATCAAACCATTACTAGTAGTCACTGCATTCCATACAACCACACACTCACAGTTTAAAAAAAAAAAAAAAGCCAGTTTTATATTTAAATGTTCTTGATGAATCAGTAAAAATATTAACTACATTAAAATCAACTCTTGGAATACATGCTGTCTCTTCAACAGAGTTTGAAAATGGGAAGAATGTGTAAAAATTCATGTTGTATACCTCAGTATGACAGTTTCTCATGGGAGACTGTGAGGTATAAGCTCAGACCAAAATGGAATGTCATTTGTATATTAAATTGAAAAAACTGATAAACTATAGTTATTTACACTTAGGTATCTGGCAAGAAGTTAAAAAAGAAAAAATGAATTAGCGAGGAGAGAGTCAAGGTGGTGGAGGAGTAGACCTCAGCTTCGTCTGGTCCTAGGAATTTGGCTAGATAGCTATCAAATCACTCTGAACACCTGTGAACTCAACTGGAGATCTACGAATAACTGCAACTCTACAAATAGAAAAGTGACCACTTTCTGCAAGGTAGGAAGTGTGGAGAAGTGAATCTAAGGCCATATATTGGAAGATAAACTGAGGGGGAAGGGAGCCTCCAAAAGCCAGCACCCAAAAGTGATAGAGCAACAGATCTCACAACTTTTAGAAGTCTGCCCTGGTGAGAGATGTCCCTGATCAAAAGGTGCCAGATGGCGAAGCAGGGTGGAAACCTGGGTGGGACAGTGTGCTCTCGGGATCCTCGGGGTCACAAGACAACCAGGGGTGCCTGAGCCAGCAAAGTTCCCAGGCATTGGAGCAGGGAATGTGGCTGCAATCAGTGAGCTCAAGAGTGGGCTCTCAGCTTGGAGCTGCCATATACTGCCAACCCAGGCACGGTGGGGCAACTGCTCTCCAAGCAGGTGCTCAGTGCAGCAGACCCACGGCAAGACCCTACTTTCTCCCCTGGGGAGAGTGGCACAGGTGCACACCACACAATTCTGTAGGGGTTGGATCCTTGAAATGGGGTTGTGGGCCTGAGATAGAAATGCTTGGTCACAGGCTGGGTGAGCACAGATAGTGGTCAGAGATGGAAGTGACCGACTGCTTTTCCCCGAGGGCACACTGAGGAGTGGGGCCCCAGCTCTCTGTGCAGGGGCTGGAGATTGGGAAGCCACCATTTTCACCATCATCCTCTAAAGGGAATGGAAAGCCTTCAGGGAACAAAAGTCACAGAGGATAATCTGGAGCCACTTACTTATCTGCCTCCTCGAAGAGGCAGCGCAATTCCACCTGGGGCAAAGGCACTTGAGAATCAATGCAATAGGTCCCACCTCCAAAAGATCAGCACGAACATCCATCCAGCTAAGCCCAAGTTCATCCACCATCATACACAAATGCAAAACTACAGAACCAGGGGAAAACAGTATATAGAATTCATGGCTTTCCCCCCCCCCCCATGATTCCTTAGTCTTTCAATTTTAATTTTTTTGTCTTTCCTTTTTCAACCAATTTCTTATTTTAGCAACTTTAAAAATTTTCATTTTTACAGTTAAATTCTATCCTTTTAATTTTTGTATATATATAAGTTTTTCTTTCTTTATAATTTTGGGATGCAGTTTCTTCTAACAAACAGACCAGAGCACACCCAGAATCTAGTGTATGAACCTGTTCTCTTTACCTGTCTGATCATATATATTTTTTTTACTTTACTTTTTTTTTTGCCAAAGTCTTTTTAAAAAGTATCTTTCTAATCACATTCTATCTTTTCAATGTATTTAATTTTATTTGTGTGTGTGTGTGTGTGTGTGTGTGTGTATATACATACATATATATATATATGTTTTTCTTTCTTTACAATTTTGAGATGTAATTTTTTCTAACAAACCAACCAAAATACACTCAGCACTGTTCTGTTCACCTGTCTGTTTATAATCTTTCTTGGTTTTTTTGTTTTTTTTCTTTTAGCATTCATTTTTACAGTTACATTCTATCCTTTAATTGTATTTAATTTTATTTTTGTACATATATAAGTTTTTCTTTCTTTACAATTTTGGGACCCAGTTTTCTCACAGACCAAAATATACATAGGATCCAGTGTACTGCTCGGTTCTGTTCAAATGTCTGATTATATGCTATATTTTTTTAATTTTAATTTTTGTCTTTTTCCTATTTGGGGTCTCTTCTGATTTGTCTAGTCTATATTTCTCTGGCATTGCTGCCATTTTAGTACTCTGTTCTCTCATTCAGCTATTCTTCTCTGGACAGAATGACAAGACATAAAAACTTACCTCAAAAAAAGAGAACAAGAGGCAGTTCTGACTGCCAGGGACCTAATCAGTATGGATTTAAGTAAGATATCAGAACTAGAGTTCAGAATAATGATTATAAAGATGTTTGCTGGGTTTGAAAAAAGCACAGAAGACACTAGAGAATCTCTTTCTGGAAAAGTAAAAGAATTATAATCTAATCAAGTCAAAATAAAAAATGCTATTAGTGAGATGCAATAAAAAAATGGAGGCTTTAACTGCTAGGAGAAATGAGGCAAAAGAAAGAATTAGTGATAGAGACAAAATGATTGAGAATAAAGAAGCTGAAAAAAAGGGAGAGGAGGAATTACTGGATCACAAGGGGAGAATTTGAGAGATAAGTGATACCATAAAGAGAAATAATGAAGAGGAAAGAGAGGGGCAGTAAGTATATGGGAGCAAATTATACCAGAGAACTTCCCTGATTTGGGGAAGGAAATAGGCATTCAAGTCCAGGAGGCACAGAGAACACCCCTCAAAGTGAATAAAAATAGGTGAACACCCTCACATATAAAAGTGAAACCTGCAAATTTCAGAGACACGGAGAAAATCCTGAAAGCAACTCCAGACAAGAGGTCTGTAACCTATGAGGGTAGAAACATTAGACTGAACCACGGAGACCTGGCAGGCCAGAAAAGACTGGCATGATATATTCAGGGTGCAAAATGAGGAAAAATATGCAACCAAGGACACTTTATCCAGCTAGGATGTCATTCAAAATAGAGATATAAAAATCTTCCAGGGCAAACAGAAACTAAAAGAATTCATGATCACTAAACCACCCCTGCAAGAAATATTGAAAGGGATTCCGTAAGTGAAGAGAGAGCCCAAAAGTAACACAGACCAGAAAGGAACAGAGACAATATAAAGAAATAGTGACTTTATAGATAATACAATGGCACTAAATTTGTATTTTTTAATAGTTACTCTGAATGGTAAATGGGCTAAATGCCCCAATCAAAAGATATGGAGTATCAGTTTGGAAAAAAAGCAAGACCACTGATATGCTGTCTGCAAGAGACTCATTTTAAGCCGATAGACATCTCCAGATTTAAACTCAGGGGATGGAAAACCATTTATCATGCTAATGGAATCAAAAGAAAGCTGGGTGGCAATCCTTATATCAGACAATTAGATTTTAAACCAAAGATAGTAATGAGAGATGAGGAGGGACACTATATTATAACTAAAGGGTGTATCCAACAAGAAGATCTAACAATTGTAAATATTTATGCCCCTAACATGGGAGCAGCCAATTAAATAAACCAATTGATAAAATTAAAGAAACACACTGATAATAATCAATAATAATAGGGGACATCAACACCCCATTTTACTGCAACAGACATACTGTCTAAGCAGAAGATCAACAAGGAAACAAGGGCTCTGAATGACACACTGGACTAGACAGACTTCACAGATATATTAAGAACATTCTATCTCAAAGCAAAAGAATACACATTCTTCTTAGGTGCACATGGAATATTCGCCAGAACAGATCATGTACTGGGTCACAAATCAGGCCTCAACTGGTAACAAAAGACTGGGATCATTCCCTGCATATTTTCGGACAACAATGCTTTGAAACTTGAACTCCATCACAAGAGGAAAGTTGGAAAGAACTCAAATATAGGGAGGCTAAAGAGCATCCTACTAAAGAATGAATGGGTCAACCAGGAAATTAAAGAAGAATTTTAAAAATGCATGGAAACAAATGAAAATGAAAACATAACTGTTCAAAACCTTTGGGACACAGCCAAGGCGGTCCTAAGAGGGAAATATATAGCACTGTAAGCCTTACCTAAGAAAGGTCTCAAATACACAACATAACCTCATACCTAAAGGACTGGAGAAAGAACGCAAGTTAAGTCCAAACCCAGCAGGAGAAGAGAAATAATAAAGCTTAGAGCAGAAATCAATGAAATAGAAACCAAAAGAACAGTACAAAAAGATCAAAGAAACTAGAAGTTGGTTCTTTGAAAGACTTAATAACATTGATAAACCCCTGGCCAGACTTATCACAAAGAAAAGAGAAGGGACCCAAATAAAGAAAATCATGAATGCAAGAGGAGAGATCACAACCAACACTGAAGAAATACAAACAATTTTAAGAACATATTATGAGTAATTATATGCCAACAAATTGGCAATCTGGAAGAAATGGATGCATTCCTAGAGATGTACAAACTACCAATACCGAAACAGGAAGAAAAAGAAAATCTGAACAGATACATAACCACGAAGTAAATTGAAGCAGCAATAAAAATTTCTTTAAAAAAAAAAAAAGAAAAACAAGAATCCAGGGCCAGATGGCTTCCCAGGGGAATTCTACCAACCATTTCAAGAATTAATACTTATTCTTCTGAAACTGTTTCAAAAAATAGAAATGGAAGGAAAACTTCTGAACTCATTCTATAAGGGCAGCATTGCCTTGATCCCCTCATTCTATTCTATAAGGGCAGCATTGCCTTGATCCCAAAGCCAGACAAAGACCCCACCAAAAGCGAGAGTTACAGACCAATATCTCTACTGAACATGGACGCAAAAATTCTCACCAAGACACCAGGTGAGGATTCAACAGTGAATTAAAAGGATTATTCACCATGACCAAGTGGGATTTATTCCTGGGCTGCAAGGGTGATTCAACATCCACAAATCAATCAATGTGATAACACTATGTTAATAAAAGAAAAGACAAAAACCGTATGATTTTTTAATAGATACAGAAAAAGCATCTGAAAAAGTACAGCATTCTTTTTTAATTAAAACTCTTCACAGTGTAGGGACAGAGGGAACATACCTCAATATCATAAAAGCCCTACACAAAAGCCCACAGTGAGTATCATTCTCAATGGGGAAAACTGAAAGCTTGTCCCCTTAGGTCAGGAACAAGGCAGGGAAGTCCACTATCACCACTGTTGTTCAACATAGTACTTATGCTAGCCTCAGCAATCAGACAACAAAAATAAATAAAAGGCATTTGAATTGGCAAAGAAGAAGTCAAACCCTCATTCTCCCCAGATAACATGATACTCTATGTGGAAAACCCAAAAGACTCTACCCCAAAACTATTAAAACTCATACAAGAATTCAGCAAAGTGGCAGGATATTAAATCAATGCACAGAAACCAGCTGCATTTCAATGCAAAAAATGAGACAGAAGAAAGAAAAATTAAGGACTTGATCCCATTTACAACTGCTACCCAAACCATAAGATACCTAGGAATAAGTCTAACCAAAGAGGTAAAGGATCTATACTCAGAAAACCATAGAATGCTCATAAAAGAAATTGAGGAAGACACAAAGAAATGGAAAAATGTTCCATTCTCATGAATTGAAAAACAAATATTGTTAAAATGTCTCTGCTACCCATAGCCATCTACACATTCAATGCAATCCCTATCAAAATACCATCAGAGCTGGAACAAATAATCCTAAAATTTGGAAGGAGCCAGGAAAGACCCTGAATGGACAAAGAAAAGTTGAAAAAGAAAACCAAAGTGGATGGCATCACAATTCCAGACTTAAAGCTCTATTACAAGTTTGTAATCATCAAGACAGTGTGGCACTGGCACAAAAAGAAATGTGAAGATCAATGTAACAGAATACAGAACCCAGAAATGCACCCTCAACTCAATGGTCAACTAATGTTTGACAAAGCAGGAAAGAATATCTCATGGAAAAAAGATGGTCTCTTCAACAAATCGTGTTCAGAAAATTGGACAGCCACATGCTGAAGAATGAAACTGGACCATTTCCTTATACCTTACACAAAAATAGACTCAAAATAGAGGAAAGACCTAAATATGAGACAAGAATCTATCAACATCCTAGAGGAGAAGACAGATAGCAACCTCTGTGACCTGGGCTGCAGCAAATTCTTGCTAGACATATCTCCAAAGGCAAGGGAAACAAAGGCAAAAATGAACTACTGGGACTTCATCAAGATAAGAAGCTTTTGTACAACAACGGAAAGAGTTCATAAAACCAAAAGACAACCAACAGAATGGGAGAATATATTTGCAGATGTCTTATCAAATAAAAGCCTAGTATCCAAAATATTTAAAGAATTTATCATATCCAACACCCAATGAACAAATAATCCAATCAAGAAATGGGCAGAAGACATGAACAGACATTTCTCCGCAGACATACAAATGGCCAACATGAAAAAGTACTCAACATCACTCAGCATCAGGGAAATATACAAATGAAAATCACAATGAGACACCACCTCACACCAGCCAGAACACCTAAAATGAACAAGTCAGGAAACAACAGAGGATGTAGAGGTGAGAATGTAGAGAAAGGGGAACCCTTTTACACTGTTGATGGGAATGCAAGCTGGTGCAGTCACTCTGAAAAGCAGTATGGAGGTTCATCAGAAAGTTGAAAACAGAGCTACCCTATGACCCAACAATTGCACTACTGGGTATTTACCCCAAAGATACAGATGTAGGGATCCAAAGGCACACGTGCACCCCAATGTTTATAGCAGCAATGTCCACAATAGCCAAACTATGGAAAGAGCCCATATGCCCAGTGACAGATGAATAAAGATATGGTATATATACATACTATCAAATACTACTCAGCTGTCAAAAAAATGAAATCTTGCCATTTGCAATGATGTAGACTGAACTGGAGGGTATTATGCTAAGTGAAATAAGTCAATCAGAGAAAGACAATAATCAAATGATCTCACTCATATGTGGAATTTAAGAAACAAAACAGAGGACCATATGGGAATAAAGGGAAAAAATAAAATGAGATGAAATCAGAGAGGGAGACAAACCATAAGAGACTCCTAATCACAGGAAACAACCTGAGGGTTGCTGGAAGGGAGGGAGCAGGAGAATGGAGTAACTGGGTGATGGACATTAAGGAGGGCAAGTAATATAATGAGCACTGGGTGTTATACAAGACTGATGGATCACTGACCTCTACCACTGAAACTAAGAATACATTATATGTTAATTAATTGAATTTAAATAAAAATGAATTAGCAAGCCTGTTACTTCAAGGAAAACAATGGCAAACATCACTGTACTTTTGCAACATATTATAACACTGGAGCTTTCAATCAGAAATTATAATTTTGGAAAACCTGTATCCAACACTGCAAGCTTGACAGATTCCCCCTACTTAAAAAAAAGTTTTTTCTAATGAGATTGGTGGTGATATAAACACGTGATTTTTGATATTGTTTAAAATCTGAATATCTGGAATTTCTGACTGGAATTCTAGTATTTCCAAATGACCATGGTGTAAAGTTACAAAATCATGCCTGGGTAAAATATCCATTCGGAGCACAAAACAGATCAATGGTTTTTAATATAAGAGATTATAAAAAGTTAATATGGTTTCAAATTCCATACAGCAACTTAACCTACAGAAAACTACCACTTGCAATATCTGATAGAGAATTCAAGATATATGCAATATTATTTGAAAAGACTATTACTATAGCTCTGTTCACCAATTACACTTCTGTCTGAGGCTAAATTTCCTTATGTATTTCAACCAAAATCACATACTATAACAGATTGAATGCAGAAGCAGACATGAGAATCCTGCCACTACTGAAGAGATTTACAAAAATGTAAAAACAATGTCGCATTTCTCACTAAAATTATTTTGTTTCAGAAAACATAGCCAACTTTAACAGGTTTAACTTGAGAACATGTAAGGGTGTATTATTATTTTTAATTTTTCAATGTTTTTGGTTTTAATTTCAACCACTAAATATAGATAAACATAACCTCTGCAAACAAAAGGTGTTTGGGGTCCTCAATAATTTTTTAAAATGTAAAAGTTGCTGAGGTTCTCTGAGAATTCCCATTCAAGCCCAATTTCCTTGTTTCTGCAAATGAGGATACTGAGGCTCAGAGACGCTAAGTGTCTGCCCAAGCTCACAGCGCTTCCTATAAAGAAGTGATAATTTAAAAAAAAAGACAGGACCAGAAGGGCAGTCTCCTTAGTTTTAGCCCACTGCCTCTACTATTATAGCACAGCCATGCTGACTTCATTTAAAAACCTGTTAGTAAATTTACTAGATAATATAACTTTATTAACATGACTATGGATCAGAAAACCTTTTATCATTTTTTAAAAGATTTTATTTACTTGTTTGAGAGAGAGAGTGGGAGAGAGAAGGAGAGAGAATCTAAAGCAGACTCAACACTGAGCAAAGAGTCTGAAGTGGGGCTCAATCTCATGACTGCAAGATCATGACCTGAGCAGAAACAAGAGTTGGATGCTTAAAAATGAAGCACCCAGGCGCCCCAAACCTTTTATTTTTAAAATGGAGAATACTGTAAATCACAGGTGAATAGTTTGCATGGGGTATTTGAGATAGTATTTTGACAGGAATTTGAACCCATTATGTATTCAGCGTTATAACAGATCAAGTGGAGATAAAAATAGGTAAAATATATGGTCCATGTTCTTAAAGAACTTTGAATTTAACTGGGGCTAGGAAGAGACTCATTAATACAACATAAAACATCATTCTGAATTGCGTATCAGGCAAACTGTGGTAACAGGGCTACAATTCAGAGAAACAGGAGAACAATAATGGCTATTGAAAGTTTAAAGATCATGAAGAGATGCTCCCTGAAAAATAACTAAGGTTTAGGATGGCATGAAAAAAGAAAAAAAAAAAAAAAAAAAAAAAAAAACTCTGGAATACCACAAGTCCACTGAGGTAAAGCAAAACAGGACGTGCAACAGTAATCATCAAACTCTAAATAGCCAAACAAAAATAAAGTGAGATACAAAAGGCAATGGATAGGTAAGACAGGTTCAAATGAAAACACATCCTGAAAGTCAGGCAGATGAATTAAAATTCTGTATTTCATTTGCCTCCACAGTAAAATCAATGTTAAATTATAAAAACAAAACAAAACAGAAAACACCCCTTTTTAATTTATTTACTTGACAGAGAGAGAGAGAGAGAGAGGATGAGCACAACTAGGGGGAGCAGCAGGCAGAGGGAAAAGCAGGGAGCCCAACTCGGGGCTCGACCCAGGACCCTGGGGTCATGAGCTGAGCTAAAGGCAGATGTTTAACCGGTTGACTGAGCCACCCAAGTGTCCCCCCACCCCCCAAAATCTTTTTTTAGAAAAGATCTTATTTCATTTCTTAAATATTTTATTTATTTATTTGACAGACAGAGAGCACAAGTGCAGCAGGGGAACTGGCAGAGGGAGAGGGAAAAGCAGACTCCCCATTAAGCAGGGAGCCTGATGTGGGGCTCCATCTAGGATCCCAAGATCATGACCTGAGCCCAAGGCAAACCCTTAAACTGACTGAGCCACCTAGGCGCCCCTGCAGTTTTATTCTTCAGAACCAAAAAACAAAACAATCAAAATGCCCCTCAACAGAATAAACTGTGGCATATTTTTACAATGAAACACTACTCAGTAATAAAAAGAAACAAATTACTGATACACTCCTCTATATGGCTAAATCTCAAAATCTTAAGTAAGAGAATCAGACACAAAAAGAATACATATGGGGCACCTGGGTGGCTCAGTGGGTTGAAGCCTCAGCCTTCAGCTCAGGTCATGCTCCCAGGGTCCTGGGATTGAGCCCTGCATTGGGCTCTCTGCTCAGCAGGGAGCCTGCTTCCCTCCACCCCACTGCCTGCCTCTCTGCCGATTTGTAATCTGTCAAATAAATAAATAAAATCTTAAAAAAATATATTCCATGATTTCTACATAAATTTCAATAACAGGAAAAGCTAAATTATGGGGATAAAAATCAGAATAGTGGTTACTTCTAGAAAAGAAGTGGCTATGGAAGGATACCAGGGTACTTTTTTTTAATGACAACATTGTATATCCTGGTTTGTGTGTTGGTAACACATTTACTAAAAGGCTCCATTATTTTAATACATATATTTTTTTAAAAAATTTAATACATGCATTTAAAATACTCACTAAATGTGAAGAAAAAACACAAAGGTCTTTTAAAAAAATATATATATATATTTTTATACCTTTTTTTTTTTAAATAAACATATATTTTTATCCCCCAGGGTACAGGTATGTGAATCACCAGGTTTACACACTTCACAGCACTCACCATAGCACATACCCTCCCCAATGTCCATAACCCCACCCCCCTCCCCCCCAGCAACCCTCAGTTTGTTTTGTGAGATTAAGTGTCACTTATGGTTTTGTCTCCCTCCCAATCCCATCTTGTTTCATTTATTCTTCTCCTATGCCCTTAACCCCCCCCCCCATTGCATCTCCACTTCCTCATATCAGGGAGATCATATGATAGTTGTCTTCGCAAAAATCTTTTAAAAGACATTTTCTAAGTGGAAGATGATATCCTTGACTCAGTTTTATCTATGTTACCATTACATAAAAGTAATTTTTCTAAGATTTGCCTTATAGTAACAACCTAGGACCTTGATATGAAAATACTTGCTAATTTTTTTTATTGTGGTAAAATATATGTGACAAAGTTTACTTATTTTTTAAAAGATTTTATTTATTTATTTGACAGACAGAGCACAGGCAGGGGGAGCAGTAGGGAGAGGGAGAGGGAGAAGCAGCCTCCCCTCGGAGCAGAGAGCCCAATGTAGGGCTCAACTTCCACAACCTGAGCTTAAGGCAGATGCCCAGCTGACTGCACCACCCAGGGGCCCCAACCTTTACTATTTTAACCACTTTCAAGTATACAGTTCAGTGGCATTAAATACATTCACATTATTGTGCAACACTTGCTATTTTGTGGAAAGACACTTCAAGTACCAAAGCTTATCGTTTACCACGTTTACCACACACATAGTTGCTCTCCCCAACTAAACTAAATGCTCTTTCTCAAAGATCTTCAAATCTCCTACAGTCCAAGCAGAGTGCTTCACAGCTGCTACTCAATATGTTATTTACTTTTTTTTTATAAAAGTAAACTTAGAATAAAATATTCTTATAATACCATCTTATCAATAATTCTGTATTTTGAATGTATAAACCAGTCTTTGTTCACAGAAGTATGTACTTTATGCAGTTGTCATCATAGAGAAACATGTAAAAAAATTTTTTTTCTATTTAAGCCAAATTTTGGCTACATTCTTTACATAAGTTGATGGTCATAATGTTTAACAGCTGTATAAACTCAGTTATTTTACTTCATTTTCCTATCATTAGAAATTAAATGGCTTTCAATCTATAAACTGCCACTGTAGAGAAGAGTCTTTTCCCTTCAACTGAATTAACTTAGAATTATTGCCAAGAGGAGAATTTCTGAATTAAGGGAGTGAATATTATTACGTTATTTGATGCTACCACACTATGCTTTAACAAAGGAATGTACCAATTTGTTATGCTCTCATGAGTGATTGAACCAATTTCGCTACCATATTATATTAGAGTGATATTAAAAAAAAATTTTTTTTTGGGGCTAGGTAAATAAGTAAAAACAATAGGCAACTACCTATAGATATGAATAAAAGAATGTTCTTTTCACTGGATATATTCCTGGCAATAACACATAAACTTTGTAGAATCTAGAATTCAGTAGATGGAGATTATAGGAGGTAGAATTAATTCATTTTTTCACTCTCTGGGGTGAAAAAAGCTACTTTATTATTAGGAAATGCATTCATTCACAAGATTAATTTCCCCCCAAATAACGGCACTTCTAACTTAGTCCCAGGATTAGGTTATATGCTACCACCCATCATGATGGACTGATTCACTCTCAAAGTAACCCAAAAGGCTAGGATAGTACAGATGAATGGAATATAAGTGACTAATCAAGTTAGGAGAAAGAGAAACTTCATTGCCAAATCACAGAATGCTAGATTAAGTCACAGAACAGATTAACTGCACAAGAAAATAACATATTTACCTCCGCATGACAGCTCATCTTGAAGCAGAACCAAGTGCATGGGACAAGAGCACCTTGTAGTACCATCTCCTTTTACAAGACAAATATGTGAACAGCCACCGTTATCCTGAGCACAAGGGTGCTGTCCTGAAAAAGAAAAAAAAAAGGAGAAAGAAAAGGAAGGGAGGGAAGAAGGAAGGAAAGAAAGGGCAGCTAAGTCAAAATTAATTATTTATGAATTACCAAGAACACCAAATTTAAAATTACCTTGGACTTAATTCTACTAACAATAGAATATTGTGTATCCTTACACAATTGCAAGGAGGACAATTTAATAATGCAAAATATTTATATCTAACCACTGTCTTTAAATATTTATATATATAAAAAATTGATCATTGAAACTAAAAACATTGCTAGGGAGAATGCAGAAACCTGGACATTATTCTACTTAAAATACAAAAACTCTTCCAAAGATTTTTAACTCAGAAATTCTACCATTCTAACAGATGATTTTATTCAAAAACTGTAGTTTAATGAAATACAGAAATAATGAAATATGGAAAATTAAGAGTTATTATGTTAGAAGAAAAAAGTTCACATGGATTGCAACCACTCATAGACAATCAAAATTATTTGCTTAATCAATTGCAAAAGGTAACTTGCAATGTTACAAATGTTTAATTTCCTTAAATTTGGGCTAAATTAAATAAATACAAACTTGGGCAATTTTTCAAAGTCTGTTTTACAAATTAGACTTAATGAAGTTGCTTTGAATTTTCTACTTAGCCTGTGTTACAAGCAACTTGATATCTGTCACCAGAATAGCAGCATCTACTATAGCCTCCTATTTATTATCTGTGTTCTCAATAACACCTCAGTCCTGCTTCAGTGTGCATGGATGAGACTGAGGGAGGCAGCTATCTGAAACTGAACAGAAGTGTTATACTACACAGATGTCCCAAAACAGACATCAGTTCATACTGCACTAAAACACACAACCTACAAAGTTACAACATTTTAATTCCATGACACTTTTTTTTGTTAAGATTTTATTTGAGAGAGAGCAAAACAAAGAGAGATCACAGAGGGAAAAGGAGAAATAGACTAGCTGCTGAGTGGAGAGCCCAATAAAAGGCTCAATCCCAGAACTCTAAGATCATTACCCAAGCTGAAGGCAGACACTTAACGAACTGAGCTACCCAGGCACCTCCTCCCGGCCATGACACTTCTGATAAACAAAAATCTCACTCTCTTTAAAGTCATTAGAAATTTGAAAAAATGCTTTTCCAAATCTAAGACCATATTTAAGAGTCTAATTATTTAAAAAAAAAAAAAAAGGGCGCCTGGGTGGCTCAGTGGGTTAAGCCCCTGCCTTCGGCTCAGGTCATGATCTCAGGGTCCTGGGATCGAGTCCCGCATCGGGCTCTCTGCTCAGCAGGGAGCCTGCTTCCTTCTCTCTCTCTCTCTGCCTGCCTCTCAGTGTACTTGTAATTTCTCTCTGTCAAATAAATAAATAAAAATCTTTAAAAAAAAAAAGACATTCCCTCCTAAAATTCTGAAAACCTCCAAGGAGATTTTCTGCAATAAAATATTCATTTGTCAAGTGAATAAATAGCTTAGAAATTAAGGCCTTATTTCTATTAAATATTCAGCTTGAGTCACATGTCATAAATTAGAATGACAACAATTCTAACTCTAATTCTCAAATGTCTCTAACTTCTAAAAGCTCATCAACAGTGACAACAAAATGAAGACTTGAACAAGCAATGGTGTTCCCATTCCACTATTCTCCTTTCATACTCCAGTCTGATTTGAAAGCATCAGGTTGGGAAGTTAAGGAGTTCAATAGTTCTCTCTTTAATATTTCATTTAACATTAGCATTCCTGGGACAATCACATAAAACCCATAGTAGTAACTGCTAGGAGAAGTCTTTTGAAATTAACAAGAAATTAAGTCAAGATGATTAGCCATATTCAAAAGCTTTCAGAAAAATTTGAGTACTTTTCTAAGATGAGAATACAATTTAGAAATTTATCTAGAAGAAAACAAAGTATCCATTAAGCAATCTTCTCTAAGTTCACTTCAAAAACTTCTGAACACACTAGTTTTTGTTTTTGCTTAATAAAGTTATTCCAAGATAACTATATTATTATATAAATATAATTTTTGTTCTTGTTCAAACTATGGGGGCACACAGGGAACAAAAAAAAAAAATACATACTTTATACCACTATTCTTAAAGGGGTTCAAGATTTAAAAAAAAAAAAAGCATGACAAGCAGTCTCTCTCTCTCTCTCTATATATATATATATAAAACATAAAAATATAGGGGCGCCTGGGTGGCTCAGTGGGTTAAGCCTCTGCCTTCGGCTCAGGTCATGATGCCGGGGTCCTGGGATCGAGCCCCTCATCGGGCTCTCTGCTCAGCAAGGAGCTTGCTTCCCTTCCTCTCTCTCTTCCTGCCTTTCTGCCTACTTGTGATCTCTCTCTGTCAAATAAATAAACAAAAAAAATCTTCAAAAAAAAACCATAAAAATATGTATAAATATATATTACATATGTAAATATCTGAGGAAATTTTTGAAAATGAGCCAGACCATTCCTTTCCCCCACTCCTGTTTTATGGGGGAAAGGTGTTTAATTTGAAAAAGCTCCCAGGTGAGTTCGATGTAAGGCTTTAAAAACACAGTTTAAAAAATTGGCAAGATTAAAACTGCACGAAAATCTTTAAAAAAAAAGGGTAAGAAGGAGCACCTGGGTGGCTCAGTTAACTGTCTGCCTTTGGCTCAGGTCATGATCTCAGGGTCCCTGAGGTACTGAGTCCCTCAGAGGGGAGACTGCTTCTCCCTCTGCCCCTTCCCCTGCTCCTGCTCTCTCAAATAAATAAAATCTTATAAATAAATAAATAAGTAAAATTTTAAAAAGGTAAGAAGACAGACAGGAACATCTTAATTCAGTCTTAATTTCTTACAATAAACATGATTCCTGCAATTATCAGTCTGCCATCAGCACTTACTATATTCCTGAAGGTTCAGCTCTTTCACTGCATGAATGTCACTAAGCTGGGCAATTCGAGCCTGGACTTTGGTTCTACCCTCTCGACCTGTCATGTCAATTTTTTCAATCATTTGCTGCTGCTTATCAATCCAATATAGCCAGTTTTCAAACACAGTCAGTCCCACAGGCTGCAAGATATTGGAGTCTTCTAATACTATCCGGTTGGCACCTTGGAAAAGAGAACATTCAACAGAAATGATTCATGTAGGTCAAATCAAACATTCAGCAACTACTTTTGATTCCGAAAGTACTGAAATGGAAAATATAAGGTATCTACCACAAAAATTAAAACGCTTTCTGAAAAGATATATACATACCACAGAACAGACTAGACATTTAAATACAAACAAAAGCAAGTAAGTGCCCAATACATAGTAAATACTCTAGTTCAAAGAAACATAGAAAACACAGAGTGGTTTTCAAAAATTTTTTTAAAGGCAGAGTCCACTTTTCAAATTACATTTTATGAAAAGCCTTAACATATAAATGGACTTCTTTGGATAAAGCAGTGGTGGTGAGCCCAGAGCTCTGAGCTCTTGGCCTCCCCTATTGCTGAGTACACCTGAGGCCTCTGAAGAACCACTCCACCCTCACGCCTTCTGGCCACTCAGAACACAGAAAAAATGACTGATTCAAAGATTATCTGGTTCAAACCACACCACAAAGTAAGAATTCTTTCTACAACATCCCAGACATGGGATGTTAAATCTTAACAGGCAACCGTTCTACTGTTGAACTATACGGAAGTTCTTTCACACAGTGTGTTGAAATCTGTGCCCCACTCTCTCCATCCCCATAGTTTCTCCCTCATTCAAAAAGAAAAAAATATATTCATTCCCCCTCCTCCCCATAATAGTCCTTCAAATAGCTATAGAACATTTTCCTGCTACCTAAGTAATGAGAATTTAATTAAAAAAGGGCCTTAGTTTGTATTTTAGAAATATCAGGGGAAGTTCTAGGAAAGAGGCAAGCATAATGCTAAGTTTGACAAAGGGAGAAAAAGGGGGAGATGCTCCAGATGAGAAGTCACTGCCTAAGTCAACATTCAGATCAAGGGTGGGTTAAACACAAATTTTCTTAGGCTCCTAAAATTTGTAGTAAAAAGTTTAGGTAAAACCCCGTAAAGACAAACAAAAAAGCAGAGC
Source organism: Mustela nivalis (assembly GCF_964662115.1). NCBI lineage: Eukaryota > Metazoa > Chordata > Mammalia > Carnivora > Mustelidae > Mustela > Mustela nivalis. Next base: position 54,920,230 of record NC_139026.1, read on the forward strand.
ACAAAATGATACAAAATTCAGAAATTGGAGCAGACCAGGGACATAGCAGCCCATAGAAAACTAAAAGCCTGCAGTTCGTGAAGCCAGCAACAAAATCAATTAGCTCAGGAACTGGGAGCACCAGGTAATTCAAAACAAAACAAAGGGAGGAGTTACATGGTTGGGGCTGAGAGAAGAGGGCCGAGTGAAAATAAGTATAAGAAGTTATTCAGCTCCTGGGTCTCCTCCCTTCCTTTATCAGGAGACCGAACATATACTTTCTAAAGAGGATGAACTAGATTTTAACACACCAGGAAAAGACAAAGAGGTGGTGCCATACATGGGATTTTACAGGGGCATTGATTAAAAGTCTACTTTCTAATTGGTGAGACTCTCCATTGTAAGTTGTCTCTTTTCCCACTAGATTCCACGAATTCTAGCAGCCAGCTTTTATCCTCCTACAGAAGACTTTCCTATACCCCTATAGAAAAAACAAACCAACAACAACAATAACCAAATAAAAACCCCTGAAGTTTCCAAGAGAAACAAACTTCAGACAGTGTCACCTGGGAATCCCATTAGAAAACAGCCAGGTGTCCTTAAGATTCCTACTCCTTCACAGGCAGCAGCAATGGGAAAGGCAGCATTTTTAAGCCTCACTATTAAATATAGACAACTAAAGATCACCAGATATTTAAGGAAAACAACTTTTAAATTCAAAGTCCAAAACGAATAAATAGAATAAAGGAATTTAGAAAAACAGATGCAATTAAAAGCAGAAAAAAACCCCAAATCAATAGCAACAAAACCCTAAAAAACATGCTGTTTTGATGGGAGCAAGACATCCACAGAACATAAGAGTCCTTGGAAATTAAAAATATGATACCTGGGTGGGGGGGGGGAAGAGGTTTGGAAAAACAATTTGAAAAACTCTCTCAGAAAGTAGAACAAAAAGATAAAGAGACGGGAAATGAGTGAGAAAAACACAGTTATAGTCAAGATCCAACAACAGAGTAGAAGTTCCAGAATGAGAAAACAGATCATAAGAAACATTAAAACACACACACACACACACACACACACACACAAAAGAAACCCCCACCCAAAAACCAGCTTTCCAGAACTCAAGATGTAAGTTTCCAGATAGAGAGGACTTGCCAGTTCAATGAAAGAAAGAGACCAAGAGGGAAGTCAGGGAGAGATCACACAAAGGCACATTATCATTAAATTCTACAACATCTGGGAAAAAGAGAAGATATTAAAAGCTTCTGGAGGGGAAAATAAAGGATCACATAAAAATAGTCAAGAATTGGGGCGCCTGGGTGGCTCAGTGGGTTGAGCTGCTGCCTTCGGCTCAGGTCATGATCTCAGGGTCCTGGGATCGAGTCCCGCATCGGGCTCTCTGCTCGGCAGGGAGCCTGCTTCCTCCTTCTCTCTGCCTGCCTCTCTGCCTACTTGTAATCTCTGTCAAATAAATAAATCTTTAAAAAAAAAATAGTCAAGAATCACAATGACATCAGACTTCCCAACAACATGAGATGCTTGAAGACAACAGAGATAGCTCTGCCTTCAAAACTGGGAGAAAACAGTTATAAAACATGAATGCTATATACATCTGAATTATCAACCAAGTCTGAGGGGAAAAAAAATTCAGACAAATACAAAATATTTTAACCTCCTATAAACTCCCTTAAGAAGCTAATAGAGGGGGCACCTGGGTGGCTCAGTGGGTTAAAGCTTGGGTCATGATCCCAGGGTCATGGGATCAAGCTCCACATTGGGCTCTCTGCCCAGCAGGGAGCCTGCTTCCCCCCCCCTCTCTTTCTGCCTGCCTCTCTGCCTGCTTGTGATCTCTGTCTGTCAAATAAATAAATAAAATCTTAAAAAAAAAAAAAGGAAGAAGAAGAAGCTAACAGAGGATGTGTTCTAGCAAGAAAAAGAAATTAGCCAGAGAAATGGAATCGAGTAAATAGGTTTCAGCACCAAGGAGACTGGCAAGTACATTACCAGAATTAATAGTGAAAAGAAGTTGGCCTAAAAAGCAAGAAAATTCACACTGGAGCAAATGATAAAGAAATTCAAGAGGCATGCATTCAGTTAAAAAGAAAAAGGATGGACTGCTCAATGAACCTATTCTATAGGTACTGAAACAATACTTATATTAGACAAGATTAACTTGGGGAAAAAGAGCTATAGAAAGAAACATGCTAATGGTAATATTTTCGTAGCCATAAATAATAAGTATGAATTTAAAAATTATGAGGGACCCCTGGGTGGCTCAGTCATTAAGCGTCTGCCTTCAGCTCAGCTCATGATCCCGGAGTCCTGGGATCATGCCCAGAGTTAGGCTCCCTGCTCAGTGGGAAAACTGCTTCTGCCTCTCCCACTCCCCGCTGCTTGTGTTCCCACTCATTCACTCTCTCTCTCTCTTTCTCTCTCTCCATCAAATAAATAAATAAAATATTTTTAAAAAATATAACTATCCTGGGAGGATGGGAGGAGAGTTCATATGAGTATTTTGGGGCTATAGAGTTTAAGACAACGAAATATTTTCCATCAAGGGAAGTCAACTTGTGATGTCTTAAATTGAAAAATCAAGAAATAGCTGTTTTAAGCAAGTTATTTTAAAAATAACAAGCAGATGTCTCAGCATGGGAATTGAGAGTAGTAGGTAGGACAGAAGACTTGTTTCTTGTTATAAACTAAGTAGAAGCATTTGATTTTCACAAATATTTACATGTATCACTTCAATGAAAATTAAAATTAAACCTAAAATAATAAGAGTAAATAAAAAAGATTAGCTGATGGTAGTGTGAGGATGGCTTCAAGTGGTCCTGGAGAAAAAAGAGCTATCAACAGTGTCACTATAGGATCCCAAACATGATAAGGACCTGATCTATTTTAATGGCAGTTTTAAGTAAAACTCTGGAGTCAACAATGAAAAAACATGTTCATTTATTCAATAAACTACGCAAGTACTAAATACAATCCAATGTATAAGGCTCCGTGGGAGGTTAGAAATATAAAGTAGAAAGAGAGCCCATGATAAAAGTGTTTGTGAATATATAATGAAGGGGGAAAAAACCCAACTATCAACATTATACTAACCTTTTTCAGAAAACAGAAAAAGAGGAAACAATTATTTTCATGAGGCTAATGTAACCTTGATGGCAAAATGCCAATAAGTACATTGTAAGAAAGAAAAATTATAGGGTACTCATCCTCATGAACACAAACACAAACATTTAAACAAAATCCAGCAATATATAAAAAGGAAAATGTAGCATTTTCTACAATGCAAATTAGGAACAGATGGGAACCTCCCTAATCTGATAAAAATGTCATCTACAGAAAAACCTTAGTAGATAATACCTAATCATGAAGTACTGAATGCTTTCCCCCAAATTAAGAAAAACAAAAATAAAACAAAACCAAAAAACCCAAAATTCTATTATTCTATTCAACATTGTATTGGAGGTCCTAGCCAGAACAATAATGCAACAAGGAAAAAGAAACCTTCATTAATTTGTAGATAAATGGTTCTATGATGTTCAAATCTTAAAGAAATCACAGATAACTGAATTTAGCAAGGTCCCTGGGTATGAGCTCATAATACCAGAATGAGAGAAAAAAAAGTAACTATTTTTTATTCCTGCCACAGTCAGAAAATGTAATATTAAATATTTAGAATACTCTTTACCACTAACATTCAAACGCCTCAAATACCAAGGAATAACTAATGAAAAATGGGAAAGATCTCTATACAGAAAACTATAAAACACTGAGGGAAATTCAAGTTCTAAATAAGTGGAGGTATATACCATGTTCATGATTTGGAAGACTAATATAAAAAATAGTAATTCTCTCTAAATTGACCTATAAATTCAAAGCAAACCCAGTCAAAAATTCTACTAGGTTTGGAATTTTTTGGTGGAAACTCAGAGGCAGATTCTAGAATGTAAATGGAAATACAAAGAATCAACAAATAGCTATCTTGAAGAAATATTAAAGATGAACACTGCCAGAGAAATTTGTTATAACATTATAAACAATTAAGACAATAAAATATCACATAAGACAAAGTGACCAAAGGAACATTAGATTCCAAAAACAAACTCATACAAATACAGTCACTTCATTTATAACAAAGATGATGTTGTTAGAGAACAGTGGAGAAAGAATTATCTTCTCAAAAACTGATGTTAAATCAAATAGTAATATGGGGAAAAAAATTTTTTTAACCCCTACCTCACAACATACACACAAAAAGGTTCCAAATGGATCATACATCTCAATGAGAAAAGTTAAAAATTTTCGGGGAAAAAAAACCACAACAGAATATCTTTGTGACTTTGCAGTAGGCAAAGATTTCTTAAATAGAACATAAAAGGTACTAATCTTAAAGGGAAAAATTAGTAAACTATACTGCACTAAAATTAAGAATTTTTTCATCAAAAGATACCACTGGGAGAATGAAAAAGGAAATCACAAACTGGAAGAAGATTTATGTAATATCTCTCCTTCTCTACAGAGGAAAGTGTAAAGATATACTAAAAATTATCAAACAAGACCTAAAAAAATGGAGGGATACGCCACAGTCATGAATGAAAGACTGAATTACTTAAACATGCCAATTCTCTTCCAATATATATGTAACTTGATAATGGATAAACAGTCAGATAAAGAATTTTTAAAAATCAGTAGTAGAAAAATGGGCAATATAGCAATTCACGGAAGAAATAAGAATAACTAATAAATTAATATCAAACAGAGAAGTACAAATTTTATTAATAAGATATACTTTTTAAACTATTGGACTGGTAAAAATTTAGAAGTCTAACAATATCAAATATGAGAGGGACAACTCATATACTTCTGGTGGGAGGGGTTTAAATTGATATAATCACTGAACAGCAACCTGGATGTATCTGCTCAACATGAATGTATACATAGCACATTACAGAGCAATACTACTACAAGGTTTAGGGCCACAGAGAAATGTTCAAATAACTGCATAAGAATACTCATTAAAACACTGCTTTTAATGCCAAAATGCTGGGAATAGCAGTTTAGACAGACAGAGTAAAGTGTAGAATGATTCATACAATGAAGTACTATTTAGTGATGAAAATAAGTGAACAGAATTATAGATCAACAGGGATTATCTCAAAACTATATGTGAAAAATTCAAGCTACAAAGGGATATATGGGAATATTATATTAAGTTTAAAAACAAAAAAATGTTCAAATGCATATGTGTGTAGATATGGTAAAAAACACACACAGAATACAAAATATGTATGGCCATGAAAAACATCAAAAGTTATCTCAGGGAAAAGAGGGAGGAGAAAAGAATTGGGAAGGGATATGTAAGGGCTTCAAAATTCTAATGTTTCATCTCAAGTAAGAGAAGGAGGAAGGGAAGCAAATATGGCCCCAAACTCTAGATTTAACAAAGTTGGATGGCAGGAACTTTATAATTTCTGTATGTTGGAACCATTTCATAATTAAGGGTGGGAAAAAAAATGCACTAAAAAAAATGGAAGTTTGGGGAACCTGGGTGGCTCAGTGGGTTAAGCCTCTGCCTTCAGCTCAGGTCATGATTCCAAGGTCCTGGGATCCAGCCTCGCATCGGGCTCTCTGCTGAGCAGAGAGCCCGCTTCCCCCCACCCCCCGCCTATTTCTCTCTCTCTCTGTCAAATAAATAAATTTAAAAAAAAAGAAAAGGAAGTTAAAGTGTTACTAAGTGTTACTAATAATAGTGTTTTGGATTTTTTCTTCTTTTTCTTTTCTAAGCTGTTTTTAATGGACATTGCTTTTAAAAACGAAAAGTAAACATCACAAATGCAGAGAGAGGGAAGGAAAGAAGGAGAAAAAACCCCACCCTCAAGACTAAAAAGAGTTAAAACACTGACATAAATAACTATTATTCAAATTAGAGGTGACATATGAGATACAAGTGATCTGATGAGGGAAAGAATATACGGTGTGAGGTATGTGTACATAAATGTGTGCATGACCACAATCAGAAAAGGCATAATGGAAGGAGGCACCTAAATCTGAAAAGATCGAGTATTTTCTAGGTTTTAGAAAAATAACAAATGTATTCAACATAAAAATTCAAATGATACAGAAATAAATACTCTTAGCAGATTAGTATGCTAGCCTTCCAGTCCTTTCTCAAGATATATCTGCTTGCTTATTCCTTGAGAAACATACAAACATATACATTCATATCTTTCTTTTTTTTTTATTAACATATAATGTATTATTAGCCCGAGGGGTACAGGTCTGTGAATCACCAGGTTACATACTTCATAGCACATACCTTCCCCAATGTCCATAACCCCACCACTCTTTCCCTACCCCCTCATGAAGATATTTGCAAACAACCTATCAGATAAATGGCTAGTATCCAAAATCTATAAAGAACTTATCAAACTCAATACCCAAAGAACAAATAATCCAGTCAAGAAATGGGCAGAAGACATGAACAGACATTTCTGCAAAGAAGACATCCAGATGGCCAACAGACACAGGAAAAAGTGCTCCATATCACTCGGCATCAGGGAAATACAAATCAAAATCACAATGAGATGGCACCTCACGCCAGTCAGAATGGCTAAAATTAACAAGTCAGGAAATGACAGATGCTGGCGAGGATGTGGAGAAAGGAGAACCCTCCTACACTGTTGGTGGGAATGCAAGCTGGTGCAACCACTCTGGAAAACAGCATGGAGGTTCCTCAAAAAGTTGAAAATAGAGCTACCCTATGAACTGGCAACTGCACTACTGGGTACTTACCCTAAAGATACAAATGTAGTGATCTGAAGAGGCATGTGCACCCGAATGTTTATAGCAGTAATGTCCACAATAGCCAAACTGTGGATAGAACCTAGATGTCCATCAACAGATGAATGGACAAAGAAGATGTGGTGTGTATATATACATGATGGAATACTATGCAGCCATCAAAAGAAATGAAATCTTGTCATTTACGATGACGTGAATGGAACTAGAGGGTATTATGCTTAATGAAATAAGTCAATCAGAGAAAGACTCGTATGTTTTTTAATAGTATGTATACCTATTGGTATGAGTGTACACATACACATGTGTATACACAGTATAAATATTTTTAGAGAGCAAGCTGTCATCAAATATAGTGTGTGTGCAGACATATATAAAGTTAATTTAAATTTTAAACAAAACTTGGGGCATCGGGGTGGCTCTATCGGTTAAGCATCTGTCTTTGGCTTGGGTCATGATCCCAGGGCCCTGGGATGAAGGCCCACGTCATCCTGCTCAGGGGAAGTCTGCTTCACCCTCTCCCTCGGCAACTCACCCTGCTCCTTCTCTCTCACTCATTCACTCACTCCCTCTCCCAAATAAAATCTTTAATAAATAAATAAATAATTTTTAAGCAAAACGATCTTAATAAACATTGTTATGCAACTTAGTTATTAAAAATTATCCTCCTATGTCAGTGCACACAGATCTACCTCATATTTTGGAAAATGATTGTAATATTCTATACACTAGATATACCAGAATGTTTCTCTGCAACAAACTATTATAAATAATGCTCACAGGGATCCTTATACAAATGGGTATTTCTGTAAAAAAAAATAAAATAAAAAAATAAAAAAGCTATCCACAGGTGAAATTCACTGGCAAATTGCCCTCCAAAAAGATCTTACCAATTCCATTTATACCAAAGTGCATGAGAGCATGCCTTTCTTTACCATTTTGACCAATGTTGGGTGTAATCAACTTTAACATATTTTTGCCATTCTGATAGACATAAATAATGTATTATTTTAATTTCATTTACCTGATCACTAGTGAGGCGACACAGAGTTATTTGGACATCAGAAATTGGGGGGAGGTGAAGTAACTATGATTTAGACAGAGGTGTGAAGACAATAAAAAAAGTAAAAGTACATGTGAAGAACCAAAAACTGATTTAATTTGGTTACAACACCAGCAATGTAAGATTATTTGAGTTTGACGATGGGTTTGTGAAAGGCAAATACCAAATTAAGTATACAACTAGACTTTTTCTTCAGGTTCTGAGACTATCCTAAAGATTTTTTTAGTAGCAGTGACATGATTAGAAACCATGCTTCAAAAAATTTAGGAACAGTGTATAAACTTTCAAGGGGGGAAAATCAGCAGGGAGGAGATTTCATAGGCTAGACCCTAGGCCAGAGAAGACAGGAACATAAACTAGAACATAAAAATTAGGAAGGGAGAAGTGATGCATTAGAAATATATTATTTACAGAGCCCAAATCAAGAAAATTAGGAAATTATTAGATAACAGAGGAACTAATCATGTTGACAGTTGAAGAAAAAGTACTTCCCAACCAACATGATGCTAATTACCCTTTAGTAAATAGAACTGTAAAGAAATGTGCATAAAATGAATAGGATGGAAGAAAAATACATGTTTAACGAATCATCTCAATAACTCAAATTAAAATAAGGAAAAACACTTCTTGGGTACCTGAAAGATCACTGCTTTCAATTCGCCGGAGATCTGAATCTGCCCAAAAGAGCTTGCCCAATCTGCTATCAAGGGCTAATGCAATTGGTTTACTTAAGCCACTGAAAAAGAGGACCTCCCGTTCTGTTCCATCCAAAGCAGCCCGTTCAATTTTGGGAGACCTTTCCTGAAGATTGGTAAAATACATATACCTGAAGAGAGAAGGAAACAGGTCAGCAAAGAAACCGTGCAAAATGAGAACATTCTTAAGATAAAAGGAGAATATTTTTAAATCTTGTTTTTAAAAGTTTTAAAATATATATTTTTAAGGCCATGGGATACCTTAATTACTTTCAGTAATAGTAACACAGGGTACATAAAAGTTCTTAGGGAGCTAATTTTCACGGATTAAAATGTAGTGATAGAGGTGCCTGGCTTGTTCAGTGGATAGATAACTCTTGATCCCATGGTTTCAAGTTCAAGCCCCACGCTGGATGTAAAGATTCTTAAAAATAAAATGAAGTAATAGACACAGGCATACTTATGCTTTTGGAATATTACAATATATAAATAAAATAAAAGAAATAAAAGAACAGTTAACCAGGAAGACCTGAACACCAAATTTTAAATTCCTTCTCCAATTAGTCTATTTCATAACTAAAACTAAGTCATACATGAATTATTTCTCATATTTAACTTCTAGAGCTCATCTCTTTCCTCTCTTCTGAAATAAGCTAGTTCCCCTGATGAATTCCTTATTCGTTCAGGTGCAAATGAGTCTAAACGTAAAGCTCTGTATTGAATGAAGAAAATGTATTGGTTCTTGTCATAAAGGAACTTACAGTAGAAAATATAACCTGAAAAACAATTGAGTGTAAGGTAGAGTACTAAAAATAACTAGAGAGGCACAGATAGAGGGCTGGATACTTGGGAGAGGGGAAAATCACACCTGGCTGGGGTCAGATAGATCAAGGAAAACTTCGTACAGGATGTTGAGGTTCCAATCGTCCTGAAGGTACAGTTAGAAATTAGAACTATAGCAACAGTGACTAAGGAAAGAAATTCTAGGCAGTAAAATCAGTAAAGAACACATGAGCTGAAAAGGAAGGCTGATGAGGGTCTCAGACACCAAGATATCTGAATGCAACTTCAGTAACATACCCCTTCTCCGGGTTCACCACAATGGCTCGAGGTCTGTCTTGCTCGCCTTTTAGTACCACTCCAATTGATCTCCCATCTAATCTTGTTACGTTAATGACATTGGTGGCCTCACAAGTCCAGTAAATGTAGCGGCTATAAATGTCAATGCTGAGGTCATAGGGTTGTATTTCTAGGTTCTGATTTGGAACTGAGCTCACAACCACAGTAAAGCCCTGGGGAAAGAAAAACACATACATACAGAAAATTAGACTCCAAGCCAAAGAGCCCTGAGGTGATCACTCACAATGCTTACACATATGTGGTTACAAACTTGAGAAGGAATGCTCAAGTCTCACCAGACATTCCTTACTAATACATTTTTTTATGGATAATGTGCCTCCTTGTTACCACGCATTTCAAATGTTCCCTTTGGTTACTATGACCTGGGGCAGAGGAGAGAGCGGAGGCCACATAAATTGTTCTAGGGACCTGACAGTGCATTGATTAGAGTGAGGAGGTGGCAGCTGTCTCAGCTAGAACCACTCCTCAGAAATACCACTAAAGCAGTGGTTCTTAACTTGGGGCACTTGGCATGGTATGGAGACATTCTGGACTGCTAGACCTATGGAGATGTAACTGGCATCTAGTGGATAGAGATCAGGGACGCTACTAAACAGCTTACAATGTACAGATCATCCCTCCACAACAAAGACCTATTTATACAGCCTAAAAAATGTCAACAGTGCTGAAGGGGAGAAATTGCTTACAGAGACAATAGCAATTAGGGCTACAAACCACACCTACCAGTCATGTCTTTCTCCAATCCTCAAACCACCGAAAAAAAAATTTTTTTAACAAAGTAGTTAGAGATGTTCAGTTCATCTGTTCTACCCAAATAAATGACACTTCCTTCACTTGGCAACTCTGTGGTAACATATTCCTTAATGAAGCTATCTCATTTATCTTCTGTCCTCGGCTGTATAATAACAGCAATAATGTAATTTCTATCTACTACTTAGCCTGTTCCTGTTAGCCCTGGCCTATGTAGTATAAGGTGCATCTGTAATACACCCCTATAACTGTACCCCCTCAACAACCCCTCAATAGCCCCTAAATACATTATCTCCTTGCTATTTTTTTCTGAAATAGTAGACATATCAAAAGTTAGTAATCCAATTTCCCCAAAGTTTGATACACTCAAAATCCATCATCACTGCTATAAGGAAGACTAATAATTATTTATGGCAATCCCAGTTTAAAACTGCTTAGCCACAGAAAGTCATGTAGTATGGAAAACAGCATGCAAACTGTGACTGGTGTGTAAGCATAGACAAGATTTGTTAATAGCATTTTCATCCCCATCCCACAGTCACCATATAATAGCCCCTCCATCTCATTAGGTTAGTGATAACATATCCTAGATGTTTTTAATTTTACTGATAAGTTTCCTATCCTCTGAACGTTTTAAAAATATTTAATAACAATAGAACTGTTATTTACTGCGTCCCCACCTACTATGTAACAGATAGTGGACTATGAGCTTTGCATAGTTTTCAGCTAAAAAGTTCATAAAAGGGGTTCCTGGGTAGCTCAGTCAGTTAAGCAGCCTACTCTTGCTTTCAGTTCAGGTCATGTTCATAGCCAGTTCCATACTCAGCAGGGAGTCTGCTTGAGAATTCTCTCTCTCAAATAAATAAATAAATCTTTAAAAAAGAAGTTCATAAGAATCCTAGTGAGTGACAGAGCTGAGATCAAAATCAAGGTCTATTTGATTTAAAAGCTTCTAACATTCCATGTAAATGGAGCCATAATGGAAAAAACTACAAAAACAGATATGAGTGGCAGTGACAAAGTCATTCCCAACATATGAGCGTAAATTTTCCTTGTATAATTTTTAAAAAATTTATTTATTTGAGAGAGAGAGAGAGCATGGGAGGGGAGAAGGTCAGGGGGAGAAGGTCAGAGGGAGAAGCTGACTCCCCGCAGAGTTGGGAGACCAATGTGGGACTCCATCACGGAACTCCGGGATCATGACCTGAGCCGGAGGAAGTTGACTACCCAACTGAGCCACCCAGGCACCTTCCTTGTACAAATTTTAATCCAATGGAATCATCAATTGTTTATTCAAAAATCATTAGGAAGGAAAAAAGCTGCTAGGTCCAGAATTCGAAGTCCCCCCCCCCCCTTCTCCTCTTTCCCTCTCTCTCTCTCTCTCACAGACACACACACACACACACACACACACACACACACATTCTCTTTCTCTCTCAAGAATTAAGTAAAACAGGATGGTTGGTTACTCCAACTACCAGGAAAAAAAAAAAAAAAACAGATTTTTAACTGAGCCCTGAATTACCTGGCTGCCATCTTCTTGTGCTTTTCGGATCATGTTTTGTCGTGAGTCAATCCAATAGAGTTGCTTGTCCAGTGGGTCATAGTCTATGGCCCGGACATTGCGAAGGCTGTGGATAGGAAGGATGATGTCAGGGCTCTGCTGCTCATCAATCACCATGCGGTTGATAGCACTCTTTTGACTGAAGAGCAGGAAAGTAGTTGGAGCTTAAAGAAGGACAAGAGCAAATTTGAAACACAATTACTCTAAGTCTTGTATCACCCAAGTGTTTGATTAACTTGTTGCGTGTATTTCATACAAAACAAACACAGATGCTAAGGAAGTAGGGCTGAGAACAAAACCCTTTGGAATGTTCCCAAAAACTCTCCTCAAGGTGACACTAATCAGCACTATGCAACCAAACCAGTTATAAATTTATTCAGTGACACGCTGCTAGCCCATTTTGTTCCATCTTGTCCACAGTGGTATAAAAGGAGACTCAATTTCAAGAAGCATTTGATAATGATATCAAAATTCTCCTTGTCCACCAAATGAATAATCCTACACTTCCGTAACCTATTCTTGTGGGAGGCAGGAACATAGCTTCCATAGGTCAAAGCAAAAGCTTCAAGACTGGTTTTAGTCTCAGCTGTCTTACTATCTAGTCACTTGATCATAAGTAAGTCAATGAACCTCTTTAGGTCAAAGTTTGTTCAACTCTAAAATAAGGTTATAATGATCTCATCCTGCTCATTAAGTTGCTCTAAGAATTTTACAACATATATAAAGATACTTTAAAAATTGTAATGCATTATGTCAATTATACCTCAATGAAAAATTATATAAATGTAGAGTAAAATAACTATTGCTCATTATTATCGAGCAGTAGCAGTAATAAAGTTGGTATTAACAGAAATTAAACAAACCCTCATGGACTACAGATACAGGTTTTATTTTGCATTGTGTATATATGATAACTGTAAGGACAGAGAGCCAGTAAAAATCTCTCTCTCCTCCCCTTTCCATCCTTCCTTCTCGTTTTCTCTCACACATACACACAGACACACACAGAACTAGTAAAAACAAATGCGTTATACTCATTAGCTCCGATCCTCATTAAAAAAAAACCTTGTATTTATATTTTTACTAAAAAATATTCTGTTCTGATGCTAAGATGATATCCTAAACTTGTGAAATGGGGAAATGCAACACAGACTAAATTTCCCTTTCCTGGGGAGTAAGCCACTGATTACTACTATGTAATTATCTTTAATGCAGGCAAATATCTAGAAAACAACAGCACTTGACAGTGCTTCCGACAACTTCAAAGTCTACTAGCATTTTGAACATCTTCATTAAAACATAATATATAAAAATTCCATAATTACACTCTATTCTCTTGGTATCCAGTCATCACCTAAATCCAGTAGAATTTTGTCCTTCTCATGGATACAAACATAAATGGGCGATCCAGAACTCCTTGCTTTATTTCTTCCTAAGCCCCATTCTTCACAACTCCATTATGTGTCCTTCCCTGGTTTACTTTACATTTATACCCAAATGTACATTGGCTTCAATCCCAAAGAAACTCACTGGTATTCATAAAGAAACTTGGTACTCACAACACTGAATTTTTTTTTTATTTTTTAAGTGAAGCATCATTGACACACAATGTTACATTCACAACATAGAAATCCTGCTTTATATAAGTACTTCACTGGCTAAAAGCCCATATCCAGCTTAGAAGATCAGAAAGTATTCCAATGATTCCAGTGGAATCCTTCATTATCTGGAGTTGACTCCATCCATCACATACTGACTTACAACTTTTAGCAGTTTTAGTAGAACCCATGCCTTAAGTAGTAAGAATACATGTCACAACAGAGTAGCTATCTTTTTTTTTTTTTTAAAGAATTATTTTTTTGGAAGTATTACTTTCTTGTAAGTCAAGAAAAAAAGGGGAGGGGCTCTAAACAGTAAATTTCTAACAGAATAATCACCACTTACACTAAGACATACAATGAAGCTTAGACTAAAGAGTTTTAGTTGCCAACTTCTCCTGCCTGGAAAACAATTAATCAAAATTTTATTTGGCTCCTACTGTTTTACTGGGCTTTTTGGTTTTTGGGAGGTTTGAGTCAGTTTTAACCTTCAATTAGATTCCATAGTTTGGTGTTCTAGAAATGTAGAATAAGATAAAGCCAAATATGGCTCCAAAGAAATGCTTGTTTTTTTTTTTTGTTTTGTTTTTCAAGATTTTATTTATTTGACAGAGAGAGAGCATGCATAAGTAGGGGGCAGAGGGAGAGGGAAAAGCAGGCAGAGGGAGAGGGGGAGCAGCAGGCAGAGGGAGAGGAAAAAGCAGGCTCCTTGCTCTGTGTGTGGCCTGATGCAGGGCTCAATCCCAGGACACTGGGATCATTACCTGAGCCAAGGGCAGATGGTTAACAGACTTAGCCACCCAGGTCCCCTAAATGCTTGTTTCAAGAAGTCTGTGGATGGCATTAACAACATTAGTTGGCTCAGTATTTCTAAGAGGAAGCTAATGTTCTGACTTACTTCAATGAAGACTTGATTCAGTCATTCAGTGCTTAAAGTAAAAAAGAATATGCAATTTTATAAATCTAAATCCATCTTAATTTATGTAACCTCTAACCCAATTAACTTCTGCAAATTGGTACTTTAAAAATTGTCATCCAGGCTGAGTCTTGCATTTCCACAATGAAGACAGCTACAAAAGTTGAAAGATGAGGTGTTATATAGGAGGGAGGTTTTCAGCTCTCTTCTGAAGGTACAACTGTTCACCTGCAGCTTAAAGGGAGGCGACGCTCTTGTGTAAGACCTTCATAAACTACAAGGCCAAGTCCATTGCATGTGATGGGCCATTTGTGGACTATGCCAAGGGCACTGAGTATGGACCAACATCCAGTTCACATGTCATTAACCAAGCCATGCACCTTTGGGCATGGCTGCCTGAAGCAAACACCTTTCCCTAATTTGCACAAAGGTGCCACAGAGACCTGGCACCTTGGTAATGAACAAGGGATTCCACAATTTGGCTTCCTGTTTCCTCTGTGACTTAATCTCTTTACTCACTGGCCTCCTAGGTGTTCCTCTGATATGCCATTCTCCCTCCTTAGGCCTTCCCATTTGCTATCCCCTTTACTTAATAGGTCTTCTCCCAGCTATCCACCTCGCTCATTTCCTTACCTCTCTCAGTTCTTGACATAATGTCACTTTATCAGTAACGATTTCTCTGATCATCATATTTAATGTTGCAATCTTCCTCACCCTTTCTTGCTCTTAATACTTCTCCATAACATTTATCTCCTAACCCGTGATATAATTTTACTTATTGGGTTCAATCTCTGTTCCACTAAAATAGAAGATCCATGAGGGTAGAGAGTGATGTCTATTTCATCCACTGCTACATTTTCCACTGGCTCAAATGATGCCCATTATGTAGCAGACATTCAATAAATATTCATTGAAAGAATAAAGGAATAAACACATAAAGAAATATACATTAGATGACAATAACTATGGAAAGCCCTGTAGCCATAATTCTGAAGGTAAAAGAATAAAATTGTTCTAGAAAATTGGGAAGGAAAAGAAACAAACATTTATTTATTTAGGACCTCCAACATATCACTCATCATTCTAGATGTTAATCCCCAAAATTATCACCTCCATTTTTAGGTAAGCAAACTCAGAAATGTTAAGCTTTACCCCAAGGTCACATAGCTGTTGAATTAAAGAGCACATGTATTTTTCCAAGTCCTGTCTGTACTGCTTCTTCATCCTTTTATTTAACAATGATTTCTTGAATCATTACTATTTACCAAGCACTGTTGTAGGCACCTAAGATATATCAGTGAAAACACAAAACAAAACAAAAAATGCTGCTTCAAGGAGTTTATATTCCAGTAGACAAAAGCAATTAACATAATAAAGAAGTTATAGTATATAAATATTAGAGTATATAAATTGTATAGGATATAAAAGAGTGGTAAGTGTTACAGAAAAAAGAAAAAGTACAGGTAAAGAACACTGGCAATGCTAGAAAGGATGAAAAGATGATTTGGTTTAAATAAGGTAGACCAGGTCTCACTGTGTAGGTCACAATTAAGCAAAGACTTGGAGGTGAAGTATATCCATGAAAATATTTGCAGGAAAAACATTTCAAAGAGCAAGAAGCAGTACAACAGTCCTAAGGCAGAAGTAACTGGCATATCTGAAAGTAACAAAAAGGCTAGTGTGGTTGTCACGAGGAGAACAAGGGAGAAAAGAGTAGAAGCTGAGGTTAGATAAGCAAAAGGGGAGGGACGCAAAGTGTAGGGTATGGAACATGTAGGAACCTGTAGGCCGTTATAAGAAGTAGGTTTTTACTTAGTGTGAAATGGGGAGCCATTGCAAGGCTTTGAGCAGAGAAACAACACAATTTGATTTCACTTTTGAAACACAGGTCAGGGGTGCAGGTCAGGGGTGGCTTGGTTAAGCGTCTGCCTTCGGCTCAGGTCATGATCCCAGGATCCTAGGACTGAACCCTGCATCAGGTTCCTTGCTCAGCAGGTCTCCCTCTCCCTCTGCTCCTTCCCACTGTCTATTTTCTCACTTTCTCAAATAAATAAATAAAATCTTAAAAAAGAAAGAAACACAGGTCAAGGAATAAATCACACACAATGCTGGAAAACATTCTGATGGCAAGTACTTTGTGTTAAAATTCTCTCATAATCTTTCTTGGAATCTAATATATCTCTACACACACATTAAATAGTACTCATTATAGAAAGAGCACACAACAGAAAGCCTCGTGAAACACTAAAGATCTATCACCAAAAGGTAACCAAAGAGAGACGGATATTAGGGACTCCCAGCACTGATTTCTCATGGCCTTCACTCACCAACTATTATGCACAGATATAAGCAGCTAAAATAATGATCTCAAAAAGTCTTTCCATATTCCCCTTGTCTCCATCCTCCATCAGTCATTACCTCTATTTTCTCCTTCCATTCAAAGTCAAACTTCTTGAAAAAGATACTACCTCCCTTTCCCTTTCTCCTTTCACTTTTTGACCAACTCTAATCTTTCACCACTACTTCACTGCCATTACTCTCTTTAGAGTTACTAATAACCACCTTATTAAAAAATCCAGTAGATTAGGCTTCACCTAACTCAACCTCTCAGCAGCATTCAACAGTTCTTTTTGGGAGTAATCCTATTTCTGGTGCCTGCTTTTCCTTCTACCTCTTTGGCTGTGCTTTCTTTCCTCAAAGTTCCTTAGGTTACCAGATCCTTTCCTGTCTCTACACCCGGAGTTGGCAAACCATGGCTCACAGCTATATCTTGGCCTGCTGCCTTTTTTGGAACAAAGCTTATCAGAATTCAGACATAATTTAGAAATATCTTGATAATGGCTGCTTTCATGCTACAGTGGACAGAGTTGAACAGATGATTCACAAAGCCTAAATATTTACTCTCTGGCCCTTTACAGCAAGTTTGCGGACCCCAGCTCTAAACTTTCTCCCCTAAGTAATCTTACCCATTTTAAATACATGCTAGCAATTCCAAAAACTATTATCTCCACCCTCATGTCTCCCCTCTTCTATTCAACTATATAATTAATGTATCTATTTCAATGTCCCATAGGAAAATCAATACAAACATGCCAAAAACTGAACTTTTTAATTAGTCTTCCTCTCTAGTCTTCTAATCTCCTATCAACTTAACTATTCAAACCAAAAATTTAAGTCATCCTTGCTCCCTCCATCCTCTTCTTCCTCACATCCAACCCATTAACAAGTTCTGTTCACTCTAGCTTCAGAACAGACCTTTAATCTGCAGCTTCTCTCCATCACCACCGTTACCATCCCAAGCAAATCTACCTGATTACCACACCAGTCTAGTTCACTTCCCAGCTACCATGCCTTTTCTCTTCAAATACAATTAAATCATGTTGTATCTTAATTTTCACAGCAACCTTACACAGTAGTTATTATTATTCCCATTTACAAATGGGAAATTTAAGGCTTAAAAAATTCATGGCTTGGGGCACTTGGATGGCTCAGTTGGTTAAGTATCTGCCTTCAGCTCAGGGTCCTGGGATGGAGCCCTGCCTCAGGCTCCTGCTCAGCAGGGAGTCTGCTTCTCTCTCTCAGCCCAGCCCTAACACTGCACACATAAAAAAAATTTGTGTGACTTGCTTTAGTAGAACACAAAACTAATACATAGCAAAGACTCCAAATCAGGGGCGCCTGGGTGGCTCAGTGGGTTAAAGCCTCTGCCTTCGGCTCAGGTCATGATCCCAGGGTCCTGGGATCGAGCCCCGCATCGGGCTCTCTGCTCGGCAGGGAGCCTGCTTCCTCCTCTCTCTCTGCCTACTTGTGATCTCTCTCTGTCAAATAAATAAATAAAAGTTAAAAAAAAAAAAAAAAAAAGACTCCAAATCATTGAACATAAATTTATAGTCTTCCTTTTTCACACCCAAAGCCTTGTGTCAGAACACACTAAATCCTTTCCTATGTGACTTCTTATACTTCCAGGCACAAAATAATTTCAATAGTTAATTGAATAGTTAATAGTTATTTTATATCATGCTATTATTTGTTACTTTATCTACTATAATTATATAATATATGTTATATTTAAATATTTATATATTTATATGATATATATTTTTACTTTGTTATATATAATGTTTTCTGTATATTTATATGTTGTTATATATTACTAATGGAATAATTAATAGTTAATCTAATATCCTATAGCAGTTCTGTTACCACTTACCCTAGTGAACCATTTTCTACAATTCTCTGCCATGAATTTACTCTTTCTGATTGAATTCTCTATTTCTTTATCATATCTACCACTTACTTCTTGTCTATCCATCAAGACATGGGCAGCACATATACTTGAGTCAGAAACCAGGTTTCCCTAAGCCAAAAATGTTTATTACACACTGTGTTTTGCTGTTCTTAGCAAAGTGTGTGTGTGATTATGTGTGCTTAATATGTAATATGTAATATTATTGCTAATGTTTATATATCAGAAGATACTGCAGCCAAAAAAAAATATGGATTCGTGACTGGATGAGGAGATCTGGTCATCTGGTCATCAACTGGAATTGAACACCCACTACGTTCACAGCATGTGCTAATTCCCATATATTTACATCTGTTTCATACCAGGCTAAATTTACTCATATGCATTTTCCACGGACTCTTACACACTTAAATTTTTTACCTTTAGTCTATTTTATGAACTTCAAAGGACAAGGAGGTTGTATTTTGAAGATTCTCCTTGTTGTACTGTTTTTACTGCTCTTCCTTTATAAAAATGAATGAATATAAATTATGTAGAGTAATGCATGTGTGACTATCTTTCTCAATGAAGCTATGCAATTGTGCACTAAATATTTAATGCTCAAAAGTAACAGCAATTAGATATCCTCAAATAGTAAGTTACAAAAACTTGCATTTTACCATCTTTAGTCTTTCTCTTTTGTTAAACAATCAACTCTGGACTTCAACTACTTTTTACTCTAGAAAAAACATGAACGACACAGTGTTTTCAAAATCCTCCTTTCTCCTTGAATTCTAGTTTGCTTTACGGGGAAACACAGCTTACCACTACAAGTCCTATTGTCAGCGTTGAGAGAGTAGTGGGCAGGGCATCCACAAACAAAACCTCCAACTGGCACAGCTAAGCAGAGGTGGGAGCAGTGCCCATTGCTGGAAGCACACTCGTTCCACCCTGCCTGGCGAGAGGAGTGAAAGACGAGGATGTCCATCACATAATCCAAATGGCCCTGAATGATGGTGCGGTTTTGGCCACTGGTTTTGTTGGCACGTTCAATGCTGCGTCGGCTCCAGTCCGTCCAGTAGATGTAATCTTGGTACTGAGTTAAGCCAAAAGGATGAGGCAAGTCATCTGCTATAACTTCACGGTTAAGTCCTATTTTCAGAAAGGCAGCAGACAGGGGAGAAGCAGAGGTATGAAACGTGAGAGTGTAAGTCTTATTGGTCAAAAAAAAAAGGGCTGTAATAACATATAAAATATAACCTCTGTAAGCAATTTATTTTTTTTAAATATTTTTTTAAAATATGTTATTTATTTATTTGACAGAGATCACAAGTAGGCAGAGAGGCAGGCAGAGAGAGAGGAAGGGAAGCAGGCTCCCTGCTGTGAGCAGAGAGCCCAATGCGGGGCTTGATCCCAGAACCTGGGATCACGACCTGAGCCAAAGGCAGAGGCTTTAACCCACTGAGCCACCCAGGCACCCTGACATTTGTAAGCAATTTAAAATAGGATTTTATTTATCTCAATTTATTTAAAAGCAATTATAAAACCAGACCGGGCCACTGAAATCAATCCATCTGCAGTCGGACCCCATGCCTCAAACTTATATTCTTGCTATAAATCAATGAGTTTGTTTAAACTCCTACAAATGGTCTGTTTTGACTGCAGTCTTATTTTCTCTCCATAGTGGTCTATAAGTTGAACTTTTCTTCTTCCTTCAATAAAAAGATGGAAATGAATATACTGTATTTTACTAGTACAAAAAGTCACTTCAGGAATATCTAGGGAGTTCTATATTCCATTACAAGCCCAACAATAATGAAATTTCCACAAAATAAAGGGATGTGAACCCAAGTACCTGGCCCACTATTAATAATAATAAACAGGATACAATGCCAGAGAGAGGAAGAATCTAGACATTCATATGAAGTTCTATTAATAGTACCTAACCAATGGTAAAAAGCAGCCACAGATTTCTGCATAGGAAGAATAACATACGATCTGTCTGAATAAAAAGAAGTAAAGCTTACCAAGCATATTTGAAGATTCTATTAAGTTGGTGTCCAAGTCTGTCCAATAAAGCCTCCTTTTAGCATAATCAATAGTTAGGCCATTTGCCCGGCCCACATTTGGAACTAATGTAGTACGTTCACTTCCATCCATGGCAGCTCGGTCTATCTTAGGTTTTCCACCCCATTCAGTCCAATACATAAATCTAAATCCAAAACAATAGATATTTAACAATTCACTTTTGGTTATTTGGGAGAAAGGGCCATATTTGCACACAGTAACTAAATAAGGAAAATACGCATTCAATCAAAGAATTTGATAAAACAAAATCATGGTTACAATTTTTTCAATTATTTTGGCAACCTCAACTAAATATTTTTTCTCATATCCTAAAAAGGAAGTGAGTCAGCTTTCTTTTAGTCTTTCCAATGAATTTGTTCCATCCAAAACCCAGAAACTGAAAATAAACCAATGATTTCCTTACTGCAGCTTTTGCATTTATAAAACTAATATTCAAGAAGATACTAATAAATTAAAGCTCTGGTCTCAGAATCTGATTCACTTCTTTTTTTTTTTTTTTTAAGATTTTATTTATTTATTTGACAGACAGAGATCACAAGCAGGCAGAGAGGCAGGCAGAGAGAGAGGAGGAAGCAGGCTCCCCGCTGAGCAGAGAGCCCGATGCGGAGCTCGATCCCAGGACCCTGGGATCATGACCTGAGCCGAAGGCAGAGGCTTTAACCCACTGAGCCACCCAGGCGCCCCGTCAGAATCTGATTCACTTCTAAATAAAGTATTTTTATCTCTTTTTATATATTTCTGAACAGAAGTAATTTGAGTTTTAAATTTTTAGACTTGTTTTTCGACTTACATAATCAACTCTCCCCAAAAACAAGTTGCAGTAGTACACCGGAGGTAAAAATTAATAGTCTTTAAATGAAATTAAAAAGCAAAGTTTGAAATGTATTTGGTCACGCAGTACAAAGGAAAATACTATAGATGTAAGAGCAATGAGTGACCTTCTATTGCGTCAGGTGGGCAGTGACACTACTACTATAATCCCTGTGAAATTTTAGAACATTCTCTTGCTTTTATTTTATTTTGTCAAGTTTTTCACATTGACCTTACAGTATAGACTTTTTACAGATGTAAAGAGGCTAAAGCTATAAAAGAAATGTGAATGATCTAATTTCTTCAACTCAGTCACGTGGCAGAGCAAGAACTAGAACCTAATGCTTAGCTAAATGCTTTTTCAAGTAAACTGGTAAGGTGCTAGTTCTGAGACATTCTGAACACTGGGACTAGGAAAGCACATACCAACTCTCAGCAAATACCTGAAGACACACATTCACTTCTCAGCCTGTCAGCTGATGGCTGACTTGATAGCAACGCATGAACATGCCTTTCTGAAAATTAAAGTTAGTCCTGGGCTTTGTTTGTATTTGCACTTGTCAGCTGACAGGCACATGCACACAAGAAGGAAGGAGGAACAACTGAGAGAGAAATGTCATGGTTGCCAGCAGCCACGTAAACTAGAGTCCTTAGTCCCAGCTATTAAATCTATCTGTCTGGTAACTAATGCTTAGAGTAAAGATCCCCATAATCCAATCACAACATGTCAGCACACACAACTACTTTGCTATGGCCTTCTAACCAGATGGTAATGAGCTAATAACACGATTAATGTTATTTCAAGGAAACTACGCTTGTATGTTCACATTGTTAACTTCTGCTTTTAAAAGTGGAATTACTGGGATGCCTGGGTGGCCCAGTCAGTTAAACGTCTACCTCAAGCTCAGGTCATGATCCCAGGGTCCTGGGATCGAGCCCTACATCAGACTCCTTGCTCAGCAGGGAGTCTGCTGCTCTCCCTGCCTGCCGTTCCCCCTGCTTGTGTGCGTTCACGTGCACATGCTCTCTCGGACAAATAAATAAAATCTTTAAAATAAATAAAATACATAAATGTGGAATTATTCTTCAAATTCCAGATTTCTTAGCTGTTGGCTTTTTTAAACTTGCTAAATCACTTAAGAGGATCACCTATCCTTGAAAAATATATCATATTGTAAATAAAAAACTTACCATTAATTGAAAAGTTTACTATTTAATATCAAAGTTCTCTAAGCTTATAACAATGATCAAACTAATTGACCATTTTGAATTAATGACTATTCTAAAATGGAGCTTTTTAAAATGCAACTATTTCTTAGTATATGGCCTTATTTCAGTGGGTTTTGGAATTTGGTTTAACTTGAGAGCGGGAGTAAGTGAATGCAAAGTTGATACCTTCAAAAAGGTTGTTTATTAGCATGTAAGTATGATTGGTACTATTTATTTATTTATTTATTTATTTATTAGAGATTTTATTTATTTATTTGACAGAGAGAGATCACAAGCAGGCAGAGAGGCAGGCAGCGAGAGAGGAGGAAGCAGGCTCCCTGCTGAGCAGAGAGTCCGATGCGGAGCTCGATCCCAGGACCCTGAGATCACGACCCGAGCCGAAGGCAGCGGCCCAACCCACTGAGCCACCCAGGCGCCCCTGATTGATAATATTTAAATACTAATCCATTTCACTACTCTTTCTCTACCTAATGTTAATAATGACAAGTGCAAAATCTAGTGAGTAATTTATTCTAAATCAGTGAAATCTCCACTAATGGATCTTAAAGATTTTATTTATTTGAGAGAGAGAGAGAAAGCGAGTGCAAGTACAAGCAGTGGGAAAGGGAGAGAGTGAATCTCAAGCAGACTCCATTCTGAACGCAGAGCCAAAACCAGGGCTCTGTGTTCAATCTAAAGACCCTGAGATTACAACCTGAGCCAAAAATCAAGAGCTGGATGTTACCTGACTCAGCCACCCAGGCACCCCTTAACTAAAGGGTTTTAAAATAAAGCCAACCTGTGGTTTAGTTATTAGATTCCTAATCAGCATTACTTAAGACATCAAAAATACAATCCATAGTTGGGCTATGTGCAACATAGTTGCAAAGAATGCATACATAAAATCTGTTTACCCTTCAGCAGGGTCCAATGCAAGAGCTCTGGGGCTATCTAAGTCTTTCCACACCAAAACCTGTCGGTGCTGCCCATCCAACTTTGACACTTCAATTCGATTTGTTCCTGTGTCTGCCCAGTACAAGTTCTTCCCAAGCCAGTCTACTGCCATGCCTTCTGGATAATCTAAGCCGAATTCTACCACGTGTTCCAGTGCACTGCCATTCATAAAGGCTCTGCTGATGGTCTGCAAAAATAAGATTAACAACAAAGTCACATGGCTTAAGTACAAAACACCATCCAGAAAGAATGTTTGTTTTGGTTTTTGTTGGGTGGGAGGATCCAGAAGAGCCAGAGGCATAGTTTCTTAATATAATTCACATATTTTACAAGAACAGAAAAAACCTGATGTCAACCTCTAACAAATGCAACTGTGACCTCAAGTTTTACTATCAAGCCAGGGAGAAAATTTTATAATTCTTAAGGACCAAAAATTTATTCTAGTAAGACAGCAGAATGACTTTGCTTTTAAAATCTATTAGTAATCAAGTAAAAAGATAAGACCAGAATGTTGTAGACTCATAACTGGTAGTCAGCTTCCTGAGGGTTCTTGAGAGTATGTCATGTCATTGTGTCCATCTGAAAAAATCTCAGCAATCTTATATAAGATGTATTAACCATTATCACATTATTATCACATTATTACCACTGTAATTCTGAATCCCCCCCAAACTCAAAAGCATACTTCAAGTTATTAATAATAGCTGCTACTTCTCGACAAGCACTACCGTAAGTACTTTGTATACATATTTTTCTCATTTTACCCTCAAAATGGCCCTGCGAGATAGGCATTATCTCTATTTTCAAGATGAGGAAACGTAGAAGGCCATACAATACAAGCCAAATGTATTTATTTACTTCATTCATTCACTCAATTAATAGATTTTACTGAATGCCATTAGATTTCAATTCTGGCTCCAATACCCCATGATTTTTGCATATTAGACAAATTTTATATAAGTTATCTGAAATAAGCCCAGGACTATCTAGAAGAAGCAAAAGCTATTCTCCAGATTTTCTGGTCAGGAGCTCTTCCTTCTTACTAAGTATGCTTTTCAATACTTATTTTAGGAAAAAGAAAATAAAGGTATATTTATATATAGTAACTCATAATTGGAGTTTTCTACCTGAGACAGACTACCAAATTTTATTTAAAATAAATTAAGAGTCAAGCTTCTATAAGCCATTTATATAACTGCTTACTCTTTATCTATAGAAAATGTCACTCATTATCCTCAAATGGAACAAAACAGAAGTCAAGCAAAGCATCTTATATTTAAAAAAAAAAGACAATTAAAACTGAATGAACCTTGGCCTTGACTTCTTTTAAAAAGTTAAGGGCTTTGGTTGCATTCTGCCTACTAAGCAATGAGAGAGAGGGATCATAGCACGAAGACTCAGACATTTTAAAGCTCTTCCTCCTTGTCTTCAGTTTTAACATTCCAATTCTTTTGACTAACCTTGAGTGATATATCTGTCCAGTAAATGCGGTTGTCTGTTACATCAAAATCCAAAGCAGAAGCTTCTTTGACACCAGTAAGAGGAATAGCCACATTATTGTTGTTAGTTTCCAAAGAAATTCGCCTGATATCTGCTCTCCGTGAAAACAAAAGGAAAGCCTCTGGGACAATGCAGGTCTTCATGTCACTGATGAGTTCAAAGCCAATGGGGCAGGCACAGCGGAGGCCCTGAGGCCTATAGAGGCAAAGATGGCTACATCCCCCATTTTCCTCAGCGCAGGGGTTGGAACCTAAAAGATGTATTAATTATAAAGGGGCACAGAAGGACAAATACATTGACACAATCAACATATTTTCACTTGAAAATGACTGGGCATGTGGATCACAAAGACATGATTTATATCTGCTCCCAAATATACTTTCAATTCTAATCTCATAAATAAACACTATGAAGATTAACAGGGAATAAAAGGCCAGTGCAGTTGCACAGGCTTATAGTCCCACCTACTAAGGAGGCTGAGGCAGTAGGAACACTTGACCCCAGGAGTTGGGCTGTAGTGCATGCACTATGCTAGTCTGCTGTCCACATTAAGTTAGCATCAATATGGTGACCTCCTAAGAGCAGGGTCCCACCACACAGCTTAAGGACTGGGCACTGGCCCAAGTCAGAAATGGGCTTATGTACTATATTTTGAGTACTAAGTCTACATTTAAAAGGCCTATTCCTGCTTAAAAAAGAACAGATGATTTCTATATTCCAAAAAACATCACCAATTTACAGTGCTGCTTAACTCTGTATTTTTCTCATTCCTGGTTTTCATCTCTGAGAGAATTTTGGAATTACTTAATATCTGTATTTTTCTCATTCCTGGTTTTCATCTCTAAGAGAATTTTGGAATTACTTACCAATGATTCGATGAACATTTGTGGCCTTTAGGCCCATGAGGTCAGGAAGCTGGTCGATGATGATTTCTCTCTCTGCACTTCGTTTGTGTACTCTTTCAATGCTACGCCTCTGCCAGTCAGTCCAGTAAACATAGTCACCCAACAAGGTAAACCCAAATATGTGAGGAATTTTGTCTTCTACTAGTACTCTTCTCCCAGTGCCATCAGTATTCATAACCTTCAAATTTAAGTTTAAAGACAAGAACTAAAGATGTGTACTTATTCTTCAAATGTATACAAAAATAACAAATCCAACTGCTTGCTGTATCAACACTGAAAAGTGTCATCTTGGTCATTCCTATTACAATGCCTTCTTTCACAAAAGGACAACATGCTAATTTAATAAGAATGATTTCAAATACTCAGTGTAAGCTCATATTTTATCTCTATTTCTCCAATCTCTTATTACCCTTCCTTCTACAAATTCTGACAATATTAGCTTAGTATGTATCTCTTCCATTAAGTAACTATGTAAAAATTAAAAATAAAATACAATTACCTTAAATTTGCTTGTACATTTGTTTTTATAATGTACCTTTGTATACATTACTTTATTACATATTTTGTTCTATAACATCTTATTTTTCCTGAGAGTTTTATCTTTTTACTCTGCAGGAAACTCAAATTCATATAAGATCACACAGCTTGGAAACATAGTATATTTTTTAGGACTCCTTCCGCTTACTATACTGCTGTTTTTGATCACTGTTTTTTGTTTAAAGTTTTTTTGAAAGTCCACAGATAAAAGGGCTCTCAATACATCTCTCAGTCTCCTCAGATTATAACTGTAATGCACCCGGAATTTATAAATCTCTGGAACTAAGTTTCAAGTAACTAGCATGTACCTACTCTTTCCAACTACCCTAGGTAGCAATATTATTAAATTCATTCTGACACTCTCATTATAAAGGTCAACAATTTCCCTAAAAGTGGCAAAGGCATCTTTTCTGTCCCTGACATTCTAGCACCATGTACTAATCTTCGGTTCTAAAAGATGGAGCAAGTCTTCTAAAGCATCAACTAGCTAGTCCCCAGCTGAGACCACTTCTACCATTAAAGTGGCCTGTGTGCCAGGCAAACTAGCTTTCAGAAATGTTATTCTGGTACTAAAAACAAGTACATGCAAGAAATTTCTGCATCCCCCTCCTAAAAATAGTATCCCAATCTTTTACGCAAGTATGAATTTTTTTTTCCATAAAATCAGTAGGAAATAATCCCTGTAAGTCAATACCGTGACTGCCTAAATGGAATGACAACCAGATGTTATCTTTATCTCTCCTCTTTAAAATTTTAAAATTCTTGCTGACCTTCCAAGAAGAGCCCAACCTTGGAAACAAAGTACTTAAAAACTGAGTGAGCAAAATTGTGCTATATCCTTATATTTTCACTTGTATGTATAAATAAATATTTCAGTTATACCTGATAGAAGAGATTATATTAAATGAATGTTTATCTGTTCATATCAAATACAAGAGGACTTCTATTAAGCCAGCTGTAAAAATCTGTATTTAAACAGAATGTTTTCTATAAGAAAAAATATAGTTTAAAAGAATTAATAAACACTAATCCAATTCCTACATTAAATACTGTTTAAAATTAATAATTTCTCCTTGAGACATGAGTCTAGATTTTTTACATTCATATTTTCTTGCAACAGATCATTCGTGGACATACTTTATGTCTATGTTATATCTTAAAATTACTTTGGTATTTAAAAGCAGAAAAGACTAAGCAAAGAAAAAGGGTCAATAATGTGTTTACATATCTAACTAAAATATAACTTCTAAAATAGCAGGAAACTAATTCATCCACTTATGTGTCCACCACTTCTATTATTAGTCTGGCAAAGAACTCATAAATATTTGTTAAATAATTTTTTAAAAGGAGATAACTTCCTAAGACACTCAGGAAACCTTCCTGAAAATGAAAATTTATGTAAATTATTATCCTTAGATCCTACAGCTTAGCCATTTGAATGAATGAAAGGTATTCTTGCCCAAATTGTAAATCCATGTAAAAATTTTAAATCCATACTACTCTTTATTTTTGGAGAATGAATACATTCCTGATCCCTCCTAAAAGCAGAGCTCCAAGAAAGAATTTCTGGCCACACCGTATTACTGTCTGGAAACTATGATCACAGTGAAAATCTTTCCTTTATTAGACATACAATAGAAATGCCTTTATTTTAGGTAGGGAAATTTTTTTTAAAAACTCTGTTTTTATCTGCATCCTAATACAGAGATTATTTCTTGACCTCCAGCATCTTCCTCTAAGCCCCTTATAAGAACTTCCTCTCAGTACTATTTCCTTCCTTCCCAGATTCCCTCTCCACAGGATCCTTTTTTTCTGCCTTTATCACAACACAATTTCCACCAACTTAGAAAGACACGATTTAAAAGTTGAATGATTATGTTTTTACTGCCATATTCTTTGAATGTGATCTGTAACAGCTGCCTCCACCTCTTACCACTCATTCCCTTAACTCTACAACTGACTTCGAATCTATGACTCAGATGAAATAAATCTACTAGAAATGGTCAATGACTCCTTCCTTGCTTTTCTCAGTTCTTGTGCTCTTTTACTTTTTTTTTTAACATTTGATACGCTTAACCCCTACTGAAACTATACATCAGATTTTCAAGGCACCATGTGATCTTATCTCTTTTCCTATAGCCATCATGGCTTTTTATCTCTTCGTTTTACTAGTTCCCCTTCCTTTTTCAAACCTGGTTGGATACTTTCCAAGACTTCCTGAGTTCTTCTTTGCAAATCATCTTTCAAAGCCTATCAAATCTTATAGCTTCTACTATTATCTTATGTTAAAAAAAATTAAGAAATATGTAAAGTTCTAATCTAAGTTTCAGTTATCTTCAACTGCATCTCCTGGAAGATGTACATCTACCTCATCTAAAATGTCATATACTTAACAGGGAACTTCTGTTCTCTGTTAAACAGAGTTCATCATCCCATCAGAGAGTGTCTAACACATAGTACTAAATATCATGCACTGTAACACTCTAAATACTAATTTCTTATAAGCTTATGATATATTAAAACATGTCTGACTTGATTTTATTCCTAGTTTCAGTATTATCTTTAACAATTATTCTGCATTATCTTATATTTAACAAATTAATACTAATTTTGCTGTACTATGCCCAAATACTGGCCTTCCTTTTAAAATTTACTTGCTGATCTAAAGGCTACATTAAATGCCTAATACTGAACCTCTTTTAAAGACAGAATTTAAACTTTTCCTCCAGAAACATTATAGGGTCAACCAACTCTTTCTCCTTTCAGTTGTTTTAGCCTGCCATGTTTCTATTTGTTCATTTATTAAAAGATGGCAGCTTTAGTATGATCCGGATAATGGGCAAAGAATGAAACCAAAACTCACAGTAAGAAAAATAACAAAAGCACAATTCCCAAAGATCCTTTTAGCTTACACAATTAAGCATCTTCTATTTAGCAGTTACTCTCTATGCTCCCACTCTCTACAAATCTCCAATCATTAGCAAACATTAGTTTGCTAGTTTTGGCACAACTAGATAGACTGAGATTTCAAATATAAGCTCTATCATTCACTAGGTACCGCTAGGCAATTCCTCACAAGTAAAACAGGAAAAGAACTTAAATCACTGAATTATTTAAGATTAAAGAAAATAGTATTAAATATATAGCATAGTACTGGATATGTAGATGCTCAGCAAGAAATGTTAGTTCTTGCCCTTTAAGATTATTTTAATAAAATGCTTTAGTCCCTTGAGGTAAATATAGCTATGTTGGTTTTTTTTTTTTTTTAAGATTTTATTTATTTGACAGAGATCACAAGTAGGCAGAGAGGCAGGCAGAGAGAGAGAAAGAGAGAGAAGGAAGCAGGCTCTCCACCGAGCAGAGAGCCCAATGTGGGACTCGATCCCAGGACCCTGAGATCATGACCTGAGCCGAAGGCAGAGGCTTAACCCACTGAGACACCCAGGCGCCCCAAATATAGCTATGTTTAAATAGCTGTAATGGATTTATTAAAATACAGTACTTCAAAATAAAAGCTGATACAGTAATATAAAAGAATATATGGAAATAAAAGACCAAAACAACCACACACCGTTAAACTGAAGAATAAAAACAATATAGACCCTTTCTATGTCCTGGAAACCAGTGGAGAACTGTAGGCATGCAGCCTTATTCCCATTTCCAGCCCCCAAATGGATTGTTCGCTTATCTACTTAGACATATGTTGACTAAAACAGTAAGCCAAAAGGAACAAACAATTTGGTAATTAGAATACATATACTTTTGCTGCTCTACCAGATCCTCACTCCACTCCCCCAGCCCCAAATCAAACACTGACAAACATATCTAATGAATGCGAATCACCATGAAAGATATCATGCTGAATGCTCAAAAGTTAATTAAAAGGGCCTCTTCTAGCAAAGGTATTACAATTTAGTTGAGGCGATAAACTATATTTACATTAAAATCATACACATATACACCTCTCTGGCCTGTAGCTTATCAGGAAAAAGTGTACAAAATAGTAGGAGCTTGAATCCATCTTGAAGAATTAGAAGAATTTTGACAAAGAGAAAAGGATTTTCCAGAACATAAAAGAAATAACACATGTTAAGACACAGTCAAAGATGCCTTGTGTAACTGGCTTTGAAAGAAATGCACTGAGGCAGAAAGAACATTAAAGGGACTCAAAGGAGACAACATTAGGCAGATACCATCCTACGGCAGGTATGAAATTCCAGGATCAGAACTAGAGAAAACATGATACTTCTGAGAGCACTTAAAGGAGGGTGATATGACAAAATTCTATTTCAGGAAGACCTCATTTACCTCTGTCACTGTGTTCTGATTGTGCTAAAAATAAACATTTTCAGTACATAATTATGGTTAATAAAATATTTTCATTTACTGTGGGGTGGTAATGGAGGGTCCAAAATCTCTTATCCGAAAGTCTTAAGGCTAGCAAAACATATACATATTCCTGCAAAATTGGATAAATGAAGACTCCAGATAGCCTTACGTTGCTTCAGGTCAGGTTTTCCACCAAATAAATTAGCAGAAATAACTTAGTTTTGAGAGCTAGAAATGCTTTGGTCTAGGCCCTTGTCAGAACTGGTGTACGGATCAGGGCTAATGCTGCTCTAAGTGCAAGCCAGGGTCTCAGGAAGAAGAAAAATGAGCAAAGGACATATTAAAAAGTTTTTAGAAACATCTGTTGAGCAATAAATGGTAATAAAGGTCTTACAAAAATCTTCAGATTAACACAGTGGCCAGGAACTCAAATATAGTTCCCTAAAAGCCACTACTAAGGATTTTGTAGCTTTACCTGCTACAGCACTAGTCCCTTTTAACTAATCATTCTTTCACTTTAAAAGCAAAAACCAGAAGTCTTCCCCCCAACATAGAAAGGGGTATGGTGGGAGGGAATAAATAAAGTGCACATTAAAGCTGTATCTATCACATCTACTTCCAATTAAACAATGTAATTAAGATGAGCTAAAGATTTTTTAATGTAATTTTATAAGCAGCACATTGTTTGCCTTAATTTCCTATCTTCCTGTTGTCTGCCGTAGCTTTTACAGCAGGGTCAAGTCTAGAACAGTGCTGCCCAAGAGAAATATTTAAGCCGCAAATGTGAGTCACGTGTCTAATTTTAAATTTTGTAGTAGCCAGATTTTAAAAAGTAAAAAGGAACAGCTAAAATTAATTTTTTACTGTACATACTGTTTTTTATCTAATCCAACATATCCAAAATATTTTTATTTCAACATGTAATCAATACTTAAAAATATATTGAGACTCTTATGTTTCTTTCATACAAGGCCTTCTTCATATATGTATTTTGCACTTCAAGCCCCTCTAGTTAGAGTAGCCACTTTCTGAGTACTCCACAGATGTATGTGGCCACTGGCTACCAAAATGGACTGTGCAGTATTAGAGTTTCATGGTGGTGACTACACAGTGTACAACAAAATTAATGTACTCTTTTTTTAGATATCCACAAGAGATCTCAAGAGGACATCTCTGTCCTCTCTCACACCTGCCTGTGACGAGGCTTCCATATACCCTTCAGGCTCAGTAAAGCCACAAACAATTAAGGGTCTTCCAATTGGTCTTTCCTCCCTCTTCAGCTATGCTCTATTTAATTCTAATACAGATTAAAATTATTTTTTAAAAATTATTTCTGATGGGAAAAAATTAATAAAATGCTTTTTTCCCAGTTTTTATCATATTTGAAAGTTTAAATTTCAACACTAGCTGAGATTTGTAAGAATAAGGACAAAGTCTTGATTCTTTCATTTCTTTTAAGCTATCCCAACATTTAAATATTACAACCACAGTTATATTAATAAAGATAATCTATATCTGCCATCTCCTTGACCTGCCCACTAAAAGAGTATTCTAGATTGACCAGGTACTACTAATAATGGCTAAAGCTGACAGTTCATGAGAATCTTTACTCTGTTTTACCACATGTATGAAATTTTTCATAATTAAAAAAAAAAAAAAGAAGAAGGGAGGAAAGATAAGGTCCAAGTCCAAGGGCTCCTGAATAATAATAATAATAATAATAATAGCTATCATTAACAAATGCTGTTATCATTTTTGTTATGATGTGGAAAGCAATTATAAGAATCCTCTGAAGAGATTAAGGGATCAACAACTTAAAAAACCTGATTGTGAGACCTTACATCTAAAGACCATATATTCCCCTTTACACAGAGTCCAATGATGACTTTCCGAACTCTTGTTTCCTCCCATTACTTCTGCAGATGTGACACTTCTATTAGAAAATGGCTTTTCCCCTAAATATTTTTCTTTTACCAGCCACACAATCTCTACTGGGCAGAAGCAACACAGTGAAAAATAACACGTTGCTTTATCTCAAAGAAAAGCACTATTACATTTATCATACCCAACAAGTAACCGTTTTGGACAGGTTATTAGGTTTGTAAATATGATTTTAAGCCCCTTATGTCTAAAATAACAACACAAATCCTGGTTAAAGCTTGCTTGTACATTCTGAACCCAGAACAAATGAACCATTTTAAGCAATTCCAAAAGATTACCCTTGTGCTTTAAAAGTCGAGCCAACACTAATTAAATCTTCTGGCAGCTTCTGAGGGTGTGCTTTGCTGTATTACCTCAGAGTGGTTTAATTAGTTAAACTGACATTAGGCTTCTGTCACTTCTGAAATCTACCTCCAAATCTGAACCAGAGTCTCCAGTGGTTTTAACTGCTTCAACCACATTGTGGTAGGAATTAAACTATTCTGAGGCATTCCCAAATATTACAAACCACACTGAGAATATAGAGTACAACAGGAAATAGATGTGGGTTAACCAGAATATCTCCACAGAAAGGAGGTAACAGCAAATCTTCTATGGATATCACATCTGGTTTTTTGAGCAGTTTCATCAGCTTATTAAATGTCAAGACAGGACTACCCATGAAATTTTGGAATGCAGCCAGTCTACTACCAAAGTTGTTGCTATGCAACTTCACTTGATTAGACACGTTCAAGAAATAGATGACAGCAGGACAACCAGGCACCTATCATAAAATGAGCTACAGTGAGAATACTATGACATCCTAAAGGAAAAACCTAAATTATGCTCACAATGAACCATTCCTCTTCTAATGTTCCAGCCAATATCCAATGCAAGTAGTGAATTAATATTTACATATAAAGAGACACTAGATCTCATTGGAGGCTAACTGATAACAATAGGGTATAAAGTATAATTCCACAGAAATGGTATTTTTAAAAATGGAATATATACACATGGAAAGAGCAATTCAATCATTCAGGAGCTCACTGGGGTAACAAGTAAAGAGAAATCCTTTGGAACTAGCAGGGGAAGTAAAGAGATGCCATGCACCTTGGTAAGAGAGCATAAGGGCAATCACAGTCCTTTAAAGCCTTTTAACCTAGTTCAAGACTTACTATGTCTCAGTAAATACAAGTGATTTTTAATGTGAAAAGAGAAAATACCATAGTTGATTGAGTAGTTTTATTTTTTCAAGGAGTCATGCTTAGAGCATTAAATGGCTACAGTTATTATGCTCTTTTACAGATAGAGCTAAGAATTGTTACTGTGTCCAAAGCTTTCTAAAACCAAAATTACCCAGGAAAACTAGAAATTAAGAAGAGATTTTCAATTCAAGGCATCATTATGATGAATACAACACCGCCCTGGTCAATTATACTCAACTATTTCATGAGACATTTCTGAGAGTCCCACTGTCCTAAGGTCTTCAAAAAAAAAAACCTCTAATGCAGGAAAACATAAACATTTTAACTAGGGAAAACTGCTCCCTTTCCTTTCATTCTCTTCAAGCACAACTAAAATAAATTCAACTTGGAGTCTGAGTAGAAATAATAATCAACAGCTTATTACTCAAAGGCAAAGTACTCCAGTACCAGTGAGCATGACTTATGTTCATATATTTTATTTTTTTTTAATTTTTTTTTAAAGTAATCTCTCCACCCAATGTGAGGCTCAAACTCAAGATCCTGGATCAAGAGCTGCATGCTCTTCCAAATAAGCCAGCCAGTCACTCCCCAGATACTGGTTTTTAAATACTATTCTTCAGTGGCTCAGATGGTTGAGAGTCTGCCTTCGGCTCAGGTCATGATCCCAGGGTCCTGGGATTGAACCCCATGGGATTGAGCCTCCCGGCTGCACAGGGAGCCTGCTTCTCCCTCTCCCTCTGCCTATCCCCCTGCTTGTGCTCTCTCTCTCAAAGGAATAAATAAAATCTTTAAAAAAAAAAAAAAGAAGATACTATTCTTCATTAAATAAAACTATGGCTCCTTAGAGTAATAGTTGAGTCCAGGGCTGAGGAAAGAGAAATGTAAGATAAAATTGAATATATTATTGTTCTAGAAAGTGCTTTAAAATAAGGGAGGTTCCTTGAAAAACTAAAAATAGAATCACCACATGATCCACAATCCCACTTCTGGGTATATATCTAAAAGAACTGAAAACAGGATATCAAAGGGATACTTATTTGCACATCCATGTTCACTGAAGCACTACGTGTAACACCCAAAAGGAGGAACCATCCTTTATATCCTTTATCTGATGGATGAACACATCAAGAAAAACGGTGCATACATAAAATAAAATATTATTTGGCCTTTAAGAAGAGAATCCTGTTATATGCTACAAAATAGAGAAACTATGAGGATGTTACGCTAAGTAAAATAAGTCAGCAAACTAAGAGATAATACTATATGATCCCACTTTAGGTATCTAAAGAAGTCGAACTCTTAGATTAAAAAATGATGGTTGTGGGACACGTGGGTGGCTCAGTTGGTTAAGCAGCTGCCTTCGGCTCAGGTCATGATCCCAGCGTCCTGGGATCGAGTCCCACATCGGGCTCCTTGCTCGGCGGGGAGCCTGCTTCTCCCTCTGCCTCTGCCTGCCACTCTGTCTGCCTGTGCTTGCTCTCTCCACCTCTCTCTCTCTGATAAATAAATAAAATCTTAAAAAAAAAAAAAAAAAAAAAAAAAAAAAAAAGATGGTTGCCGGGACAGGGGGGAAAAGGAAGTTGACAGAATTTCAGTTTTGCAAGATCAAAAATTCTAGAGATTGTGTTGCACAAAAACATGCACATAATTAGCACTACTCTTCTCTCTGCCTAAAGGTGGTTATGGAAGATTTCATACGATTTTTTTTTTTTAAACCACAATTAAAAAAAGGAGATGAAGGCTCGTGAAAAGGTCACAGGTATCAAGTCGAAGGGGCTACTAATTCCAATTCTGGGACAATATTTGCAACAATAATAATGGAATATAACCTTATAATATTCTACAATTTTAAACAATAAATATCCATGGTTCCATACTAATATACATATGACAAGCTGAATAGAGAGGGAATAGCTCTTTCTTACAGGAAAATTCCAATCAATAAATATAATAGGAATAATGGAAATCGCATCAATGTTAAATTCCTAGTGTTGATAATTGTTCTGTAAGTATGTAGAATGAAAACTGGGTGAGAGATCTAGTATTGCAAATACTGAGTCTGAAATTATCTCAAAATGAATAGTCTAAAAAAGAGGCAATGGAGCACAACACAAAAAGTACTGTATTAGGAATCAGGAAATTGGAATTCCATTCTTTTTTTCTCCTAAAACAGGAAGTTTATGACCTCAGGCAAATAAAAAAAGCAAATTAAACAAAAAGCACCAAAGAATGCTGAATTTTAGGAAGAGAAACCTGGGGCAGAAAGAACTACTGTTTCTGTAGGCATTATATCTAGAAACCATAGTTAATTTTATGAGAACTAAAAACGGTTTTTTAATGCAAAAACAATTTTGAAAACCCATGAAATCAATTATGAAACTAATGAAACTAATGAAATCAATTATGGCATAGGAGGGTTTTTTTCATATTTTAAGAGTAACACTGCAGCTAAAACATAAAAGCATTATTCTAAATCGCAACCAAATATAAAAGCCAAGTCATTAGTTAACCCAAAATCAAAAATAAATGAACAACAAAACAAAAAATCTCTGAATAGGGGTGATATTAATTGCATAAAGCCTCTAATTTCATTCCTACTTAGAAACTCTAGAAGCCTGGAAAATTTCAGAAGCTCCTAATTATAAATGAAATACTAAACAAATAACAGTCTACAAAAATCTAACTATAACCAAAGGAAGTCTAATCCTTCTCCAAGATTTTGTTATTTCAGATCAAATCTAACAACAACAAAAAATTATAGTACAATGAATGAATAGTTTGGGAAATCTATGAGTTCAACAAAAAAAAAAATCACAGGGCCTGCCTTGTAATATTCTTAGAAGGTCTAAATTTTTAAATTGTAAACTACATTTAAAATGCCAAAAAGAAAAAAAGAAAAAAAAATAAAGGAGAAGCCTTTCTTCATTTTGGCTAACTTAACTATTACACAAGATCTTTAAATAGCTAGTGAGAATTTTAAATTTAAGTTGGAAGTTAAAAATACTTGTCACTTTTAACTGCTCAGAGTTTTGTAAATTCCCTCCTAAGAAGTCCCCGAATTGTGGTCTTTACCAGTATTTGACTGCCTACCCCTTCCAAACCCTTTAAAAATCAGTAAAAATAAAATCTCTATGAGCCCTGAAAAATATAATAGTTTGCTACCTACAGAGAAATAACCTCTCAAAAAATAATGTTTTACACGGACTCCATTAATAAAAAACATTTACTTGTTTGGCTAATTTCAAACAACAGCTTTAAACATTTATTTAAACTTCCCAAGCATTTTAATAATGGAATAGCTTGTATATAGGTCAATAGAGAATATAAACAAATATTACAAGGAGAAGTTACTTTCAGGAAAATTGAAATACTAAAGATTTTGAACCCCTAATAGGCAAGTTTTCTTTAGTTAATAGGGATTCAATGCACTGTAGATAAGGAATGTTTTAAAGAAAAAAGAAAATATTCATGTCACCTGAATATAAATTTCCTTTAAGGAACTCTTCCAAGGCAAATGTGTTATTTGTTCGTAATCTAAAATAATGCAGTTAGTACCAAAAAACACTGGAAAATGTAACAATGGGAAGAAACCTAAAGATCATCTGGTTTAAATGATCTTACTGGTCAAAATACAAAGACCAGATTGTTATGTGAATTATCTAAGGTCGCTCAGTTAAATGAAAAATCAAACAAGAATTAAGGTCAGGGTATGCTATTACAAAATATTTCAATAAAGATCTAGAGATTAATTACCACTCATAACAGCTAAACACCGTTACCAATTGTAAAGAAGCTAACTTCTCTTTTTAAGAAAGTAGGACATTAAAATCAGCACTCCTTTACTTCAGGAGTACAAAAACCAAAGAAACAAAAAAGGAAAACTGAAACGAAAAATATCTCCACACATATTATAGTTTTATGCTAAAACATGAGAAGAAGGTTAACAACAGAACATTTTAAAAATGATCCAAGAGCAAGTTCAAACTTTGTCCCTAAAATAACATGCACGAAAATTTCCTAATTTACATAGATAAAACTACACTAACTACTAAGTGAGGCAAAGCATCTTGTTTGGTGAGGTTCTAAGAGTTTGTTGTGGCATTTCAGGAAAGCATGATTATAATCATCATCAAGCAAGTTTCTCTCATTATATATGTGTAATAATTTTTTTAGAGCCAGACACAGTAGAGTGGATAATGAGACAACAGGACATATAATTAGATGATGTACTACTTTGGCTGCTGTAGATTATAACAAGTTAAATAATGTTGCTTAAATTGTACATCAAAAGGTAACTTTCAAATAGGAATTCAAAAATATGTTATCATAAAATAACTCCAAACAGATGCAAAATGATATAAAAGGATAGCACCATGTTTACATCTCAATGAATATAAGCTGCTAATCCAGGTATTCTGTTGAGCTGAGGAATCTAATGATGGTGTTTTATCAATATCATTCTTCAGTTATAATATGCCAGGAACAAACGGGGAAAAATATACATTCACATACATTCATATAGTGTTAGAAAGGAGTAGAAATGGGCAAAGATTCAGGTATTTAGGCTCATTATCTTGAATATATTCCTAAAATTGAAAATAAAATCAATTTTAAGGAGCACTGAATGTTTTAAACTGGCAAAGATTCAAAAGGAAGTACTTGTTGGTACTTGTCATACAATCAAAAGAGCTTTATCTCAACAGCAGATGATTATATTAATATCTTAAGGAAGAATTAATCTTAGAAACAAACAATTAAGAAAAATCATAATGGGCCCTTGTGTACTTTAACAAACTTTCACAATACACAGGCTAAAGATGCCAGACAAAGAAATTAAAAAGAAACCTGAATACTTGGAAAACAAATTAGCATATTGATAAAACAGAGGAAGTTGTCACATGGGGAAAATGTAGTCCTGTAATTTCAGGCTTAGAATATGAAATAAATCATTCACCAATTATCAAGTTTTCAGCAAACATCCTAAACAATAATACCCTCTTTATTCAAAATTTCTTCGTACTTAAGGCCCTAATAATTTGTTTCCCAAAGTTGTGCCAGGTATAATTAAATTTGGACAAACTACCTATGGACATTATATTTCTCTAAAGCAGGGAAATTTGTAGTAAAAGACTAAAAACAAATCTACATGCCCATAAATTAGGTAAGACATCTCTTTTTATCTATAATTAGTAGGCATTTGTTGAGTTTGTCAGAAGCTCAAAAATCAAAGAAGGAAAAATGAAATAAAAAGCATATAATAAAAAAAATACATTGTGAGAATAATTTAACTGACATCATTTCAATAAAACCAGTGATTCAAAGCACAGTGATTAATTTTTTCAATCAGTAAGTTGTATATAATGAGAAAAGCATCCTCAAAACAAAAAAACCCCAAGCTAATGTAACATTCTTAATTTTATATAATGGCAACAAAATGCTTTAAACTTATAAATTATTAATGATATGTTTCTACTACTGAAAAGCAGTACTACATACCCTCAGTGCTATAGATGTTTTTGGCAGTGAAACCTGACCAAGAAAAATACGAATGTTAAGACACAATGTGCTTCTGCCTACTGAAGGGTCTTATAAAAAAGAAATAAAGGCTTATTTGAGGAATGTCCAATCAGAAAAACAGACATGATCCTTTCTGCTAATGCTTTAGTATTACATAAGGAAGCCCTAGAATACTATAGTAACACTTGGGTGGGCCTAGGGGTGGGGGGTGAAAGGGAGCTCAGTGCAGACAAGTAAACAAGACGCTTGTTTGTAAAAGGTGATGAAATGATTTTAGCATAATGAATAAGCATAAACAAGTACCAGCATGCAACTTTTATATAACACCTACAGATATGTGGTCACTATAAGCTAACAGGTAGAAAAATCAGATTTATCCTCACAGACACATTCTCTCTCTCTCTCTTTTTTTTTTAAAGATTTATTTATTTTAGAAAGAGAGAGCAGGAGAGCAGGGGAGAGTCCCAAGCAGACTCCATGCTCAACATGGAGCCCAACACAGGCTCAATCCCATGACCCTGAGACCACAACCCAAGCCAAAACCAAGAGTAGGATGCCCAACCAACTGTGCCACCCAGGTCCCCCTAACACTTTCTTGTATTAAAGCACCAGCCAATATTATGACTATCTTTTAAAAAATGTGGTATCATTAGCAATTCCCTGTGTACCATCTCTCTTTGCAGAAGCTCGTTATAAATCCAAGACAAACCTTTATGTTCTTTCTGCAACTCTGCACAATAAAAACCAAACCTGAAACCCATAGCTCTCCAATATATCCAGCATCTGTTATATCACCACTTGCAGAAAAGAGAGAGAGAACCTGATCTGAAGGTACAGAGAGCACAGGTGGATGAACATTCTGAGCTCTCCCCATAAGACCCAATTAAAATGAAGAGTTTCCTATGCCTTATATCAGTATGTAAAACTTTACCAAATCACAATCTTTTCTTTTCAAATGTACTATAAACTCATAGAGTCTCATCCCAAGTAAATTCAAAGTCTTTCATAAGAGAACAAGGCTCTACAACTATTATTTAATATTTTCTTAGGGTCCCAGGAAAAAACAGCTTTACCAAAAAGTTGGGAAGCATATCACCTAGACCAGGATAAGATCAGTAGATAGGATCACCTGCTACATACTAAAAGGTTAGCAAATAATGGCTTTAGAAAGAGAAGCATTTAAAAAATTATATATTTTTCCAAAAGTTTTCAAGTTCACTATATTCAACCTAGAATCGGGTAAAGGGAGATGAAAAGTTGGTTGTGGCAGTTGCTCCTATAATCATCAACAGTTTCAGAAAGAGAAACTAACGGTTTTTTCCCTCTAATTATGCAAGATTAATTTAGATGAAGAGCTGTGCTCTTTCCTTAATATGCTGTATACCAGAAATTTTACACATCATCATAAATTAAGAGAATAAATAATAACACCTACTCTCTACTTCCCAGATGTGCCTATGAAAAGAAAATGACAAAAGCATTGATGCTCCATTAGAGAAACTTCATCAGAATCTCCAGGGCAAAGTATAAGGGAGGTCTTTGTATGCATAATCTGGTGGAGACAGATGTACCACTAACACCAAATAATCTGTCAGAAAGGACACAGAGCAAACCTGGAAGAGGAGAAATAGATGAGAAAGGCAGGCTTTTAAGGATGCTGGTACCAGTGAAGGAAGAAGGAAAAAATGAAGTGAGGAAGGAAATGACACCACTGCATACAAATGTATATAGCTCTAGAAGACAGAACAGGTCAGAATGAATGCTAATTTTAAGATCTATGGCACTGCAGACCAAGAAAATAAATCCTATTTAATCAATATTATATTTTGTTATATAATAGGATTCATTCTTATTTCCAAACACTGTCACTCAGAACCTCCAAAAATTCTCAGTTCTCTACCTAAATCATCCTAAACTATTCATGATTTTAAATAAATTTCTATATCTAAATACTAAAAGTAACCTGAAGTGTGGGAAATAAGACCTGAAAAACTCCAAGTAAGAAACAAATGTCTTATTTACAATCTAATCAATCAGTCATAGTAAGCTTAAAAAGATACCAACAACAGAATTTTTTAAATTCCTAAAAAATAATAAATCAAGTATTCTTCCCTTATGTACAAACACTCTTGTAGGACACATGAGCTTTAAACTGTTTTTCTAAGAGTAGTAATACCTACACTCTCATGTATGGTCCACAGCTGGTCAACAATACACATCTGTGAACTGCTTAGAAATAGATGTGCAATTTATAGTCAGGCTGACCCAAGTAGGAAGCGAATACCCTATCTAATAAATAAATAAATAAATAAATAAATAAATAAATAAATAAAGAGAGCCCATAACTTTCATCTCATTAGCACCGCACTCAAAGCTGCTAAAGATTCAAACACTAAGGTGGATTTAAGGAGGGGGCAGCGAAACACTAAGAGGGAGAAAATTTATATACTCAAGTCTACGCAAAATTTTCTATTAATGCAAACCAGCTGCACAAATAAGTAATGTAGTTTTTAGTATTTGAGCCTTGTGAAATACGAATGGGTTTTTCTATTCCAAGTTTCCATTCTGAAAAGAAAGCCCTTTATTTTTCCCTCAGAGTCTCTGGCACTCCTAAGAATTACCTTTCTAAAATAATGGCTCTGGAGCCCCAATTATCTATGTTAGGAGATAAGTGCTATGGCTCTGAATAGCCATTCCAAGTCACTCCTTACATGAGAGGTCATGCATCCCCCAAAGAAATACTGTACAAGAAACTGTTTTAAGTACATGATCCGTAGGACCTCGAGCACAGCCCAACTCAAAGTTGTGAAATTCAGAGCTCACATTCAACATCAAGGTATATGCCATCTACAAAACATTGTGATAAACCACTGGTTTGTGATTCACCACTGGCTTTTCTACCAGAATTCTATTCTGATTGCCACAACTTAATTCTACCATATGGTAAATATTTTCCCCCAAGTTCTAGTTAATTAATCTTTTTCCTACACAGCTCATAAGTCAATTTAAAAATTGTGTGCATGTAACCACCTTAATACTTAATATATGCCACCACCTGTTTCTAACACTACTAACAGCAAAAGCTATATATACACATATGGGCTTTGTTCTCCTGACAGAAATAACAGCTCTTCCAGTATAGGTCTTATATAATATTTGATTTGTGCAGAAACTGTCCCTAGGAAATTCATACAGTGGCTTTATCCATAATAAGGAAAATCACTCACATAAGCTTTTAGGGCTAGAAATAGAGGAATATCGATTTCTCATGCCAGTAGAGAGCTCAGAAATCTTAGAGTTCAGTGGAAGAAGAATACATAATCCCTAGCATTCTTAAAGTTGAATAAAATTTCTGTAACAGATATCTCTCGCACCCCAAACAAGAGGCAAGAAGATCTGTATCAAATTAACATCAACTTAAAAACCATTATAAAACTGGTTTTAAAATGAAAAAGCAAGAACAAACCTCAATTTTGTCTGTTTTGGCATCTCCCCAGTATATTTTGCCTTCATCATAATCCAAGGCTAAACCATTTGGCCAACCAAGAGAAGTGTTAACCAACACTACTCGGTCGGAACCATCCAGAGCTGCTCGCTCAATTTTCGGAATTTCTCCCCAGTCTGTCCAATACATATACCTATGGAAGTATACAAAAAATGAGCTAAAAACAGATAATAAACTGTAACTTTCAGACATTCTAAAGGTAAGGTCCACCCCTCATATT
Source organism: Mustela nivalis (assembly GCF_964662115.1). Classification (NCBI taxonomy): domain Eukaryota; kingdom Metazoa; phylum Chordata; class Mammalia; order Carnivora; family Mustelidae; genus Mustela; species Mustela nivalis. The sequence continues at coordinate 54,963,672 of NC_139026.1, forward strand.
ACACTGGTATCAGTTAACGCCGTAGAAGGAAAAAAAAAGGACTTAAACATACTCAAAATTTATGTTTAACACAGACATAATAGTATATACATCCTTATAGGAAATTTTCAGATCAGTGTTTTCCAGAAATGATCATAAAAATGTCTTCCAATAATGAGTTCTATTTTTAGTTATGTTTCTTCAAAATATTTTGTGCTCCTTTCCACTAACAATCATCTTTTTCTTTTTTCTAAACTTTTTATTTATTTAAGTAATCTCTATACCCAACATGGGGCTTGAACTCACAACCCCAAGATCAGAAGTTGCATGCTTTCCTGACTGAGCCAGCCAGACACCTCAGTCATCTTTTTTTCTTGCTGGCTTCTCACCTGACATAAAAAGGCTATCGCAATAGTGATATTCAGATGACAAACTAACCAACCAGTATGTTAACTCCTTCAGTAGTGCCAAGTAATTGCTGTGGTTCCTGGGAGTTTACGTGGCTCCAAGGCATTGATATACACTAACGTATAATAATGTGTCACTATGCTCACCTTTAGAATGAATCTCATAGTAACAAATAACATTAGTGAGTATATAGAAAGCTGTGTTTCCCTACACTGTGGTCAGGGTGCTATGACCAAAAAAAAAAATCAAGTCATTCATGTATCTTGGAATATACCATATCATTCTAGAAGTACCAAAAATGGGACAAAATTAAATCTTCTAGGGGAAGTTCTGAAAACATTTTCTTTCCATATTTTTCATGGTCATGATGCAACCTCAGCAAAATGTGTAGCCAACACCCCAAATCAGCAAGCATTGACTTAATTTAGAAAGGAAAAGTATTCAAAACATTCAAGGAAAAAATCCTAGCAAGAGATTTTATTCTAATCACTATGCTCTAAAAATGTTTATTGAAAAACAACACATACTTCATATTGTTTTTCTCAATGCTTTTAGGAACCTGTAGAAAACAGAAACACCAGACAAAGTTTTCTATCAGCAGAGCTTCTTACCCAACCATGGGATCTAACACAATAGCCCGGGGTTCCTCTAAGTCCTCTGAAATCAAGATCTTCCTCATGGTCCCATTCAGCCTTGTCACTTCTATCCGATCAGTGCCAGTGTCTGTCCAATAAAGATTTCGGGCAACCCAGTCAACAGCAATGCCATCAGGATGCGCAATTTGAGCAGTGACCACAAACTGACTGCCAGATCCATCTATGAATGAGCGGCGAATGGCCCTCACTTCATCATCAGTCCAGTATATATAGCCTTCCACAGGATCATAATCTATGGCAATGGCATGACGGATGTCCTCTAATTGCAAAACAATGTCTGTGAAATCTGGTGTATCCAAAGAAATGCGTCTCAAGTCTGTCCTTCGTGCTAAAAGCAGTAATTCAGTGGCACCTAGAACAATAAAGTGAGATAAATGAAGAAAAAATCAAAACCCACAGGCAAAATTTAAATAAAACTCTAAATAAAGAATGTAGAACTTCTTCGGGAATGAAAAGTAAAGGAGTATAAATGAATACTTGGGGTCCATTTTGGGTAGAAGTGGAAAGTGACACAGTGAACTAGGAAGAGACTGACTATGAGGTCAACCTCTATAATGGCTCAGTTCCTCAAATCAAGTTCTGATTCTTTCTTAGGTTCATTTGTTATGTAGTCCCTGGAATTAATAATAGCTACTTAAAGGTATAATGAAGAGTGCCTAGGTAATGACTAAGAGGTTGAATAGCTAAATATTAAAGGAAGAAGGAGAAATAGGATATAGATCCTTTGTTTGAGAAGTATGTTCACAAAGGTAATGAATCGGGACGCCTGGGTGGCTCAGTTGATTAAGCAGCTGCCTTCGGCTCAGGTCATGATCCCAGCGTCCTGGGATCGAGTCCCACATCGGGCTCCTTGCTAGGCAGGGAGCCTGCTTCTCCCTCTGCCTTGCCTTCCACTCTGTCTGCCTGTGCTCGCTCTCACTCTCTCTCTCTCTGACAAATAAATAAATAAAATCTTTAAAAAAAAAAAAAAAAAAAACAAAGGTAATGAATCCAAGACAAAGATCTTTTGTGTTTGATGAGAGTGTTCTAAAACTGGATTGTGATGGTTTCACAACTATAAATTAGTCAAAAACCACTGAATTGTACACTTGAAATGACTGAAATTTATAGCATGTAAATTGTATTTCAGTTAAGCTGTCTTAACAAAGAGACCTATAAGGCAATACCTGACATAATTAATGACAGAGAGAGCTATGGTAAAGAAAAAAGAAGCAGCAAAGAGAGGGAAACACTTAAATGTCATACTACTTAAGAGTAAGAGTTGTGGATCTGACAGAACTGGTGGATTCAAGTTCCTATACAAACTTAGGCAAAACTTCATCTCTCTAAACCTAGTTTCTTCATCTGTATTTCAAGGATTGCTCTGAAGATTAAATAAGATCCGTGTAAAATTCAGGAATATACTGAACATATAAGTATTTGGTAAATATTAGCTAATATATTATTACTGTCATTAGAAAAGAAACACTTTTTTTTCAAGATTTTATTTATTTATTTGAGAGAGAGACAGTGAGCTAGATAGCATGAGAGGGGAGAAGGTCAGAGGGAGAAGCGGACTCCCTATGGAGCTGAGAGCCTGATGCAGGACTCGAACTCTGGGATCATGACTTGAGCTGAAGTCAGTCACTTAACCAACTGAGCCACCCAGGTGCCCAGAAAAGAAACATTTTCAAATTTTTATTTCACCGAGTTTTAAGTCAGATTTATTTATGAAATGTTTTTAACTCGAAGTAGTATTGAATAAAAACACAGCTGAGGATGAGGACGTTAAGCTCAATCTTTTGTTTGTTTTGATTTTTTAATTGTTCAAGTACAGCACCAGTAAAATCAGCTATTATAAAAGATAATAAGGAAGCTGACATCTGAAGAGTGAAAAAAGATTCCCAAAGAAGTGAGACTAAAAGAAAATACTGGCATTTAGCTTTACATCAATCTGGAATTACAGTTGAAAAAACTGAGAAGAGTAAAGCTCTCAACAACAGCTTTTTGACTCAAGGACTAATTATAAATGAACTTGATCTCAGAGAAAATACAGTCCTAAATGCCATAGCAGGCACCAAGCAGGAGTAACTCTGTACCATTCACTGCCTCTGCTAAATACCAAAAGGAGCCAGTCCCAAAACTCTGCAAACAAAGAAGTCATAGAAAGTGAAGCTGTTAATTTGAGCAAGGTGATCAAAACAGAATAGTTAATTTGAAGCTACTATATGCCAAATGCACATCTAAAATTCAAAATACTAGTTAAACATGTGAGGCAGTAGTCAGACCACTATTGCTAAAATAAATCCTCTGTTTTAAAGTCAGGCTACATTTTTAAACAAAAACATTACAAAAACCTTTTGTTTTAAATTGAAACCAAATTGTTGTTTGCCATGGAAACTGTCTGACAAGAGTCAGCCAGCTTCACCTTTGACTAGGAGGATAATTTATCAATGCCAAGTCATGACAAATATCCTGTACACCAACTCAATTCCATCCCTCTGACTCCCTGACCCCCTTGCCAGGAACTCTGTAACCTACTCTGAAATAAAGGTTTCTGCTTTTCACAGTTACATAAAGAAGCCACTGCTAAATGCAACAATTTTCTCACCAGGTCTTGCTGGTGGCTAGAAGACCAGAGAGTGATCCATAGAGGTAAGAATGAAAAATAACATTCTCATTAAGAAGAAAAAGAGAAGAACTGGTGTACTCCCAAATCAGAAATCCCCTGAAATGTCCTAAGTCAACATATTTCTCCGATATGCCCTCTTTCTATAGGGAATTAAGAGAGTAAGGGAAAGAGGCAGTGGTTAAGTATAGAAGAGGTTGCTTTAAAAACAGAACATGGAATATTTTTTCTTCTTCTGAAAGTACATCTCAGTTGTTAAAAGGCAATTAAAATATCATTCAATAATTTTTTAGAAATATAACTACCCCATGATAAGTCATTATAGTTGAAAGTTTAATAAACACTGCTTCCTTGCAGAGGTTCTTTATTTACAAATACTACCTACTGTTAAAAATATATTCTTTTGGGTGTCTGGGTGGCTCAGTGGGTTAAGCCGCTGCTTTCGGCTCAGGTCATGATCTCGGGGTCCTGGGATCAAGCCCCACATCGGGCTCTCTGCTCAGCAGGGAGCCTGCTTCCCCTCTCTCTCTCTGCCTGCCTCTCTGCCTACTGTGATCTCTGTCTAATAAATAAATAAAATCTTAAAAAAAAAAAAAATATATATATATATATATATATATTCCCCCCTTTTAAGAGAAGTAATATTCGGGAGCACCTGGGTGGCTCAGTGGGTTAAGCCTCTGCCTTCGGCTCAGGCCATAATCCCAGGGTTCTGAAATTGAGTCCCACGTCAGGCTCTCTGATCAGCAGGCAGCCTGCTTCCTCCTCTCTTTCTGCCTGCGTCTCTGCCTACTTATGATCTCTCATTTTAAAATATTCATTTTCAAGAACACATTGTGATATAAATGATTGATATTTCATAAAAAAAGAAATAGCACCTAATTTTCTTCAAAAATTTTGTTAAAATGCTAAAATAACTTACAAAACAGTATTAAAGAGATGCCCTAAAAACACAAAACAACTCGTTATATAATTGATTGTGACGACAAATATCAAGCAACTAGTCTCCCAAATACTGTAATCTACAGAAATTATTATAGAAAAATAAAATAAATCATAAAGAATTTCAGTTGTTATCTGAATTTTTTCCTTCTTGGAGACCATCTTCTTACCATCTTTGCAGGTTTTTCCATTCTCCAGGAGTTTGACCCCAGTTGGGCAAGCACACTGATAAAAAGGTTTGACTGGAGACATCAAACACAAGTGAGAACAACCACCATTATCAATTCCACATGGATTTGTAGCTGTCAAATATAAATCACATTGATTAATACCAATGATTATGGATGCCCTCCCTCTCTCTAGGTACACAAAGGTTAACAACCATAACATGAGCAACTGTGATAAATGAAATTACTACCAAATGTCATCCAGGTGCTTGGCTACCAAACCATTTGCAAGGAAGGGAATTAATCAGTGAGAAATGACTTAGCATTCTGTACCCAAAGAGGAATACACAAGAAATAAAGCAGGAGTCCCCCACCCTAAAAGAGCTTACAATCTAATCAGTACACCAAAATTAACAAGCTAGAAAACTATACAAAACAATGAAACTAAGCACTATCTTGCACATGACAGACCGTAAGTAACTATAGAGTCAAATAGAAAGTAAATCACTAGGAATTAAAGAAGAAAGCTTTCATGGAGGACACAGGACATGACAGGACCCCTGAAGGATAGGAAAGATAGGAGGACATTTCAAATGTGGTAAAACTGTATGAGTAAGAGCTTGAAGGCTATACACTGGGAAAAATAATAAAGCAAATAGTCTAACTAAATATTCAGATTTCTGTTGACTAATAAGAACTAGAGCTGAGTGAGCAGAGAGAATGGGAACAAATTGTGGTGGATGGCACCGAAAGCAAAGATGGTAATTAGAATGGTAAAAAATCCACTTTGGAAAGATTAACTGGAAAGGATAGGCATGGTTGATTAAAAGAGGAAAAACAGAAAAGCAGAGATTAATTAGCACTTTTGTCAAAACTATGGAAAGGGATGGATTTAAATAATATTCATAAAAGAACAACATAAGATGGAGACCAACCAAATATGAAACGTAAAGCAATGATGACTGCAAATTTTGAAACTAGTAAAACATAAAGGTTCAACAGTGCCATTAAAAACAAAAAAACAGGGAAATTCTCTCCTAACGGCTAACCATGATAATAAAAAATTCATACAGCATTTTTTAAAAAGGGTAGCACATATATTTTAAAACATTTTTATGGACTCATGATCATCAGATTCCAATGTAATATATTATTTAACTATCTCCCCCTAAATGGACGGAGCTAATACAAAGCAATGCACAATCAAAATACCCTTTATTTTTGGCTATGGAATACAATCTGAAATATACTTAGACACATGCCAGACATTTATTTATATACAAGTGCCAAACACTTAACATTCTCATATTCCTTTTAAACCTAGTTCTACTCCTCTCTTATAAGAAATTGTTGCCAGCAGTCGAAGTCCAAGTCACTGCATAGGTTGACCAAAAATAGAAGCAAAACTAAGAAAAAAGGTTGGGGCGGGGGAATGTTGGGCGGGGGAAAGGTTGGAAGGGGAATGTGCACAGAAAAGTTTAAGCAGGTATTTCATCAGGCAACCTAAGGAACTTAAATTCACCAGTTAGAGTCACAGAGGTTTCTATTTTTAAAAAGTGCTTCTTTTTAAAAACACACTAGAGAGAAATAATATAAAGAAATGCATTTGTACATAAGCTTAGCTATCTCAGCTTCTTATTTTATTTCTCTCTTCTCAACCACCATAACCCCAGATCCAAACAAAGGAATTAAGGTGGCCAATAGTGATAGATAACAAACTACAAATGGCTTAGGCTGCTGTTTAACCTGAATTACATTTTGACATTTCCCCCATGTTTAATTCCTTCCCACTACCTTTGGATATGACCTCTCTGCTCCTGCCTTCACTAAAGCCAGACATCTGAGTGCTAAAGCTATTCCAACTTGCAATTTAAAAACCAAGATCACTTACCATTTGGCTGCCTCTGTTGGCTGAAGGCATGTATATCCATGGGAGAGAAGATGTTAGAATGGATTTCACGCAGACCCTCGCCAGTGTACTTGTTGCAAGCCAAAATGGAGTGTGTATTCCAGTCAGTCCAGTACAATGTGTCCTCAAATAATGTCAAGGCAAAAGGATGTGGAAGGGAACCTTTAACCACTGCCTGCCTATTAACAAAAACAGAAAAACTCAAACATTTCTAAATTTTATCAAAACTTGATTCTGCCCATTAAAACATCCTGTTTTCCACAATAACACACACAAATCCTAAGTAACACAAATCTTAAGGTCAAATACACCGATGAAAAATAAGCCACATAATAAATCTGAATATATTTTCATAGTGTCCAAAACTCCCAACCAAGTACTTGGCAACAGGCCCCAGGTTCATTACAAACTAGCAGAGAGAAGGCTCAAGTATTAGCACTGCTGTCAATTCTCATCTCTGGACTCACATCTTCCATTCTTCCATAAAATTCATGTTCTTAGGTGAACAAAAAGAAAAATCCCCAGGTTTGAAGTTGGAACTGTGAAGTAATTTAAATCTGCAATAGGTTTTCCCCTTCTTGATGTGTAAAAACAAAGAATCTGAGCCTGTTTCTTCCATCATTTCCTATGGTTTTGGTAACTGAAAGTAAAAACATATACCTGAGGCTAAAAAAGGTGTTTTGGTGGATCTCATTCTGCAAACCCCAGTCTAGCTCTAGTAAAGGATCACTTCTACTTGCTTTCTGCTATATAGTGACTTAACCTCCACAAGTCAGGTAGCAAAAACAAAAACAAAAAAACAAACACCAAGTGCTGCCACTTGTGTTCATGAGACAAAACAGACCCAAAAATCTCACAAGCAATCCATACTATATGAAAGGAAAGGTAGAGAGCCTGATTAGTGCTCAACCACAGAACTTTGCAGTGTCATGGAGAGTTATCAGTAAATATTCCTGAATAACAAACAAATCATGTTCTGCTCCAAAATAACATTCAAGAAAAAAAATTCTTTGATATTTACCTAATGTCAAATATAATCTTTTCATAGACAGACTGGGACGGTGGAATGGAAAGTATAAGCAACCGAAGAGAAAGAAACAACATCACATATTGTAGGGAATACAATCCAGTTTTTAAGGTCCTGGACATTACTTGATGATCTCAAATACTGAAGAGACCACGAGCATACAAAATTAAGTTCAAGTGCAGTAAGGTAATTTTTATCTAGGCAGAGTTAATATCTGTTATGCACATGGAATGGTCCTAGCCTAAGGTGTTTTAAATTCAGGCCAGATTTTTAAAAAACTGAATACAAGATTAGCATGACTGGCTTACCAAACAAATTTTCTATTTTAGACACTCGTTCCTACTCTGCCAGCCCACGTCACCACAATTTTCTCTCATTTTTCTTCTTTTTCCCGTAGCAGATTACTTTTCCTTCTCATTTCCCCAAAAGAACTGTCACAATGTCAACTTCTGAGGTGGTTTCTTCCAATTTTTAAATGAACGGCTTTATTAAGTTTACCAAAGTGGTTATGTTAATTATAGGAATAATATCATAGTTTAAGACCAAATTTAAACAGGTCTACATATTTCACACTAAAATCTATCAAAATTCGGTATGGTAAGAGAGTTCTGAGAAGCTGCCAAGAAAGAAGTTACACAACTGGAAAAGGAAGAATAGTAATAAATGACTTAGAATTTCATTAAGTACCCTAAAGAACTACAAATTCCATAATAAAATCTTTGAAAAACTTTGGGAAGAAAAAAAGCCTTCTAAGTCCTTTATATATTATTAAATAAAAAGTTAAAATTCACCCTATGAAGTAAATCCAGGAAAACAAACAATAAAAACAAAATCCCTCCCTAAAAGACACACTTATAAAAGATATACACTTTATATACTGACTAAAAACATTTATATATCAGTAAGAAATCAGATAGACCAGAGTTCAATGTCCCTCTGACATTTATTACTTACATTATTTGTTTTATTTTATCTATAAATGAAAAATAATAATCTATCCCCACTGAGTTACTATAAAGTTTAAATGATAATATACGCAAAAGCATTTAGCATTATGTCTGGTACTTAATAAACATTTCACGAATAATCCCTCAATTTTAGGATACATTTTTTCAATATTTTAGTATTTCTGAGATAGGGTAACATTTTACAACTGAGGTGTACATTTCCTGTTTTAGTCTATAAATCAATAAAAAGTTTTTAAAATCAATATCATTTTAGAATCAAGTAAATACTATACTCTGGCTTATTTATATTCCCAAGATCTCACACAACTCTGTGCACAAATTAAATGGGATGATTAGACACTCAGTACTCAGGAAATGCTTGATAAAACTAAATTTTTAAAAAATATTTTATTTATTTGAGAGAGTGAGAGAGAGAGAGAGAGAGAGAGAGAGAGCTGTAGACTTCCCACTGAGTGGGAAGCCCAATGTGGGACTCGACTCATTCTCAGGACCCTGAGATCATGACGTAAGCCAAAGGCAGACGCTTAACCAATTGAGCCAACCAGGCACCCCTAAAATTAAATATCTTAATTAAAAATGTAATTAACAGAGCTGATGATGTGGGGCTCGATCCCAGGACCCTGGGATCATGACCTGAGCTGAAGGCAAAGGCTTTAGCCCACTGAGCCACCCAGGCGCCCTATTATCCCTTATTCTTAACACATTTTTTGGTCATTTATTGATTCATCCAACCAATGGTGACTTGTTCCTGAAAATGGAAATAATTGTACATAGCCTTCATCTTTCATCTCTCTGGTTAGGATTACTAAGTAGGCCCATCTCTTGGTTTCTCCCTGAAAACTTAAGTTTCTTTAAGGAGGAGTTGATCATGGGTACCAAAAACAAACATGGCAGAAAGATCAAAGCCCAGCTCTTCAGCAGTATGTCACAACAAGAGGAGTTAAAAAATGGATCTCCAATATGAAGACAAAAGAAAAGAAACTGAGACTGCTGTTGATACTTTGATTTAGTGCTGACAACCTCTGAGTAACATCCCTTCCCCATGTCTGTCATTTTCAGCAGTGTACTGATACGGCTCAATCCCACCAATACCCCCAAGTACATAAGCCACTTGCTGCCTCTTTCATATTCCATGCTTGGTGGGTGCCTCTCTCAAATTCTGTACCAACTGGACTTATCCTTTACAGAACACCTGTGCACTTGAATTCACTTTCTCTGTTTCTGGACCTCTTCCCAGAACGCTGTCCTCTGCCCCTGTTTCAGAATTCCCCCACCTGTGTGGGTAATAAATCTTTGTTTGGTCATACCAAAGCACTACTGTCATTAATTCTGACATGTGAGCCTAACTTTGTAAGGGAGCTACCCTCATCGTAGTGAAGCTGTTATAATACATAACATATATATACCTCTGCTCCCAGTGGTAGCAGCACAGGTTTGAAAATCTCCACAAGCCCTCCACAAGAAAACACACCAACCAGGTAGCAAAACCAAAACCCATGGACAACGTTCACAACGAAGCCAAGTAAAAAAATATTACCACAAAACCCAAAATCCAAAAAGGTATGGCAAACTACCAAGAGCCATAAGAGCTGATTGGCATCAATATCTGCAGGAGGAATCAAAAAAGAAAAAAAAAAAAAAAAAAAAAACAGGGCCATCAAGAGACCTAAGAACAGGAAAACACACAAGATAGGTAACAATGAAAAGTAGGGCAAACAAATATGAGAACATCAGCTGACTAGGAGGGGTTCTGGCCACTCCAAGAATGATTGAATACAATGAATTCATGGTTGGCACTGAATGGGGCTAGTGCATTTTAACCCACTGTGAACTCTCAAAGCTGACATTCCAGGGCTCCCTTCCAGACAAAGCCCCAAACTGAGGATAAATTACTGGGAGTAAAATGAAAAATGAGAATGATAGGTACAAGCAAGATAATGGAAAAATAAGGTAAAAAAAAAAAAAGTGGGAGAAGGAATCAGAGTCAGGAAACATCAGAAAGCAAGCTGCCATTTTTAGAACACACACACACACACATAAAACGAGAGTTCTGTGAAATTACAAAGTTATGATGCACCCTGCCTTCTTTGATGAGTTCAAGAAATACAATCACACATGAAAGTAAGACAAAAGAAGTATTAAGGGAAATCCCATTTAAAAAGTTAATATTCAAAACAAAACCAAAAATAAAGAGAAGAATCTTATCTCTACAGACAATTAAAATATGCCAGAAATATATGGCTCTTGAACAAATAAAATTTATAACCTATTGCAAAATAATACTTTAACACAAAAGAATAACACAAATTAAAATTAAAAACCTCAAAACTGAGGTGACAGAACTGATGAAAGAATAAGAAATATAAGAATAAATCATTTCAGAAATGTAGTTTAAAGTAGAAATAATACAAGACACAATAAACACACAAATAAGGAAACAAAGTGAAAATGAAAATTTTTTTCTTTTTTTGTGATTTTTTTTCAGTTTTACTGAGAAATGATTGACATACATCACTGTATTGAGTTTAAGGCATACACGATGATGGTTTGATTAGCATATGTTATAAAAATGATTACCACAATAGGTTCAGCTAATACTCATCACCTCATGTAGAAACTTCAAAAAAAAAAAATCAAAAAAATTTTATTTTAAATTTTAAAAAATTAAAAAATATTCTTTGTGATGAGAATTCATGGGATTTACTCTCAGTAACTTTCCTGTATGTCATGCAACAGTATTAACTACAATCACTATGCTGTACACTGCATCCGTAAGGAGAAATTTTTAAAAATCAAAAAGAAATAGGAGAAGAAATTTAAAAATAAAAGATATGAAATACAAAGGACAGGGGAGAGCAGAATTATACTGGAGCAAGGATATGACCGAATGGTAACCTGAGTGGTAACCTGAGAATTAGGAAGTACCAGAATCAGCAAATATGTCGTTTAATACAAAAAGACTACAAGCACCTGGGTCGCTCTCAGTCAGTTGAGCATCTGCCTTCGGCTCAGTCATGATCCCAGGGTCCTGGGAGAGTTTCACATCAGGTTCCCTGCTCAGTGGGAAGCCTTTTCTCCCTCTCCTCACCCTGCTTGTGTTCCCTCTCTTACTATCTCTCGCTCTCTGTCAAATAAATAAAATCTTTAATAAATAAATAAGTAAATAAATAACAATCATAGCAAAAAGGAAGGGAGAGGGAATGGAGACACACTAGAGTAAAATCTCTATACTTTATAGGAAGTAACTCAGTTTATATAAAGTTGATTTTAACAAAATGCATATTGTAACTCTTAGAATAATCACTAAAATTGTTTTATTCTCAAAAATATAGTTCAAGAGGGGTGCCCGGGTGGCTCAGGAGGGTTAAGCCGCTGCCTTCGGCTCAGGTCATGATCTCAGGGTCCTGGGATCGAGTCCCGCATTGGGCTCTCTGCTCGGCAGGGAGCCTGCCTCCTCCTCTCTCTCTCTGCCTATCTCTCTGCCTACTTGTGATCTGTCAAATAAATTTAAAAAAAATATTTAAAAAATATATATATATAGTTCAAAAATTGGGATGCCTGGGTGGCAGTCAGTTAAGTGTCTGAGTCTTAATTTCGATTCAGGACATGATCTCAGGGTTGTGATTTTGAGCCCCAAGATGGGGTCTGTGCTGGGCATGGGTCCTTCTGAAGAGTCTCTATTCTCCCTCTGCCCCTCCATACTCTCTCTCCCACTCTTGAAAAAAAAATTAAATTAAAAAATCAACAAAGAAATTATCTATTAGAAAATACCTACTTCATACAAAAGAAGGCAGAAAAGAACCAAAAAAAAAAAAAAAATCCCAAAAATGGATATGAAAAAACAAACATCAAAATGTCAGATGTAAACCCAAGCATATCATTAATAAACTAAACGTGAATAAACACTTCAATCAAAAGACAAAATGTTGGGGGCACCTGAGTGGCTCAGTTGGGTAAGCCTCTCTCTCTGCCTTTAGCTCAGGTCATGATCCCAGGTCCTGGGCTCTCTGCTCAGCGGGGAGCCTGCTTCTCCCTCTCCCTCTGCCTGTCACTCCCCCTGCTTGTGTACTCTCTCGGTCAAATAAATTAATAAAATCTATTAAAAAAAAAAAACCCTAAAAGGTTGAGCACCTTAAATATATACAGTTTTTCCTTTTCAAAAAAAACACTTCCCTATATATAGACAAAGATTTTTAGACCAGGTAAAACAAAACAAGATTCAACTATATGCTGTCTACAAGAGACACATTTTATATTCACAGATACAAACTGAGAGTAAAAGGTCACTGTAAACAGTAACCATTAAGAGAGACAGAGTGACTCTATCAGACAAAATATACTTTAATATAAGAGGTAAAGAAGCACATTTTATACAAAGATTCCAATCATCAGGAAGAAACTACTATAAACATATACAAAAACAAACAAACAAAAAACAAAAAACAGAGCCTCAAACAAATGAAGAAAAACCTGACAGAAATGAAAACTATGATAGACGTAGTCCAAGATCTCAACACCCTACTTTCACAGAGGTATATAACAACTAGACAGAAATGAGATGCCTAGCTGGTTTAGTTGATAGAGCAAGCAACTTTAAAAAAATATATTTTATTTATTTATTTGAGAAACAGTACACAAGTTGGGGGTGAAGCAGAAAGAGGAGGAGAAGCAGACACCCTGCTGAGAAGGGAGGCCAAGGTGGGGCTTGATCCCAGACCCTAGAATCACAAGCTGAGCCAAAGGCAGACACTTAAATGACTGAGCCAGCCACCTAGGTGCAGCTCTTGATCTCAGGGTTGTAAGTTTGAGCTCAACATTGGGCATAGAGATTACTTAAAAATAAAATCTTAAAAAAAAAAAAAAGAACTAGACATACGATATGGATAATAATAATAATAATAATAATAATAATCAAGGATATGGAAATCCGAACATTATCAACCAATTTAAACCGGCCTCTAAAGAAAATTCTCATCCTGTAATAAAACATACATTCTTCAAAATATGCATGGAACTTACTCCAGGATAGACCACATTCTAGGTCACAGAATAAATCTCAATTCGTTTTAAAAGACTGAATCAGGGGCATCTGCCTTTGGCTCAGGTCACGATCCTAGGGCACTCATGCACACACTCTCTCTCATTTAAATAAATAAAATCTTAAAAAAAAAAACTAAATCATATAAAGTATTTTCCTGAGAACTACAAAATTCATTAATAAACCAACAACAATAAAATTTGAGAAATCTATAAATGAGAATTTTCTAAATTCTAAATTTTTCTAAATTCTACCTTAATGTCTTCTCAATAAGCAATAAGAAAGTCCAAGAAGAAATCACAAGAAATTCTTTTAAGTATTTCAGGTAAAAGGAAATGAAAATACAACAAATAAAACATTTATTAAAAAATATATAGGATACCACTAAAACGGTGCTTAGGGTAAATTCTATAAATTTACCCCTTAAGTGCCTGTTCAATAAACTAAGCTGTAAGCTTAAGAAACTGGGGAGTGGGGAGGGAGAGCAAACTAAATGCAAAGCTAGCATAAGAAAGAAAATTAAAATATTAAGGTGGTGATCAATGAGATATTAAAACAAAAAAACAGTAGAGAAAAAGAGTCAATAAAACTGCATGTTTATTCTATAAAAAGATCCACAACTCTGACTATCTTTTAGGTAGACTGGGCTCCCCGAAAAATAAAATATGTAAATTGGGAAATTTGTGAATAAGATCATGAATATAAGAGGGGCGTCACTACTGACCTTACACTATAAGAAGATATGATGAATAACTTTATGCCAACTTAGACGAAATGGAAATATTCCTAGAAAGAAACGAGTTAACCAAAGTGATTCAAGAAGAAATTTTTAAAAACCTAAAGATTTAGAACAAATAAAGAAGTTGACTTAATAATTTAAAATCTTCCCATAAAGAAATCCCCAGGCCCGGGTAACTTCACTGATGACTTCTACTAAATATTGCAGCAGAAATAATATCGATCCCATACTCTTCCAGAAAACAGAGGAAGAAGAACCTCCCACCTCATTCCATGAGGTTAGTATTATACTAATAACCAAGGCCAGATAAAGACAGAATAAGAAAAATCAACTATAGACTAACACCTCTAATGAATAAGGACATAAAAATCCTCAACAGAATGTCAGCAAACTGAAACTAGGAACATCTAAAAAGGATTCTAAACCATGACCAAATGGAATTTTCCCCAAGAATGCAACAGTGGTTTAACAACTAAAAGCAATTAATGTAATTCATCATGTTCACAAAAAATAAAAAATAAAAAGTAAATCACATGATCTTTCAGTGGATGCAGAAAAAGCACTGGACAAAATATAATATCCAGTCATGGTACAAATTGTGAAGAAACTAGGAATAGAAGGAAACTTTCTCAACCTGATTAAGGTGTCTACAAAAAAACCTACTGCTAAAATCATGCTCAATGGCAAAATAATAATAATAATAATAACAAATATATAAATATAAATATAATATTTATATTTAATATATCAAATATATATTTAATATATAATTATAATGTGTAATGTAATTATATATAATTTTATAATATGAATTTATTATTATTATTATTTCCCCGAAAGTCAGGATTAAGCAGGATGACTTCTATTCAACACTGTAACAGTTCTAATCAGTACTATCAAACACAAAGAGAAGGCATCTAGATTGGAAAGGAAGAAGTAAAACTGTCATTAATTCATAAGTGCCATGATTCTACATATAGAAAATACTAAAGAGTGAGGAAAAGAGGCAGAAGTTTCCTTATGGGGACAAGGAAAATGATAAATCAGCTCAACCACAGATGCCCCAGTAGACCTTTCCACAGGGCCCACAGGGCTAGGCACACATTAACCAAAAAAACAAAAACAAACAAACAAAAAAAACACCATGAGATAGCAAATGCTGGCAAGAATGTAAAGAAAAGGTAACCTCTGGGCACTGATGGTGGGAATGTAAATTGGTACAGCTACTACAGAAAACAGTATGGAAGTTCCTCAAAAAATTAAAAATAGGATCAGATGATCCAGCAATTCAACTTCTGAGTAAATATCTGAAGGAAACATGAAATCACTATGTCAAAAAGGTATCTATACACCCATGTTCACTAAGCATTATTTAAAGAAGCCAAGACATGGAAACAACCTAAGTGTCTATAGACAAATGGATGGATAAAGAAAATGTGTGTGTGTGTACAACAGAATACTATTCAACTATTCCCAAAAAAAAGGAAATCTTGTCATTTGCAACAACATGAATGGACCTTGAGGACATTATACTACATTAAATAAGTCAGAGAAAGGCAAATATTCTATGATTTCATTTAGATGTGGCATCTTAAAAGAATACATAAATTGAAATTAATAATTCATCCACAACACCACAAAAAAATAACTAAATAAATACTTGAGAATAAATTTGACATAAGAGTGTAAGATGCCCTACAGAAAATGCAGCATAAATCTGAATGCAAGAGTTAAAACAATAAAACTCTTAGAAAGAAAACAAAGCTGTAAATCTGCATGACTTTGGGTTAGGCAATGATTTCTAAAGACATCAAAAACTCTTTTAGCAAAAGAAAAAGCTAATGGATTACACTTTATCAAAATAAAAAACTGTGCTTCAAAACACACCAATAAGAAAATGAAAACAAAAGCTGCAATTTGAAAAGCAATTATTTCTAAATCATATATGTAATGAAAAAAGTGTTTCCAGAATACAATGAGATTCTTAAAACTAAGAAAAATGCATTAATTTTAAAATGGGCAGGGGCGCCTGGGTGGCTCAGTGGGTTAAGCCGCTGCCTTCGGCTCGGGTCATGATCGCAGGGTCCTGGGATCGAGTCCCGCATAGGGCTCTCTGCTGAGCAGAGAGCCTGCTTTCCTCTCTCTCTCTCTCTCTCTCTCTCTCTCTCTGCCTACCTGTGATCTCTCTCTGTCAAATAAATAAAATAAAACAAAATAAAATAAAAAAAAAAATAAAAATGGGCAAACAACTTGAATAGTGTCTTATACATCTAACTGGGGATCACATGAAGGAACTACACTGTGTTCAAGACTGTAGGTAGGCCAGACAGAAGTAAAGTAAATACTGTATCTGAAATAGAAAGAGAGAAACATTAAAGGTATCTAAATCATTTCATCAAAATCTGGTATTTACTTCTTTTCAAAGTAATTCTTTTTTCCTGATTATATAAGAAATACATGTATGTTCCCCATGAAAATTTGGAAAGAGAAATGAAAAGAACATCTTTCTAGTCCTTTACTAAAGCATGCACACAATACATACATGCATCTATACCAATACAATCCAATTCCCAAACATCTAGAAACAGAAAAACTGGCTTCTATTTTTGTAACAGTTAAGGTACAACAGGAAACCAACTAACGAATAAGGTTCAGAATTTAAAATATAGTAAAAATCCATTTGCTCTAAATCATAGCCCCCGAAGGACAGAAGGAAAAAAGCTGAGCCAAACCAAGAAATAATGAAGGCACCTGCAGTAAGCCAAGAATAAAGAGCATTTAGCACCCCAAATTACTGAGCTTCTTCATTGGGAATATATGCAACAAGACCCCAAAGTCCATCTTTCTCAACAGTGGTTAATTTGCCTTGAGAAAAATGGTTAATTTATTTTGAAAAGACCAACTCACCCTCTCGTCTTGATTTTTTTTTTTACAAAATTGAGTTTTTGTAAATCTGTGGCATCATAAAGACCTGTTTTCATTTAACAAGGCATTGTAAAGATTTTTATCATGTTATTAAACATTTCTTTTAGCTATATAACACTACATTGAATGACTGTGCTATAATTTAAACATCCTTATTGTTCAACACTCAACATTATATATTCAAGTATTTTTAAGCAGAAACTTACATTAAAAAGATTATGAAATGATCAGCTGATGAAAATATTTTAACCATAAGCTAGCAGCAATCTAATTCTGTATTTTCCAAGAGCACTGATTCTGTATTCACTATCTCAGTGTTTTTAACAACTTTAAAGAACTAAGTACCATGAATATTGAGACTCCACTATAATTAACACTCTGGAAAATACTTGCTTTTATCAGTAAGAAAAAATACAATTAACATAAGTTAAACATTTTAAAATTTTAAAATGGACAAAATTTTTTCTTAAACTTAATGTAATAAAAATAATAAGAGATGCAGACATACACTGTGTGTGACATTGGAAATCATTAAAATCATGCCGTGGAAAAAAATGGCAGTATGGTTAAAAGCAGATATTGTTCAACATTCAGATTATAGAATCTGTATCTTGCATTTATATTTAACAGCATAACTGCTGGATCCTACTCTTTCTTATGCTGTCCATTTTATTCCTTCCTTACTCTCCCCCCATTTCTTTTTCACGGACTTTTCCCACTAGATTGAGTTTACATGCTCCCTTTATGTTTCTAGGTATTTGGAGGATATACAAACTGTTTTACTCAACTTCAATTATCGTTATGTTTTTAAATCATATTTGATCCAATTTAGATAGCTATCAACTGCAAGAATAAGCAGTATATCTATCCTGAGAGCCCTACATACAAGGGAAGATGTTAAGATGATTTTACAACTGCAGGCCCTGTTTCCTCATCTAATCATCCCACCATCATTTCTCTTTTTTACTGATAACACCTGATAGTTACATATTTATTATGCACGTCATTATTTTCTATTTCAAAATATCACATGGTCTAAGTTTTAAAAACAATTTTGTTTTAACAGCAATTACAAGATTTAGCTCCACGTTTAACTGGTTTCATTCTTCACAAATATTTAATTATCTGACTTCCTCGCCCAAGCTCTACATTTTAATTCTAAAGCATATCAAGTAACTTTTTCAGAGAGAGCAAATGGAAATAGTCTATTTTGATTCTTTGCATATCTTATGCCTTTCTGTTGCCTTAACACATGAACAACACCTGCCTGCATCAACCATCAGATCTCAGATCTTTTCTTCCATCATTTCTTCTCTGCTTCTCCAAGTTCTGGGAGATTTTTTCGAGGTTAAATTCTCTTCCACTGATTTTTTTTTTTTTAAAGTCCTCACTGCTTAAACTGTTTTAAACAATCATGCTGTTTACTATCATTGTTTTTACTGATCTTAAATGTATTCTTTCATACTACTAACTCTATTTGCATGTATACTGTGTCCTCTTGAACTCTGATAATTTTTTTCTCCACTATCTTACAGGAGATTACAGGAAGTCATTTCCTCTGGTTCCTTGATACAGGTCATTCTTTGGATTGTAGTATTTTCTTGTATGCCCTGTTTCTGTTGTTGTTGTTGTTGTTTTCTATTTGCTTATATTTCAGAGAAAAGTCTATACTTTATTGGACGTTGAGATCAATTCTGTTATAGCCTATAAATTCCTGGTCCAGGTTTTCAGTTCAAGAAGAGAGAAGGTAAATAAATTTTCATTTGCAGCTTTACTTTGATTTGGAAATCAAATCACGCACAGAGGGGGAGGATTTGAGGCTAGCAATAATAGCATATTCGTGTATTTTTTCCCCATGTTTCTGGTAACCCTAAAAAATCTGTTACTATCGTGAGTCTGCTTATTCTCTGACACCATTGTGCTCATTCACAGCCAGCTTTAACTACACCTCTGATCTTTGCCTAACGTGCTCAATCATGTCAAGTATGGTTGCCATAATACATGTGTCCTTCAGTACCTGGTACATTTCCCAGAAGTACTAACAGAATCCAGATGAGGCCTACTTTCACCCTAGCCCACCACCTCCTCCTCCTCCTCCTCCTCATCCCTACCTCCAGCCATCATCTCTGGAGATATGAGGTTATTATTGCTTATTTGGGCAAATCTCTTCAACTTGCTTCTTTGAGAAGTCAATTCTACACAAGTTTCGTAGGTAATGAACCATGTCAGTCTGCCTAGGTCTAAGGGGTTTCCTGAAACCCAGAAAAAAATGGATGATTAATCTCACAACAGTTCAGTCAGATTGGGACATCCTTCAATCCTGAACCATGCAGAAATTCTTCAAGGTTTCTGGTATTTTGTTACCTTTGCCTAAGTCTCTGGTACTGATACAAAATTCCCCTATGTTTATAGTTCATGGCTTTAATAACCTTTAACTTGATAATGACTATAAATCTGTTTCTCCCTGTGAGGCTGCTCTGCTGAGCTGCAGGCTCATATATCCAAAGCTCTCCAGAATTCATAACCATAGTTTTCTCTAAGCAACTCAACTGCAAACATGTCTAAAGAACTGAACTCAACCTCACTCTCTTCCTACATTAAAAAAAAAAAAAAAAAAAAAAAAAAAGGAAAAAGAGAAGAAAGAAAAAAAGAGAAGTAAAAGGAACCTATTCTACTCTTCTGAATCCCTCTCAAAGGAATGGCACTTCCATCTAACCAGCCATTCAAAGTAGAAAAAGGAGTCATCAAAGATATATCTTCAGGGAGCTACAGGTAGTTCATTAGGACTAGGTCTTTGTGTATAAGGAAGGAATTGGTGAGAACATTTTTCATAAGTGAGACAAAGGAATTAGATCATTTAAGTCACAATGAAGATTTTGTACTTCACCTGAGAATAACGATGAGTTACTGGAAGATTTAAGGAAGTGAACTAATTATAAATAATCTTCAAACCATTTTCTATACAACTATCAACCTGGGACTTCCAAAAGACAAATCTAGCCAAGTCAGTTTACTACTTGAGAATCTGCAATGACTCCCAACTACTTTTCAGGATAAAACTCAAATGCCTTTTCTTAGAATACTAGACCTGTATGATCTGCCTTCCATCCATCCTCCTAGACTTGCCTCCAACCATTGCCCCACTCCCTACAGCTGCTAAATAACACTGATCCAAAAAAAAAAAAAAAAAAGTGTTCTTTAATAACCTTAAATTAAAAACCTGACCCTAAAATTAGAGAATCGATTCCATTTACTATAGCCCCAAGAACCATAAGATACCTGGGAATAAACCTACCCAAAGAGGAAAAGGATCTGTACTCGAGGAACTAGAGAACACTCATGAAAGAAATTGAAGAAGACACAAACAGATGGAACACCATTCTATGCTCTTGGATCGGAAGAATAAACACTGTTAAAATGTCTATACTGCCTAGAGCAATCTATACTTTTAATGCCATTCCAATCAAAATTCCACCGGTATTCTTCAAAGAGCTGGAGCAAATAATCCAAAAATTTGTATGGAATCAGAAGAGACCCCAAATCGCTAAGGAAATGTTGAAAAGCAAAAATAAAACTGGGGGCATCACGTTACCTGATTTCAAGCTTTATTACAAAGCTGTGATCACCAAGACAGCATGGTACTGGCATAAAAACAGACACATAGGCAGTGGAACAGAGTAGAGAGCCCAGATATGGACCCTCAACTCTATGGTCAATTAATCTTTGACAAAACAGGAAAAAATATACAGTGGAAAAAAGACAGTCTCTTCAATAAATGGTGCTGGGAAAACTGGACAGCTAGCTATATGTAGAAGAATAAAACTTGACCATTTTCTTACACCATACACAAAGATAAACTCAAAATGGATAAAAGACTTCAACGTGAAACAGGAATCCATCAGAATCCTAAAGGAGAACATAGGCAGTAATCTCTTCGATATCAGCCACAGCAACTTCTTTCAAGATATGTCTCCAAAGGCAAAGGAAACAAAAGCCAAAATAAACTTTTGGGACTTCATCAAAATCAAAAGCTTCTGCACAGCAAAGGAAACAGTCAAGAAAATGGGAATGGGAAAAGATATTTGCAAATGACAGCACAGACAAAAGGCTGATATCCAGGATCTATAATGAACTCCTCAAACTCCACACACACAGAACAGACAATCATGTCAAAAAATGGGCAGAAGATATGAACAGACACTTCTCCAATGAAGACATACAAATGGCTATCAGACACATGAAAAAATGTTCATCATCACTAGCCCTCAGGGAGATTCAAATTAAAACCACATTGAGGTATTACCTTATACCAATTAGAATGGCCAAAATTATCAAGACAGGAAACAACATGTGTTGGAGGGGATGTGGAGAAAGGGGAACCCTCTTCCACTGTTGGTGGGAATGCAAGTTGGTGCAGCCTCTTTGGAGAACAGCGTGGAGATTCCTCAAGAAATTAAAAATAGAACTTCCCTAGGACCCTGTAATTGCACTCCTGGGTATTTACCCCAAAGATACAGATGTTGTGAAAAGAAGGGCCATCTGTACCCCAATGTTTATAGCAGCAATGGCCACGGTCACCAAACTGTGGAAAGAACCAAGATGCCCTTCAACGGACGAATGGATAAGGAAAATGTGGTCCGTATACACTATGGAGTATTATGCCTCAATCAGAAAGGATGAATACCCAACTTTTGTAGCAATATGGACAGGACTGGAAGAAACTATGCTCAGTGAAATCAGTCAAGCAGAGAGAGTCAATTATCATATGGTTTCACTTATTTGTGGAGCATAACAAATAGCATGGAGGACATGGGGAGTTAGAGAAGAGAAGGGAGTTAGGGTAAATTGGAAGGGGAGGTGAATCATGAGAGACTATAGACTCTGAAAAACAAT
The DNA here is from genome assembly GCF_964662115.1 of Mustela nivalis. Taxonomy (NCBI): domain Eukaryota; kingdom Metazoa; phylum Chordata; class Mammalia; order Carnivora; family Mustelidae; genus Mustela; species Mustela nivalis. Next base: position 54,985,931 of record NC_139026.1, read on the forward strand.
CTGAGGGGTTTGAAGTGGCAGGGGTGGGAGGTTGGGGTACCAGGTGGTGGCTATTATAGAGGGCACAGATTGCAGGGAGCACTGGGTGTGGTGCAAAAATAATGAATACTGTTATGCTGAAAATAAATTTAAAAAAATAAAATAAAATAAGGAAAACAAAAAAACCTGACCCTAGCTGTTAGGAATTATTTTCCACAGAGGGCTTTTATTATTCCTTAAAGAGGTTAGTTTTAATACTTTCTTTTTTTTTTTTTAAGACTGTATTTATTTATTTGATAGAGATTGCAAGTAGGCATACAGGCAGGCAGAGGGGGGGGTGGGAAGCAGGCTCCCTGCTGAGCAGAGAGCCTGATGCGGGGCTTGATTCCAGGACCCTGGGATCATGACCTGAGCTGAAGGCAGAGGCTTTAACCCATTGAGCCACCCAGGCGCCCCTCCCTAAAGATGTTCAAGTTTATTATTTTTCTTCAGTGTCTGTCAAGGCAGGTTAAAATAGCTTATTTACACCCTTGATATCTACTTTAAAATCAGTTACCTATACGTGCACCGTTTCTGAAATCTATTCTGTGCTACTGGTCTCTATCCTTAGATTTAATACCTCATTGTTTTAATTATTCTAGCTTTACAGTAAATCTTGAAATCAAGTTGAAAGATGCTATGTTTTTTTACCTTGATAAAATCAACTGAACTATTTTAATAGATTCTAGACATCCCAGACAAACTTTAGATTTAATTTGTCAATTGGGTTTTTGTTTTTTGTTTATTTTTTTTTAAGTGTGCACACACACATTCAAAAATTCCTTTGGAATTTTTAAGACTATGTTGATTCTACAGATCAGTTTAGGGAGAAATGCCATCTTAACAATACAATGGCCCTTGACAATGCAGGGTTTAGGGGCAATGACCCCCAACACAACTGAAAATACAAACATAACTTTTGACTCCCACAAACTTTAACAAGAATAGCCTACTGTTGATCAGAAGCATTACTGATAACATAAATAGCCAATTTACAAATGTTTTGTATATGTATCATAATTTATATCTTATAATAAAGTAAGCTAAAGAAAATGTTATTCAGAAAATCATAAGACAAAATACATTTACTGTACTGTATTTATTTTAAAAATACACAAGTAAGCGGACCTGTGCAGTTCAAACCCTTGTTTTCAAGAGTTAACTGTATATTGATAATTGTTTTTTTACGCAGGCTCCATGCACAGCATGGAGTCCAATGCGGGGCTTGAACTCACAACCCTGAGATCAAGACCGGAGCTAAGATCAAGAGTTGAACACTTAATTGAATGAGCCACCTAGGCGTACCTTGACAATTTTCTTAAAAACTAAATATTGTAGTTTTCCCAAAGATATATATTGAAGTTTTCCCCCTGTTGCAACTGAAGATCAAAGAACTATGAATTTTGTATCTCACAAAGCACATAACACTCTTACAGGTGATGTACCTTCTGCAGAGATAGTGTTTAGGAATATTAATGTATGTTAGGAAATGCCTATGAGAGCTTTGAGTAACCTGTGTCTAAAGGCAAATGATACTTAAAGCTACATTGCACAGCTTATATGAAGACTGTTTGAAAGGAGATATACAAATGTAAACAACTAAGTATACACTATAAATTCCTGTTATTTATTTTCTTTAACGGAAGAGGGGCAGAAATGAATCTTTGAAGTTCATCATGGAAATTGTACAGCTCATGTGGGTTTTTCAGATTTGGAATCAACAATTATGTAGCTTTTCCCAGAACTGAACCGGTTAAGATAATTTTTTTTACTTTTGTGTGAGGTTTCTTTGCAGAAAGTAACTGACCTAAGGTTAAGTATATTGTTCTCAACTGAGGATCAATTAGCTTACTCCTTCCAAGACCAAACTGCATTCCTCAAGTATTTGTAAGGCTTTCTGACAAATGTATTGGTGTTCGTCTCAAAAAGAACTCAAAGTGTAGAAGTTTAAGGACAAATCCATTATCACCAGAAGAGTAGCTAAAAATATCATGCATTGCTAACGACTAGTCAAAAGCACCATTTTCATAAAGAACTGCACACAATTATTCTTCTGTAATAAATAATATCATCTGGCCCACATTTACTGAATTCCTAAAAAATACTAGGTACTGTGGTCTGCTACATGCTTCTATCAAAAGCAAAAATCAAAACACTGATCACTGAAGGAAGACTAAAGGCATACAGAGTTTATTCCTTCCCTGGGTACTCCAAGGTCTATTCTTATCTTAACTTCCAGAAGATGTCTATCTTGAATAACATTAGCTTAACCATTTGTAGAATTACCTCTACTGTATTATGCCCCAATTTTAAACAGAGACCACCATGGGAAAGTAATATAAAATTAACATATACACAAAAACTGCATTTTTAAAGTACATTACATCCTTTACTGACTACATGTCAATTTTTTTTTCGTCGAATTTAATCTGATGAAAACATTCTCTTGCAAAGAACTCCTCTAAGTTTCCACCTTTCCAATATGTGCTGGTGATTCATTTTCCTCTACCTGCTGAGAAGCTTCAATATAACTTGCTTTTTACCTTTTTATTATAAAATAAGACTGATACAGAAAAAAAACCAGTGTAACCTTCACCCAAATCAAGAAAGAAATTTCCTAACAACCTCAGAAAACTCTTCATGGACCCTGTCTCGACCCTTCCTTCCCCTCAAAGTAACCACTATTCTGACTTTACAGTAATCTTTTACTTTTTAGTTTTATTAGCTGAGTGTGCATCCACAGAAAAGTTTAGTCTTGGCCACCTGTTGTTTTTAGTTTCCTATGTCTGTTAAGTCTCATGACTTTATTTTTTTAGAGCAGCTTTAGGTTCACAGCAAAATTGAAGGGAATGTACAGAAAATTTTCCATATACCTCCTGCCCTTATACATGCACAGTCTTCTCCACCATTAATATCCCCCATCAGAATGGTACTTTTGTACCACTTTTGTAGTATTAAAAAAAAAAAGTAACTTTTGTTACACTTGATGAAACTACACTGGTTTATGATTACCATCATAATCACCCAAGGACCAAAGTTTACTTTAGGGTTCAGTCTTGGATATTGTCCATTCTACAGATTTGGACAAATGCATGACATGTATCCATCATCATAGTATGATACAGAATTATTTTCATTACCCTAAAAACCCTGTGGTTGGCCTACTCATCCTCCCTCAACGCTCTTTTCAGTCTCTTTTAATCTACAGGTTCCATCATCATTCTTTATAGCTCATCTGTTGAAGGACCTGGGATATATTTAACCTCTGGGTCCAGAGCCACTGATGCAAAATCAAAGAGCAGCTGACTATGTTCCTCTGTCCTCTGTTTTTCCTGCAAATTCCAAGTTCAATCAGACTTATGCTGAACTGATACCTTTGGCAAAATGAAACAGTGTACTTTTCCTCCAAATGCAGGCAAATAATGTCTATTCTTTTCCTAGTTGTGATGTTAGCAGCCACTCACGTTCACTGCCTAGATCCAATAGTTCACTGAAAGTTATAAAATGCTGATGTTCTAATAGTATCACTTGTTTTTCATATATTAGTGGGAACAGCTTTCCCCTATCTACTGTTTTGTTAGCTACTGGTAGATTCATGTAGGAAGAAAGGGAAAATTGCTTCTTTTCCTTTTTACCAACATTAGGAATAATGATGAATTGGTTCCCTACCATCCTCTCCAATGGACCACTTCCTTTCGACAGTATCATTATGAACTCTCAAGGATTTAAACACACTTGATGAGTTTCTTTCCATTCTTGAACTGAGAGAGGCTCCTCAAGTTATTTCTCCAGGCTTACTAAAACAACCCTAGAGTCTCTTAACAGTTCTTTACTATCTGGTATGACATACATTCCCACTCATCTTGTGTATTTCTTGCCACAGACACAGAAACAACTTCATCTGAAAGGTATATATATTTTTTAAGGTGGAACGGTTTCCCAAGAATATAATATGGGTGCTTTTATTCCCCCTATTCCACTTCAGTGCTAATAGTTAGGAAATAAACATATTTGTGTGTATTTATCTGTGTAACATAAAATACCTTATAAGCTCATGCCAGTACTTCTTTTTTTTTTTTTTTTTTGGACAGACAGAGATCACAAGTAGGCAGAGAGAGGGAAGCAGGCTCCCCACCAAGCAGAGAGCCCCATGCGGGGCTTGATCCCAGGACCCCAGGATCATGACCCGCGCCGAAGGCAGAGGCCTCAACCCACTGAGCCACCCAGGCGCCCAGTACTTCTAAGTGAAATTCAGAATTATCAGTTTTCCTTACTTAACAGGGCTCTACAGTATTATATTTACTTCTGTTCATACTGAAAATCCTGCATATGCAAGGGCAATAGAATACACTCAATGATTACTCACTTAATCCAACATTAAACAGTCTTAAAAAAACAAACCTCAGAATGAGTATTAATATAATATACCAATGTAGTTACTATGAAGAGTTCTACAAAGTTTTTGTATATAGTACCCTCTATTCTCCCTCCAGTTTTTTAGGTCATACTTTTACCTTATCTAAAAACAACTGTTACATATTATACTCTCCGAATTTGAATCCTCCTTTAGTTTTTATATTATAAGTAATTATATATTTAATGTGCTTCATCAAACCTTTTTTGATATCTCACTCATCATTTTGGTGGTCTAAAGCTCAGACCCTAGCACATTTTCAGGAATGACTCAGGGAAATTGTATTTTTTGACTTCCTGCATGCTGGTAATAGTGGCTTTATAGGATAGAATCAGTTATAATGTATTAAAAAAAAAAAAAAGCTTGCCTCACATTTTCTTACTCTTGAGAATCTTGAAAATACTACTCCACTTAATTCTGACATGAAGTGAAACTGTGGGAAAGTCTGATGCTAATTCAGTTTTCTTTTCCTTTTAAGTAATTTATTTTAGAGGCCAAGAGAATACTTTTTTCTCTATAGAATAATTTTACTAGAATATGTCTTGGTGTTGTTTGCTTTGACTATTATTCTCAGGTACATAGTGTTTTCTTTTCTTTGCTTTTTTTTTTTTAAGATTTATTTATTTAATTGAGAGAGAGAGATAGCACACACAAGCAGGGAAGGAGCAGAGGGAGAGAATCTGAAGTGGACACCCCACAACCCTGAGATTATGACCTGAGCCAAAATCAAGAGTCAGGCATTTAACCAACTGAGCCACCCAGGTGCCCCCAATAGTGTTCTCTCTTTCAAACTGAACTTTAAAATCTTGTTTTAAGTAATTTTTCCTGACTTATAGTTTTTCTTATGTTTTCTATTTCCTTGCTTTGGTTATCTTCCTAAAAGGGTCTTCTATTTGTGTTGCTTCTTCTTTGACTAACTTCAATATTAGTTACTTCCTCTCCCACCCTTTTTATATTTTTACATTTCATTTTGGTCTTCAGATTTTTCTTCCTTTTCAACTCCGAAGATCTTTTCTGTTTACTCACTCTTCGGTCCTTCCAATTTAACTACATTTACTCAAATAATTTTTCTTCTTTTAGTTATAATTCTTAGTTCTGTCATCCCTTCTCATTTCTGAACTTTTTTTTTTTTTAATGTAGGCTCCATGCCCAGCATGGAGGCTCGAATGTGGGGCTTGAACTCATGTTATCAACTCTAAGTACAATGTTATATATTAAATTTTCAGACCTTATTCATCTTCTATCTTAAGGTTTATATCCTTTTACAAAACCTCTTCTTATTTACACCATCCCCTCAACCCCTGGCAACCACTTTTCTGCTCTTTGTTTTTATGAGTTTAACATCAAAAAAAAAAAAAAAAAAAAGTCCACAAATATCTGATACCATGCAGTTTTTCTCTTTACCTGGCTTGTTTCACTAAACCTAATGTCCTCAAGGTCCACCCATGTTATCACAAATAGCAGGATGTCCTTCTTTCTCATGGCTGAATGATATTGCACTGAATATATACATACATCTTCTTTATCTATTCATCTATTGACAGACATAAACACTTTTAGGTACTGGCTATTATAAATAATGTTGCTATGAACATGGGGGTGTAAGTATCTCCTCAAGAACCTATTTTGATTTATTTTCAAAATATACCCAAAAGGGAATTACTGGGTCACATGGTAGTGATATTTTTAATTTTCTGAGGAGCCTCTATACTGTTTTCCAAGCTGCCTACACCTATATACAATTCTCATCAACAGTGCAAAAAAGTTTCCTTTTCTCGACATCCTTGCCAATACTTAACTTTTTGATGACAGAAATTCTAAGTGTGAAGTGATAATTCACTGTGGTTTTAATTTGCATTTCTCTGATAATTAGTGATACTGAGCTCTTCCTGCAGCTGACAGCCATGTGCAAATGCTCCTTGGAAAAATTAAACTAAGTTCCATTGCCCACTTTTTAATGACATTTTTTACTATCAGGCTACATGAGTTCTTTACATGTTTTGGATGTTAGCAACTTATTCAAACATATAATTTACAAATATTTTATCCCATTCTGCATGCTGTCTTTTCATTTTGTTGACATTTTGTTTCCTTTACCGTGCAGCTTTTTAGTTTGATGTAGTCCAACTTGTTTATTTATTTATCCAACTTGTTTTGTTGATAAATCCAAAAATCACCACCAATAATGATGTCAAGGAGTTTATCCCATGTTTTCTTCTAGGAGTTTTATGGGTTCAGGTTTTAAATTTAAGTCTTTAACTTATTTTTGAGTTGATTTTTGTGTATGGTGTAAGAAACAGGTCCAGTTTTACTCTTTTGTGCATCTGCCCAATTTTGCCAATATCATTTATTGAAGAAGAGACTATCCTTACATTATTGTACATTCTTGGCCCTTCTGTCATAAATTAATTGTTCATATATGCACTGGTTTACTTCTGGGCTCTCTAATCTGTTCCACTGATCTTTACGTCTGTTTTTATGCCAACACCATACTGTTCTCATTATTGTAGCTTGTGCAATGCAGTTTGAAATCAGGGAGCATGGTGTCTCAAAACTAATAGGTGGTTTTTGTGGTTCCATACAAATATTAAGGTTGTTTATTCTATTGCTGTGAAACACTTCATTGGAATTTGATAAAAATTGCACTTAATCTGTAGGTGGCTTTGGGTACTATGGGGATTTTAACAAATTAATTCTCGAAACCCATGAGCAGGGATTATCTTTCCATCTATTTGTGTCTTCAAATTTCTTTCATCAGTGCCTTATAATATTCAGGTTACAAGTGTTTCACTACCTTGGTTAAATGGATTACTGTGGGCTATATACATATTTTTTTTGATGCTATTGGAAATACGATTGTTTTCTTAATTTCTATGTCTGATAGTCTGTTACTAGTGTATAGAAATGCAATTGATTTTGGCATATTGATTTTGTATCCTGTACCTCTACTGAATTTATTAATTCTAATAGTTTTGTGGTGGTTTTACAATTATCTTTATATAACATCATATAACATGTAACTGCAAATACAGACAGTTTTACTTAATCCTTTCATTTATGGATGCTGTTTATTTCTTTTCCTTGCCTAAGTGCACTGGCTAGGAACATCAATACTAAGCTGAATAACAGCAAGAGTGAATGAACATCTTTATCTTCTTTGGATCTTAGAAAAAAAAGCTTTCAGATTTTTACTTTTGAATATAGTTAGCCATGGGTTTGTCATATATGGTTTTTACTATGTTAAGGTACGTTCCCTCCATACTCATTTTGTTAAGACTTTTGTCATAAATACTGCGCTTTGTCAATGCAATATATCTCACTGATCATTGTGTATGATCCTTTTAATGTACTATTGAATTGGTTTGCTAGTGTCTGTTAAGGATCTATACATCTATATTCATTAGGAAGACTGGTCCATAGTTTTTCTTATAGGTTCCTTGTCTGGTTTTGCTAGCAGGGTAATATAATAGCCTCATAAAATGAGTAAAGATCCCCTCTCTTCTATTTTGTGTAAGATTTTAAGAAGGACTGTTATTAATTCTTCTTCCAAGTGTTTGGTAGAGTTCACCAGTGAAGCAATCTGGTCCTAGACTTTTGTCTGTTGAAGGTTTTTCATTACTAATTCAATCTCCTTACAAGTAATTGGTCCATTCACATTTTTTATTTCTTCATGAGTCAGTCTTGATAGGCTGTATGTTTCCAGGAATTTACCCATGTTTTCTAGGTTATTCAATTTGTTGGTATATACTTGTTCATAGTAGTTTCTTCTGATCCTTTGTGCAATATCAGCTGTAATGTCTTCTCTTTCATTTCTGATTTCAGTCTTTTTTGTTAAGTCTAACTAAAGGGTTGTCTATTTTGTTCAATTCTTCAAGAAGGGCTCTTGATCAGACAGATCTTTTCCTTCATCTTTAGAGACTCTATTTCATGAATTTCCACTCTGATTCTTTAGTATTTCCTTCCTTCTGGTAACTCCAGGCTTAGTTTCTTATCTAGTTCTTTGAGTTATAAATTAAGGTTGTTTGAGATCTTTCTTTTCTTTTTTATTTTTTTTTCCAAGATTTTATTTATTTATTTGACAGACAGAAATCACAAGTAGGCAGAGAGGCAGGCAGGGAGAGAGAGAGAGGGAAGCAGGCTCCCTGCCAAGCAGAGAGCCTGATGCGGGGCTTGATCCCAAGACCCTCAGATCATGACCTGTGCTGAAGGCACTGGCTTTAACCCACTGAGCCACCCAGGCGCCCGAGATCTTTTTTTTCTTAATGTAGTCATTTATTACTATAAACTTCCCTCTTAGGACTGCTTTTGTTGTACTCTAAGTTTTGGAATACTGCATTTCCATTTCCATTTGTCTCAGACATGTCTTTATTTCCCTTTTGATTCCTTCCTTGACCCACAGATTGTTCAGGAAGATCTAGTTTAATCACCATATATGTGCAAATTTTCCAATTTTTAACTTTTTTTAAACTAAGGAATAACATGGATTATATTAGTTTCATGTATTTCAAAATAATCACTACAATAAATCTAGTTAACATCCATCACCATACATAGAGTATTTTTCATATAAGGAGAACACTTAACATTTACTGTTAATAACTTTCAAGTATGCAGTACAGTATTATTAATTATAGTTGCCATGCAGTACGTTATATCCCCCTGAATTATTTATTTCATAATTAAAGTTTGTACCTTTTTCTTCTGACTCCTTCCATCCGTCCTTTGACCATGCCCTACTGCCTCTGGCAACCACCAATCTATTCCATGTATCTATGAGCTTTGGTGGTTTTGTGGGTTTTTTCTTTTCTTTTTTTTTAATTCTACATATAAGTGAGTTCAGTATTTATCTTTGTCTTACTTCTTTCACTTAGCATAATGTTATTCCAGATGGTAAGATTTCATTCTTTCTTATTTCTGAATAAAAATATTTTTGGAATTCACAAACATTTTCTTCATCCATTCATCCATCAAAGGACACTTAAGTTGTTGTTTCCATACCTTGGCTATTATAAATAATGCTACAAAGAACATGGGGATGCATATGTATTTTTAAGTTAGTGTTTCTGTTTTCTTCAGATAGATACCCAGAAGTGGCATTACCAGATCACATGGCAGTTCTTTTTCTTTAAGGAATCTCCATACTGTTTTCTATAGTGGCTGTGCCAGTTTACATTCCTACCAACAGGGCACAAGAGTTCCCTTTTCTCCATATCCCTGCCAACACTTATTTCTTGTCTTTTTCATAACAGCCATTCTAATGGGTATGAGGTAATAATTTTCCACTTTTCTTCTTATAACTGATATCTAGTTTCATACCACTGTGGTCAGAAAAAATGCCTGATATGATTTCGACCTTCTTAAATTTATTAAGACCTGTCTGTGGACTAACAATGACCTATGTTGGAGAATGTTTCATATGCACTTGAGAAAAATGTGTATTCTGGTACTATTGGATGGACTGTTTTTAAACGTCTCTTAAGTCCACCCAGGCTAGCAGGTAATTTAAGGCCAATGTTTCCTTATTGATTTTTTGCCTAGGTGATCTCTTTGTTGCTTAAAGCAGGATACTGAAGCTCCCTAGTATTGCTGCATTGCTTCCTATTTCTCTCTTTAAGTCTGTTAATGTTGGCTTTATGTTATTTAGGCACTGTGATGTTGAGTGTATGAATATTTACAAAGTTATATCCTCTTATTGGACTACCCCCATTATCATTATATAATAGACATTCTTTGTCTCTTGTTACAGTCTGTGGCTTAAAGTCTATTCTGTGTGATATCAGTAAGCCCTGCTTCCTTTTGGTTTCCATTCACATGTAATGTATCTTTCCATTCCTTCACTTTCAGACTGTGTGTTCTCTTAAAACTAAAGTCTCTTTTAGGCAGACAATATAGTGAGTCTTGTGTTTTTATCCATTCAGCCACTCAACATGTTTTCACTTAAGAATTTAGTCCATTTCTATGTAGTTACTGATAGGTATAGACCTAATATTGTCATTTATTTCATTGTTTTCTGGCTATTTTGTATTCCATTTGTTCCTTTGTTCTTCTCTGCTTTCTTTGTGATTTGAATTTCTATAGTAGTATGCTCAGATTCCTATTAATCTTTTCTATTTATACAGATGTTCTGCTTTTGGTTTTTACCAGGAGGTTTACCTACAACACTGGCCACAGCAGGGTTCAGTGAAGAGGAAATAATAAGATCCATGTCCCAGTATTTCCCTGTAGGAAATTTAAGGTCAGGCTTCTAATTTAGCAGACATCCAGGGGCTGACAGCAATCCTCCCAGGAGAGCAGAGAAGTCTGCAGACAACACCTCCACCTTTTCTCTCCAGCTCAATCCAAATCTCAAGTATCTCTACACAATCAGCTTATACACACATCTGGTGTCCCTAGCTTTTATAAATGTCACCCAAAGGAAGAGCCCCTGGATCACCCGTCTCTGAAAGTCAATGGGGCCTGCATTCATACTTCGCACAGGACTGAGGCAATGAAGTAGTTCTTAAATATGGGTTAAATAGCAACCTCTTCAGTGGCTGTATACCTGGGTCCAGGGCAGAGGGAGCAGACAAAAATGTCCATCTCCAAGTCTGTCTCTGGAAGACCCCTAACTATATACTTTCCCAGCTACTATGTGGGGGATCCAGCTTCCAATCAACCTACCTACATCTAGGTGCTGTGATTTTCCCCTTTGGAACACCTGGCAAATCTTGGCACACTGGGGAGTCCCACTAAGAATAAAGAATAAAGAAAGAAGTCCCACTAAGAATAAAGAAAGCAGTTTGGGCAATCACAAAAGTTTGAGAAACAACCAAGAACTCAGACCAGGATGTTGATAAGATAAGGTTCATGTTCTACAGAATACCATTCCATCCAGACTAAGAAGGGAGCCTTTTTTATCTAATGTATAGAAACCAACACAGAGAGTCAAGAAAAATGAAGAAACAAAAGAATATGTTCCAAACAAAAGAGGAAGTTAAAACTCAGAAACAGGGCGCCTGGGTGGCTCAGTGGTTAAGCCGCTGCCTTTGGCTCAGGTCATGATCTCAGGGTCCTGGGATCGAGTCCCGCATCGGGCTCTCTGCTCAGCAGGGAGCCTGCTTCCTCCTCTCTCTCTGTCTGCCTGCCTCTCTGCCTACTTGTGATTTCTCTCTGTCAAATAAATAAATAAAATCTTTAAAAAAAAAAAACAAACTCAGAAACAGACCTTAATGAAACAAAGATACATGATTTACTTGATGGACTTCAAAATAACAATCATAAAGATGCTCACTAAGGTGAGCAGAGCAATACATGAAAAAGGTGAGAATTTCAACAAAGACAGAAAATACAGGAAAGACAAAAAAAAAAAAAAAGAAAATCAGAGAGGAAAAGAATTCAAACTGAATTGAAAAACTCAATAGAGAAGTTCAACAGACTAGATCAGGTAGAAGAAAGTATCAGCAAATTCAAAGACTGGGCAACAGAACTCATCCAAAGAAGCAGAAAGAAAAAAGAATAAATATGAAGATGGCTTTAGGAGACCATCAAGTGGACCACTGCTCACATGATAAGGGTCCCAGAAAGATAGGATAAAGTGAAAGGTGCCACAAGTTTATTGAAAGAAAATGCCCCCAAACTGCCCTAACCTGGGGAAAGAAACAGACATCCAAATATAATGCATAAACTTTCAACTAAGATGAATCCCCCCCCAAAAAAAATCACACCAAGACACATTATAATTGAAATATCAAAAGTTAAAAAACAAGAAGAGCAACAGCAGAAATAGAACTTGTTTCACACAATGTAATCCCCATAAGACCATCAGCATATTTTTCAGCAGAAACTTTGGAGGCCAGAAGGGTTTGGCAAAATATATTCAAAGTGCCAAGGTGGAAGGGTGGCAACTGCCAACCAAGACTACTCTACCTAGCAAAGCTCCCTGAATGGAAAGAAAAATGAAGAATTTCTGAGACAAGAAAAAGCTGAAGGAGTTAATCACTACTACATCAGCCTTATAGGAAAGGTTAAAGGGACTTCCCCAAGCTGAAACAAAAGAGGCTAATTACTAACAAGAAAACATGAAAGTATAAATCTTACTGGTAAAAAGGTAAATACATAGTTAAGTTCAGAATACTCTAATTCTGTAATACTGTTAGGCAAATCACTTACAAATCTAGTATGAAGGTTAAAAAATTATAGTAAAAATAACTATAATGTATTAATGGATGAATAAGGTAAAAAGATGTGAACTGTGACATCAGAAACATTAAATGTGGGAGGAAGAGTAAAAACTATAAAGCTTAAGATGCATTCAAAGTTGTTATTAGCTTAAAATACTGTTATAAATATAAGATGTTCTTTATAATAACCTTAAATGGGATTTTTACTTTGATACTGCTTTGTGTCTCAAGTTTATGGATAATTAGTTTTCCTGAAATTTTAGAAGATGGTGTTTAAGGCAGTTTTTCTACAGAATTCACTCTTCTGTTGTTTTCATGTAATGTTAAACAATATGGTAGCTTCCTTTCTGAGACCTCCCAGCTCTTTCTCAGCCTATCCTTATCTGAACCTTCTCTTTCCTTCCTTTTTTGATCCTCTAATTTTCCCTGTTTTGTTCAATTTTTATGCCACTATTGTATTCAATTTTGTTTCCATTCAGTGCAGTACCCTGTGCGCTGGTAGAGATCTTTAGCAGCTCCATTTCAAGAATTTTTTGGAGCCAAATTGCTCTATCCTGTCTTTACTATGAACACACTGTACTTGGCTGATACTGGAGTGGGCAACCCTCCCCACCTCATTTCAGCTGCTGCTCTTAATATAGTCCACCACATTATCTAGTAAATAGTTGAGGCTATTTTGGAGGTCTCCTGCTTTTAAGATCTGTGAAACACCCCACTCAATTCTCTCAGCTTACTCTTGTACAAACAGTAACACTATGGAGGTGCTGTAGCTCTTAGTGGTTTGCTCTTACACCTGCTTTTTCATCTGGATGCCTGAGGTTAGTTTCATGGTATGTTTCTGGATTTGCGATTCATTAGTTTTTATGTATTTTGAGGAAGTCAAAAAAACAATGATATGGCCAGATTTACTTCCTACCATCCCTCTTAAAGCCAAATTTGAAGTTCAAACAAAGAAATTGTGTTTTTATATTCATCATATACTTATTATTTCTCATGTTATTTCTATTTATTTTTAAACCATCTTGTATGTCTTTTCATTTTTTTTTTTTTTTGAAGATTTTATTTATTTGACAGGGAGAGACAGTGAGAAAGGAAACACAAGCAGGGGGAATGGGAGAAGAAGCAGGCTTCCCACCAAGCAGGGAGCCCGATGCGAGGGTCCATCCCAGGACCCTGGGATCATGACCTGAGCTGCAGGCAGCCGCTTAGTGACCCCTTTCCATTCTTTTAAAACGAGGCAAAAACAAAAACAAAAATACTTCAATTCCATAATTACAAAAACTTTATTTTAATAAATTCTTTAAATTTTTTCATGATTTTCAATACTTCTAAATGTTTCCTGATTCATAGTTCAGATAACTCACAAATGTTCACACTTGGAAAAAATGCCTTCAACTGCTCCTAAGACTCTCTGTTTCTGTTAAGACCTTAAGAATGAGACTACTAGAAACCAAAATAATCGTTCAAACACAAGAACATAGATAGTATCATTAAAATTCTGAACATGATCTGACTAGAAATTCCATGTTTATGTATTATAACTTTGTCTTCCTTGAATATTGGTGTGCAGCATGCATTCAGATTTCTTCCTAGTCCTGGGGTCAGCAAACCACAGCCCACTGACTTATCATATGTTTTGTAAGTAAGTTTTACTAAATACATAAGGGAATGGGCATAGATGTGTTATCTACAGCTGCTTTCACACCACAACAGCAGAGGTAAGTAGTTGCAACAGAAATCATATTGAGCAGCACCTAGGGGCTCTATGGATAATTCTAAGTAGGATGACTGTTGTTCAGGGTGTCCAGCATACCACAGGATGTTTACCATCTCTGACCCCCCATAAACTAAAAGTAAAATGCCAGCAACACTCCCACTCCTCGTTAACCAAAATTTCCCACACTCTGGGAGAGAAAAATTATCCCTGTTTAAGAATCACTAAAGAACTAAATTAGCTCAGAGTAAAGAAAAAGAAAATACAGTCTGTAAATTCTAAATCCTACCAAGACAGATGAAAATGTAGTTACCTCTTTTTGAGAGCAAACTAAAAGTCTACTCTTCTTCCTCTTTGACATTCAGCCAAAAACACATTAAGTTCTTAATAAAATTAGCCTTTATAATCTGATTATGATATTAAAACACCATGATATTTACCTAAAATTTAAAATTAAATTTATGAGGCCATCTTACCGATTTGTTCCATCCAGATTTGATTTGTGGATGAAATTTAGTTTTGCATCTGCCCAATAAAGCTTCTGTTCCTCATAATCCAAAGTCAGTCCATTTGGCCAGTAAATTTCAGTGTTTATTATAATGAAGCGACTTGAACCATCCATTCCAGCACGTTCTATCTTTGGTACTTCTCCCCAGTCTGTCCAGTACATGAACCTAAAAACCATATAAACAAATAAACCCATGATATAAGCAGGTTAACAGCCCAGTATTTTGTAATTATCACTATTAGACAAAGAAAGCTTTCTCAAAAACACTACTACTGAAACCCTTAGAAATTATCAAAATTTTAATAATCTACCTTTTTGTCACCACCCTGGTAAGAACTGATTTAGGCAAGCATCATCAGCATGCAAAAAACTATGTGATCAGAGTTTACTGAGGAAAAAGGGTATTTACACTGTCTCCGTGTATCTCCCCACAGATTATTTATTAAGGACAAAGGGGAAAATGGTAACTTTAGAGAAAATAAATGTGCTGAACATTACCTTAAGCCCATCATCTAAGTTAACATGATCAATGAAAGAGGGAACAAGTTGGTGTCATGTATGTGACATACTTGCAAAGGACAAACCATATTTCATGAATATTCTCTTGCATAGTATTCTTGCAAAAAAAAAAAATCTATAACCTCACCAAAATTACGAGGAAAGGGAGAAAACTAAATTGATGAACATTCTAGAAAACACCTGGTCTTTGAAAATATCAATGTTACGAAAAGGATGGCTGAGAAACAATGTAGATCAGAGGGCAATAAAGAAACATGGCAACTATAAAGTGCATAATTCTGGACTGATCAGTTGAGGGAAGCACTATGAAGACATTATTGGGATACCTCGCAAAATCTGAAGGATTGTCAAATTGTATAACAGCTATGTACTGATGTTAATTTCCTAAATATGATCATTGTACAGAGGTTAGGGTATGAGGTTAGGGTATATAGGATTTCATTGTACCATTTTTGCTTCTATTCTACAAGTTTAAAATTTTTTTCAAAATACAAAAAAAAAAAAAAAAAAAAAAAGGAAGTCTCCTATTAATAGTCTCATTCCAGAGGTAAAAACAAAATTTTCTTTGTTAAAGGTAAAACTCTTAGTATGCTATATTTCATGGAGTAGGCTCCATGCCCAGTGTGGATCCTAATTCAGGGCTCAAACTCACAACTGTGAGATGAAGACCTGAGCTGAGATCAAGAGCTGGATGCTTAACCAACTGAGCCAACCAGGCTCCCCCAAAGACATATTTTTAAAGGTAACGAGGGTGCTATGAACTAGATATTATGTACTCAATAAATGTGTTCAGGCACAACTAAAATTCAAGTATAAATTTTACTCAAAAAATTGGTGAAATAGTAAATTAAGATGATTCCACTTGTACAAATAGATATTTCATATAAACTGCTTACTCAATGAAATTATGGGAAGAGAGTATGAAGTAGGGAATAACATACTTCCTAGACACAGGCCATTGTGCTAATGGTTTTATATACTTTATCTCACTTAAGCAGTGTTATGAAATATTATTTGTCCATCACCGTATTTCAGAGGAAACAATTCAGAAGTTAGTATATTGCTCAAAGTCAGAGAGCTAATAAATGGGGAACAGAAATTCAAACCTACATCCCCCAGATTCCAAAGACAATTCTTATCACAGGTCAGAGCTTTAAGTTATAAGGAATAGAAGGCAAAGTATTCCCTAAAATGAGGATAACGACTGGATATCATCCAGAATAGGAGCAGGGGAATGATTAGATTTATGCAAGGTAAAACTATATAAAAAAACAAGCCAGACAATATTAGACCATATTAAAATTTTTGGTTTTTATTCTGAGAGTAACATAAAGACACTTCAAGACTTTGAAGACTGGAGGTGAAATGACTAGCTTTGTGAGGTTTGGGGAATAGGACTGCTAAGGAGGAAGGGATTGGCTACAGTGGAGAAAAAGACTAGAGGAAAACTAAAAATAATACACAGAGGCTCTCCTCTAAAACCAAAGAAAAACTAAGAAAAGATAGTAAAAAATAATTAGTCTCTGAAAATTGATCAAAGGGTAAACAACAAAATGAGAAGCATTTACTCAAGAAAATCTACTAACTCTCAGAGGAAAAGTGACAATTCAAGTTGTCAATGTGACAAGTTACTTGCACCACCATCCACGCTGCTAGGTTTATGGCACCAAAGTTCTACCCTGAGCAGACACAACAGACCTTGCTACCTGGCTCTGCAAGAGAATGCTGACTTTATTTGAAGTAATGGAAAAGTCTATGCCCAGGAATGTTATCAAAAATAAGAGTGCTCTCCACAGCAAACAATCAGAGAGGGCTATTATCCCAAGCAATACTAGTCCAAAAAGTGTAAATGTAATGTAGGTAAATTTCACTTGAAATTTATTTAATGGACACAAGACTTTACTAGATACTCCACAAAAGAAGACACATGAGTAGACAAGTGGCACATAAAAAGATGCTCAATTTCAACAATCATCAAGGATATGCAAATTAAAACTACAGTAACAAAAATAAAAAATAAATAACCCCATAGTAACATACCAACTCCACATGCACTAGAATGGCTGACATTTAAAAGATTAACAATACTAAGTGTTGATGACAAGTGAGCAACTGAAACTGTCATACACCACTAGTATAATCAGTTTGGAAAACAGTTTGGCAGTATCTTATAAACTTATAAACTCTATGAATCAACAATTTCATGTTTAGGTATTTATCCAAGAAAAATAAAAACATATCCACTCAACAACTGTATATGCAAATTCAAAGAAACTTATAACAGCTAAAAACAAGAAACAACATAAATATCCATTAACAGGATGATATATAAACTCTGGTATATTTATCCAGTGGAATACTACTTAGCAATACAAACAAAGTAACTATTCTTACATTCAACAAGAATGGATTTTTAAAATTAGGCAAAACAAAAGAAACTAGACTCAAGAGTACCTACTTCATGACGCTTATATGAAGTTCTAGATACAGCAAAACTTACCTATCGTGATAGAAATCAGATCGGTAGTTACTAGAGTGGAAACAGAGGTTGACTTGAAGGGGCCAGGACAGCTTTCTGGAATGAGGTGACGGAAAATTTGGGGGGAGTAATGGTAGACATATACATTTATCAAAACATCAAACTTTTATAAATATAAAAATATGCATATTTCTGCATATAAATTATATCTCAATAAAGTTGCCTAGAACACATATAAGAAACAAGAGATGATTTTTTAAAAGCTAATTCAAAAGTACCTTCTTCTCTATAGAAGCATATCCTAGCTTACCCACGATTACTCCCTCCTAGGTGCTCCTGGAACAGGTTTCACTGTACTTACCACACTTTATATATAAATTATGAAGAACTCATATGGACTGAACATAAGCAATTTGCACACTATCCAGATGGATACAGCAGTAAGTGGTGTTGTCTATTCTGTATAATAAAATTTAGGAATTTCTCACAACTGTCATTAACCTAAGTAAGCATTAAACTTATAAGTAAAAATTTGGTATCTAGTTTATGGTGAAATAAAAA
This sequence comes from Mustela nivalis, assembly GCF_964662115.1. Lineage (NCBI taxonomy): Eukaryota > Metazoa > Chordata > Mammalia > Carnivora > Mustelidae > Mustela > Mustela nivalis. The sequence goes on from NC_139026.1 coordinate 55,004,303, forward strand.
ACTAACAAATGAATTATCTCAATAAGAATTTCAGTAATAAAATTATTTACATGCTGCTGCTTCTTCAAAGCTAATAGATAACTCTCACATTATTTAACAGTAAAAAATGTATCAGGTCATAGTACTTCAAGGATAAAGACTTCAAATACAAAAAGAGAAATGGAGACATCTATCAAGAATGATAAAAGTTTCGAATTTTTAAGTGAATCTTATAGGTATTTTCATTTATCCAAATATTTAAAATGCAAAATAATAAATTTCATCAATACTAAAATTTCCATGTTATTTGATTAATATTTAAAGTAAAAACTCATTATAAATTTAATATAGAAAGGGAACGAGGCACAGGAAATAGAAAAACGCAGAAGTGTTTTATAAACTGCCAAGATATTACTCAATTTTTTAAAATGTACTAAATACCTATTAGGAGCCTTGTATCACCCTTGATATAATACAAAAATAAGGCAAAACAACTGCCCATATGAAAATTGCATCTAGGCAAGGAGTGATAAATGTGGCATGAGTTGTATGAACAGGGTGCTATAAGAGTACAAGGAATTGAGACTCAATCAAGCTAATTAATGTTAAGAGTTTTCAATAAAAGCTTACCAGAAGAACAATACTTTTATTTAGGTAGTTGCCAAAAAGAGAAACGGCATTCCCAGAAGAAGACACAGCATTTGAAAAAGACATCAGAATTCATGACATGTTCAAGAACCAGCAAGAAGATCAGCAGAGCTGCAGCATATAGTATATTTACAGTGGGGGACACCTGGCCAAAAAAAAAAAGGAGTGCCACTGAAGGGACCTATTCTGCTGTACAAAGAAGTTTGAACTGTATAACCTATAGGTGGTGACAAGGTACTTAAGACTAAGCAGAAAAGTCAAGTCGTAAGATTATCCTTTAATCACTGGTGATAACACCAAGGGACTGGCTAGTAGGGGAAGAAATTACAAAAATATTCCAAATGAGAACTAATGAAGACAGAAGCTGAAAGATGGATCAGTGTGGGAGAAGAAAGATCAACAAGAGAGAGTAGGATGGCTCTCAAGAGTTGGCAAATTTGAATGAGTCCATATTGGTGTCATTCAGCAAAATATGGAATACAGAGTTTAGGGGGCAACATGATGATTTCAGATAAGGATGAAATTAGCATCTTCACCTCATTGTTTTTCCTTATATAGCCAAAGAACCAGTCAACATAGTAAAAGAAAAGCTAGAATAAAAATTAAAGGAAAGCAGCATAGAAAAGGCAAATAAATTTAAAAGGATGTTAATAGTCAAAGTTGGACTATAGTAACAGGGCAAAAGAAACTTCAATAAAAAACTGCATATGAAACCAAACCAGCCCCAAAGTGTAAGGGTCAATGGGAACATAATGGGACAAATTATGGTAAAATTTTATGACCAGTAGAAAAAAAAATTCTGACTCTAATGAGAATGAAAAGAAAAGGTACCATGCAAAATTCATATATCCATCCACTTTCTGATCCCTGAGCCAGTTCCATCTTAACTTTGGTTAGTAAATTGGGCTTTTAAGTGAAGAGGAGGTTGGAGATTTCAAGGATATGCTTCCTGATAGAACTACAAAGAAAAAAAAACTGTGAAGAAGTGTTATAATTCCATGGTTCCCCTCTACTTAATTATTTGTGTTGGTATTATATCTTAAAAATAAGAGATGATTAATAAGATAGTGAAAATATTCATTTTAGAGGATTTGTTTTTAAGGAAAATGTATAGTAATCAGATGAAAAACATTCTACTATTAAGGGACAAGAAAGAATATGGAGATGGCTTTGCTGTGACAATATCCATCAGAATGGAATTCTACATGTATAAACTGGTTTTCACAGAGAAAATTAGATTGCTAAGAATGATCCTTAAATGCCCAGTCTAGGTGACTAATTTTTAAAACCTAGTGGACATAATACAAAGAATGTAGTTAATTCAGAAATAACATTTGGTATACTACTAGAAGAAAAAGCTTATAAACCTGGGAATAAATAATATACTAAATCAATTTAATTCCCTAGTATTATAAAAAAAAATGCTAGCTATAGTACAGGCATACCTTGTTAGACTATGTTCTGTGGATACCATGCTTTTTACAAAATGAAGACTTGTGACAACACTGCAAAAAAGGAAGTCTACTGGAATCTTCTTCCAACAGCATCTGCTCACTTCATGTCTCTATGTCACATTTTAGTAATTCTCCCAATATTTCAACTTCCCACCATTATTATATTTGTTATGGTGATGTGTGACCAGTGATTATGACTGGCTCAAAGTTCAAGTGATGATTAGCATTTTTTAGTAATAAAGTATTTTTTTTTCCTCAAAGTATTTTGTAATTAAGGTATATACACAGTTTGTTTAGACATAATGCTACTGCACACTTAACAGACTACAGGACAATGTAAATATAACTTCATATGTATTGGGAAACCAGCAAGTTCACCTGACTCACTTCATTGTGATATCCACTTTATTGCCATGGTCTGGAACCCTCAATATCCCCCAATTATGCATCTTCCCCAATTTCTGTTATCTACAATCCTCTTTCTGAAGAAATTATAAGTGATGCATTTTCAGCTCCTCTAAATATAATAATGATGATGTATTAACTGTCTGGAAGGCCTCTCTCCTCCTTCTATACACTCTCATAAATAACCTGATTCTTCAGAAGAGTTCAAACGTCACCAAATTTTGGTGAAGCACTTCACGACTCCTTCAAGCATACTCTCCTCTGTACATTTCAAATAATACAATATTAGGACTGTTTACACACTCCTACCCCTCTTTATTCCAGGTCCTTGTTTTATTTATTGTTGTTATTATGTATTGTTTTATTTATTGTTATCCCTTATCCTAATAAAACCTCATATAATGGCAAGTGTATGTACAGTCAGCATTCAAATGCTTAATGTGTCTGCGACACCTGCCATTCTGTATGTGTGTATTATTACAGAGAGCATGTCCTTAAAAAATAAAGGCAGAATCCTATTTTAATGAATATCATTATTCTTCTACTATGCTCCAGTTACAAGCTGTTTGCTATTCCTTGAATGTGCAATGGCATGAGAGTCTGGCACGTAGTGTTCCTATTGACTAAAAGCTATTACCCATATTCATACACTGTCTCCCTGGGAAAAAACTGCTCACTCGGCTAGGAAATGCCAATCTGAAATAGCTCCCCAAATAAAACTGAATACTCTTTCCTTTGATCCCCCACTGTACAGATTTCTATAGCAATATCTGTAAAGCTTTACTGGAACAATATTTCCCTAAATTTAAAACTGGTTTATAACTAATAAATCTATTTTTAGATAGATAAATTAGTCTATTTAGTAGACAGCATACTAATATAATTATGCTATTCATGTTTTGCTACTGGGTCACTTCAGAGGATATGCTAGATTATCCCATCACCCAAAGCTAGAAGCTCTACATAGATAGCTCCACTTTTTTTATAATGCCCTGGTGAAGAGAATTTCTTTTTTCAAGATAAAATTATTTCGGTCATGCCTTTAATTACTGTCTGATATACTACAGGAATCTGGAAATTAGTTTTTGAGGAGAATCTTGCCCTTACCCTTGAGTATTTCCTCAGTTCACCTCTCAAGCTCATCTTACCTACTTTTATAGGGGCCTATATTCTTTAGATACATGTCATTCTCTGAGAAACCATCTTTACTCCTGATAATGAAACTGATTTCTACCCCCATTGGTCCTCATAAGAAAGCTGCTATAATATCCATAGTGACAAATTTCTTTGGTATTGTTCCTGCTGAATCAGGGCAAAAGTTTGGGTTTTGCCTATCAGACAAACCAAGAAAAAGAGAAAATGGAGGCAGAAGAGAAGGAAGCATCAGTAAAGCAGCAGCAGCAAGGCCCACAAGCAATCCATGCTGGTGAGGTTGGGGGCAAAGCAAAAGCTAATTAAATCCAGTTTGAATTAATCCATCCTTCTTTAACCCAGTTTTGCAAGGAAGCACTACCAGCACCTTTAGGAGTATCTGTTGCCTCACATCAGTGAGAGTACAAACAGTGGTAAATATGCCACCTAACAGTGATGCCATCACTGAACCAGGTCTGTGGTATGATTTTTATTAACATTGTACCTGGCTACATACTCCAAGCCTGGTTCTTCTACAACTTAGGAAATTTTATGAGTAACCCAATAATGTCTTTTAAAATACCTTTTCTGTTTAAACCACGGGGATTTCTATTACTTAAAACTATGAATATTCACATGCATTTTTAGATCCAACACCATCCAAAAGCATCACCTTAAAGTTTAGATGGTCACTTCAACACTTCTACCAACACAGCCTCTTATGTTAGAAGTCTCCCCATATCAACATCTTACAAATGACATGTTTCAAAAGTTTCACAGCTCTTCCCTCAATCTACTAGGACTCCTCTCATAAGGGCCAATGTCAACATTCATGAGAATGACTAGCAGAGAACTATCAGGCAAATTACATCCTGAAACTTCCATCTGTACACTTATCTAAAACATTATCATGATGAAAACTGATGTAAAGGGGAATAATCTATGACAGAAAAGCCAAATTCGCATTAAAATTTGGCATTTATGCCACCATAAACAATGAAAACTCAACTAACCTGTCTGATTTACTCACTACTCACTTTCATAACTTCAAAACCCAGTAACCATCAATTCATAATGACCATGACATAACCAGTTCTTGAATATTCAGAAGCTAAAATTGTAACTATAATTAACAATTATGCTATGGTCTGAAAGTCTCTCACCCCCAAAACCCTTATGTTGAAATCTCCCAATGTGATGGTATTATAGGAGGTAGGGATTCTGGGGGTGATTAGCTCTTAAGGGTGGAGCCCACATGAATGGGATTATTGCCCTTATTAAAAAGGCCCAAGAAAGCTCCCTTGCCCCTTTCTACCTTGTGGGATTTCAGTGAAAAACAGCCATGTAGAAAGCCAGCCCTCACCAGACACCAAAACTGTCAGTACCTTGATCTTGGGTTTTCCAACCTTCAGAACTGTGAGAAATAAATTTCTGCTCTTTATAAGCCACCAGTAATGGTACTTTGTTATAGAAGCCTGAATAGACTAATACAAGTTTTCTCGACCGCAATGTTTCTTAGGCTGTGCTCTCCACTCCAAACACAAATACACTAATAACAGTAATACTAGAGATGATAATGATGATGCCAATTTTCAAACCTGGCAGCATTTGGAAATGACTTCAGAAACTCTTAAAATATCAGTAACTTGGGCTCTTCCATCAGAGATTCTAATTAATTTGGTCTGGGTTGGGACCCACACCCATCAATATTGCCTAAAAGCTCCTCGACCTTCCAACTGACACCAGCTGTCAGCATGTTCCATCACAGCGCAGCCCTCATGGCATCCAAGCCCACGGTGTTGGTCGGGCCCCAGTGGGGACCTGGGCATGCTGGTGGAGGAAGGTGCAAAAGGTGACAATAGTTTTGGGAAAGCAGAACATGCCGCCATCCACTTCACGTTGGAGGAGATCGACTCCTACCTGGACCACCTTCACAGAGAAGAACCATCACCTCCATGCCTGCCTCCAGGAGCTGCTTGAGTCCAGCTGGCAGACATGCCTTGTGTTCCAGCAGCAGCTGGGGGAGGGTCCTAGAGGCACCAGTCCCTAGGCTTTGGGAGCCACCAACCAGCCCCAACCCTGCCTCCCTGGGCTAGGCTCTGGCCTGGGCACTCACCACCTGGCTTAGATACCTTCTCAAGGGCTGGCCTTACAGGTCTGCCTGCCTGGGCCACCCTTCTGGTACTCCCCTTGATGTGCCTGGGCCAGCCCCTACCACCTGGCATCCTCTCCTGGGGTCAGGTGAGGGCCTGTGAACCACCCGCCTTGCCTGCCTATCCAATTCCAGGGCACTTCCCCACTCTGCTCAGGCCTTGAGCATCACTTTAACAGGTGGACAACAAAATAAACAAACAAATAAAAATAAATATTTTTTTAAAATTAAAAAAATAAAAGCTCTTCAAGGAATTCTAAGCGTTTGGAACCAGTGAAGAGGAATCTGATTTCTTTTTTTTTTTTTTTAGAAATCTGATTTCTTGAAGCATCTGTTTATCCATAGCACTTTGTTCTTTCATAGTAGCATTAATATATTTAACTCACTAACCAGTTGGCCCTAAATATTAGTTAATAAGTAGCTCTTAAAACGGTGGAAGATTATATAAGGAAGCAAAGCATCAAATAAATTACTTCCCACACAACAGTCTTCCGTATTTCCCTCAAAAGTTTTAAAACTTGAGAAATGGGATTTTTTAAACTTCACAATTACTGCTAAAATTGTACTAAGTATAAATACCCAAAAATATATAAAGATGAAAGTAGATTTTCAAATCTCTATTACAAATTTTCAAACTTTTAGATTTCAATTCTTTACATACAAAAATATTTAGTGGCAACCCTCAATGGAGTTTTAAGTGTGCTTGTTCACTGACGGTCTTACACACACCAGAGTCTCATTTTACTTATAGGATATGAACAAACGAATATAATAAATATCCCTTAAAAGCTCTTATTCTTAATTTGGAACATGCTGCCAAAATGGGGGGGGGGGGAGAAGAAGCATGTTAGTCACCTATGATTTTCATAAAAATATATACACTACAAATAGTCACTTTGACAACTTTAACTTTGACACTGTGTGACTCACATCTACCCTTAGCTATGCTAACTGAAGTGTGAAAAAGACCACAGAACGAACGTTTTTTAAGGTAATTACAGTTTTTTTGTTTTGTTCTTCAGGTAGGTCCAGTCAAGTAGGAGATCAATATTTAAGAAGCCATCATGACTTTAACAAAACCTCATCACTCAAAAGCAATTAATAATTCTGAGATTTCACCAGGGACAACTGGTATACTTCTAAGCATTTAAACACTCCTGAAAATAAAAGTTATCACAAATTACTCTCTTTTTCAAGTCCACATAGATCAAGCAGAGAAAAGTTTTCAACCTTAATCAGACACCCATGGCAGACAGATACACCCCAAAGCCAACTCACTCTTTGTGGAGGTAGGGGAGACATCAAAACTCTTTGACAAAATTACTGACTCCATTTCTTTCTGAGACTCCAAGAATCAGGGTGAAATATGATCTAGAAGATCTCCAGTCTTCTGATAATAGTGCTAATTTTAGAGCTACCTGGATACTATCTAGAGCCAAAAAGCAGGAATAAGTTACTCCTAATTTCACCGTGGAGTCCAACAAGTCAAAGAAAAAAATTTAAGGTAACCACTGAAAAAACAAAACAGAAGCAGTTATTTAAAACTTTTTTTTAAACATCAGAAAAATGTATTTTAAATAGGTTCATTTCACAAAGATTTAGTTTGCAAAAGAACACAAAACAGGTAAAAACAGTACCAAAGACATTTAAATTACTAAAAGCTAAACGTATTTAAAGTAAAGAGCTAATCCAAAGAAAGTATAAGAAAAATAAGGGGAGAAGAAATCCCGAAAGTATTAGAAGAAAAGAAAGAAAGCACCACAGAGAAAAGCACAGGAAAAACATGCGCTTACAAAACTATATCAAGACAAGTTTTTAGAAACCTGAACAAGCTACAACTATTAATAAAATCAAAAGAGTAAATTTATCTTTTCTAGGTAGGAGCAAAAGGGAGGACAGAGCCCACATATCTACTGCTAAACCCTAAAATTCTCTAAAACCAAATAATTCTAATCCTAAGACAAAAACTACACAGACAGGAAAAGGAAACACCCCAAAATAGGAGAATAAAGAGTCTTCTCATATATATAGAATATTCACAAGAATATGGGCCATGTAACAAAGAACTGAAATATAGTATGTTCTTTGGCCACAAGAGAATTAGACTAGTCTCCCTATAAGAGAAAGTTATCTACAAAATCCTAAAAATTTGGAAATTAACCAATATACTTCTAAACACAGATATGCAATAAATGATTAACCCTGCCCTAAGAGAGGTCTGGTCTTTGCCCTCAGCCAGGGCAAAGGTTAATTTCTAAACCCTTGGACTGTCTTCCTGATAAGAGTCTTTTAGACTCTCTGTCTAAAGATAGTCTTTTTGTTTCTCTGAGGCCATTAGCCACCTCAGATAATCTAGGTGAACAGTGTGATTAGGTCGAATCTCTAGAGGGGCTAGAGACTAAAGTCAGCCAAACAGGAAGTAATGACCTGGTTTGCATTATTCTGCATGTTCTCACACATTGCAGAAGTAAACAGTCCACACAGCTAATTCCACTGGAATCTCCCATTTGGAACTCTCGTGGACCCTGTCTTGTGCGCCTCTTTCCCTGGTTGATTTCTATGGTATTTCTATTTGTATTGAAATAAACCATAACTAACATATAACAACCTTCAGTGAATTCTGAGAGAGTCCTAGTGAATGACTGATCCTAAAGTTAGTCCTGTGGACCCCCCATGTGCAACTGGTGTCAAAAGTGAAAGTGGTTTTAAGGAGGGTATATGAACAAAATACATGAAGGGGATTAAGAATTAAAAACTTGGGCGCCTGGGTGGCTCAGTGGGTTAAGCCACTGCCTTCGGCTCGGGTCATGATCTCAGGGTCCTGGGATCGAGTCCCGCATCAGGCTCTCTGCTCAGCAGGGAGCCTGCTTCCCTCTCTCTCTCTCTGCCTGCCTCTCTGTCTACTTGTGATCTCTGTCTGTCAAATCAACAAATAAAATCTTAAAAAAAAAAAAAAAGAATTAAAAACTTAGTTAATAAATAAGTCACAGGGATTAAAACTACAGCATAAGGAATACAATCAATAATACTGTAATAACCTTGTATATCGACAGATGGTAACTACACTCATCACAGTGAGCATTTTATAATGTATATAATTGTTGATTCACTATGCTATACACTTAAAACTATTGTACTTCATGTCAACTATACTTTGATTTTAAAAATAAGATCTGTCAGCTAAATTTAAAAGCTTTAGAAAGAACAATTTTTGGGGGGGGAGAAAGCAAGCAAGGGGCAGGGGGTTGGGGGGAAACCCAAAGAGAGAGGAAGAGGAACTCTTAAACAGGCTCCATCTCCAGTGCAGATCCAATGGGGGGAGGCTCAACCTCATGACCCTGAGCACCATGACCTGAGGGGAAATTAAGAGTCAGATGCTTAACCGACTGAGACACCCGCAGGCCCCAAGTGCTATACTTTTAAATAATATAATTATGGAATATAATTTTTTTAAATCTCCTGTCTAAAAAAACCTAGAGTAGCCTATGTTTTACCAGCCATACCCTGACTTATATGCCAACCCAGGTAGAGCCTAAATTAGTGACTTTACCCAGGGATTAATCAGCCCTGAGAATGGGGGCCATCTGTCCCCCAAGCTGGACAACACCACCCTCCCTGCTTAGAAGCAGCACATGGCAAGGCTCAGACTCCACTGCATTTATACTTGAATCTTCTTGAGTATCTCTAGAATAATAAATATAAACAACCTATGAAATGCATATGCTGTATACTCTGAATTCTGCTCTGAATAATAAAGCTGATTTGACAGTTCTTAAAACACATACACACACACACACACACACACACACACACACACACACAAGATACCATTGCACACATTTAAGAATAGCTTAAAGGAAACAGACAATATCAAGTACTGGTGGGGATGCAAAGTTATTCACACTCTCATACTCTGCTAGTGGGAATAAAAAATGGTATAGCCACTTGGGCAAAATTTCAGTTTCTTATAAAGTTAATTATAGTTACCACAGAACCCAGCAACCTGACTCTTGGGTATTTACGCAAGAGTAATGAAAGAGAAATAAAAACTTAAGTTCACACAAAAACCCATATATGAATAGTTAAAGAACCTTTATTTGTAACTGCCAAACTGGAAACAACCAAAATGTTCTTGAACTAATTAATGGATAGACAAACTGTAATACTTACCACTTAGCCACAACAAAAATACCGATACACACAACAACACAGATAAACCTCAAATGTATTACGCTGAGTCAAAGAATCCAATCTCAAAAGGCTGTAAACATGCTGTATGATTCCATTCAAAGACATTCCAGAAAACTACAGGACAGAAAACAAGTCAGTAACTACAAGGAGCTGAGAGTGGGGTCAAGAAGGTTAAGTACAACAAAGCATAAGGAAATTCTGAGGAGTGATGGAATAGTTCTGCATCTCAATTGTGGTGCTGATATGGACAATGCTGATATCGAACTCTAGCCAGGCTCCACTGAGGCCTTTTTCAGCTTGGCCTCAACTTTGACCTGCAAAGATTTAAACAAAATACTAACATAGTTTCTAACATCTCAAGGCCACATCCCTAAGATGACCCTAGTCCCTCATAAAGTGCCTGCCTGAGAAAATCATTGCTGCCAAAAGAATTTACTATTTGTTTCAGCCAACACTTGAACATAGGGCCCCTGTCTGCCAGTCTCTGTGGGAGGGTAGGAACCTTGGATAAGTGCCAGTTAGCCAACCCAGATGGTTTCACATAGACCAATCTCCCCTTCCAGCTTTTTGTAATTCATCACTCCCCTGACTCTACTGAACCCCTGCTCACCTCCTCCCTACTCCCTCTAAAACACTGAGTTACTCATGTACAAATCAAAGTAGGGTTCCAATTATGCTGCACTCTTTTCCATGTTGCGATAATATATTATGGTTAAACTCTGTCCTTACTGTTTTAACTAGGGTCCAGCTTTTTCCAGTTTTGACAATACACAATTGTATGCATTTGTCAAAATTCACGGTATCATACACTAAAGGGTGAAATTTACTGTATGTAAAATTATACCTCAATTAAACTAAGGAAAAGAAAACAACAGCAACAAGCTTCTGAACCATCAGTGATAATTCACTTCATTAATATGTCAAAGAAAATGATATATAGTCATCTGAAATGCAGGAAAGTCACAACAAACACCAATTCTAGAATTTTTGCTTATGTCAACAACTAAATGCACACACCCTTTCTCTAAAGCAAAAATAGGAAAACTATGGTCAGGGGTTCAAATCCAAAGCATGCCTTGCTTTTTGTATGAACCTATGTGGTAAAAATGGTTTTTACATTTCTAAAGGTGGTAAAAACAAGACAGACAGATAGGGAAGGGAAGGGAAGAGAAAGGAAAAGAACGAAAAAGAAAAAAGAACATCCAACAGGGACCGTTTGTGGCCATCAAAGACTAAAACATTTATAACCTGGACCTTTCCAGAAAACTCTGGACCCCCCTTGCTACTCAAAATGTAAACAATGTACCAACAGTCTCAGCAAATCTCAAGTTCTACACTGAACTACTAAATCAGAATCTTTATTGTTACAGGAGACTAAAACCAAAGTACTACTTTTCCATACAGATGTGTCTTTATAAAATCATAGAACACTCAGTGAACACATAATAGAAGTAATATATAAAACTCTAGAAAAGCAAAAAAAAAAAAAAAAAAAAAAAAAAAAACTCTAGAAAAGCAATATTTCTAGGATAAATCTACATCAATTCAGAAAAAGCATCAATCATATCTCAATGATACTGTGACAGCATTTTCTGAACCCAAAATTATAGCTGACATAGCCCAACACCAAGATAAATTATTTTAAATCATTCTCCCAGAAAATGTGGTAAGCATTCATGCCATTAGCTAAGCATAATACAAATTACAAAGATACTCCAAGGTTTTTAAGAAATATTTCCCTAATTATTTTATTCAAGCCCTTTCTTTCATCAAAAGAAAATATAGGGCCTGTATTTTCGCAAGCCCTTATTTGGCATGCTACAGTCGTTTATCTCAGCCTCCCACAAGGACTTGAAAAATGGCCATTCTACAAGTCTTGCCACAAACTATTGAATTAAAAATTAGGCACAAGTATTACCTACATTGAAACTCTGTTGCTGTGTTTCCTCTTGGGAATGAAAGAGAAGAAAGCAGTATGCCACATAAATTTAACAGTAATTTAGAGAAAATTAGAAATATTGCTAAATAAAATCTTTACGATCAAATCTCCCTCATATCAGAAATCATTCAACAATATGATTAGTAATACACAGGTATGGACTTAGGACTTTCCCACATTCTGTAAGAAGTGACAAATCCTACAATACTTTTTAAAGCAAATGCTGAAAATATTAACTATAATATACTTTTCTACTAGTCCTATTTTAATTATACAAAACAAACAAACACTGCATTAACTCCAGGGCTGAAATTTTTACTTTTGATTGCTTTGAAGTTAATGAACTAAACTCATTTAAAATGTACACTGTATATTATGTTAAATATAAGCTCCTACTGATGTCTTCAATTGTAACCCTCTACCGAAAGTATCCTTCTAAATTTCTCTCATTGTTTATCTGTAACTTCCCATTCCAACAGTAAGAAACCTGGTTCCCACCACATACCATTTGTTTTACTTAATTGTTTCATTCTAGGGTGCTATCAGAATTGTTCATGTACCTCTATGGGAAGCAATATTGACAACTAGAGTACACTGCTTATGTGCAGTTCCTTTTGCCTTCAGTCTTACAAGTTCCATGCATTTCCAAAGTTAATTAGGTCAGCACCTTTCCTCCCCCACTCTATTCAGTGAGATTCTTTCATAATTTCTAAGAGAATTAGATGTTTCTGTCTCAATCTGCAATATACCCTGGGATCCTTTAACCTCCTAAATGATTTTTTATACTATATACATTAAGATCCACTTTCTGAGGTAAAGATCTATGGGTCTTGATAAATGTATAGTGTGCTCTTTTATGACGCTTCTCATCTTCCATAAATATAAAACATCTTACAAATGATTTTATCACTCATGCTTCAGGCAAACACACACATTTCCAAAGCCATCTTCAATTCTACTAAACAGGATACAGAGTTTACATGTTTGTAATCTTATCTCCATGCACATACCACTTTTTCCACAATCTCTGAAGAGACTCATTTCAGAAAACTTTACTTCCAGATTACTAATAGTTGTCTGTTCCTGATGAGTCTTCAAAGAAAAGTGTTAGTTATATAAGAAAATAGATTTCACCTTATTTTACAACCAAGTTCTGAGAGTTTCACTTACACTTATATCATTAAGAAAGTAAAGAAAGCTTATATAAAGACAGTTATGAATTCATTTTACTGATTTTCTTCTACTTTGGTCTTCCTATATATAAACTGAGATGATGTAGATTCACGTACTCAGCTCAGTCACACTAAAGATTTTTAAACAAAGTCAGCCTAAACAGTATTTGTTTACCGTAGATAAACTATTTTAATAAATAACAATATTATTAGATCCAATACCAATGGCTCAGGGAATTTGACTGAGGATATAAATAAGACCTAAGAGCATATAGGTTCTATTCCTAAAAGCCTCCCCCAATCCAGATAAAAAACCTCTGAATATTCCTAGAACTCATTTATTCAAATTAAAATTCCAGACTATACTATGTAAGATCCTCCTAGTTACTAGATATCATATTATTCTTTTCCCACGCTTCAGGTATTCAGATTTTTAATGCAAGAAAAGTAAAGCCCTGACTTCCAACTTCCAGACCAGGATACAAGCAGCTGAGAAGCCATCACTCCATTCTAACAACAAGCAAAACCCTGAAAAATTAACAATTCTTAGATCCATCAGAGAAAAAGGGTTACAAAGCAAATTGCTGCCCTTAAAACTGGAGACAGACAAGCAAATCCAGAGAGTCACAACTTAAGGAGCAGAAACCTATAAACAGAAACCTCCATGGGAACCAGTACCAGGGCAGAAAAACCTAAACTATATTTGACTTGTTAAGAGGCTTAGTGTGGACAAATTTGAAAGTTAAAAATTCCAGAGGTAACCAGTCATGAGGGGGTCCTCACACTTTTGTTGTAAGTTTTGTTGTAAGTTTTACCACCAGGAACTCTACCCGATCCTCACAGTGAAGATCACTGAAAAATCACCTCATGCTTCCAGCAGTGGGAAAGATAAGCTAGCCATTTTTAAATACATCAGCACATTTTATTCTTCTTAACAAGGTCTGTCCTCGGGGCACCTGGGTGGCTCAGTGGGTTAAAGCCTCTGCCTTCGGCTAGGGTCATGATCCCAGGGTCCTGGGATTGAGCCCCACGTCGGGCTCTCTGCTCAGCAGGGAGCCTGTTTCCTCCTCTCTGCCTGCTTCTCTGCCTACTTGTGATCTCTGTCTGTCAAATAAATAAATAAAATCTTAAAAAAAAAAAAAAAAAAAACAAACACAAAAAGGCCTGTCCTCAAGAGAAACTATTTTACCACAGCCTAACCAATGGGATTTTACCAGGGCATAACTGACCTAAGGGAAGGGAATTACCCTACTCCAGCAACCTATAGCATCCTGCACCACCTAGGGGGTGGTAAAACAAACAAACAAACAAAAAACTGGGAAGCATTTGTGAAGCTCACAGCTCAGGAGCACAAGCTCACTAAAAGACTGACACCTAATCACAGAATTATAGAATGCTTCTCCTCTTGCAATTATCTCAACACATTACTAAAGGCCTATTCAGTGCAATTCCTTTTACCCAGTATTTCACGCCCAGCTTTTAACAAAAAATTATAAGACATAGCTAAAGGGAAAACAATCTTGAAGAGACAAGGCAAGCATCAGGAACAGACTCAGATATGGTAGGAATGCTGGAATTACCAGACTGTGAATTTTAAATAACCATGATTCATATGCTAAGGACTCTAATAGAAAAGATAGGCAACATAAAAGAACAGATGAATAATATGACCAGAGAGCTAGAAATTCTAAGGACCAAAAAAAATACTGGGGATCAAAAACACTGTAACAGAAATGAATGCCTTTAAACAAAAACAAAAAAGGTTTTATTTATTTATTTGTCAGAGAGAGAGAGTGGGGGAGAGAGGACACAAGCAAGGGGAGCGGCAGGCAGAGGGAGAAGCAGGATCCCACTGAGCAAGGAGTCCACAGCAGGACCCAGTCCCAGGACTTTGGGATTATGACCTCAGCTGAAGATAGATGCTTAACCTGAGCCACCCAGGGTTCCCCGAATGAATGCCTTTAATAGACTCATTAGTAGACAGGACACAGCTGAGGAAAGAATCTCTGCCCTTACAGATATGTCCACAGAAATAGCCAAAGAGAAAAAAAGATATGGGGCTGTGGGAAACAGAACTGCAGGATAACTACAAAAGATATAACATATGAGTGATGAGAATACCAGAAGAAAAAGAAAAAAAGGTATATTCGAAGCAGTGATAACTTAGAATTTCTCCAAATGTCAGATACCAATCCACAGATCCAAGGAAATCACAGAACAGCCAAGCAGCATCAAAAACAAAGAAAAACAAAACCAAAATAAACAAACCAAAAACCTAAGCATATCATATTCAAACTCTAGAAAATCAAAGATATAGAAAAAAGTCTTGGGGAAAAAAAAAATCCAGGTGAAAAAAAAAAAAAAAACACAACTCATATACAGAAGAGCAAGGATAAGAATGACATCTGACTTCTCAGAACCATGCAAGCAAGAAGAGATTGGAGTAAAATATTTACAGAGGTGAAAGGAGGGAACCCTACCAATCTCAAATTCTGTACTCTGCAAAATTATCCTTCAAAAGTAAAAAAAGATGTTTTCAAACAAAAATTGAGGTTATTTATTGCCCATAGACCTACCTTACAAGAAGTTCTGCAGAGAGAAGGAAAATGACATGAGTAAGAAACTTAGGTCTACGTTAAAGAAAAAGCATTAGCGGAGGAATAAAGTGAATATAAAATAAAAAACTTTTATTATGGAAGGGAGGAATTAGAAATATTTTGTTCCATTCAATTTTGCTATGAACCGAAAATTGCTCTTTAAAAGAAAAAAAGACAAAGCCCTGTCTATTTTAGTTTGCTGTTCTATAAAGCCTTGGTGCTCATTTGCACTGCTCAGTAAGATTAGTACCAAATCGTCAATTGGAACATTTTCCCAAAGGCAGCTAAATTATGTGTCTACAGGAAGGAATAAGAAACAGAGCCTGAAAAAGATAAATGTTATTTCTAAAATGTAACTAGTGAGTATCTCCAGTAATGCAATGACCTGACAGCAGAATGAGACTCTGTGATGGAGTATTCTCCACAGCAGTCACACAATATTTCTCCCTAGGGTTCAGGCTCAGAATCTGCCTTAAGAGACTTTTTCCTTCTCCAGGGAGTGCAGTAAAATGGCAATTTTACTCCTAAAGAGTCAGGAAAGAAGCATTCATGGCACTCAGGGATGCATCAATGAAGCTGATCCAAAGGGAACAGAAGCTACTGAACTTCTGAGGGATGTGATGCTGAAGAACTATAGCAGCTACTCTCAAGGATGGTACCATTTTGCAACCCAAACTCATCATTCAGCATGAGGGGAAGAGAACAACTTTAGTGAGAGAAAAGAAAACACCTACACGGGATTTGTCCTCCAAAATTAAACAAAGTATCTTCTGTATCCAATGTAGACAAAGAGGATTTACTCTGCAACCTAGGTTATGATTATCTGAGGACTTTTTTGGGTCAGGTGATGAGAAAAAGTTGAGTTACAGTATTTTAACTTTATCAAATGAATATCAATTTATATTCCTTAGTGTAAGTGTAGTCCAAGAAAAGACTAGCATGTTCTGCTCTCAAATATGTATAATCCAGACATGGTACAAAGATAAAACATCTCTACAAATGTAACAGACATCTAGGTACTAAAGAAAGAAAAAGTCCATTCTATGTGTCTGAAAGATTTATGTGAACTAAGAAAATTACAAGTTTATAAAAGGGCTTTAAAAATTCCCAATAAATGGAACACCTGAGTGGCTCAGTCAGTTGGGCATCCAACTCTTGATTTCAGCTCAGGTCCTGATCTCGGGGTTGTGGGATTGAGCCCTGGGCTTGGACTCTGCACTGAGCGGGAAGTCTACTTCAGATTCTCTCCCTCTCCTCCTTCCCTGGCTTATGTGCACTCTAAAATAAATAAAAAGATCTTTAAAAAAGAATTCCCAGTAAACTTTTTTAACTTTCCAATTTTTTCACATAAATTTATTATACACAGATAATTTAAAAACAAAATTGAATCCTTTAGGGATTTTTGTCATTTTTCAAAATACTTCTGACTTCATAATTTCCAGAAACAGAGTAGAGTTGCCAATACAAAGCATCATGGGGGCAATGAATGTCAAATAAATCATAAAGAGTTACATCTGTGCTGGAAAGGCAAGGGAAGACCATTTCCAGCACTAAAATATATAGAAAGTCTGGCTCTAATTGTTAAGCTGTGTAAGAGACTGTCAGAAATCAGGTGGGTTATGGGAAAGGGCACCTGTTTAAAGCCTGAGTGACATACCAAGGTATCAGACTTAATAAAGAGCAATATCTAGGTGTTGATATTCTTAAGAGAGCATTAATCTTTAAAGCGGATTGGGCACCAGCCAATAAGAGAGGCGTAAACTTTTTATTTAAAGATCTACTAGTGGAATAAAACATTAGACTGTAGCAGAATAGAGATTTCAGGATGCAGGGGGAAAAAAGATTCCTAAGGAAAAAAAAATTCTCCATATTCTCTGTTAGGATAGGACATAAACATTTTCTGTTATTAGAATAAGGAATATTTGACACTGAGGCTTCAAACCTTCCCCTTAAATCAGCAATTAAAAATTAGACTACGAGGTTGGTGTGCCTGGGTGGCTTGTCTGAGTACCTGACTCTTGGTTTTGGTTCAGGTCATTGGTCTAATGGGTCATGGGATCAAGCCCAGAGTGGGGTTCCAGCCCAGTGCAGGGCTCTATACTCAGTGGGGAGTCTGCTTGGAGATTCTCTCCCTCTGCAACCCCCCAGTCTCATGTATGCACACACTCTCTCAAATAAAAAAGTAAATCTTCAAAAAAAAAAAAAATTAGACTATGAGGTAAACTTGACTACATCACTTTATCTTTCCAAAGATAAAAAATAATTGGGGTACACATATTAAGGAGTAGGTTTGGTTAGGCTTACTTCTTTTGTTTGGGGCAGTTAACCTAGCTTAGAAACCTTTGATTACCTAAAAGTACTTAACAATAAAGTTGGTAAATTCGACTAGCTGTGTATATATTCTGCAAAGGCTTTTTTATCAGTATTTTTTTTTAAAAAGCTAATTTTAGTATCCTTTAGGAAATGCAAGAGTGTCTGATAAATATATCCTGTGGCTTCTCAAAACCCAGGCTACAGGCTCACATAGAAGAAATCTCTCTTCACCAACAATTATTACCAACTCTCCAATTATGTGGTCTATTTGGCCCCTAATTTATTTTGGCTTCAATGCGTTCTATTTGGCTTTGACTTAAGAGAAGATAAACATTCTTACTTGATACTGAAGAATTAAATATACATGGTTACAGCGCCAGTTTAACATAGTATTCACATCTGCTATTCATCAAAAATCATAAACCAGTACCAGGTTGTTAAATGCTGTTCACTAGTTTCCATACAAATGTAATTTTATCACTGTATCTGGCCTGATATTCACTGCAATACTTTCTGGAAAATAAATTTTAAATGAAGTGAAGGGAGAAGACGGGATTTTTTTAAATTAGGAAGTAATTACAGTAAGTAAAGAAAATATTAAGTTTTCAAAACATCAAAATTTCTTATGCCAGAAAGTAAAAATATCTCAACCAACAATCAGACTACATTCCAGCCATTTTATACAAATTCGTCTTATACAGATTTATTACATTCCAAAGCATATAATGTCTAAAATTTAGGTAAGGGTAAAATAATAAATTTTCCAAAATATTCACAAACCCCTAATCTAGCATGTTACTCAATCTGCATCCAGTTTCCCATAACAAAAATATTCAAAAATATTCAATAAACCTAAACTGAAGGGATAAATTTTCACCCTTTACAAGATGTAATTACACAAAATGATGGCTAATTAAGAAAACATTTAGAATTGAGTCATAAAAACTAAGTGAATCAGATCTATACTAGATCATAAATCACTTCATGATCCTTGAAGTTACTTATATAATCTACCTATAATTAAAATAAGTCATTAATACACATTATTAGTAAGTATGAATAATGCTCAACTATCATGTACATATATCCACAATAAGAAAAGGCAATATTTAAAAACATAAAAGTCAGAGTTTCTATTTTTGATAATTTAGTAACAAAATAACCAGAAATCCCTCCTTTCACAAAACCTCTAGAACCACTCATTAGTCTATTTGATTTATACATTGCTATAGTCTGAATGTTTGCGTTCCCTCAAAATTCACAGGTTGAAGTCCTAATGCTCAAAGTTCACAGTATTAGCATGTGGGGCCTTTGGGAGGTGTTTAGTCATGAGGACAGAGCTACAAAGCAAACCCTAGGCTGTTCCACCACGTGAGGACACAGCAAGAAGGCACAGCTATGAACCAGGAAGGGGCCCTTACTAAAAAGGGACCACTCTGGCATCTTATTCTTGGACTTCCTAGACTCCAGAACTGTGAGCAATAAATTTCTGTCATTATAAGCGAGTAGGTAGTATTTTGTTAAAGACCCCAAAAAGACTAATAAATACATATACACAAAATAAAAATACATAAACCCTCTTAAATGTACAACTAAGGTACCGTGAAAGTAGGAGAAATCTACAGAGCCAAAAATGAACAGGGAGGTAAAAAACAGTGGATGTTTGATGCTACAACAATCCTGTAGGATTTTCTCATCTCAGAAACTGAGGTACTTGTGTTTCCACAGTGAAACAGGGAAGATAAAGCCCAGACACATAAGAAGCATTGTGTTAGATGTAAGATTCTTGCACAAAGCACAGACCCTCAGGGAACAATGAAGTAGAAAAATATGCCACTGGCAGAGAAAGGCAAAGAAGCTTTTCACAGTCTTGGCCTAAGCTCTGAAAAAGTGGGGAAAATCACCAAAAACTCTGTATCCAACGCTCGCTCACATAGGTTTAGAATTTGAATTAATTCTCAGTATATGGTACAGGAACTTCTAACTCAAAAAAATAAACATAAAAAGTAATCTCTGTTTGAATGAGATGATAATAGAGATGTACACATTTGTCAAAACTGCACGATTAAGGTCTATGCATTCTACTGTATAGAAATTATACTTTAATTTACAAAGAAAAAATAAAATTGTTCCTGGAAACACCCCTAGGGTGTCTGGTAGAAACAAACTAAAACCTCTCTGGAGGAATATGCACCCCCATGAGGCACTCAGGATTCTTGACAACCCTTTTGAAGATCAGCTCATAACCAAACTATATGACATCTAAGGAAACAGTTCACCTTAAGCAAGAATCAGCAAATATAACAAAGAACAGAAGTGAATTTCTAAGAACTTCAGACAACTGACCAATCTGATAGAAACTGTAAATATCTCAACGATTAAAACACATAAAAGATGGAATACAATACATGCAGTAAAACATCATAAAACAGTAACAAATATCCCTAATGAAATAACACAAAAAATGATCCCCAGTGGGTGTTAAAACAATCACGTGATGAAGAAATGGATATTGGTAGGTACAGAAGGATCATCCCACAAATTATTCACAGACAAGAGGAAAAACTCAACCTTATAATAAAGATACTAACTTTCGGCATCTGAACCTACTGAACAAACTCAGTATCACTGTAAGTAGGACAAGACATTATATACTTTCTGATGTGATGAATATGAAGTACTCATTACTATACTGCCTATGAAACATTCATGACAAAAACTGAATTTGTCACTTAAGTCTTCTATTCTAAATCTCATTTTATAAGAAATACAAAAGAATAAAATTAAGTTAAACATCACAAGAATCTCTTAGAAAATCCAAAATCTAAAACATTCTAATGGACAACTGCACAATCTTTCCAGTAAGTCAAGGCTGAAAGAAAAAAAAGGAGGGGGATGGAGGGGATGGTGTTCTAGAGAAACTTGAGAGGCAAAACCAAATGCAACTTGTGAACCTTGCTTTGGATCCTGATTCAAACATACCAACCATAAAGGACATTTCTGAGACTATTTTGCATATCTGAATGTAGGCTGAGTAATTTAGAATATTAAAGAATTATTCATTTTGGAGTGTCTGGAAGATTATAGTACTGTGGTTATGGAAGAAAATGTTTTTCTCTTTTAGGAATGTAAAATGAAGCATTCACAAGCGAGGGATCATTGTGTGGGTTTGCTTTAAAATATCTGAGCTAAAAAAACAGCCCAAATGTCTAAACATAAGAGGGTGGTTGAATGAACTATGGTACATTCATACAATGGAATACTATAATCATTGTAAAAAAGAATGAGGAAGAGCTCTATGGAATGATATTCAGGATGTATTGGTAAGTAAAAAAAGAGATAATGCCAAAGAGCACTTTAGTATGTTACCCTTTCATGTAAGATAAAAAGAGAATATAAGAAAATACTCAAGTATTAGTTCATTTGTGCAAAAAGGATTTCAAGAGGATAAAACCAAAAATTAGTAAGAGTAAGGTATCTCTAAATAAGAGGGAACAGACAAGAGAGAAAGGGAGAATAGGACCAGGGTAGAAGGATGGGGAGGAGGAAAACTGCTCACAGTCTAACTCACGTTATCTCTAACTCTCAAAAATGTGGCAACTGTTTCACATAACTCCAATATAAATCAATACTTAAAATCAGCTAGGATATTGAGGTGGATATTCAAAATGAATACAAACCATGATAAATATATTACGAATGAATAATACAGCCACATTGCAACAGGTAAGAAAGAAATTACCCAAATAAATTTGGAAAACAGTATTTTGACTCTGCAGACAATAGTTTCATAGTATTGTACACTAGACAGTAAATTTGTTGCTCATAAGAGTACAGGTTAGCAATTCTGAAATCCTTGCACACTACGAATAATATATGACAA
This sequence comes from Mustela nivalis, assembly GCF_964662115.1. Lineage (NCBI taxonomy): Eukaryota > Metazoa > Chordata > Mammalia > Carnivora > Mustelidae > Mustela > Mustela nivalis. Next base: position 55,026,167 of record NC_139026.1, read on the forward strand.
TCTATTGCGTATCTGATAAATATTTGATATTTATATTGATAAACCAGGTTTCTGACTGACACAGAATTGACCAAAAAAGGAAAGGGCCAACACTATAATGTAATACTGTGGTGGTAGATTGGAACTGGATTGTGGCAGAGATATCAACATGAACTCATTTTTAAAATTAGTTATCTGGAAGACAAGTAAAAAAATAAACCACATAGTAGCCAAGAGAGAGACAATATGAAAGCAAGATCAAGAGGCATGGAGCACAAAATTAGTCCATCATACATCAAACAGGAGCTCCAAGGGAATCTAAGGATGATGAAGGAAAAGTTAAGAAATAATGCATAGTAAGTTTCTAGAACTATCAGATAACAATAAGGATTAGATTCTACAAACATGAATTCTAAGCAGGATATATAAAAATAGAGACAACTAGACACAGGGTAGGAAAAGCTACAGAATATCAAAAGATGCATAGGGAATGCTTTTAAAGAAGCAGGAAAAAAAAACAAAACAAACAATAAAAAGATAAAGTACTTACAAAGCAACAATAATTAGGAAATACCAGACGTCTCACAGCAACAAGTAAAATCATAATACCCTCCAACAACTGAGTGAAAATAACTATCATCCAGATTCCATTACCAACTAATTATCATTCAAGAATGAGGGCAAATTAAACACATTTACAGGTGAAGACCAAGAGTTTACCGCTAAGCAACTTTTGCTGAAAGAAATATTCAAGAACATACTCTGAGCAGAAGGAAACTGAACCCAAATGGATTAAGTGGATGCAAAAAGCAATGGTAAAATAAGAAACTGATAGAGTAAATCTAAAAACAAAGAATTTATAAAAGCCTCCTTTAAATAAAGCTAACACATTGCATTTTTAAGGTAATTCAATTTGTAAAACAAAACACACTACTTTAGCAAGATACTTTTCATGAAGAAAAAAGAACCAAATGTGGAACTGGAAAATCTCAACTAAGAATCTGGCTGTCTCCTATTTTAGCCAAGGCCTTGGTTTCTTCAGCCTCAAAGTGAAGGCATTTAGCTATAAGATCCTCAAGATTCCCTATCAGGTCTAGGATTTAATGGGTAGAAAATAGGCTTCCCCAGTCTACCCGGGCTCAGGTCATGATCCCAGGGTCCTGGAATGGAGTCCCTGCGTTGGGCTCCCGGTTCAAGGGGAGTCTTCTCCCTCTGGCTCTCCCCTTGCCTTGTACACGTGCACACCGGAGCACACTCTCTATCATGTGCATGCAGTCTAATAAATAAAAATTTTTTTTTAAAAAGACAATCATTTTATTCCTATTTCACAAATTAGCTATCTGGCAAACTCCTCCTTCTAAAATCTTAAAGGCTCAATGGCACAAATACTTGGTGCCAGTCAAAACTAATTTACTACATTTCTAAAGAGCCAGTCATAGTGGAATAGAGCAAGGTACATAAGACCACCAAAATACAGAAAGCCAAAACTCAGTTAAAGGTATCCTATTTTTGAATCTCACAAAATTTCGTTCTTCTTTCTGCTAAGGCTGAATTAAAAGATCAGTGCTAGGGGCATCTCGGTGGCTCAGTGCATTAAGCCTCTGCCTTCAGCTCAGGTCATGATCTCAGGGTCTCAGGATCTCCTCAGCAGGGAGCCTGCTTCCCCCTCTTTCTCCTTATTTGTGATCTGTCAAATAAATAAAATCTTAAAAAAAAAAAAGAAAGAAAAAGGTCAGTGCTACAAGCAAGGAAAGCTCTTCTTTAAAAAGCAAAGCTATCGGGGTGCCTGGGTGGCTCAGTGGGTTAAAGCCTCTGCCTTTGGCTCAGGTCATGATCCCAGGGTCCTGCAATCGAGCCCCGCATTGGGCTCTCTGCTCAACAGGGAGCCTGCTTTCCCCCCCCCCCCTCTGTCTCTCTGCCTACTTGTGATCTCTGTCTGTCAAATAAATAAAATCTTTAAAAAATAAATAAATAAAAATAAAAAGCAAAGCTATTAAGAGACAGGGCTAGGTAAAGTCATTTAGTTATACTACAAATATTCCCTTTCAATGTTTCTTCAATAAAAGTGGACCTGAAAATACGGGACATAAAAAAAATTTGTCTACATAATTACAACTCAGTCTAAGAGAGGGTAATGGATATCACTAGATATAAAGAACTAAAAATTGGATGAGGGTTTTTTTTAAGGGAAAACCCCTACACTAACATTTGAGAATACACATATATACACATACTTACTTATTCTTAAAAAGTTGTTCGTGTGTTTTTCCATTGTCAAGGGCTTTGAATCATATCCCAGAGACTGGTAAAGCCAAGCCAATACTCCAGATTTCCTGGATTAGTGGCTGTTCTAACAAATTTCTCTTAAATTGGGACAATCTCAAAAACCCCACCACCAAACTATATTGAATCTATGTAATCTTTAAAAAAATCTTTAAAAAAAAAAAAAAAAGAATCTTTTGAAATTTTAAAGTATTTTCTTTTTTTTTCTTTTTAATTATTTTTTATTTTTATTTTTTTATAAACATATATTTTTATCCACAGGGGTACAGGTCTGTGAATCACCAGGTTTACATCCAGTGGAATCAGCAAACTGGTGTTATGGGTCAAACAGCCATAAAAAAGGAGGTTGAGTACGATGACTTATACAATAAGGACAACAGAAACAAAATTTCAAGACTCTCTTCCATACAGCATCTAGCTGGCTCAGTCGGTTAAGTGACTGCCTTTGGCTCAGATAGAGTCCCACATCAGGCTCCCTGCACAGTGGGGAGAAGCTTCTCCCTCTGCCTCTGCTCCTCCCTGCTTGTGTGCACTCTCTCTCTCTGACAAATAAATAATAAAATAAAATAAAATAAAACTTTTGAAAAAAAATCTGTTCTGTAGAAACACATTCTAAGTGTAGCATACCTAAATAACGGACTTATATAATGTCCATAATTGTAAAATAAAAATTTTAAAATAGATACAGAGTACTTATTTAAATATCTCACTTTTCAAACTTAATGTTTTGGACTAAAGTCCAAAAAAATAAAGTGACTTGCTGGTAAATAAGAGATATAGATGTGATATGAAACAAGCTCTATTGTCTTGATAACTTGAAACAACTAAAAATCTTAAATATGCTTTAAATAAACAATTGTAATCAAAACCATACTGGGGTAGAATTCATGAAACGATGCTAAAATTTGTACTTGCTTAGAAAATACTTTCTCCTCTAACAACGAAAACAGGATTGTGAAAGGAAGTATAAGGTCTGGTTGCTCAAAAATATATATTGAACACTGTTATGTGGCAGGAATGAGTTTAGTCAGCTGGAACACACCAGTGTATTAAATACTTCTAAACATACCCAAGATATGACAATTATATATGTGTGTGTGTGTGTGTGTGTGTGTGTGTGTGTGTGCATACATACACACATACATACATATACATATACATACTTGTTAGGGAAATTATACATTATTTTTTCTTTGTGTTAGTTCTGCAAGCATTTTTAAAGTGAAACTTTTAGTGTTATAAATATTCCTGATGATAAAAAATATATTTTAAAAGTATCTCTTAAAGCTATTAAGTATGAATTTACTTCAGACTGAATCCCTAAAGTTTAGCTTTTTAAAAAATATTCAGAAGAATCTGGAATATGTACAGATATCCTGAACAACAAAAAACCCTTAAAACTACTTTATTTGTACCTGAAACAGCTGGCCCTCAACATCACTAAGATTAGTTCAGTCATTGTGGAACAGACTAAGGAACTCCATAAGTAGAGCAGTCAAATAGTCAGGAATTACCTCACTAAAAGAATACTGCTCTCTTTAAGTATGTTTGTTCATTCCTACAACAATTTCTATACACAGGTTTTCCTGTTCCTTATTCTGAATTCTACACTGCCATCACTCAAAAGGAAAAAAAAATCTCAGACTAACAGAGGCCAAATTTCAGGAGGGAAATAAAAATCCTCCTTCCGTCTAGGCTAAATGGACTGATTACACAAAGAACTCCATACATCCGAAAGCACACAGATGTCTGCACTAGTTCCCAGGGCTCAAACAATACCAGTCATTCAATAGCTTTCCTTTTACATAAGCTGATGTGAGAGAGTTCACTCAGCTCTTCTGAACCTTATAACCCAGGATACTGGAACTCTGATAAAGCCTACACTTTTCTTCAGCACTGTTTTCATGTACTTTCTCTGGAAAGTAAACTTCTTTTCTCTCCCCCAAAATAAATCTGGAAATCATTTCTTCTGTTCAATAAGTGATGTACTCAATCCAAAATAACTTTTCCAGTAAAACCACAATCCTTAACATAAATCTAAGATCAACAGTGAAGACTGATAGAATGTATTTTAAAATGCATGAGTTTAAAATATAATTTTACACTCCATCATGCTAATTACCAAATGTATACCATTTGGATGCATTGTATTAATTTTCAGTTGTGTAATTTTAAAAATAGCCACATGATCCATAACTTTCCAAAAATTAAAAAAAGATTTTAAGAACGGGGGGAAGGGTAAATTTTCACACATTCATACACATAAGCAACACTAACCACAACCATCAAAAATAATGAAAAAAAAATTTCACTGAGTATTTGACCAAAATTTAAGGCCTCAAGGAAAGTATTCACTGATTATCCCTTAGAAGCTTAAATAACACTACTTTCTACCTTCAATGCACACTTTTATTGATTCTTTTAATAATATTCTTGATCTGCTAAATCACTGGCAGTTTCTCACCTTCAATGCTGGTAAGTATCATGGGTAAACTAAAGCCACAGAAACTCTAATGTATTTTTTTAATAGTATGATAAACTTACTCCCTAAGACACTTATCAGACCTGACACCAAGAAGTAAAGTTCATTACTTTAGGATACAAAATGAGAATGATTTGTTTAATCATTAGATGATTAGATCCTGAGTAGTCAAGACTTCCCTATAAATTTGGCTCCCTTGAGTATGTACTATCATAAAATCATTATTCCTTGTAGAAATGATCTAAATGCTGCTATGGAATTGTGGTAACCAAGCTATATTATCCACCCCTTCTCCATAAAAGCTCCTGTGGCCCTTCCAATTCCCTTTAACACTCTTCCTCTCACCACATACATACTGTATAATACAAATAAGCATGCTTTTGAAGAAGGAAAAGTTCTCTTGTCCAAGTTTTCTGTCCTTAAAAAGATTGTAAATCCTTAAAGATATTCCCTCCTCTCTCCCTAAGAATAGTACAAAAAAAGCAGAGCTCTAAACATACTACTTAAAAGATATTTGGCTAAACTGCCATCACTGCCCTTACAGTTATAAGATTAAATTTGTCAAAAACAATTTAAGAAATATTTCTCTTTTCACCAAAGTATTATTCCCTAATGACCACTGAGAGCACCAAACGCCTGTGTATTCTATAAAGCAGTAACCTCACAAACATTTCAACACTCTCTGCGACTCACAAACTGTTGGCAAAACAAAGATTCCACTTCTCAAAAGTATCTTGCAAGTTCTCAACAACCAAATTTTTCATCAGTACAGTTTACTGCATATCCAGCATCTCTGATCTCCTCCTTGGGACAGTCAACCCTTTTTTCCTACCATGGGAGCCACATACTTTCTGATGCTTTATTAAGAGACCATCTGACTTTAGCAGATACCGCTTAGTGTCCCTCTAAAAAATGTATTTTTTATATATTATACAAATTACATATATGTGTAATAAACAAGTATCAAGGAATGGTATATGACAGAAGTGAAGCATAGTAGCAGGAGCATGTGTTGACAGTTCACATTTTCTAATGGGATTTACTCATAGCTTGAAGTTTCCCTTCTCTTTAGAAAATAAACCTTTAAACCTTTACAGCACATATATGTTTAAATAGAAATGAGTTGTTTAACAATTTAATTTTTGTTTTTCATTCAATACTGACATATTAAATAATACTTCAAAGTTTAATAAAAAGATACTAGTATAACAAAATGACTGCATATACACTAAAAGTTGTAAGATCCATAAGACTGCTTTACATTGTCTTGAGCTATCAAATACTACTCTTGTAAGGTCTTCATCCCTTCTTCTCTGCCATCTAATTATCCTCTCGTAATTATTAAATGCAAAAACTCTATCTATGGCTATCCCATAAGTAATGTCAGAAACACAATTATCACAAAATTTACAGAAACACCTTACTTGAAGAACACAACATAATTTCCCACATTCAAGTCTACTTGACAAAGAAGCTCAAAGAATCTGAAATTTAGTTTTTGATCTTTCTTTTCTCTTGGGGATGGGAATGGGGGTTGTCTAAGCTAGCAAATGGAAACCAGGAAACAGAGATAGTCTGGTCTGTACATTGCACAAAACTTACCCACTTGAAGGATCTAAGGCAATAGCTCTGGGTTGATCCAACTCTTGCCAAAATAACACTTTTCGTAAAGATCCATCTAAATTAGAAACTTCAATCCGATTTGTTTCAGAATCTGTCCAGTATAATTTTTCTCCAAGCCAATCACATGCCAGCCCATCAGGGGACAATAATCCAGAGACAACAACATTCTGTACACTCTCAGTTTTGTTAAACTCTGTTCGTTTAATGGCTTCTTCGCTGACATCACTCCAGTATATCAAGCCATGACCAAATACAAAGTCCACCGCAGCTGCATCCTCCAAGCCTCCAACTACAATTGTAGCATTCTCTTTGCCATTTGTAGCATCAACCAATCGCAAGTCCCGTCTGTTTGCATAAAGCAACAAAGGGGCCGCTAGAACAGAAAAAGAAAAATATGTAAGTAAAAAGAAAGGAAATGTAATGGTTCCTATAAATTGAGTTTCAAATCAACATTAGTGAACAAATACTATAAAAAATAAGAGTAAATAAATCTACAAAAGACTGTCTTAAGTCTCTTCACAAACAAAACACTATTTTTGCAGCATTTAAATACAAAAAGTTGCAAGAGCAAGGAAATAATTCTACTAGGTCAGTCTTTTCTTATTAAAACAGTCTGTCATATAAAATTAAAAAGTTTGGCCATACCAAGAATTCAAAAGGATATGGAGCCAGTGGAACACTCACACTCTCCTGGGGGGGAATGTATATGGTGCAACCACTTTGGATAACAGTTTGACAGTTTCTTAAAAGGTTAAACATACATCCTACCATATGATCCAGCCATTCCATTCCAAGGTATTTACTCAAGAGAAAAAAAAACATAGTCAAAAGACCTATACATAAATATTCATAGCAGCTTATATGAAGTAAGGCCAAACAGGGATCAACACAAATGTCATCAACAAATTAATGGATGAACAAACTGTGATATATTCATACAATACAAAGTAATGAACTATTTGTACACATAACATGGGATCTCATGTAACATGTGAATCTCAAAATAATCATATACAGTGAAAGAAGTGAGACCCCCCCCAAAAAAGTATAAATTGCATGACTCCATTTATATAAAATTTTAGAAAATTCAAATTACTCTATTGTGAAAGAAAGCAGATCAGTGGTTGTCTGGAGGTAGACAAAAAGAAAGGGATTATACAGGGAGAGATTATAAAGAGGCACGAGGAAATCTACAGGTAATAGGTGTATTATATCTATGAGGACAGTTCGAGAGAGGTATATTTATCAAAACTTACTAAATATACTTTCATATGCATAATTTATTACATTATCAATTATATCTTAATAAACCTGTTAAATAAACAATCTGGCAGAGGCCGTTTTTAACACAACTACTTTATTCTGTTTTCAATTGTTATCAGAATGATCTCTGGGAGCACCTGGGTGGCTCAGTCTGTTGAGTGGTTGCCTTCAGGTCAGATCATGATCCCAGGGTCCTGGGATCAAGCCCAGCATCTGGCTCCCTGCTCAGTGGGAAGCCTGCTTTTCCCTCTCCTTCTGCCTACCACTCTGTTTGCTTGTACTCTCTCTGTCAAATAAATTTTTAAAATCTTAAAAAAAAAAAAAAAAAAAGAATGATCTCTAAATGAGACCTAATATCAAAACTAAATATAAGGCTTATCCTAAATAAATAATATTTAACTTTGAAAAGGCTGAAACTGGTAGAATTGTAAGTTGTATAAATTCTATGGTTTGGGAGTTTTTATATATCTTTTCCAAGTTCCTGACACGTACTTTCCTGGCATCATTAGTAATTAAAGATCTTGGGGGCACCTGGGTGGCTCAGTGGAATAAAGCCTCTGCCTTCGGCTCAGGTTGTGATCCCAGGGTCCTGAAATCGAGCCCCCCATCGGGCTCTCTGCTTGGCGGGGAGCCTGCTTACCTTCCTCTCTCTGCCTGCCTCTCTGCCTACTTGTGGTCTCTGTCTGTCAAATAAATAAATAAAATCTTAAAAAAAAAAACATCTTGAGCACAATTATCCAAAAGAATTTTCTCTGATGATAGAAATATACTCTCCACTGGGTAATACAGTATCCACTGGCCACATGCTAGAGAGCACTTAAAATGTGGCTAGTGTGACTAAGAAATTAAATCTTTATTTAACCTGAATTCACTTAAACTTAAATAGACAAATGGTTGTATTGGATAGCATAGATCTAAAGGCTGAGATGAAGAATACAAATGAGGGGAGGAAAAATAATAACAGAGTTATGCAATAATGTACACAATCTTCTCTCACAATTACTTAACTAAAGGTCTAAAGCTGTGTCGTCCAAAGGCAATACCAAGTACCATTTAAAAGTAACCACTAGGGGCACCTGGGTGGCTCAGTGGGTTTAAAGCCTCTGCCTTTGGTACAGGTCATGATCCCAGGGTCCTGGGACAGAGCCCTGCATCAGGCTCTCTGCTCAGCAGGGAGCCTGCTTCCTCCTCTCCCTCTCTGCCTGCCTCTCTGCCTACTTGTGATCTCTGTCAGATAAATAAAGAAAAAATCTTTAAAAAAAAAAAAAAAAGTAACCACTACCTTAAGAATTTAATTTCAAAAAAATTAAGGTGCTTAAAAAAGTATGAAGAAAAAAGTGATGTTTATCCAGTTTATGAATCTATAATCCAGTTTATGGATTATGGCTGCCAAGTGGAGTTATAAAGTCCACAATTTTCATCTAGAAGTATAACATGAATGTCCCTCCTAAGCTTAAATCCATCTGTTTTAATCAAAAACAAACAGGTGGATAGTTTTTTTAAAAAAAGTAACTAAGAGCCCTGTCTGCTTATTCTGTTTATCTAATACTGCTTTTGGCAAATTAATAAATTTCCCTCACAGATTCACTTTTAAACTAATTTCATGCCTTCATTCAGCACAATGATTTATGAGTACCCAGTGTCCACTGCACTCTCTTATACTGAGCCCTTCATGCTATGAACCAATTACAAAAATCAGGAAGAGTCCCCAGTAGTTAGGGGCACAATGCTAAGTACTACACAGGGCTAAGCAGGTTAAACAACTGCCTGAGAGAACTTACAATTTAAAATCCAAAAGTGATAATAATCTAATATTCATTGAGCATCTTTCTTTACGGCACTATCCTTGGAAAACTGTGTACTAAATCTGTATGGGGCATCAGATATTAGCTATCTGTTTATGACTTTCAAGTCAAACATTAATATTTCTACTGAATATTTGATCTACAAAACCCAAAGAACCTTTCTGATCATTTAAGATCTCAAAAGGCTTCTACATACAAGGTGTAAAAAAAGAGGGCTGAGATTGGGGGACGAGTTAACTTCTTTTAACTGAGCAGTACTATTTATAATTAAGATTTCTAAGGGTCTATTCGTAGGGCCGCCTACCCGCCTCAGTCAGTAGAGCATGTAACTCTTGATCTTGGTTTTGTGAGTCTGGAGCCCCATGATGGGTGTGGAGATTGCTTTAAAATCTTTTCAAAAAAATAAAGAACACTGTGTGAACCTACCAACTATTAAAAGGAAATCCAGGATTCACTCTGTCTAATCCCCCTTCTGATATTTGAATACTTTCTACAATATTACAATGAATATCTATTCAACAATATGTTCAATGAGATATCTGGAAGGTATAATTTGATTGGTAATATTTTTTTAATCTATGAAAGAAATACAATGGATACATACATACACACACACACACACAGAGTTGTAGCATATATGCCATGCATTCCATTAACTTCCATTCCAAAGAGCTTACCTTCTAACTTCCTAATAGCCAGATAATCCAAATATCTGCCAACATATCCCTTTAGTGGAACCTGCATAGATGCTTAGGAATCCTCATTTTCCTTTTTTAACTTCCTACCAAACTTTCTCTAGTAGCCTTTCTAAACTTTTTCTGCTTTCCTAAAGAAAAATTCCATGCCTTGAATCCTTCCATCTCAGATCATCTCCTAAAATAATCTCAGTGAGACAGGAAGCAAGGTAAATGTCATATATCCCCAACATCTTAATTTGAACTTCTCAAAGATTTCTATATATCCCACCCATCCTCCTTATCTTGTCTTCAGTCACAAATGACAAGTTACCTTTTCTCCTTTTTATGGTTGAAGCAATACTTTTGATTCAGTCTCTCCTTCCTCTCTGCAACTTTGCTCTATGGATTATTCCCTATTTCTTGTGTCTTCAATGGCTCCTGCCAGATGCCTGCTATCAAAAAAATTTCGAATAACCCTAACCTTGTTACCACCAAGAGAATTATATTTCTCCTAGCCACAAAATCTTACAATATTAAATACACTTCATACTACCATCTTAGTCTAACTGAGACTAATTTCCCACCCATCACTCACCTAAAACTGCTCTCGCCAAGTCTCCAGAAGCAAATCCAGTGGCCTTTTCTCAGTCCTTATTTTTGACCTCTATTTAGCAACAATAGACCATAACCCTACCTACGTAAAAGTCTCCTTATACTACATTTACTCGTTTTTCTGGTCATGCTTCATCTGCTTTTTAGTTTCAAATCTTCCTCCCACTTCTCAAATATGGGTATGCCCAAGATTGTCTCTTGTTCCACAAATGTAAAGAACAAAACAGAAAATCTGCAAGTTCACCTAGTCAATAAAGCAACTCTATTCAGATAATTATCAAATCATCATCATTTCCAGCCTAACCGTCAGTACTGCATCTGTAACATCTTGTTGGCCATCTCTTCCATACATTAAATTAAATTCATCACCTCCCCCACAACCTGCCAAAAACTACACACATACATACACATATGTGTGTGTGATTTACGTATACATATACATAAATATATCCTCAAAAGTCAGTGGTACCATTTTCCTAATATTATGGGTACACAGTGGACACCCTCTTTGACACCTCCCTTTTCCCCAGTCTGTCAAATACTGTCCCGCTGACTCTTCTTTAGCATGCCCTTAAATCTGCCTCTTTTCCATTTTCAGAACCACTATCCTAGTCTAGACCTTCATGACCTCATGCCTAAACTACTTTAATAGTAAGTGATCTCAACACTCTCCCACCATCTTCCACTTTTAGTAATTCTACTTGATCCAACTCAAAAAGCTTTCTGATTTCCTTTGCCTAACATAAAAAGTCTCAATACTTCAGGACACCACCAGGTGACTTCTACCTAAGACTCTAACTTAATTTTATAGCCTCTGCATCATACAAGCTGGTTTTGAACAGATTGACTGTGAGGACATCATACTACATTACTATAGCATATTCATTTTCCCGCCCACTCCATACCTCCCTTTCATTGCCTTGAAGAGGCAAACTCTTCAAGGCCAATTCAAATCTTATCTATTCCATGAATCTTCCCAATTGCTTCAGCTTTCCTTCTTTTGAGTTCTTACAGTCTTTCCCACTTTTCTGATATTAGCATTTTCTACTTCAACTAGGATCTCTGCCCTTTGGGAACAGGAGCAATATAACTAAGTTTATCCCCAGTACATAGCAAGAGTTCACTGCCTGACAATGATACGGTAAATATATCTCCTAATATCCAAAAAGAATGCTGCAGAACCTGATTTAACAATATATTTGTCATAAACCCAAAAGAATTTTACATTAATTCTGGCCAAGAGTTCACAAATGCCCATTACTGACCTATTGACTTGTTCAAAGTTCAGTAAAGCTTATCTCCTCCCCACAGACCTCTGAACTTTTTAGCTAGCTCTCAGCTTAAGCAAAACACAGAACACCCTCTCTTAAGGACTCATTCTGAGTATAAGGTGACCACAAGAAAAAAACATGTCCTGTTAAACTACCGTGGCCATGTCATCTCCTAGCTCCCACCAGCTTATCCGACTCTCCCAAAAAGTTCCTCCTGGCACTATTCACCTCTAGAGCTGTCTTTTTGTGCTTGCTCTTGAGACACCTATGTATCTTGTGGTCAGAATATTCTACCTATTACAATAATCTTATTGAATAATCTCCCTAAGTAGGGATTTATTTTTGGTATCTGTATGTTGACATGACTTGGATGAGGGCTGGACTTCACCAGTGGACACACACAACCCCCACTTTGATAATGATATTTAAATTCCTTTCTTGTCCAGAGATTCATGTCTCTTTCCTTAAGGTCAGCTCTTGAACCAGTGCTCCAGACATCTAGTCTGTTGCAACATGGTACTTTGATATTTTCCAGTGAAGAAAATTTTCTTCGGCTCTTTGAGAAATCACACCCTGACTCCTGAGAAGGAATATCCCCAGCTATTCTATTATCCCTTGACTCCTCCAGTGGAGATTACAGTGGGAATTTCCTTGGTTCATCACAAGGGAATATAGGCACACTTCATTCTTTCACACTTCACTTTACTGCACCTCCCAAATACTGCATTTTTTACAAATTAAAGGTTTGTGGCAACTCTGCATCAAGCACGTCTATTAGTGCTATTTTTCCAACAGCATTTGCTCACTTCACGTACGTATTTCACATTATGGTAATTCTCCCAATATTTCTAACATTTTCATTATAATTTTATTTGTTGTGATAATCTTTGATCAGTGATCTTCAATGCTACTCCTCTAATTACTTTAGGGCATCACAAACTGCAGCCATATAAGAAAAACAAAATTGGTAAGTGTTTTCTGTGTTCTGAATGCGCCACCAACTAGACATTCCCCTCTCTCCCTCTCCTCAGGCCCCTGTACTCCCTGAGACACAGCAATATTGAAATGAGGCCAATGAATAACCCTTCAATGGCCCCTAAGTGTTCAAGTGAAAGAGTCACAGATTCCTCACTTTAAATCAAAAGTGATTACACTTAGTGAGGAGGGCATATCAAAAGCTGAGAGAGGCTGAAAGCTAGGCCTCTTGCACCAGTTAGCCAAGAAGTGCAAAGGGAAAGCTCTTGAAGGAAATTAAAAGTGCTACTCCAGTCAAGATAAAAATGATAAGAAAGCATGACAGCCTTATTGATGATATGGAAAAAGTTTCAGTGGTCTATATAGATCAAACCAGCCACAACATTCCCTTAAGCCAAAGCCTAACCCGGAGCAAGGCCCAAATTCTCTTCAATTCTATGAAGGCTGAGAGAGGTGTGGAAGCTGTAGAAAAGTTTGAAGTTAGCAGAGGTTGGTTCGTGAGATTTAAAGAAAGAAGCCATCTCTGTAACAAAAAAAATGTAAAGTAAAGCAGCAAGCACTGATATAGAAGCAGAACCAAGTTATGCAAAAAATGTAGCTAAGATAATTAAGGAAGGTGGCTACACTAAACAATAGATTTGCAATGAAAACAAAACAACCTTATATTAGGAAAAGATGCAATCTAGAACTTCTATAGCTGGAGAGCAGTCAATTCCTGGCTTCAAAAGATAGACTGACTCTCTTGTTAGGTGACTCTAAGTTGAAGCTAATACTCATTCACCATTCTGAAAATCCTAGGGTGTTTAAGAATTATACTAGATTTACTCTGCCTGCTCTGTAAATGGAACAGCAAAGCTTGGGTGACAACATATCTGTTTACAACAGGGTTTACTGAATGTTTTAAGCCCACTGTTGAGACCCACTTCTCAAAAAAAAAAAAAGCCTTTCAAAATATTACTCCTTTTTGACAATGCACCTGGTCACCTAAGAGGTCTGATGGAGATGTCCATCAAGATTAATGCTGTTTTCATGCCTGCTAACACAACATCCATTCTGCAGGCCACAGAGCAAGGAGTAGTTTCAATGTCCAAGTCTTATTATTTAAGTAATATATTTTGTAAAGCTATAGCTATTGTAGACAGTGATTCCTCTGATGAATCTGGGCAAAGTAAACTGAAAACCTTCTGGAAAGGATTCACCATTCTAGATACCATTAAGAATATTCATGAATCATGGAAAGAGATAAAAAAATATTAATATTAACAAGAGTTTGGATTCCAACCCTTATGGATGACTTTTAGAGGTTCAAGATCTCAACAGAAAAAGTAACTGCAGATGTGACAGAAATGAGAATGAGAAGTAAAACCTAAAGATGTGACTGAATTACTGCAATCTCATCGAATTCAAAAAACCTGAACAGCTGAGGAGTTACTTCTTACAGATGAGCAAAGAAAGTGGTTTCTTGAGATGGAATCCACTCCTGGTGAAGATGCTGTGAAGACTGTAGAAATGACAACAAAGGATTTAGAATATTATGTCAACTTAGCTGATAAAGTAGCATCAGGGTTTGAGAGGTTTGACTTGAATTTTTTAAGATTTATTTATTTGACAGAGAGAGAAAGAGACAGCAAGAGAGTGAACACAGCAGGGGGACTGGGAGAGGGAGAAGCAGGCTTCCCGCTGAGCAGGAAGCCAGGGCTCTATCCCAGGACACAGAGATCATGACCTGAGACGCTTAGTGACTGAGCCACCCAGGCACCCAGACTGACTTCAGTTTTTAAAGAAATTGTACTATAGGTAAAATGCTATCAAATGGCATCACATGGTACAGAGAAATCATTCATGAAAGGAAGAGTCAATCAATGCAACAAACTTCAACTGTTTTCTTATTTTAAGAAATTAACACAGCCACCCCAACCTTCAGCAACCACCAACCTGATAAGTCAGCAGCCATCAACATCAGGACCCTCCACAAGCAAAAAGATTACAACTTGATGAAAGCTCAGAATATGATCAGCATTTCTTAGCTATACTTTTAAAATCTAGGCATATATGTTGTTTTTTTAGACATAATGCTAATGCACACTTAAAAGACTATATAGTACAGTGTAAACATAACTCTTATATAAAACAGGAAACTAAAAAATTCATTTGACTTCTTTTGTTTCAACAGTCACTTAACTATGGTGGTCTGGAAGCAAACCCACAGTATCCGCAATGTACACTTGTACTCTTTCCCAGTTCCTCTGAATTCTTTAAGAATTTATTTGTTTATTTGACAGACAGAAATCACAAGTAGGCAGAGAGGCAGGCAGAGAGAGAGGGAGAAGCAGGCTCCCTACTGAGCAGGGTGCCCGATGCGGGGCTCGATCCCAGGACCCCAAGATCACGACCTGAGCTAAAGGCAGAGGCTAAACCCACTGAGCCACCCAGGCACCCCCCTCTGAATTCTTGTTTATGATTTAATCATTTAATCCCATAAGAAACTCTGTTGAGCACCCTCCCTCCTCCCCCACTGACTGCATGCTTCATCATTTTAGCACTAATTCAGCTCAGTGTCTTCAAAAATGGCAAAACTTTACTCTCTGGCAAATAAATAAAATCTTACAAAAAATTTTTTTAAATGGCAAAACTTTACTAGAGACAATTTAGAACTTCAGTATCCTCCTTGCAAAACTTGGCACCTCCCCAAACTGGTTCAGCTAAAACCTCTCCTTTTCCCATCACCCTCTGTTCTTCCTTCGTCCTTTTTACCACCCTCAACCTTCCTGTCAGTTTCCTTGAATCCTTTATCCATCCTCCTTTAGCACCCCAATCTCCTCCAACCCTCTATCTACCCTATCAGACCTTTCCCTTCCTACTCCAAACCCTCAACTCCCTATAGTCACCTGAGCATTAACCTCCCTTTTCCCTACTAGAAACTCGTAAGGGGATCTCAGGGACCTGAGTTAAAAATATGAATTGGAGGGGCACTTGGGTGGCTCAGTCATTTAAGTATCTAACTCTTAATTTCAATTCACATCATGATTTCACGGTCATTAGACAAAGCCCTGTGGTGGGTTCCACACTAGGCATGAAACTTGCTTAAGCTTCTCTCTCCCTTTCCCTCTGCTCCTCCCCCACCACTTGCATATACACGCTCTCCTGCACTCAAAGAAAGAAAGACAGACAGACAGACAGACAGACTTGGAAGCAGCCTGGATCTTTTATCTGCTCAGATGAGCTCTGAGCTATCTAGACACCCAGATAGCCCTTGGTCTTTAGTCTCTCACCCAAAATTTGGTACACAGTCTCCATAAGATTACACATGAGGGAAAGAAAGTCTTAAAAGATTTCCTCCACAAATACTGGTGGAGACACTTCAGTCCTCATACTGACTGAGCAGGTAACCTCAACTTGCCCCATCTACCAGAAACACAACCATGGTAAAAATATAAAGGAACAATAAGAGCTTTTATATAGACTACCAGTGGGCTGAAACTTCCAAACTGAAGCTATAGGCTATTTATTTGTGTCTGTTTGTGTGTTTAGATAGATATATAGATAGATAGATGTTTGCTGCAACTGTTTTTAGCTGAAGAGGCAAGCAGGGCAGACCAGGACAGGTCTAGAGGCCTAAGAAAAGGGCTTGTCTTTATCTCAAGGGCAACAGAAAAAGGTACTAAAGATGACCACTGGAAAAGATTGACCAGTAAGGTGAAACAGATGTGGAGGAAGAAGCTGGAGAGGCAGCAAAATTAGACAAATCACTTGGGACTTGCAGCACTCCACACAAGAGTGATCACTTAAACCAGGGTACACATGGGTGTCAGTGAATTGCTTAGAGAGAGACTACTCTCAATTCCTTACTGTGGAAATGAGCACAGATGTCTAGAGAGGTCAACTGACCTCTCCAAAGTCCTGTATCTAGACAGGATAGTGCTGGTGCTGAAGCCGTGTTCCCTGCTTCCAATACTAGAGGTATGGAGGGGAAAGTAGGTCACCATGTCTTTCACACAGTACGCTTAAAATAAATGTTCTTCTTATAATGATATGGTCAAGTTAATAATCAATATTAATCAAAATGTGAGCAATGGCACTCAAGTAGCCTGTTGATAGGGCCCCATTTGGGAGACACACCCACCAAAACTTCACTAACGTTTAATCTTTGTAACATTTACATATAGTATTTTTATATTTTTAAGAACAGTTTAACATGTATGATTCCATTTGGTTTCATCACTTCCCTGTGAGGGTTTTGGGTCAGGTGTCCCTTCTTGGCTGGTAATTAAGAAAACAAAGACTCAAAGAAATGACCTATCCACGGTCACGTCACAGAGCCAGTAAGTGAAGAACCTAGATTTCTTCTGGGTTCCAGATTTTCTTAAAAGAACTGCTCACTCTGACATTTACCCACAGTGCCTTACCATAACCACAACTCTACTCTTCCAGAATGATGCCAAAAATGTCAACAGAATATAAAATAGTTATGCAAATAATGATGACAATGATAGCAGCATCCTTAGTGCTTTATATACAGTGTCTCATTTAATTTTTAAAACGACCCTGTAAGGAAAGTTGTATCATTATGCCAATTTTACAGATGAAGAATCAAGACTCAGAGATATTAACTACCTGACTCAAGACCAGCAATTATTAAGTTTATGATGCAGAGAAAAAAAACTCAATCCCAGTTCTGAGTCCAAAGCTGGACTCAAACCACCAAAATCTACTTCCCCATGTCTGGGTGCCTAAAACTTTCAGCCACCTCTCATGTAGTCTATATCATGTCAAACCTGTGGTCAAAGCTGGCTAAGATCTGATATATTTATTTTGTAAGAGCTTTGAAAAGTGCTTTAGTATCAAATACAGTTACTTGCACAAAGTGAAAATTTGATCTTCTATTAAAATACAGAATTTTCTGGAGTCACTGGTCTACTCTTGATAAAGAGGTTTATAAGGGGCACCTGGGTGGTGCAGTCAGTTACGTGTCCGCTCCTGGTTTTGGCTCAGGTCATGATGTCAGGGTTTTGAGATGGAGCCCCACACCAGGCTCCATGTGGAGTCGGCTTGAGATTCTCTCTCCCTCTCCCATTTGTGCTCACTCTCTAAAATAAATAAATAAATTTTAATGAATAAAGGTTATAAAAGTTTTTTCTTTACCTTCTGAGTAATCTCCCTAGAAGGCAAAAACACTGCATCTTATCAGAATTTCCTGTGCTTGAAACTGACTTTATCATATCTTGACTATTTAAAAAAAGACAAAGTCTTCTCACTTTTGAAAGAGCTATGGTTCATCATGTTCCTTCCTATGTTTACTTTAAGTAAAGTTTTTTTGACACTTTGGTAAAATAAGTAGCCAAGTATTTCTTCTCCCTGACCCATGATCCTATTTAACCAAGTGTTCAAATCTCTAACTCTCCTGACAACTTCTGACATTCCACCTTTTCAAAATCAAATCCTAAATGATGCCCCTATGACTATCTTTGAAATTTCCCAAAGGTTTCCTGGGAATTCACAACGAATTTCTTCTTTCACCTTGTCAAGAGAGGTATTAAAAATAATTAGATTGGGGTGCCTGGGTGCCTCAGTTGGTTAAACATCTGCTTTTAATTCAGGTCATGACCCCAGGGTCCTGGGATCGAGCCATGCACTGGGCTCCCTGTTCAGTGAGGAGTCGGCTTCTCCCTCCTCCCCCCAACTTGTACTCTCTCAAATAAATAAATAAAATCTTCTAAAAAAATAATAATTATAATTAGTTTTACTTGATCAAATGTTATGATTTGCATGGGAAGCACTTCAAAATCAGAAGTGATGCTTACCTTTGCTAGGTTAAATCTATATAAGTAAAATATATTATTATTATTTCAGAAGTTATATGAAGTCTAGAAATTTATCAATACTCTCACCATCCATATGTTTCTATTTATCAGGAGTCCTGGTGCTGTTTTGTCTAATATTAGATTACAATATTATAGTATCATCACTGATAACTTCAGTTATATAGTTAGTTTTATGTTAACTTGGTCATGTACAGTATATCTAATACACTATATTCTACCAGACAGGCCAGTGTTTCTCAATCAGAATTCTCATCACTTACTTATGGAGTTTTATTATACAAATGTTTAAGACTTATTCTAGACTTACTAAAAAATTCTACTTAATAATCTTGATATATTCTTTTTGGTTTAGTTCCCCTCCCACCCTGTTCCACCACCACCCCTTCCTAATCTTGATATATTCTTGATGTCCTCTAACTATATGTTTGATGGCACATGTGGCTCAGGATTATTATATATTTTACAGTTTCATTCTCTGCAAAGATCATATACACATTCATACATAAATTAGATGTAATAGCTATTCTTCTTTAAAATAAGGTTAATTATTATGCTTACAGATAATTTGTTTAAAACTTTTTTGGATTGACCTGACTTTGGTTTGCATGCCACGAAACAACCAAATTTCCTCATTACTAGCATTATATTTTATAACACACTCTCATCAGATCTTTCACTTTTAAAATTACCAGAGTGGGGCACCTGGCTGGCTCACTTGGTAGAGCAGCTGACTCTTGATCTCAGGATCATGAGTTTGAGCCCCACACTGGACATGGAGATAACTTAATTTAAAAATTAACTAATTAATTAATTTAAATTATCGAGTTAAGTTAATCGCCACATTTTAAGTCTTCTGTCATCTACAGTAAGTTTTTTGTTCTATCTGATGCTTCTCTGAAAGTGCTTGCAAATCAGCTATAAGCTAGAGTGCTCATCTTCAACAACAACAAAAAGGTCTGTTGAAAAAGGACTATACCAAGTATAGTCTTGGGCTTCTAATGGCATCCCTTAAATAACTTTGAGACCATACCAATGGACTAAGTCAGGATTTCCAAAAAGCTAGTGGAGAAGCAGATTCCTAAGACTACTAACCCAAGATCTAGCAGAACAAGAATTAATAGAACAAACCAATGAAGGATGTTTACGAGTTTTATTTGAGATATTGCTGATGCTTTAATGTTCCTTTTTCTGGATATAAAGAACTCTTTTCTTTTTTCTTTTATGTTATCTATAACTTATTAGTGACTTAAAGCAGACTATGCTTTTATAAACAGAAATAAAACTTTTTTTCCTCCCTGCCTAACTCTTCCATCATTCAAAAACTTTTATTGTGTATTCTTATTTTCACAGCAATATAAATATTAGCACAGGTTCAATAAGAGTCTGTCCCCTAGGTGGAAACAAACATTGCTTATGCAACTGAGGCTTTGACTAGAATGCCAAATTTGAAAGCAGTGCTCATTTAATTAAATATAACCAGACAGTTTTAAGGAGCTATGGCTGACCTCATGAAGCCAGTGCTCACAGTTCTCTGAGGAAAACTATACTGGTACCTGGCCTGGGGTTCCCAGCCTCACAGGTGAGGTAAGCAAGATCACTTCCAGGCCCAGAAACTCTGGGATATGTTTGAGAACCTCAAGAATTCACCAGAATCTACAGGTACTACCTGTGAAACCTGATATGAACTCTTGACTTTGCTTCCTTGGCTTCAAGAGGTTTTTATAAAACTGAAATCCAGGGGTACCTGGGAGATACAGTTGGTTAAGCATCCAACTCTTGGTTTCTGCTCAGTCTGCGATCTCAGGGTCATGAGATCAAACCCCAAGTAGGCTACTTGCTCAGTGTAGAGTCTGATTGGGTTTCTCTCAAGGAGGGAAGAGAACTGTCTGTCTCTCTTTCTCAAATAAATCTTTCAAAAAATGTAAAATCCAAAATAAACTATTGAGTATACAACAAAATACAGGCTTTTGCACAGCAAAGGAAACCATCAACAAAACAAAAAGGCAACCTACTAAATGGGAGAAGATATTTCCAAATCATTTATCTGATAGGGGATTAATATTCCAAATACATAACAAACTTATACAGTTCCATACCAAAATAACAATCTGATTAAAAAATGAGCAGAGGACCTGAAGAGATATTTTTCCAGAGAAGACAGGGATGGCCAAGAGACACATGAAACAATGCTCAACATCATTAATCATCAGAGAAATGAAAATCAAAACCACAATGAGATAATCACCTTGCACCAGTGAAAATGACTAGTATTAAAAAGACAAGAAACAGGGGCGCCTGGGTGGCTCAGCGGGTTAAGCCTCTGCCTTCTGCTCAGGTCATGATCCCGGGGTCCTGGGATCAAGCCCCACGTCAGGCTCAGGGAGCCTGCTTCTCCCTCTCCCTCTGCCTGCCTCTCTGCCTACTTCTGCCTACTTGTGATTTCTCTCTGTCAAATAAATAAATAAATAAATAAAAAGACAAGAAACAACACGTGTTGGCAAGAATGTGGAAAAAAAGGAACATCATGCACTTTTTGTGGGAATGTAAACAGGTGTAACCACTGTAAAACAGCAGAGATGTTCCTCAAAAAATTAAAAATAGAAATACCATATGATACAGTAATTCCACTACTGGGTATCTACCCAAAGAAAACAAAAAAATAATAATAATAATAATTTGAAGAGATAGATGTACGCTTTTGTTTCTATAGCATAATTTATAATAGCCAAAATAAGAAAGCAACACAAGTATCTATCAACAGATGAATGAAGATGAGGCATGCATGCACACACATATACAATGGACTATTTCTCTATCATAAAAAAATAATGAAATCTTGCTATCTGTGACAACACAGATGAGCCTAGAGGGTATTATACTAAATGAAGTAAGTCAAAGACACATACCATATGATTTCACTTATATGTGGAATCTAAAAAACAAAACCAATAAAAAAAACCAGACTATTAAATACAAAGAACAAGTTGATGGTTGCCAAATTGACGATGGGAGAAGGGATGGGGAAAAAATGAAAGAAATTAAGAGGTACAAACTCCCACTTACAAAATAAATAAGTCACAGAGGTGATAAGTACAGCACAGGGAATATAGCCAGTAACTAACACTGTACAGCAACAGAGGACGTCTGCACTTGTCATGATGAGCACTGAGTAATATACAGAACTGTCAAATCACTATATAATGTACACCTGAAACAGAACATGGCATGTTATGTTTGAAACATAACATGGCATGTTATAACACTGCATGTCAACTATACTTTAATAATAATTTTTTCTTCAAGTCCAATCTAAGATTCCTTATAAAAACATTCAGCAAGGGGCGCGTGGATGGCTCAGTAGGTTAAAGCCTCTCTCTGCCTTTTGCTCAGGTCATGATCCCAGGGTCCTGGGATCGAGCCCCACTTCAGGCTCTCTGCTTGGCGGGAGACTGCTTCCTCCCCCTCCCACTCCCTCTCTCTCTGCCTGCCTCTCTGCCTACTTGTGATCTCTCTCTGACAAATAAATAAATAAAATCTTTAAAAAAAAATCTTAAAAAAAAAAAAAACGTTCAGCAAGGCCAACTCACAAGGCCTATACCTACAGAAATAATCAGGTCAAATATAATGATATCAACTTCACAATGACTTTTATTCTACCTTGTGAGGGACTAAATGTGCCCCCCAAAATCCTCTTGAAACCCTACCCCCGCTATGTGAAGGTATCAGGAGATGAGGCCTTTGGGGAGTTATTAGCCCTTCTTACATGAGGTCATGAGTGTAGGGGGGGTGGGGTGAGGGACCATGGGGGTGAGGGACCATGAGGGTGAAGTCCACATGAATGAGATTAGGTACCCTTTCAAGAGCCAAGAGCTTATTTCCTCTCTCCCTATCTATCCTGTGAGGATTCAGAGAGAGGTCAGCAGTCTGCAACCCAGAGAGGATCCTCACCAGAAACCATCCATGCTGGCGCCTTTGATCTTGGGACTTCAAGGCTCCGTAACTGTGAGAGATAAATTTCTGTTGTTTATAAGCCATTCAGTCTATATTATTTTTGTTATAGCAAAAAGCTATAAGCCTTAACTGACTAAAACATATCCCTAATAGTGAAGAATTTTGTTTTAAACAGAAGAACTGATCATGTGCTCACGCTGTTCATTACTTATCCACTGATTTGGCTTGACCAAACTTTAGTCAAGCTTTTCTTCTTTCCCACAAGCTCCTAAACTTCGGCTTGCCCTAAGGTTAAGCAAGTAGTGCAGGACTTCCTCCTTAACAGGGAATTCCAAGTATCAGCTGACCACAGGGGGAAAACAAATCCAGTTAAGCTATCCTGATCATGTAATCTGCTTACCTAGCCTACCCTCCTCACTCACTCCCATACAAAGTTCCTGCTGGTCCTGGTTAACCCTCTCTATAAAAGTTTTTTTGTGTGTTTGATTTTGAGACACTTGCAGATCTTTCAGTCAGAGCATTCTCCTTTTTTTAATAATTATTTTGAAAAGTCTCCCCTTACCTAAATCCAGACTGGTTTTTATTTAACAGTATTATGACAAACCACCAATTTGCAAACTCCAAAACAACAATGGCATTTATTTTCCTCTATTAAAAATGACTGGTATCATTTCCAAAACTTAAAGGCCAACGTAAAATTAGGTGCATACAAAAAGCACTACATGTGAAATTACTGTCCAAAGTACCAGCACCCTAACCTTAAGTTACTCATTCACCTTTCTACTTTATAAAAATGAAGAATTTGGGTCAGGTAATTGCTAATACCCCTTCTATCCTATTAATCTAATAGGAATTTGGTAAAAAAGTTCAACTGAGACAGGGCTCTATGTAAGTCAATACACAGAAATGGGGTGGTGGTGAACTGAGCACTTTTCCAGCAGAAAAACAAGAACTTAGATTTTTTTCATATCTATTTCTATAACTTCAAAAAGAGATTTCAGAAATAATTTCTGAAGATAAAGATCCCAATGATCAAACCCATACTCATTGTAAGTACTTCACATAGCCACAAAATGGAATATTATTCAGTCATAAAAAGGAAGTATTGATATGGGCTAGAAACATAAATGAACCTTGAAAACATTATGCTAAGTGAAAGCCATACTCAAAAGGCCACGTATTGTATGATTTCATTTATATGAAATGTTCAGAACAGGCAAATCTATAGAGACAGAAAAGTAGATTAGTCATTACCAACCGCTGGGGGAAGGGGAAATGGAAAGTGACTACTAGGGATACAGAGTTTCTTTTTGGGGTGATGAAAATGTACTTGAATTAGACAGTGGTGATGGCTGTACATCCCTGTGAATATACTAAAACCACTGAAGTGGCACTTTTAAACAGAGAACTTTATGGTATGTGAATTACATCTTTAAAAAAAAAACTGGGTTAAAAAAATACTTGCACATGTTAATTGTATTAACAATGCAATAGTTATAGCCTAAAATCAGAAAACACATTACAAAATCCACATTTCAAATTCAATCTCAGACATAAACACACTGATTTACTTCTGATTAGTTTTCTCTATCTAATCTGTGATAAGAAAAAAATTATAGTAGCTACAAATTTAAATTATGTCTAATAATTTGAGATAAAACACAAAATGAAGCCCTAGACTGCATAAATGTCATAAAAACTCACATCTTTTAATATCATGTTAAGTGTAAAATTTAGAATACTTAATATATGCAAAGCTCTGGTTCATGGTGGTCTATGAAGAGGAAAAAAAATCTATTCTTGAAACACTTTATATCTAACAAAGAGCTGTTGTCTTCACTGGCATTAATCAAGAAACTTACAAATAGAGACCATATAACAGTGTAGCTAAGAATTCATGTTAATGAAGTTCATATGTAGCTTTCTCAGACTTGCAAAATACATCATCTTTAAATTGGATATATGGATACAATTAAATTACATCTCCCAATAAAGCTAGCCAATAATGAGAAAGACCCCTATACCCATATCCTTGATATGGGTATCACTTAATGTGATTTTGGTCTAAGAGTAATAAAGTAATGACTAACCAAGGCCATCAGAGAAAAAGGCTTCGTGGCCAAACATACATAATTTGATAAAGGTAACTTTTCCAATATCTGAATGACTACTTCCTTGAAAAACAGGATCACTGTCAATCATATTCACCTCTGCATTTTTATTTTTACTGAGAATGTAATCAACAACTTTAGTCCTAATGTCAATTTATAACTTAAAAATTCACTTAATAAATTTTTTGCCTAAAAATATGATTTCACTTTGCATCCCCAATCTCCTGGCCCTTCCACACAAGGTATCACAGGAATAAAAATTAGCAGTTATGGGGCACCTAGGTGGCTCAGTCGCTTCAACATCTGCCTTCAGGTCAGGTCATGCATGATGCCAGGGTCCTGGAACCAAACCCCATGTCAGGCTCCCTACTCAGCAGGGAGTCTGCTTCTCCCTCTCCTTATGTTCCTCCACCACCCCCCACTTGTGCACATGTGCACTCACACTCTTGCGCACTCTCTCACTTGCTCAAATAAATAAATAAAATCTTTTAAAAAATTAGCAAGTTACCTTGCTAAAAAGGATCATAGCACTGAAGTACCAGTAATCTTCACCAGATAGAGCCCAGACACATTTTAATATTTTCCTGTCTCACATGTAAATGTCGTTGAACTGTTTGTGAGGATAATCACTGCCACAAATAACACAAGTCTAAGAAACCAAGCATGTGCTAGTAATATCAAATAACACTATTTTCCTTGTATTTATGACAAATTATTTTTTAAATTAGTAATTTCAAGGGCAAATATCCCATTCTTAGGTTGCCTGGTCTGCGTATTTGACTGTATTTCAAAGTTATTCACATGATGGTGTTCTATTCATTAAGATGAGGCTCATTTTACAGGACATACATAAACTCTCACACAAAGAATTAAACATGTAATGCAAGAACTCAGTATAGCATTTACCCATCCTGCAGGGAGAAATCTACCAACTGAATAATTTTAACCGTTGTAATGAAATAATACAATAAAAAATTTCTCAGTTAAACAATGTTTTGATAAAATTATTTTGCCCATGCTTAACTCTTAAATAAGTAAATAAGTATCACAATCAACTCTACTATTTATCCTCTAGTTTATTTATAATAATCACCTAAAAGTGTTAAAGCTGCAATCTTTTAAAATAAATTTAATATAGTAGCCATTTTAGTTATATAAAATAAAACAGAAAATATCAGAAGTGGGGTGCCTATCTGGCTCAGATGATGGAGCATGTGACTCTTGATCTTGGGGTTCTGAGTTTGCTTTATTAACAAATAATGTATTAGTTGTTTCAGGGGTACAGGTCATTCATCAGTCTTACACAACTCACAGTGCTCACCATAGCCCATACCCTTCCCACTGTCCATCATCCATCCCACCACCCTCCACTCCAGCAACCCTCTGTTGGTTTCCTAAGATTAAGAGTCTCTTATGGTTTGTCTCCAACTCTGGTTTAATCTTATTTCATTTCCCTCCCTTCCCCTAAGATCCTCTGTCTTGTTTCTCAAATTCCTCATGTCATGGAGATCATATGATAATTGTCTTTCTCTGAGTGACTTACTTTGCTTAGGATAATATCCTCTAGTTCCCTCCACATCACTGCAAATGACAAGATTTCAGGTTTTGATGGCTGCATAATATTCCATTCTGTGTGTGTGTGTGTGTGTGTGTGTGTGTACACACACATACCACGTCTTCTTTATCCATTCATCTGTTGATGGACATCTAGGCTCTTTCCACAGTCTGGCTACTGAGGACATTGTTGCTATAAATATTGGGGTACACATGCCCCTCTGGATCACTATATCTGTATCTTTGGGGTAAATACCAATTAGCGCAGTTGCTAGTTCATAGGGTAGCTCTATTTTTAACTTTTTTTTTTTTTTTAACTTTCTGAGGAACCTCTATACTGTTTTCCAGAGTGGCTGCACCAGCTTACATTCCCACCAACACTGTAGGAGGGTTCTGAGGTCCTGAGTTTGAGCCCATACTGGGGGTAAAGATTACTTTAAAAAAATAAATGAAAACTTTGGGGGGGGGAAAAATACATATATATATATATATATATATATATCATAAGTGAAAGCATTTCATGGAACTTCTGTTTTGTTTGAGGAAGAGTCAAAAAAAAAGTTCAAAAACCACTGACCTAAAACTATTGACTCCCTATAGCAGTGCCTGACACTTATATTTTTTTTTAATCTTTCCTGAGCACTAATATTTCTTTTAACTTAGCCACCTAAATATTAGTAACCATTTATTCAAAGTCTACTACTGACTATGCACTATACTCTCCCTTTGCAAATATTATCTCAACAGTTCTCATAAAAATCTAGTAAGGTATCATCCCTATTTAACAGAAGAGGAAACTAAAGCTTAGTTATTTATCCAAGGTTGCATGAAGTAGTACTTGGTTTATCAACAAAGCCCATACCTTCCTGCTATAGTGCCCCACTTTACAGTCTTCTTTGAATATAAACTTGCAATAAAACTTCCAAGATGAGATTAAATATTCAAGAATATTTACCCATGACCTAAACAGGTTACTATTTTACTTATTTTTCTGATATGTTTAAATTTTAAGCTCACATAAAATATTCTCACTTTATATACCCTCCATACAATCTTCTTTGATAGTCAAAAAAGACAGTCATTTCTGATAAAGCAATGTAACTGTATGGAAGAATACTTCAGTTCAGCAAATGGACAAACCTCCAATTAAAGCAAAATAAAAGACTCTGAGAAACCAAACTATGGGAAATCTGTTAAGCCTCATGATTAACAATGAACTGAAACCTTACACATAACTAATCAGATTATTCCCTAGCTCGATAAGCAAACCTAAAACCAAATAAGTAGAAAGTATCAAATTCAACTACATGAAATTATCATTAAATATCATCACACTAATCAACCTCATGCTCAAAGGGTCATCCAATCCAGTTCTCTCCAAGTGTGTTGCCTGCATCAAAGGTGCAGCCGAATGTTAAAAGGATTTATGGAAAAAAAATATCAAGTTTGGGGGGCACCTAGGGTGGCTCAGTCAGTTAAGCATCTGCCTTCAGCTCAGGTCATGATCTCAGGGTCCTGGGATTGAGTCCCACATCGGGCTCCCTGCTCATTTGGGAGCCTGTTTCTCTCTTTTCCTCTGCCCTCTGCCTGGTTGTGTGTGTGCGCGCGCGCTCTCTCTCTCTCGCTCTCTCTCTCAAATAAATAAATAAACAAAACTTAAAAAAAAAAATCAAGTTTGGGAAACAGTGGGTTAAACAAAATTAAAATTGGTCTCTCTACTTCATATTCTCTCAGAGCCCTTAACATGTTAATGTAAATTAAGGATCTCCAAAAGAAGGATTCATCATCCTCATGCAAATAAGGTGTACAGAGATTAAATGACTTAACCAAGGTTAAAACACAGACAGTTAACGACAAACTTAGAACCAGAATCTAATTTTCCTGATGCCCACTCCAAAATTCATTCTACCTGCTTGAGATTTTACATTTGATATTAAAGAAAAAAGCTTTCCCAAGGACCACTTCTACAAAAGATAAGATGGAAAACACGGTGGCTTGTCTGTACAGTATTTTTCACCATCCCCCCAAAACTAATATACTTTTTAAAAAACTAAGTAGCAGAAAATGTTTATGAAACAACAAAGCCTCCTCCAGCTGAGACAAAGTATCTGCAGATCATATGCACAATGGTATTCCAAAATTTATATTCTTATAAAAATATTCCCTCTAGAAAAATCAGAGATATAATCTTTTCTAATCAATACCTAGATGAAACTAAAAGAATAGTAAGGAAGACAACCCAGATTGTTAGATCTATTAGAACAGGGACATGTCTATTTCCCTCACCACTATAATATCAGAACCTGATACCCAGTAGGTATTCCAAACATATTTGCTAAAAGAATGAACACTTGGGGCGCCTGGGTGGCTCAGTGGGTTAAAAGAACAAACAATAAATCCTTACCATTAATAAATTCCTACCAATAAATCCCTAATATTCCTTACCATTAATTAGTTATAGGAGCTTAATCAAATCATAATCTTTCTGAATCTGAGTAACCCCCCTTGCAAATGAAGCTGTTAGACCAAAATTATCAGGATCTCTTCTACTTGTAACAATTTGTAAATTTTATACAAATTAAATCTCAAATTCCTACCATTTGAGGGTATGTCCACAATACAAAATTATAACAAAAGTAATGTTAGCAAATCATTGATATTGATCATTTCATTTAATGTGCCCATTACACATGTAAATCAGATCAGTATTACTACCTACATTTTAGAGGTAAGGTACTGAAGCCCAGAGAAAATGACTAGACTGGAATCACAGTTCTTAAGTAGAGAAGCACAGACTTTGAACCCAAGATTTTAGTGTCGAAATCCCCAAATCTTTCCATTACATTTTGTCTTCCCATGGTAGGGATAGGGATGCCCAGATGATGACAGCAAGTAATTCTTTGGCTTTCAGATGTTGATTTAACAGCACTACAGCACAAAAGGTCTCTCAAACTCTCATAATCCCACCATCCCAATGTTAAATTTTCAATGTTAATACCCATTCTCTGAAAACATAATTATTTTAATGCAACAAATTAATCACATTTTTCTTAGACTCCAAGGTTAACTAATGCCACCATTATTAACAGAGAATGACAGAAGAATGAAAAGAATCTACAGTATGAATAAAAATCTTTCACATCAAAATACCTTTTTAGTTCAAATACTATGTACTCACATTTAAGTAATGTTAAATTCAAAGACCATCTTATATCATTAGATGCTACATTTAAAACGAGAGGTCCACTTATGTAAACTTTGATACCAGAAATGAGGCTGTTTAAACCATTAACTCTTTTAGGTCTTGTTACATAACACCATACTTCAAATTAATACTCCAAGTGCAACTTTTCTAAACTCCAGGAAGGAACAAACCCAACTCTAGGCTCAAATTTGGTGTTAAAATAAACAAATGGCATTTATATCACACTCTTACCCTCAGAGAAATACAACTGAGCAACCAGAAGTATCCCAGGTTATGGACCTCCCCAAGACTTCAACCAATCAGCTGACTCTCACATTTAATTCTACTAATTTCCTGTCCTAAAAAATGTACATATCCTTATATCAAATATGATTCTCACAGTTATAGCAAAATCCCTTTCAACGAAGAGTATACTATAATGAAATAAACATACACTTATTAAACCTCTCAAAGACACAACACTGCATTAAATTCTCTGCCAAGAAAATTAAGTAAGCACTATCTTTAAAGGGTTACATATGAAAATGGTTTGGAATATGCTTAGAGTGAGTCATAATTATTAAGTATAAGTAGATATAACATGCTAACAATAATCCTGCAGAAGAGTAAAATAAAATTCTTCCTCCTCCAAAAAAAAAAAAAAAAGTCAATTGCATTCGTCCAAAATAAATATACACACACAGAAATGGCAACACTGGGCTCATTTGTGCAAGATCCTGAGTTACCATCGTGCCCTGTAAACTTCACCAAGTTCTGGAGGCTTACCAAAAGTTTAGCTTATTAAATTAAGAGTTAAAAATCTCCATCGACTCAAAAGGTCTTCTACCTGAAAAGAATTTACCACGAACACAAATGAGAATTTTAACCAAACCACAGCCAGAGCTAATAGCATCGATCCGTACTTAAATTCCTCTGCTGGTAAAATGCTCAAGAGCACAAGACTCATCAGCAGTTCAACACTGATAAGTTTGAGAAGAGCTGTTGAAATCTTGCGGGCCAATCAAAAAACCCCAGTGAACTGTCACAAAATAAAAGTCACAGCGTATGTGACAGCTTTACAGGCCAATTCAAAAAACCACAGGGCCATCGAATGTAGGCGATTCTCTGAGCAAGTTATCTAGGCTAGCCCATGTTATTTACCAAAGTGCAAGCTGTCCCCAGGGGAGCGCAGCAAATGATAACTTGGGTCCCAGGACAGGCGCCTCTTCCCACAAGGATGACTTTCCTATTAGTGCCAACTCTACACTTGCATGCTCCGAAAATAGGGGCAAGTCCCGCATACCCGGGGTTACAACCGCAACGTTGTCTACGAGGGGCTGAGGCTCAGAAGAATCCCAATGCTGAAACGCTCGGACCTATAACCCCGAAGTCACTTTCCAACTGTGCCCTCACCCAGGATCATTCTATCCCCAAAGGAAGCCAATCACTAGCAGTAACGAGGCCTGGGAAAACAGTACGAAGGCTCGAAAAGTTCACGTACGAGACACGGAAAAGGTGGGGGCTTCGAGAGGGGAGACCAACGGTAAGGCATCTTGGGCTCAAACATTTTAAAAGCCAAAATGCATACAAAGACCCTTCTCCCGGAGGACTCCAGGCAGAAAGAGACGCACAGCCCCTCAGTCACTGCGACAGAACGGGGCTCCAGGGGTTCACCCAGACCAGCAGCCCGGACTGAGGCTCCGATTTGTCCAGGGAAGGTCCGGAACCCTGGGAAGGGGTCTGCATGGTGGCCCGGCGGAGCGCACAGCCCCTTCTCCCGGGCCCCTTTCTCTCTCCTTCCCCACGACCAGGCCGCTCCTGGCTCCTCTTCCCCTTCTCCTCCCTCCCTCCCCCTCCCCCCAGTCACACACAAAACAAGGCCACCTCCCCCCCCCCCCAAATCCCACCAACTTTCGCGTTCCCCCCTTCCCACCTCTCAGGAGCGCACAGAAACTGCAGGCCAGGAGGCTCCTCAGGACGGCCCCCATCTTCCCTTCTCGCGTTCTCTTCTCTCACCGGCGAGGGGCGGCCAGAAGAGGGGGAGGCGAGGAGCCGGAGCGGCCGCCGCAGCGGCAGGTCTGCACGCTCATGCTTCCCAGCTTTCCAGAGAGAGAAGAAAGAAAGGGGCACGTCAGGGCTCCGCGCGCGCCGTCGCCGCCGCCGCCCTCTCTACCGCGCCGCTCTGCCGGGGGCTCGCGCGACGCCAGCGTCTGCTTCCATGCCGCCGCCTCCTCCCCCGGCGCCCCGCTTCCCCCGCGCAGCTCCTCATTCAGCCTCTTCCTCTCACGCAGCGGCGCAGGGATACCGCGGGCCCGCCGCCGCCGCCGCCGCCGCCACGGGTCGCCGCGAAGGTCTCCCTGCGCGCGGGCGAGCCCCTCCCTCGGCGCCGCCTCCCGTTCAGCCACGAAAGAAAGTGGGGGGCCGCACGCGCGGCCTCCGCGTGGAGACCCCGGGAGATCCGCCAGACAAGCGGAGCAGAGCTGGAGGCAAAAGGCCTCCCGCCGGCGCATTCCTATGGGATTCTTTCCTGGGCCGGCCGCGGCGGCCCTCCCCGCGGAGGGCGTGAAGCGACGTCGAACAACATCGGCCCGGCCTGGTCGGGACTACTTTCTGCGGCTCGGCCGGGCCGCCGCCTGCGCCGCTCTTTGTGCGGTCGCTGCCGGCCGAGCCAGGTGGAGGACCGGGCGCCCGCTGACGGACACCTGGGCCGGGGCTGTGGGAGGCGGCGGGCCGCCGGCGGGGCTGCGGGCCGTGCTCGGGGAGCCGCGCGGGTC
Organism: Mustela nivalis; assembly: GCF_964662115.1. Taxonomy (NCBI): domain Eukaryota; kingdom Metazoa; phylum Chordata; class Mammalia; order Carnivora; family Mustelidae; genus Mustela; species Mustela nivalis. The sequence goes on from NC_139026.1 coordinate 55,058,533, forward strand.
GTGACGCGGGGCCGTGAGCTCAATCTTCGGGCTTGGGGACGGGCTTCAGCTTTTTTCCTTTAGGGAAAATAAAGACGAATGCTGCTAACACCAGCTGTAAACGTGATACAGCGAAAGGATGTTCAAACGCCAACTCAAAGCGGAGATTTGTCTTTCTCTCCTGGCTTTGCAAAATTACAGACTGTCCCCAGCATGAGTCCAACAGGGACTACCGATTTCTTATACCGGCCGGTGAAATGCCGAGATAAATGTGTCAGCGCCTAAGACAGAGCAAAGGGACAATTGGTAAGGACTATGTTTGGGATTTTACAAGTTGCGATTATTGCTAAGTGTTTGGCATTTTTGATCGGCTCGCAACTTGAGGAGAAGAGATTCACCAGAGTCTTAGACTGGTTTTGCACAGCCTCTTCTAACAGCCCATACATCCCCCTGAAAAGAAGTGGCAGCTTCAGCCTAGGAAGGAACTCCAGCCAGAGTTAACCATAATGGAGCCATCAGATGCATTCCGTCCAGCTGTCACAGGCCCCTACCTGGAGGCACATCGGCGAGGAACAACTCCCACAAGGTTACTAATACAGCAGGCCCCCCTACCTTTAAGGGGGTGCCTCCAAGACTCCCAGTGAATGCCTGCAACCATGAATTGTACCCAACCCTGCATACACTGTATTTACCCAGACATATAGACCCAAAATAAAGTTTAATTTATAAATTAGGTATAGTAAGAGATTAACAACAGTAATTCACAATAAAATAGAACAATTACAACCATATACTAGAATAGAAGTTACGTGACTGTGATCTCTCAAACTATCTTCTTGTACTGTACTCACACTTCTTCTGATGTTATGAAATGATAAAAATGTATCCATGAGAGATGAAGTGAGGTGAAATGATGCGGCACTGTGAGGTCACCTTAGGCTACTATTGATCTTTTGACAATAGGCAGAAGGGGAATCATCTACTTCCCAACTGTGGTTGACCATGGGTAAATGAAACTTCGGAAAGCAAAACCTCAGATAAGGGGCACTACGGTCCCTCAGTAACATGGGAGTTCACTAGGTGATTGCACATACATCATCACACTGGATACTCAAAACTAGCCTGGAGTGAGGCAGGTTTTCTTACTTGGTAATGACTTACCAAGGCCACGCCAGTGAATAGCAGGACTCGAACCCAGCCCAAGTCTTTCAACTTCAGATAATTCTTCTTTCAAGGAATGTGTGCTGAACCAAGATGACACGTGTCTGTTAGCAGACAGAGGGCAGAAGTAGTCAAATCACTTTTTCCTAGGTTCATCTGAGAAAGTCTAACCACCACTGATTTAAACCACCTTCTTCCAAGAACCTTGTCAAGACTGCAAGTTTTGGGACACCTGTGTGGCTTGGTGGGTTAAGCGTCTGCCTTCAGCTCGGGTCGTGATCTCAAAGTCCCTGCTCAGCACAAGTCTGCTTCTCCCTTTACTCCCCACTCATGCTCTCTCTCACTATCTCTGCCTGTCTCTCTCTCTCAAATAAATTAATAAAATTGGGGGGGGGGGGACTGCAAGTTTTGTCTCCTGGCCTCCTCGAAACAGATAACTGAGAACGAGGTTTTTTAGCAACAGCCTAGAAAATATTACTGTGAAGCCAGTGAGGCTGTGAAGAGACCATGATGTAGTAGAGAAGAGAAGGTATGAGCTTTGGACTGAGACAGTAAGGATCCAAACCCCACCAGTTACAAGATGTGTGACTTTGGGCATGATATTTAAATGCACTGTACCTCAGTTTTCTCAACTGTAAAGTAGGGATCATACCTCCTTCAGGCTTCTAGTAAGGATTAAATTAAATAATATATATAAACTGCTCAATATATAATAGGTGCTCAATAAATGAGCATTTCCTTTCCCAACTTCTTCAAGGTGAATGGTGTCATAATAACTTGGATTCCTTGGAAAATAATAGAAGAGGGAAAAAAATCACATGCTCAAAATGCTTATTGCAAGATTATTTATAACTGGAAGTGGATCACCATGAGGCTGATGAAGACTAACCTTCAGGATGCCTCACATTCACAGGCCCCTTCCAAACCCTGGCAGGGGGAGCCTTCATGGTTTGCAAAAGTAAGATTTCTGTATTCCTTTTCTGAAAACATCTCTCAAAATTGTATAAATTTCAAGTCCCACAAAACCTGAATCTGTTCCTATTTATAACAGGAAATGGAGTACAACCTAATCTCTTTAGGCTGTCAACCTAAGTAGGGGGATGAAGTATTATACATTGTTAAAAATGAGAGTTCAGATGACTTTGCAACAGTGTTAGAAAATGTTTACAGTTAAACTTGAAACCATAGTAAAGTGCAGATACATTTGAGTTATAGCTATGTGAAATATAAATATATACGTGTACAAACATACATTTTTTATTTACCACATATTTGAGCAAAGATCAAAAGTAAATAATAAGTATGTTGAAACAGGTATTAGGATCATAAAATAATATGAGAGTTGCTTTACTTTTCTGTTCTTAAGTTTCCATTAATACATTCTATATTTTTTTTCCAAATTTTTAAAGGTACTTAAGTGAAAACCTATAGTTTAAGGCTAAACCCTAGCCTGCACATTATTCCCACTAATTAACGAATTTATTTTTGCAACCATTCAAGTGACTATTAAAAATATTCAATACTAGTCACTGTGTTAAGTGCTCAGGTTGCAAGGATGAAATTAATCACGGTCCTTACCCTCAAGAAGCTTACAACTTAGTTTGGAAACACTACTTGATAAAACAAATCATTAAAATGTTAAAAATGCTAGGGTGCAGGTGTTTAACCTATCCGTAAGGAACTCCAGTGTTTGCCTGAAGCGTTTGTCTGCCTGCACAGTTTGTGTGTGTGTGTGTGTGTGTGTGTGTTTGGTTTTTTGTTTTTTTGCCTGCACAGTTTTTTAAAAAGGAAAATAACCCTAGAGCTGAGGCTTGAAATTTCAGTAGGAGTTTGTCAGGCCAACAAGACTGACAAGGATTCCAAGTAGAAGGGTAGCAGGTGCAAAGGCACTCAATTATTAGAGAGCTTGGCATGTTGCAGATTTGAAAGCAGATCCATATAGCTGAAGCATAGGGTGCTTCCAGAGAATGTTAGAAAATGAGGCAAACCATTAAGTAGACACTGGATAAGAAACAGCTTTTTAAGTCATGTTTAGAAGTTTAGATTTTAGCCTGCTGACAGCATGGACATTGAAGCATTTTTATCATGGTAGAGAATTGATTTGCCCGTTAAATAATTTCTCTGACCGCAGTGTGGGTAATAGAAGAGAAGCAAGGCCAAAAGTAGGAAGACCAAAGAGGAAGTTATTTATAGTCTGTGAAAGAGATGATCAGGACAGCAACACTGGGGACTGAAAAGAGATCAGTCTGGGATTTGAGGAATATAGGGTGGAAACCGCAGGACGTGGTAAACTATCAGATGTAAATGGAGAGCGATAGAGAGGAAGAGTGAGAAGTAGTCTAGGAGGAAGTTCCAGGTTTCTAAGTTGTGCACCCAAGCGAATGAGAGGCTCATTTACTATGAAAAGAAATGCACCAGTAGGGATGATTTCAAAAGAGGTGATGATAAGTTAAACAATGGATATTTTATATTGGTCCTATCTGAAAAACACCCCGCTGGAGATACCCAGAATACCGTTTTGATGTAGAAGTTTGGACTCCGGAGAGGAATGGAAACTAGAGCTGTTTGCTGATGATTGTGAAGCTTGCACCCCACACAATCCAGGAATGTACTGTGGAATATTGAAGAGTGATTGAATAGTTACCACCACAGTTTTCTGGATGGTGACAGGAAGACATAAGGAAGGGAAGGCTTTTTCTAATTCAGGTGAAGGCAACTTTGGGTCACTTCACTGGTGGGCTACAGGTAAAGATTAGAGCAGAAGCCATAACCACACCTAAGGGGAGAATAGGGCATTTAGTGTGACTAGAAAAGTGAGCGAAAGCAGATTTCTGTGGAATACAAATACCTAGGAACAAGCGGAGGGATCTGCTCAGGCCATGGTCTCAGGGTCATGGGATCCAACCCTGTGCTGGGCTCCATGCTCTGTGGGAAGTCTGCTGGAGATTATCTCCTTCTCCCTCTGCCCTTACTCTACTCTTTCTCTCTCTCTCTCTCTCTCTCTCTCTGTCTCAAATAAATAAATAAATAAAATTTTAACTGGCAAATACAGGGTGCAGTGGAGAAGTCTGCTATGAGAACCACTGAAATGAGGCCTCTGTGACTTATAACTTCCAAAAATGTCACTGATGGCAGCATATATTATGCCAACATTTTAGGGATGCAATCAAGGAGTTAAATATACACACCTTTTAAACTAGCATCCCACCTCTTGAACTTTATCCACAGGAACAAAAGTTTATAAACCTATATGTACATAGATATTTACTATAACACTGTAATAGAAAATGAACAAAACAGGGACACCTGGGTGGCTCAGTTGGTTAAGCATCCAACTTTTGATTTCAGCTCAGGTCATGTTCTCAGGGTCATAAGATCAAGCCCCGTGTCAGCCTCCATGCTCAGCAGGGAATCTGCTTGAGATTCTCTCTATCCTTCTCCCTCTGCCCCTCCCCCCTTGCTCTAAAACAAATAAATAAACCAAGAAAGAAAGAAAGAGAAAATGAACAAAGCAAAACAAAACAAAAACCCCAAAACCTATAAATATGGTAGTTTTATATGGTTCAATCTAATTTTAAAAAACCTGAACACATTTCAAAAGGGAACAGTTGAATAAACAACAGGCTATCCTCACTGGGGAACACTATACATCTGTTAAAAAGAATTATGTAGATTGATATATATGGTTTGGAAGTGTAGCCATAATATACTGTTAATTGAAGAGCAAGTTAGAGAACACTATGTTCTGTGTGGTGGGATTTTGTTTAGGAAAAGAAAGAGTGAAGGAAGGGAGAAAGGGAGAGAAGAAGAGAGAGGGAGAGTGCTGGATGGACTGGCCCTGGATGGGAGGAAGAGGGGGACCACCACTTCCAGGTAAGGGAGAAAGAGAGTGCCTATCAAGAGCTGCTGAAATTCCAGCTCCCTCCCTCCACCGCACTTTCACAGGCTTCTTCCTGAGGCTCTAGGAGGGATCCTAGCCGTGATATAAGGGCAATAGGGTGGTGCCCATGTCAATGAAAATGGTGCAGTAGGGAAATCTAAGGGCCTCTCTCTTCCCATAAACACTGAAAAAAAAAAACTGGCAAAAATTAGCAGAATCCTCTTTATCAGAGCTCTAGAAGACAGTCAAAGGTTTACAGCAACCAGGGCTCCTGATGAAAGAGAAAGGCGCAGAAAGAATATTTGAAGAGACAAGAGCCAAAAACGCCCCATATTTGATAAAATAGATGAATGTACAAGTCTGGATATCTCAATGTATACAAAGGAATTACAAATACAGAAACAGAAAAAAACTAGAACAGACGCTGTGATGCTGTATTGGTGCTGGATGTATTGATACGGATTAATGGTTTTCAATATATGGGGATAGATATAGAAATGAACATGACTGTGAATGTGTACTGACCATGAGTGGGGATTCTCTACCTCTGTCCACCAAGCAGATATGTCAGTTCATTTACTGAGAAGGAGTCACCAAGACAGGATTAGATGTGCAAGAAACATATTGGAGGAGTGTGACAGCCTCCAATGCAGCCCCCAGTGATTCTGACTTCTTGGCAATCCCATCTCTGTGAAATCCTCTCCTGTACTCAATACAGTTGACCTATCGCTACAATGACACAGTATGAATTTAAGGTTAGACAGTAAAAGACATGGTTAAAAAACAAATTTCAACTGGGTAAATTTTAAAGACCTTATTGGCTTAATCAACAATTTATGAATCAGGCCACAACCCATCTAGAAGATAGGAAGGAGCTCCAAGGAACTATACATAATGGAAGACTTTTATAGACAGAAGGAGTGGGACAAGAGTCATACTGCAAAAAGTACATTCACTGTGGCACAGTTACTTTCCTTCGGGGAATGGCTGGGGTCTATCAGGCAAATTACCTCACTAGGGCTGACCCGGTGGTTCCTGATGATTGGTTTAAGATTCCATTTCTGGGAGAGGCCAAAACCGTGATTAAGTTTCAGTTTGGTGACATGGAGCTTAGCATAAGTGACTCCATTTTGGACCTGTTGTCTTGTTTTCAACAGTGGCTTCTGCTTTCTTCTATCAGAGCACTTGCTGTAAGGGGAAAATCAGCTGTCATATCACAAGGACACTCAAGTAGTCCTATGGAGTGGTCCATGTGGTGATGACCTGAGACCTCCTGCCAATAGCCAAGTGAGCCATCCTGAAAATAGATCCTCTAGGGTCAAGCCAAGCCATCAGATAACTATACTGTGGCTAACATATTGACAGCACATAATGAGTTTCCAGACTAGCTAATCTGCTCTGAAATTCCTGGCCTACAAAAACTATGAAATAATAAGTATTTGTTTTGTTTTAAGCTGATATATTTTGGGAGAAATTGTAACAAATACAAGTAGGAAACAAGAAGGGAGAGAGATCCTACAGACTGAGATATATTCTGACATTAGTGGAAGGAGACAAAGAAGGAAGGATTGGAGTAGGAAAAGTCTGGAAGAGCAGCACAGTTCCAAGAGGGATTTACTAGTAGATGGGGAGTTCCCAAGTCAAAGTCATCCATGGAAGAATTCCTACGTTTTGCCACAATGGGCCCACTGGTCCCTTCTGAGCTTAAACACTGACTGGGAGTAACCCTTGGGAGATATGGCCTCAGTGCAAACTGGGTGGTAGATCCAAGGGGCAATAGTTGGGGCTATCAATCGATTATGATCCCTGTAGCAGGAGATCTGAGTGACACATTTTTATAGGTACCACGGCAAGTTTGGAAGCACTCACAGCCCGATATCAATGAGCACAGCTAGTCTCAAGATCTTGGCTTCTCATTAACATTTTCCTTCAAGAGGAACCAGGGCTGCTTAGAGAAATGGCGGACCCCACATCTGGGGCAGGGAAAGTCTGAGTCCAGAACACTTTGCTGGGTCAGAGCAAGGCAGGGCTCAAGAAATGACATGAATGTCTCAAAAGGACCTAGAAGCCAACTTGAAGGGCTTTCTACTGGCCAAGTCAGTAACAACTTGAGCATCAAAATTAAAAATGACAGGAAAATATTATCACCCATTAATTATGAGTAAGAAGACATAAGTAAATGAGTACTTCAAAATTTGATGAGAAAGGGGTTATTTACATGGCTTCAATAGGAAAAAGAATATGTTCACAGAGGATATGCCTGGTAGATACTACCTTAAGGAAGGAATCAAATTGAACATCTTTGGTGATAGGGCAGCTTGAAATCATGTGCCACATGGCAAGATATAAAGAGATGAAAACAGCCTCACTTCTATGATATTCCTGCCAAGGTTGTATAACCTGAATATAATCATAAGGAAACACCAGTTAAGCCCCAAATTAAGGGACAAGTTACAAGATAACTAGCTCATCTTCTTCAACAATGTCAAGGTCATGAAAGTCAAAGAAAGACCATGGAATTGTTCTGGGCTGAGGGAGACAAATCAGTGCAGTGTAGGATTTGGAATTCTAGCCTGTCGCTAGAAAACATGTCCCTGAGACAATTGACAAAACTTGAGTAGAGAGCCTGAGGACTGGACAATAGTCATGCATCAGTGTCACTTGTCTGATTTTAATGGTTGCATCATGATTAGATGGAACAGAGTCCTTGTTTGTAGGAAAAAGTATTTGTGGGTAACAGGGCCTCAGGTCTGTACTGACTCTCCAATGGTTAAGGACAAAAAGTTCTTTGTACTGTACTTAACTCCTTTTTTTTTTTTAACTTTGTGAATGTTTTGAAATAAAAAAGAAATAAGAGTACTTATGGTATTTGGAAGATAAATATGTTATAAATATAAGGTTTTATTATTTAAATCCAGAAAGCCCTTTAACATTTTTCAACTTGATGAATAACTGCCCTTTCTTTTCTCCTCATCCAAGATTACTGCAGTTCATTCACAAGACTGAATGGAATCTTAACATTTAAACACCTAATCGCTTTCTTTCATCTTTGGCACAGATGAACTGGATTTCCCCACATGTATGAGTCACCTGATAACAAATTTCCCAGCTTAAATAGGTTTAAAATTGCACTATTAGTAAAGCAGCATTGTGAATTGTATCTCAGATTCAAAATCTATAGTAACAATGTGCTTTCAGCATTCAGGTTCTTTCTCGATATACACATTTTTCTTTCATGCCGTAAAGTTTTTCTGGCGTTGAAAAGTTTTCATGCAGCTGTGCCATAATAAAGCCCCTCCCCCACTTCTCACTCCCAGAAAATCAGACAGCTTGATGTGCTTTTAGCTTTAATTTGAATTGTAAAACACTGCATTCTTTTCACTTTCCCACAAAATGAAATAAAAGAAATATGCAATTGCTATTTGGAGGGCATATGTCTAGATAAATAAAGTGCAGCCCTAACCTCCATCCCCAACCTTGCCATTTCTGAGAATGAGGTCATAAAGGAACACTGCAGATAGGGAAAGAGGAATTCCTTTTCCTTCACCATTGTCAGAATCTATTCAATTTGGAGGCATATGAATCAAATGTTTGCCTTGGAGAAAAAGAGAGAAAAATCAGTACTTACCAAAATTTAGCTTATCTAAAAATGTTTCAGCAGATTCCCTAGACTAGTGGTTCTCAGTGGTGGGGATTAAGGGTGGATTTTGCCCCCTCTCCCAGACTCTTGGCAATGTCTAGAGACATGTTAGGTTGTCAAAACCAGGGGTGGGAGATGCCACTGGCATCTTGTGGGTGAGAGGCCAGGACTGTTGCTAAACAGACTACCATCACAGGACAGTCTCAAAACAAAGAATTGTTAGTGCCAGGATTGAGAAACCCTACCCAAGATGAAAACAGGGAAGAGAGGCAGCTGAGGAAGAAAACAACCAAAACCAAGAAAGACAAACACAAAACACACACAAAAAAAAACAGTAATCGAACTATGAATTTTACACAGATTTATAAAAATACAGATTTTTAGGGATTAAGATCCTATTTCGTGGCCTTTTAGGATATTGCCAAGGGTCAACATAAGGCCATTTTGAGTTTTCCCTGGACTGTGTTTTTATCAATTCACTTGCCAAGTATTTCTTGAGCACCTAGTATGTGCCAGACACTGAGAACACAAAGAAGGATGACTGCAAAAGAGAATTATTAAACGGCAATCAACAGGGCATGATCTGATTTGATATCAACACTTAGGTTGGTATTTTTCAATCCAGAACAAATCGCTTTCATTTCTTTCTGTCCCCATGCTTGTTCTTTAATGCCACTTCTCCTGGTTTGAATGTTTCTGGTATGGGGGAAGAGAAGGAAGAATCTGGGCTGCCTCTCCCTAGGCACTTCTTCCCAGCAACCCCCACCCCACTGAAGCCAGCTGACATACAGGAGTTTTAATGATGACAGTGCTGGTAAAAAGCAGGCAACAATGTGATGCAACTACAACCTGAATTGCGCTCTCTAGATTGATGTGGTTGGATATATTTTGAGTTTGATAGGGCTCTTATTAGTAATACTCATCCAGTGCTTTATAGTTTACAAAGCTTTTTCACATGCACTCTGCTGTTTGATCATCAAAACAAAGCCAGGAGGTAGGTATTATCCCATTTCACAGATGTGGAAGCTGAAGCTTACAGAATGTGTGTGAGTAAGTGGAAACAATGAACACAGAACTCCAGACTTCAAGTCTTATCCCTGCCCCCCCTTGCCTTCCTCCCTCTTTAACAGTGTTTTTTAATATGTGTTTTGATTTTCCTACTTGTATGAGACAGCAAAACTCAGGGAGCCTGCCTTTGCCCTCTCTTCTCTTATGTAGGTTTAGTCCACTAGAGCCCCTATTCTAGTTCATGTGGCTGTGTAAGGTTTTCCTAAATATATCCTGGTGCCTTTAGTGGCATCCTGATGGTCAAGTGTGTACTTCTTTTCATGGCACATCTGACCTTCTGCACCCTGGTTGCTAGCCGAGTGTGACCAACCAACCTGGTTTGTCTAGAACTGGGAGACAGGGGACTTTCAGTGCTAAAGCTGGGACCATTCTGGGTAAAGTCAGACAGGTATGGCTGTGACTCCCTCTCCAGCTCCTAAAGTGCTCCTCTCAATGTGGCCTTCTGAGAATCTCTAGTCCTAGCATTTGCTGTCCTGTTAGAATTCCCTATCTTTGATGATGCTATTCCTTTTACCAGAAGCATATACCTCCCTTTTTCTCTCAGCTATTCTATACTTTTTCTTTAAGACTACACTCTGAAGAGCAGGTACTAATTTCTCCAGGACAACTTCCCTGATCTGAATGTCCTTTTTTTCGTGCTTCCACATTATCCCATAAAGACCTTTGTCATAGCATTGAACTTCACTCTATTTTTTAAAGATTTCATTTATTTATTTATTTGAGAGAGAGAGAGAGAGAGAGAGATCACAAGCAGGGGGAGAGGCAAAGGGAGGAGCAGACTCTCCACTGAGTAGGGAGCCTGATGGGATGCTGGACTCCATCCCAGAACCCCAGGATCATGACCTGAGTTGAAGGCAGATGCTTAAATGACTAAGCTTTTCACCTTTCTTCCACTCTGCCCACTACTCGATGCCTGAAATTTACTCTATTTAAATCATTTGTTTTTGTTTGTTGTTGTTGTTGTTGTTGTTTTACTCTCTCTTGCAGAAAATGGTATACTCTTTTTTTACCCCAGTCCTTAGCACAGCCCCTGTCATCAGGCAGGTAATAAAGGTCTGTGAGCTAATCCAGTGGTGCTGGAACCCCATAAAAAGTGTTCTTAGTTTTCTTGCACAGACTGCTTGCCAGAGAGTATCAAAGCAGGGAGAAGGCTCAAGAGAGACACAGAAGTGAGGTCATAGAAGGAAGGGGTGTAGCCTTTCATATTTAGCAACTTTCATTAGTGTAACTTTGTGAGCTCAAGAAGAGTCTGGATAGGAAAGAAAGACATGCGGGTAACCAGCACATCCAGAACAGACTAGAGACCTTCTGGTCTGCCTGTAGTTCTATACATTGTCCTCAGTGTATAGCACCTCTGAGTGTGAGTCCACCTGAGCTCACAGGTGCACCTGGCTGGAATGAGTGATGAAAAAAGTGGGAATCATTTCCTGACAGAAAAAAAGCCCTCAAATAGTTTAACTGCAGAGGCACACATACAGGTAGGTATTGTGTAAACAATGGCCTGGCATGGTAGTTCTAGTTCTCAAACTTGAGCATGCATCAGAATCCACTGCCTGACTTGTTAACGTGCAGACTGCTGAGTCCTGTCCCCCAGAGATTCTGAGTCAGTTGGTCTGAGGTGTGGCCCGAGCATTTTCATCTCTGACAAGGTCCCCGGTGCTGCTGCTGGTCTGGGGACGAGACTTTGAGGACCACCACCCTAACCACTACCCTAACACCTCCTCCATCTCTAGCCTCAACAGATAATCCTGCCAGTGCTTTCACTGAGACAAGCGTTATCAGCCAACATCCAAGATTCATAATGACAAAAACACCTTCCCTTGATAGAGCTACTTCTTAACGTCACTTTATTTCTCGCCTTTTCTTGCAAATGCTTACAATTGCTTATATCGATCAATTTCTTTCTTCCCTGTTCATTCCCTCTGTTAATGCTCTGTGATCTTTTGTCCACTCTGCCCACTATTTGACTGTTCTTAAAGATTATCTATAACTTTATGACCAGTGGGCATATGTTAGATAGAAAGAGAAAGGTGACAGCATTTGGGGTGACTGTGAAGGAGGTTGAGACTGATTTTTTTTTTTTTTTTTTTTTTTTTTTTTTTTGCTTAAGTAGACTCCTGAAAAACATTTCTCTTCCTGTTTTCACCTCGAGAAACCTAATTTCTCCTTGCTTTCTTTTTCCCCTGGTGGAGTTAAAAATAGCATGGATCTATTTATTGTGTGCCAATTTCCCTTAGGATGTCTGCAGATGTTAACAGATACTTCAAAGTCAATAAAGAAACCTCAGATTTTCACATCGGAGTAGGTGGAGAATAGAAGGCCCTTGATCCCTGTTAACTAACTTGGTTGGTTATCATCATCTTTGTTTTCACTGCTAAGAAATTTTTTCATAATGAGACTACAAATTCTTTTTAAAGTTTATTTATTTATTTTTTTAGTATTCTCCATACCCGACATGGGGGTCAAACTCACAATCCTAAGATCAAGAGCTGCCTGTTCTTCCAACTAACCCAGCCAGAAGCCCCAGGAATATAAGTATTTTAATTTTAATTGTAATGGTAGTTTTAGATCTACAGTAAATTCATGGACATTAATCCATTCAACACCAAAATGTACACTTCTCCGAACTCAGACACACAGCCTATATTCAACAGGACACATTTGACCTAAGAACGAATTAAACTGGCAAGAAAAGGAAAATTACATCTATTTGCAAGTGCAGAAAGGATTTTAGGCTATCATATTACATGCTGATTAATGATATTAGAGCAGTAAATTCATTTATTGATTCATTAACAGAATTAACTGAGTACCTCTCATATAAGGCACTTAAATAATAGGGGTGAATACCACAAAAACAAAGCTCGGAGTCAGTTACACTTAAGGGAAGTGTTGTGTAGTTGAAGAAAATAGATATATACATAAGAAAAACTAATTAATAGTGGAAAACACCTCACAAGATATTTTTGAGAGGCAGAGAGCCAATTGCATGGTGGGGACAATAGGTACCAGGAGTTCATAGTCATTGGTTCCCTCAGTAGCTTGATTTCATGAAGCAAAGTGAGATTACCTCGTAGGAAGCTGGGAGAGGGGGAGGAGAAGTAGACGGACTCTGATGATCACAGTATGGAAAAGGGGGGAAATAGAACGGAGAGGATTATTCTATTCAAGGAAGGCCTAAGACTGCAATTGTGTTCAGAAACCAGTGACTAGCCCAGTCTGATTGGAGCAGAGATTTCAGGTGGTGAAAGCAAAGAAGTCACATTTTCGTAACACTAGAAAATATCTTAAGATTTCATCAGTGAGTACCCTGGAAGAAATGGAGACTGGAAGGTTTAATTGATTGGCGTGTAGTAAGGTTGAAGATGCACATATCATTGTATACTGGTTGGCATCTTGCAAGAAACAGAATGTTCTCTCTTGAAATTTAATAACAGAACTAGTTACAAAAACACAGATAGGATGAATGGAAACTTAAAAAAACAAGAAGGGTAGCAATATCAGGGAAGCTTGGGGAACTTCCTTGCTATCCCTATGTCTGAAGGGGCAAAGAGAGAAAATGGTCACCAGATCCCCAGAACCCAAGGAGCAACAGTTTTGGGGAGCCTTAGAGAGGCGAATACAGCCAACCCACAGAGACCCAGCAGGGTGGGGACCAGGAGGATAAAGGTCCTAATATCAACCTCCCTTTCCTTCACCCACCCACTCTCTTGCTTTCCTGCTAGCACTTCTCATTGGCCAAATCCGGCAAGAAGGTAGAGGGAGAGGGCATTCGTAGATGTAGTCCATAAAGGCCAGCTTCCTGGGGCGCAGAGCACAGTAGAGGAGAGAGTGGGTCTGAGGGGCAAATGGAGAACATCTGGAATACCATGATCCTACCTCCAGGTTTGCACCCTGTAGAAACTCCACATGTGCGAAAGGACATGCCAAGTAATTATCTTGCAGCATGGACCATAGTAGCCATAAACCATGGGGAATCCTTCATCAATAAGGGGCTACATAATATTTGAGGTATATTCTTTTGTTAGAATATAGTGCAGCCCTTAAAATGAATGAACTGGATAGACACAAGGCTGTGCGCATGCGTGTTGTAGAGATACAGGCAGCATGATAGATAACTGTATAAAAATATTTACAAACAAAGAGAAAAGACATTTGTCTGCTGCTTATACCCACACATAGGGTTTAGAAGTATAAAAACGTGAGTAGAAGAACACATGAATTATGGTAGCGGTTTCCTCTGGTAAATGAGGAAAAAGGAGTGACATTGGGGGAGATGGGAAAAAGACTTTCATCTATATTCTGTATTTCAGAAAGATCTGAAACAAATATGACAAGTCGAGTGATAACTATTCTGAAGGACACAAAAATGCAGAGAAAGGAGACAGAGAGCACAGTGGATAATACTAGCAATGTAGATAGAGTGGCTACAAAGGCCCTTCTGGGTAGGTGACATTAGAAGGGGGACCCAAATGCAGGGAGCGTTAAAGCAAGCAAGTGCCGTGGCACCACTCTTGCAGGCTGGGGGAGCAGCAGATACAAGAGCTGAGGGGACACCATGTCTGACCTGTTCAAATGGGAGACCAGTGTCCATGGAGGACAGTAAGCAAAGGGGAAGGTGAGAGGAAAGAGCTCAGAGGGTCAGGCAGGGGACAAGTCTGATAGGCCTGGTAATGAAGAAGGTAAGAGGGTCGAGAAATGGAGAGAAGGCAAAAAAACGGGGGGGAGTACCTAAGAAAGAGGAGAAGAAGAGGGTCATTGAATGACCAGCCTCCCTACAGGAGGATATAATTGGGGCTGTCCCCAGGTAGAGCAGTTCCAGTGCTTGGTGTTGAGCAGGAATATATATTATATATAATATATATATACATACATACACACACATACATATATACACATTTTAATTAATATATGTTGTATATAAATATTCTTTTAAAAATTTTAATGTAATGAGGTGATAATACATTAACAGGGTTGTGCAACTACAGTCTCTATCTAGTTGCAAAATATTTCCATCACTCCAAAATACAACTCTGTATCCACTCAGTAGTTTCTCCCTTTGCCTCCTCCCCCACAGCCCCTTGGCAACCACCATCTCTGTGGATTGACCTATTCTAGACATTTCATATAAGTAGAATCATACAATATAAGCTTTTCTATCTGTTTTTTTTCCATGTAGACTAGTGTTTTCTGGGTCATCGACATTGTAGCATATATCAGTGCTTCATTTCTCTTTTATAGTTCAATCATACCTCATTTATATGTATTTTGTGGTCATGATTTTTATAATTTTTGGTGGTAGTAAAATATGCATGACATAAAATTTTCCATCTTAACTATTCTTAAGTGTACAATACTGTAGCATTAAGTACATTTACATTGTTGTACAACTGACATCAGCATGCATTTAAAAATGTTTTCTTTTTCTCAAACTGAGAAGTATCCATTAAAAGATAATCCCGACCCTCCCACATGCCTGCCTCTCTGCCTACTTGTGATCTCTCTCTCTCTGTCAAATCAATAAATAAAATCTTAAAAAAAAAAAAAAAAGGATAATCCCCAGTTTCTCCTTCCCCCAGTTCCTGGTAATTACCATTCCACTTCCTGTTTCTGTGAATCTGATGGCTTTAAGTTTCTCTTATAAGTGGTATCATGCAGTATCTGTCCTTTTTGTAATTGGCTTTTTTTCACTTACTGTAATGTCCCCAAGCCTCGTTCATGTGACATGTGTCAGAATTTCCTCCCTTTTTAAAAAAGCTTTTTAAAGTTTCTTTTAAGGGGTGCCTGGGTGGCTCAATCAGTTAAGCATCTGCCTTCAGCTCAGTCATGATTCTGGGGTCGTGGGATCAAGCCCCACATCAGGCCCCCTGCTCAGTAAGGAGCCTGCTTTTCCCTCTCTCTCTGCAGCTCCCCCTGCTTGTGCACTTGCTCGCTCTCTCTCTCACTCTTTCTGTCAAATAAATAAATAAAATATTAAAAAAAAAAATTTTTTTAAGAAAGCCTCACGCCTGGCATGGAGCCCAAAGCAGGGCGTGAACTCATGACCCTGAGATCAAGACCTGAGCTGAGATCAAGAGTCGGATGCTTAACTGACTGAGCCACCCAGGCGCCACAGAATTTCCTTCCTTTTTAAGGCTGAATAATATTCCATCCCAAATGTGTACACCACATTTTGTTTACCCCTTCCGCTGTTGATGGACACCTGGGCACTTGGATTTTTTCCACTTTTTGGCTATTGTGAATAATGTTGCTATGAACATGGGTTTGTAAGTATCTGTTCAAGCTCCTACTTTCAATTCATTTGTGTATTATATTACAGTCCTCCAGAGAAACAATAGGATACATACATATGGAAATTATATATATGTATATAATGGAAACTGTAGATATATACAGAAAATTACTATGTAATGAGATTTATTATGAGGAATTGGCTCATGTGATTGTGGAAGCTGAGATGTCTCATGATGTGCCATCTGCAAGCTGGAGATCAAGGAAGCTAATAGTGTAGTTCTAATCCAGGTCTGACAGCCTGAGAACCAGGGGCACTGATGATGTAGATCCCATTCTGAGAACAAAAGAACAGTATCTCGGCTTTCTTCAGGCAGAAAGAATTCTTCTTCCTCCACATTTTGTTCTATTCAGGTCTTTAACAGACTGAATAATGACCATCCACATAGGGAAGGGTCATCTATACCATTCAGCCCATCTGTTCAAATGCTAATTGTATCTAGAAATACCCTACAGACACACCCAGAAATAACGTTGAACTGGACACCTGGGCATGCTGTGACCCAATCCAGTTGACACATCTCAGGTAGACATCTAGGAGTGGACCATCACAAGTGTATACCCAGAAGTGGAATTACTGAATCATATGGTAATTCTATTTTTAAATTTTTGAGGAACCACCACTCTGTTTTCCATAATTGTTATACCATATTACATTTTACCAATAATGTTGTGGTCATGGTATTTTAATGTTTTCCAATTCAGTGTGTGTAGGGAGGACTGGCAGTTCTGGAGCAGATAACTTGCACATTGCCTGATGGGTCTCTCTCATGGGAGCAGGAAGGTAAGGCCAGGCGGACCTGAGTAAACCAAGTGTTCATTTTGAATAACTAGGGGGTCGGGGACAGGAAATATAGAGGTAGTGCTAGAAAAGCCTTGAAATCAGGGCCCAGTGGACCAGTTGAGGGCTTACACTAGATGATGCCTCTTGGAAAAGGAGAGAGGGTGGCTAGAATCAAAAAATAAGTGTTGGCAAGGATATGGAGAAATCAGAAATCTTAACACCGCTGGTCAGAATGTGAAATGGTGCACCAGCTTTGAAAAGCAGTCTGACAGTTCCTGAACTGTTCACACATGGCATTACCATATGACCCAGCAATCACTCTTTGGTATATGCACAAGAGAAATGAAAATATATATCCACTTAAAAACATGGTCACAAATGTTTAGAGTAGCATTAGTCACAGTAGACAAAAAGTAGAAACAAAACAAATGTCCTTCAACTGGCAAATGGCTAAACAAAATGTAGCATGTCCATAATTGAAATATTATTCAGCCATAAAAAAGAATGAAACACTGCTACATGCTACACCATGAATGAACCTTGAAAACAGTATGCAGAGACAGAGGGCAGTCAAAATACCACATATTGTATTATCCCATTCTTATGAAATGTCCAGAACAGGGAAATCTATAGAGCTAGAAAGTAAATTTGTGGTTGCTTAAGGTTGAGAGTGAGAGATATATAGAGGTGATAGCCAAAGGGTGTGGGCTTTCATTTTGAGATGATGAAATGTTTTTAAACTGACTATAGATGGTTGTACCTATCTGTGAATATACTAAAAACCATAGAAATGTATATTGTAATTGGGTGCAATTATAATTGTAAATGAGTAAACTGTAGGGTATGGGAATGATATAAAAAGTTGTTGGGGGAAAAAAGAGACAAGAAAATAGAACTTTTATTTCATGAGGGACTAGTAATCAGGCTACAAAGAGAATGTCAAGTATCAATTCATTATGATAGGAAGAATGTGATGGTGATTTCCACTGATGGAAATAGGGCAGTGTAGAAATGCAAAGAATAAAAGCGCAGTTTGGAGGAAGAGATCTAATAAGGTTAAGACAAAAATATCAGGTCGTCGTAAGTTATTTCTAGGTTGATTTAAATTTTACTAGCTTCTTTTCCAGAAGCTCCCAGAAAATGTGTTTTTCAAATTTTTCCTATCTCATGGTCATGTTCCCCAGCCAAACCCTGACTCGACCTAGGTGTGATAAAGATATGAATTACCGGGACACCTGGGTGGCTCAGTTGGTTAAGCAGCTGCCTTCAGCTCAGGTCATGATCCCAGCGTCCTGGGATCGAGTCCCATATCAGGCTCCTTGCTCCACAGGGAGCCTGCTTCTCCGTCTGACTCTGCCTTCCACTCTGTCTGCCTGTGCTCGCTCTCACTCGCTTTCTCTGACAAATAAATAAAATCTTTAAAAAAAAAAAAAAAAGATATGAATTACCCCTCAGTTTCCACACTGTCCTTTCTCCTTTTAGCAGAAGAACCAGCACTTCCCCCACTTGCAGCTTAGAACGTGGCCTGTACCCAGTTTCTCTTTTGGGTGGACTTGATCTTGTGTCTGAGTTCAAGTCAATGGGGTGGGAGAGAAAGTGATGTGTACGACTTCCAGATCATCCCCTTAGAGACCAAAAACTGCCTCCAGTGCACCGTCTCTTGGCTCTGCCTGCAGAAAGGAACCAGGGAGTGCAACTGATCCAGTTTCAACCACCGAGGGAGAATGACACCTTAGGAGATGCGGCATAGTAAAATGAAAGTAATCTGTGTTACTTAACGGCAGGTGGCACAGCATTACCCCCCAAGCCCCAGATTTCCGGTCACTGACTTTCCTGAGAGTTAGAGGTGAATTTCCATTATACATAAAGAACTATTTTGGAGTCTCTTTGTTACCATATCTTGGCTTCTACCCAAATGAATACTCCATGGGAATGGAATGAGCTGATTGGCTTAATCAATTCAGCCCCATCTTGAAGGCTGGGGAGGGGTCAGCTTCCCCTGTAGCACATGGGTTTATAGTAAAAGGCGAACATCTGAATGAAAAAATCAAGATGCTGGGTTGCCTGGGTGGCTCAGTGAGTTAAGTGTGGGACTCTTGATTTTGGCTTGGGTCCTGATCTCTGGGTGGTGGGATTGAGCCCAGCATGGGAGTCTGTGCTGGGCATGGAGCCTGCTTAGGATTCTCTCTCTCCCTCTCTCCCCTGCCCCTCCCTCACCTCTTCCCCACCCCAGGTGGGCACAGGTGAGTGTGCTCTCTTTCTCTCGAAAGAAAGAAAGAAAGAAAGAAAGAAAGAAAGAAAGAAAGAAAGAAAAGGGAGAAGAAAGGAAAGAAAAGAAAACAAAAAAGAAAAGAAAAGAAAAAATCAAGGTGCTTTTCCTAAGAAGAAGAAGGAAGAGACACCCAGCAACCCAAAGCAGAAGCTGCCCACTTACAGCCTAGAACAGAGTTTCCCCACTTTGGTACTATTGTCATTTTGGGTTGGATAATTCATTTGGGGTTTGGGGGGAGTATGCTGTCCTGTCCATTGTAAGGTGTTGGCGGCATCCCTGACGTCTTCTTACTGTTTATTGCCACCACCAGCTCCTCCTTAACCTCAACCCCCCTCATGAAATTAAAAATGTCTCTAGCCATTGCCAAACATCCCCTGGAGGCAAAAATCTCCCCTGGTTGAGAACTGTTGCTCTAGAAAGCCTTGAGGCTGCCTTTTCTGCCTCTCACTTCTAGTCTTTTCCTCATACAGCCTGTAGATTTTCTTTTGTAACAAAAACATATGTTCAGAAATGACTACTCTGTGTGCTCATATGGTAAAATCTAAACTCTCAAGCAGGGTTACCAAAAACCCTTCCAAAAAACTACCTCACTAGTCTCATGTATAATCCTATTCGCAATACCCATTGCACTAGTGACACTAAATTTCTCACTCCTCTCAAAGTTGCCACAATTTTTTCCCCCTCATATGCATTTGTACATACTATTCTTTCTGCCTGGAGTGCCATTGTCTACCTGCTCTTAGGGAAACTCCCATGCATCTACTCTTCAAGACCCAACTTGAACATGACTTCCCCTACTTAAAAAAAAAGACCTTGAATTTCCTAAAAAAAAATTTGTTTCTCCATGCTACTTTGTTCCTACCTCTAGGATCATGCATGGCCCAACTTCTTATAATTGTGTATTTTCTCTCAATCACCAGTTCCTAACACAACGCCTGACACCAAGACGTTGCTCCATCACTGCAGGTTGAATGGATGAGGGCAAGGAGGAAAATTGTCCCAACACTGCCTTCAAATTTCACTAATTAAAATTGTAGATCGGCCGGAGACCATTGGCTTTTATGAACTCAGACTGCCTTACAACAGGTGTCTCTGTCACTGAACCGGAAAGCAGGTGGAAGGCTAACCTCAGACAGGGAATTAAATACTTTGAGCGCTGTGCCTTGGTAGCCTGTGGATCAGTGAGCGTGAAGTGTTTAAACTGTAATGTCCAGCTGCCACTGCCAGGAAGATATTGAATGATGTTCCACACCAAGTATCATGTTCAAGTTTGTTACTCTGGGAGAGTAAACTGTGCAGTGGTGTGCTTCCCACAGCATGAGCTCAGTCTTTTCAAACACTCCCATTTGTCTGTTATCTGTATAAAGTCTTGACTGAAGGAATCAAAACTGTATGTTTTGGACATGTAGATATACCTGATTCCAGAACCATATGTGCCCTGCCACTTAAGTCTCTAAACCAAAATTCTGGTGTCCACAAATTCTGGTGTCCAGCACAACCGTGAGAAGAGTATGTCTGTCTTTTTACAGAATTACAAAGCTCCTTTTAATCTTATCGGGCTACAGGTCTCCCTTCACTTTAGGATTACAGAATATGCCCACTCTACTCTAGAAACAGCCTCCAAACTTCCTTTCTGCTTCTCATTACTAGTCCCCTTCTCACAGGACTAGCGGAATAATCTTTCTGTTAACACAAATATTCCATGTTGGAAATTGTAGTCTGTTAAAGATAACGCAAACCTGCAGTTGGGTCTGAGAATAATAAAAACATCATAAATGATCCCCCCGTCCTCAGGTGGTATTTTTATTACTATTGTATTTATTTATTTATTTTAAAGATTATTTATTTGAGGGGGGAGGGGCAGAAGGCAAGGGAGAGAGAGAATCTTGAAACAGACTTCCCGCTGAGCACAGACCTGACACAGGGCTCAATCCCAGGACTGTGAGATCGTGATCTGAGCCAAGGACAAGAGCCAGCCACTTAATCTATTGTGCCATTCAGGAACCCTCGTTATTTATTTGAGATAGCGTGAGTGAGCAAGAGTGCCTGTGCGTGCTCCCAAATGAGAAGAGGGGCAGAGGGTGGAGAGCTTGATGTGGGGCTCAGTCCCACAACCCATGAGATCACAACCAGAGTCAAAACCAAGAATCAGACATTCAACAGATGGAGCCATGCAGGCGCCCCTCGGGGGGGGGGGGAGTTAAAATCAGAAAAATCTTAATTCTGTAGTAACTGTCACAGCACAAATATCTACTTTATGGTATGATAAGCCAGATGGAAATTAAAGAGGGAGAAAGATGAAGAAAGGACAGAGGGCAAGAGAGCTCCTTGAGTTAGTGAGAGACAGGAGCTCTCAGCATCTCCTGTTGTGGCTTGCTTACCTTAATCTTGTGGATCTCAACGCTCTCTGCATGCTAGGACCACTTGGGAAACTTGAATACTGAGGCCTGGGCCCCAGTTGAATCAGAATCTCAAGGGATGGTTGGTACAACCAGTGCCTAAATATCCTATCACATATCTGGAGTCTGAAAGTCTTATTTCATAAACGCATTGCCTATCCCCGTGTGAGGGAAGCAGAGGGCTTTGAGAGTTCCACCATGACTATATGGCCTCAGGGAGGAATGGTTTCCCTACTCTGCCCCTTCCTATCCACGACACCCACCAAAAACACAAGATAGTGTTCCCTAAAGGAGCAGGAGGGATGCCGGGCAGGGGGAAAAACTAAAAAATAATTATGCTTGTGGATCTAATTATGCCTGGTGCATGAAGTCTATACATGGCCTGAAGAACGATTGCTAGCTGTGCCTAAATCTTATTTTCATTCAGGATCAGGGCGGAGTTGAGCTGGAAACTATAGGTAAACAAGTCTGGGAACACAAGGCTCCAACACAGGTAGCAGCAAAAGATATGGGCATATTTTCCTAGCTTTGAGTGAAGGGCATAAAATGAGAAAGGAGTTTCCCTTTCTTTTTCCTGTTGTGGTTGATATAATGTTGGAAATTTGAAGGTAAACGTTTATAATCCTTCCCCAGAAAGTTTCAACTGGGTTATATAACATATAGCCAATTGGATTAAAATATGATTCATAATCTATATGTGTGGTTCTGTTTCTTAACCATAAAATGTGTAATGTTTGTGAATGTTATGATTTAAGGCTTAAGAGAAGAAAGTGAACTTGGCTTTGAACTCCTCTTATTCCAACAGAGACCAATAAAGGCAGTAAAACCCCATTTTTACAGGCTGCACCCACAGGTGTGGTGTAGAAGAAGAAGCTGCTGTTGCAGGTGAAAAAGCCTTGTCTAGAGATAGAATAATCTGCATGTCATTATGAGGTTACCCTCTACCTAGGCTCCTGCAGGTCAAGAGGGATCTGTGTCCCAGGTGGACTTTACTCAAGAATTTCTTGAGTTGGTTCATCAGGGAGGAACATTGATTCTTTTTTTTTTTTTTTTTTAAGATTTTATTTATTTACTTGAGAGAGAGAGCAGGTGTGCAGGAATGGTGGGGAGGGGGCACCGAGGACCCAAAGGAGAAGGACATGCAGACTCATTCTGAATGTGGAGCCTGTTGGGGGCTCAATCTCACAACACTGAGATCATGACCTGAACTGAAATCAAGAGTCGGATGCTTAACTGACTGAGCCACCCAAGCATCCCAAGGAACATGGATTCTTAACGACATACACCAAAGTCCCCATTTGATGAGAGTTGAAAAGCACTAACAATAATAACAGTGGTGACTTCAATTTATTTCTACCATGTAGGCTCTGGGCTGGATATTTCATCGGCCGTGTTTTATTATCTCCACCATAACCCTGCGAGGTAGAAATTAGCACTTGGTGGCTTGGCTGAACTGAGTATGTCTGAACTAGGACATTCAGGTATGTCTCTGAAACCATGGTTTTCCCATTTTTATCAACAGCCTCTTGAACTGAGGGACCGTGTGCACTGGTTCCTTCCCCTCAAATCACTCATATAAGTTCCAGTACCTGGAGCTGGTGCCTGAGTCCCTGCTGCTGAATCTCCTTCTTGCCAATGGCCTCTTTGGCCTTCTTCCCATCACCTGCTGCTGCCTGCCCCACCCCAGTTTGGGCTGACCTTCAGATACTACCGTGGCTTGGGTTATAGAAGTCAAAGTCCATCTGTCTTTCCCTTTAGGTTTATGCTTGGGTTTTGGTATTTTCTTCAAGGCTTACATCTTTAGGCATGCACCTATCTCCAGGGCATTGGCCTCTACATATTCCCACTGGTATGCCTGATTTCTGGCCTGTCCTGGCTAGAGTTTAGGAAAGACCTATTTGAAGAAAGAGATGACTTTTCAGACTCCAGACACACTATTAGACATTGAAACAGTGGCTGTGTAAATTTTCATATTTATAAGCACTGTAGCAAATGCTCCTTTTCTAAAAAAATGTAAATTGTGGATCCTTATCTTTTTGGGGGGCTGGAGGCTTCAACATTAAAAATATAAATGTGGGGAGCACCTGGGTGGCTTAGTCTGCTAAGGGCCTAACTCTTGATCTCCACTCAGGTCTTGATCTCATGGTTTGCAGTTTGAGCCCCACATTGGGCTCCATGCTGGTTATGGAGCCTACTTAAAAAAAAGTAATAATAAATAACATATAATAATATAATATAATGTAATTAATATATGATGTTTTAAGTGTTTTTAAAAAATAAGTTTTGTGTTTTTTAATTATAAAAATTTTAGTTTTTTATCGACAACATGTGAAATACAGATAAATATAAAGAAACAAAATCATCCTAAATCTGATAACCCAAAGATGGATAATCATCATGAGTGTTTTGGTGTATTTGGTAAATTTTCTTTATACCTTTACACATACAAAAACACACACAGAAGCAAAATGGGGATTATACCTAATATGGTATCATATTTCATATAATATTACCCTGCTAGCATTTCTCCATATCATAAAAATTCTTTCCCTCCCAGTTTATTGGGGTATAATTGTCAAATAAAGTTATATTTAAAATATGCAACATGATAATTTGATATATACATACATTTTGAAATCAAATTGAACTGATTAAAAATAAAATTGGGGTGCCTGGGTGCTCAGTAGGTTTAAGCCTCTTCCTTCGGCTCAGGGCATGATCTCAAGGTCCTGGGATCAAGCCCCGCATCTGGCTCTCTGCTCAGTGGGGAGTCTGCTTCCTCCTCTCTCTGCTTGCCTCTCTGCCTACTTGTGATCTCTGTCTGTCAAATACATAAATAAAAAAAAATCTTTTAAAAATAAAATAAAATTAACACATCCATCATCGCACAGTTATCTTTTTTTGTGTGTAAGAATGCTTAAGATCTATTCAGCAAATCTTAAGTATACAGTATTATTAACCATTGTCACTTTTGTGCACTAGATCCTCAGATCTGATTCATCTTACTCACACCTGAAAGCTTATACGCTTTGACCAACATCTCCTCCAGGTCCTGGTAACCACTGTTCTACCCTGATTCTACAAATATGATCTTTTCTTTTCCCTTCTCTTCTTTCTTTCTTTTAGATTCTACATATATATGATACTATGGAGTATTTGCCTATCTCATTCCAATTTATTCCACTTAGCATAATGCCCTCTGTGTTCATCCACATTTCTGTAAATGGCAGGATTTCCTTTTTTAAAAGGCGGGGTAATACTCATTGTAAATGTAGATACACACCACATTTTCTTTTCCATTCATCTGTCAATGGACACTTACGTTATTTCCCTACCTTGGCTATTGTGAATAATGCTGCAATGAATGTGGGGGTGCATATATCTCTTCAAGTTAGTGATTTCATTTCCCTTGAGAACACACCCAGAAGTGGGATTGCTGGATCAAATGGAGGTTCTATTTTTAATTTTTTGAGGAACCTCCATGATGGTTTCCAAAGTCGCTGTACCAGTTTGTATTCCCACCGATGGTGTACAAGGGTTGCTTTTTGCCCCATCTTTGCCAGCATTTGTTATTCCCTGTCTTTTTGATACTAGCCATTCTGACTGCTGTGAGGTGATATCTCATTGTGGTTTTGATATGAATTTCCCTGATGATGAGTGATGATAAGCATCTTTTCACGGGGCTCCTAGTCATCTGGATGTCTTCTTTGGAGTAAAGTCTATTCAGGTCCTTTGCCCATTTTTTAATCATATTATTTGGGTTTGGTTGGGTATGGTTTTTGCTATTGAATTCTAAGAGTTCTCTATGTATTTTGGGTATTAATGCCTTATCAGATATGTGATTGACAATTTTTTTTCCATTCCATAGGTGGCCTTTTCATGTTATTGATAGTTTCCTTGGTTGTGTGGAACATTGTTAGTTTGATGTAGTCCTATCTGTTGCCTGTACTTTGAGTGTCATGTCGAAAAAATCATTGCCAAGACCAGTGCCTATATTTGCTTCTAGGAATTTTATAGTTTGGGGTATTAGATTTATGTCTTGAATCTATTTTGAGCTGATTTTTGTGTATGCTGTCAAATAATCATCCAACCTCATTTTTAGCATGTAGGTACAGTGTCTTTCCAACACCATTTTTGAAGACTATCCTTTTCCTATCTGTGTATTCTTGGCACCTTTGTCCAAAAACAGTTGTCTGTATCCATTAGAATTCTTTGACAATATGCCAGTAACCTTAAGAATATAATATGAATTATGTAACTTAACTTGTTCAGAGACTTGGGTTGGTTATATTGATAAATGTGTTGCAATGAACATACTATATATGAATTTTTATGCGTAATTCTATGTTCTAGATTATTGGGACAAAAAGGAATATTACCTAAAGCAGCGATTAACAAATTTTTTATCTTTTTTTTAAGTCTTTATCTTACTTTTTTTCATTTTATTTTATTTCTTTTCAGTGTTCCAAAATTCATTGTTTATGCACCACACCCAGTGCTCTATGCAATATGTGCCCTCCATAATACCCACCACCAGGCTCATTTGCTTCTAGGAATTTTATAGTTTGGGGTATTAGATTTATGTCGCACCCCCCTCCCCTCCAAAATCCTCAGTTTGTTTCTCAGAGTCCACAGTCTCTTATGGTTTGTCTCGCCCTCCAATTTCCCCGAACTCACTTCTCTTCTCCATCTCCCAACGTCTTCCATGTTATTCCTTATGCTGCACAAATAAGCGAAACCATACGATAATTGACCCTCTCTGCTTGACTTATTTCACTCAGCATAATCTCTTTCAGTCCCATCCATGTTGGTACAAGAGTTGGGTATTCATCCTTTCTGATGGAGGCATAATACTCCATAGTATATATGGACCACATCTTCTTTATCTATTCATCCATTGAAGGGCATCTTGGTTCTTTCCAAAGTTTGGCGACTGTGGGCATTGCTGCTATGAACATTGAGGTACAGATGACCCTTCTTTTCATTACATATGTATCTTTGGGGTAAATACCCAGCAGTGGAAATGGAGAGTCATAGGGTAACTTTATTTTTCATTTTTTTTTAAGATTTTATTTATTTATTTGACAGAGAGAGAGAGAGATCAGAAGTAGACAGGGAGGCAGGCAGAGAGAGAGGGAGAAGCAGGCTCCCTGCTGAGCAGAGAGCCCAATGCAGGGCTTGATCCCAGGATCCTGAGACCACGACCCAAGCTGAAGGCAGAGACTCAACATACTGAGCCACCCAGGTGACCTATTTTTAATTTTTTAAGGAATCTCCACACCATTTTCCAAAGTGGCTACACCAACAGTATAAGAGGGTTCCCCTTTCTCCACATCTTCTCCAGCACATGTTGTTTACTGTCTTGTTAATTTTGGCCGTTCTAACTGGTGTAAGGTGGTATCTCAATGTGGTTTTGATTTGAATCTCCCTGATGGCTAGTAATAATGAACATTTTTTCATGTGTCTGTTAGCCATTTGTATGTCTTCTTTGAAGAAGTGTCTGTTCATGTCTTCTGCCCATTTTTTGATGTGATTATCTGTTTTGTGTGTGTTCAGTTTGAGGCGTTCTTTATAGATCTTGGATATCAACCCTTTGTCTATAGTATGATTTGCAAATATCTTCTCCCATTCCATGGGTTGCCTCTTTGTTTCGTTGACTGTTTGTTGTGCAGAAACTTTTGATCTTGATGAAGTCCCAAAAGTTCATTTTCGCTTTTGTTTCCTTTGCCTTTGGAGACATCTTGAAAGAAGTTGCTGTGGCCGATATCAAAGAGGTTACTGCCCATGTTCTCCTCTAGGATTCTGATAGATTCCCGCCTTATGTTGAGGTCTTTTATCCATTTTGAGTTTATCTTTGTGTATGATGTAAGACAATGGTCGAGTTTCATACACATAGCTGTCCAATTTTCCCAGCACCATTTATTGAAGAGACAGCCTTCTTCCCACTGTATGTTTTTTCCTGCTTTGTTGAAGATTATTTGACCATAGAGTTGAGGGTCCATATCTGGGCTTTCTACTCTGTTCCACTGGTCTATGTGTCTGTTTTTGTACCAGTACCATACTGTCTTGGTGATCACAGCTTTGTAGTAAAGTTTGAAAGCAGGCAACATGATGCCCCAGTTTTGTTTTTCTTTTTCAACATTTCCTCAGCAATTCGGGGTCTCTTCTGGTTCCAAACAAATTTTAGGATTGATTAACAAATTTTTTAGTCTTAGGATCCCTTTACACTCTTCACTATCATTGAAGACCTAAAGAGATTTTGTTTATATTGGTTATAGCAATCAATAGTTACTATATTAGAATTTAGAAATGAGAAATTTCAATAATATTTATTTAAAGTATTTAAAATTTACCTTAAAAATAACAGTAAGTAACACATTGTATCTGGATAAAGGGTGAAAATTAGTGAGAAGTAGAAATCAAGTATGCAGCTTTCCTCTAGGGCCTTAAAGAAATTCCCAGGTCTCTACTGGTCCTGTCAGAGAGATGGCAAATAGAAAAGCAGAGGCGTGGGAGGCTTAATGGAAGTAGAGATGGGAAAGATGGTGAATCTGAGGGAGTGTCAGCCAGTCTCCTCACAGAACACATGGGAAGTATTTAAGGTTCTGGTCCACTAGGTGAAACTTTAAAGGCATTATCTTCCTTCTGATACTTCTAGAATGCCTCCTAAAAGACCTGCTTTGTAGAGTTCAAAATACCTGCTTTATAGGGTCCTTGTACCAACATTAAGCCACTTATTATTTAAGACTTTATTTTAAAGTACTCTCTACCCCCAACATGGAGCTCATACTCAACCCTGAGAGCAAGAGTCATATGCTCCACTGACTGAGCCAGAGAATTGCCCCGAGTCACTTATTTTTAAAACCTAAGCATGAGATACATTACACAGATAGGAATTCTCAGCCTATTTGTGAGGAAACTGGTAGGTTGTGTCACTGGTCTCAGGCTGGGGTTGGGGGATGGACACAATGGAATCGCCATATCTAGAACCCAGTGGTCCTAATTACAAGTCGAGCGGTATGGCCATTGATTCTGGACAGAGAATACTATTAGTTCAGGAGTCTATCTTCGGAATTCACTGGCTCTAAAAGTGACTGAAAGGTGTAAAAAGCACAAGCTACTTGCTAGACTACTAGGCAGGTTCCTAGTTGTATCAGTGCAAATTTGTGTATTTAGATCTCTCCCACCTTTCACTTTCCACCCAGAGACAGAATATACAAATAGGCAGTGGCCAAATATATGGCCTGTATGGCAGCAGAACTCTGACCCATAGCCTCTTCTGCAATCATCTGAAGAAGCCAATCAACTTGGCTTCCAACTCAGGATCCCCACCCCCATTCTAACCAGGACCAACCCGAGAAAGCCAAATATGCTCTCCAACCCCATCACTTCTAGATAGCCCACCCCCGCCTTCCCCATGCCCATAAACTCCAGTTGGGGATTACCTGAAGCCTTCCGTCTTTCCCATTCTAGGGTTTAGCTAATCCCCTGCCTGGCTCTTGTACCCACCAAGAGCAAGTGACGGTGGCTGATTCTCTTACTATACCAGACTCGGAATAAAGAGCCTCTGTGCTCATTTGGCGTGTCTTTATTGATTTCCACATCACTGAATGACTAGTGAAGGCTGTCACAAAGCCAAGTTATGAAGAAAGCATCAGTGATTGAACATTCGTAAAGTGCTTTTCAATCATTTTAGGATGCCTTGTAAACACCTTGTGAAACACTGATATCCCCATTCTAGAGATGAGAATATTGAGAAAGAATCAGGAGATTAAGCTCTGTGCCCAGAGCTGGGATCAGAACATAAACGCCACTGTGTCTAAGGTCTGTTGTTTATCCACTGAGCTCAGGCAGCACTTTGGAATCATTACCATTTTAAAGCATTTTACTCTGGGTTGAGTGAATATTAAGGAGTAGATCACATTTCAGCCTGGCAGACGCGAAAGGCTTGTTTTTAGTTTGTTTTTCTAAGTTTTAGTAGACGACATATGGGCTCCATTAACTTTACTATGTAGCACAATTTCGAAGATAGTTTCTCTTCCAAAATATTTTTCACCGTTAAATATTTAAATATTTAAATATTTTTAACATTTTCAAGTTCAGCACACACCGTCAACCTCTGATACTTTGTTTTTCTCAGAGTTGTGACCTTTTCCTCTCCCCTAAAGGGGTGGAGGACCAGAGGTCATAAATCCAGCCAGGGATACCCGTTCTGTTATTGCCACTGCGTGGGAGTCGGGAGGATGAGAGTAACTGTGCCTGCGCTGGAAAAAGTCCTCCTAACGTAAGGGCTTTCCATTTTTTTTTTCTTTTCTTAGTTTTAAACATGAAGGAGAGGCAGAGGGAGAAGCAGGCTCCCCGCTGAGCAGGGAGCCCGATGCAGGGTTCAGTTCCAGGAGCCTGGGATCATGACCTGAGCCGAAGGCAGCTGCTTAACTGACTGAGCCACCCAGGCACCCCTCCATTTTTTTTTAAGATAAGTTTTGGGGGTTACCCCAACTCACTCCCCCATCCCCCACCACCAAGTCTTAAGATTGCTGATGATGTTAACTGAAGAAAATCAGGATGTAGAGACTGACTGGAGTATGAGGCCCCCCTAGCAGGCTCAGGCAAACGGGAAGGGATCATCCTTGGTAGCTCATCCTGTCTGCGAAAATGCATTGACCCCTGTTCCTCTCTACCCTGGGGCATGAAAAAAGGAGGAGGTGAGGCAGCAGCTCTGGGCCCATGCACCACTGGACGTGAACACCAGCGTGAACACCCTCGTGGTTTGTTAGGGCTCACTGGCCAAGGCCGATCAATTTAGCACCGAGTGTACTTTCCTTAAATGTAAACCAATGACATCAATTCACTGGCTCATGGTTCATCTGTCCAAGTCCCTGGAATCCTCTCCTTCCCCCACTCTCCCTTCCTCTCTCACTTATAAACGTATACACTAGCTTCAGATCCTTCTTCCTTCCACATTATCCTTTCAGATTTCTTCATTTTTTTATGTTTACTATGCATAAGCCTGCATTGAAAGACCTTCCAATGTATAGGGTCAGGTATGTGTTGTGAGAGCTTGTAAGGTTTTCCTATGGTGGTGCAAGTTCACGGCTTTCAGGGACCGTGAGAACAGGTGAAGGGTCTGAGGAGACGGGCAGCTCCAGCAGAGCCCGCCGGTTCCACAAGTCTCCCATTTCCCGGCGAGCCATGCCACACAAGGCAGAGAGGATTCTGGGTGGGGAACAATGCTCCCAGGGCCTGAGGCATTGAGGGCGGTGCTGGGGAGGGAGGAGACAAGAACAAGACGGATGGGGGGCACAGGACAGAAGTATGCAAGAGCCCACCACCATTCCAAATTTTTATCATTTTTGTCTGGCTGCCTTTGCACTTCCCTTCATCCCACAAAAGAAAGGCCCCAAACCTTAGAGTTCAGAAGTCTGCAAGATGTTACAAGTAACAGATGCTTACTGATCACCGATTCAATGCACAGGCCAGCAGGAGCTGTCGCAGCAGAAAAAGCAAGGATGGAGAAGCAGAGGACAAGGTTGGGCAAGCTCTTCAATTCTCTGAACTGTATTTTTCTTATCCTTTAATGGGCTGTAATTAGGATTTGGTGAGAAAAAAAATAGGCTTGAGCCTCTAGCCACAGGTGACAAATAATAAATGACACTAACAGATAAAAAAAGAAATGTAAAGGGCTAATTTTCCAGGCACTTTTCCATACTGCTGGGAAGACAAATTATCCATATAAAAAGATGAATACAGAAGGTTGCATAGTTGACCCTTGATAAAGACAGTATTTTTTTTTAAGATTTTATTTATTTATTTGACAGAGAGAGATCACAAGTAGGCAGAGAGGCAGGCAGAGAGAGAGAGAGGAGGAAGCAGGCTCCCCGCCAAGCAGAGAGCCTGACACGGGGCTCGATCCCAGGACCCTGAGATCATGACCTGAGCCGAAGGCAGCGGCTTAACCCACTGAGCCACCCAGGCGCCCCAAGACAGTATTTTAATATAATTGCTGAGACAGAATTTAGTCTTTAACAAGTCCTATGTGTCCTTATTTTCTATTATTTAAATGTAAATGGGTACTTCCATTGAGAAAAGATGACAAACAAATATGACCAAAGACATTATAAATTGTATAATGTACAATGAAATTCAGGCTCAAAATTGGACCCTCCCCCTGGGGCACCTGGTGGGCTCAGTGAATAGGGCATGCAACTCTTGATCTCAGGGCTGTAAGTTCGAGTCCTATGTTGGGTATAGAGATTACTTAAAAGTAAAATATTTTTTTAAAAAATTGGACCTTCCCCTCCTAATGTTCTGGGTGAGTGTGATACTAGATGCATTATTTCTATAGGGACTCAGTACAGTATGGTGGAGAGAATATTGAATCTAAAGGTTAGAGTTCTTGGTTTCAGTTTTGACTCTTTTGCTAAGCAATATCTTAATTTGGGAACAGAAAACTTAGATTCTAGGCCTGAGCATGGCTATAGAGGTACTCTAAAAGTTACCTTTGTAATTAACCAAAATAGAGACTCCTGTGTGGCTCAGTTGGTTAAGCCTCTGCCCTCGGCTTAGGTCATGATCCTGGGGTCCTGGGATTGAGCCCTGCATCGGTGTCCCTACTCAGCAAGGAGCCTCCTCTCTCTCCCTCTGCCTGCTGCTCCCCCTGCTTGTGCTCTCTCTCTCTCTCTCTGTCTCTCTCTCTTTCTGACAAATAAATAAAATCATAAAAAGTAAGAAAAAGAATAAAATATAAAACAAGACAAAAAGGGGCACCTGGGTGGCTCAGTGGGTTAAAGCCTCTGCCTTTGGCTCAGGTCATGATCTCAGGTCCTGGGATCGAGCCCCACATCGGGATCTCTGCTCAGCAGGGAGCCTGCTTCCCTTCCTCTCTCTCTGCCTGCCTCTCTGCCTACTTGTGATCTCTGTGTGTCAAATAAATAAATAAAATCTTTTTAAAAAATGAGCCAAAAATATAAGTGCAAAAAGAAAAACAAATTCTGCCAGCTCACCGTCCTACAGGCTGAGTAAATGGTACTACCTCCCTTCTAAAGAGCAAAATAAACAAAACCAAAATGCTTATCCTCAGCACATGGTCTTAGTTAAAATAAAAGTATACACTTCAGTGCTGTATAGACCTGGATTGTATCCCACTCTCCTAAAAAAGGCATGTAAGTGGGGTCTCGAATGGCTTCTCTCTTCATGATGTAGGAGCTGTTGCATGTACAGCTGATCACGTTACCTTCCATCGCTGAAAGGAATGAACTGTAACAAACAGGCTTTAAAGTTCACACGCGATCATTTACCATGTGTCTACTATGCATCAGGCCCACTATGGAGAATGGTGGACTCAGAATAACATTGTTCTCTAATGTATCAGTCCGGTGGTGGAATATATAAACTGATACGTTATATGCGAGAGTCTTGCTAATGGTATAAATCAACAGCCGAGCCAGAAATCTGCGAGGAGGAATGCTCTCCTGGGAGACTCTGGGAAGACTGTGGTGGAGATGATGATGTTTGAGTTGAGTCTTGAGAGGCAAGTGGAACTTTTCCAGGTGAAGAAAGAGAAGGGTATTTATGAGCAGAGGGAATAGAGTGGCTTGGGAAAGTGCCTAGCACATACGAGAAATAGCGAAGAGAGATGTGTAGCTGCAGCCCAGGTTTTGTGGGAGGGAAGGTGGATGGACAGATAGTTTGGGGCAAGAGATGGGGAGCTTTGTTATCCCACACTCAGGGGGGAATCACCCCTGTAGTCAACAGGGGACCACAAAGGTGTAGTGCGTGGTATATTGTATGTGTTGTGCTTTTATCTTCTTTTTATTTTTTATTTTTCACAAGATTTTATTTATTTATTTGTTTAGAGCATGCTCATGAGCCAATGAGGGGAGAAGGGGCAGAGGAAGAAGGAGAGAGAATCTTAAGCAGGCTCCACACCCAGCATGGCGTCTGAGGCAGAGCTTGAACCCATGACCCTGAGATCATGACCTAAGCTCAAATCAATAGTGGGATGCTAGGGGCTCCTGGGTGGCTCAGTGGGTTAAGCCTTTGCCTTAGGCTCAGGTCATGTCTCAGGGTCCTCCATCAAGCCCTGCGTTAGCCCTCTGCTCAGCAGGGAGCCTGCTTCCCTCTCTCTGCCTGCCACTCTGCCTACTTGTGATCTCTCTCTCTGTCAAATAAATAAAATCTTAAAAAAAAAAAAAAATAGAAGAGAGTCAAGACACTTAACCGACTGAGCCACCCAGGCACCCCAAGATTTTATTTTTAAGTAACCTCTACACCCAGCATGGGACTTGAACTTACAACCTTGAGATCAAGAGACTCCAGCTCCACTTATTCAGCCAGCCAGGCACCCCATGCACGCATGTGTTTGTCATACTTTTAAGGTAACGGGAGGTTGTGCAGAGGGAGTGTGTAACTTGGCAGTAAGGAAAAACAGGTTAGGAGACCAAACAGGAGGTGGTGGGGGGAAGGGCTGACTTTGAGAAGCACTTCTTTTTTTTTTTCCCCTGAAGTGGGATTCTTTATTGGAATTTAATGTTTACATTGACAGACTGCAGGACCCAAATGTTTATAAGTTTTTATTTTTTTTTTCAGTGTTCAAAAATTCATTTTTTATGCACCACACCCAGTGCTCCATGCAATACGTGCCCCCCATAATACCCACCACCAGGCTCACCCAAGCCCCTCACTTTCCCTTCAAACCCCTCAGTTTGTCTCTCAGAGTCCACAGTCTCTCATGGTTTGTCCTCCCCTCCGAATTTCCCCAAGTCACTTGAGAAGCATTTCTGAAAGAGAAGAGATAATATGTGGTAAACACTGGATGTGGAGGCTGAGGGGGAGGCAGAAATAGAGTGTGACTTTGAAGTTGCTCAATACAAGGGAGACTGGGTGGCTGGTGGTACTGTTGACTGAGATCAACTCAGAACAGGTTGGGTTCTTGACTCCAGTGTGCTCCTGGCTTAAGAATCAACACTGACAGCAACACAGGTGGTCAGTGCCCAAACGAGAAGACAGGATATCAGCGGCTGACAAAGTGCATGAAGCCTACCCTAGAATGAGACAACTGATCTTAATTGCCAGACTTTGGGCTAAAAGTAAAACATAACTTAAAAGTTCTTTAAGGGGAACCAGGGTGGCTCAGTCGGTTAAGTGTCCAACTCTTGGTTTCAGCTCAGGTTATGATCTCATGGGTTGTGGGCTTAGGATTCTCCTTTTGCCCCTCTCCTTGCTTGTGTGCATACTCGCCTTCTCAAAATAAATAAATAAATATTTTTTAAAAAGTCTCTTTAAGTAGTTCTGAACAGTTCGGTTCAACACCATTTAAAAGCTGTTTTCTAGGGGTTCCTGGGTGGCTCAGTGGGTTAAGCCTCTGCCTTCAGCTCAGGTCATGATCTCAGGGTCCTGGGATCCAGCCCCACATCAGGCTCTCTGCTGAGCAGGGAACCTGCATCCCCCTCTCTCTCTGCCTCTCTGCCTACTTGTGGTCTCTATCTGTCAAATAAATAAATTAAATCTTTAAAAAAAAAGCTGTTTTTTAAAATGTGTCTCATTTATTGCAAACCTCTTTTTTGGTTACACTGTGTATGATTTCCAGTTAAAAGAATGTAGAGTGAGAATGCTGGAGCCGGATTACCTGGGCAGGTGACCCTAGGCAAGACTTCAACCTCTTGTGCTTCAGTTTCCTTGCTTGCAAAATAAGTTCTTCATGAGGCTGTTACAGGAGTAATTTCATAAATGTAGAAGTGTGCCTGGCACATTGTCAAGTACGTTATAAGTATTTGCTATCATTATTAATAATTAATAGAATTCTCAACTAAAAATGGTATAAATATTAGAGACTTATCATGGAACAAGATTTTAAGTGGACTGTTCCAGAGCTGGTGCTGTTGCTTGATAACGAAGTTATGAAGGACCAGTCTCTTCCCATATAGCACTTTGCCATACTCAGCTTGTTAGTGATGTCTCCCTTCATGGTGGCAGAAAGGCTGCAATTGCTCCAAGTATCAAGCCCTTACACGACTGGCATTCCAAGTAGGAAAGGAGGGTTGGAAGGAAAAAGGACTTTTTTCTTTGTGCCGCCCTCACTTATTAAGGAGGAGAATTTTTCCTAGAAGCCCCTAGTAGGTTTCCTTTCAGCTAGAACTGGGCCATGGGCCCATGCCTAACTTCAAGAGGGACTGGGAAAAACTCTGACACTTCTAACCTACAACAAATGAGGCAAAAGTGAAACTGGGGCCAGCTGTTGTATGGATAACTGCAGCGCCTTCCACAGCCTTCTAAGTAGTTTCAAGGATGCCTCACTCAGGCAGGGGGTTCTTGAGAAATAAGAGTGTAGAAGTCTTTATTCAGAGCGAGTCAGCCATAGGTTTCACCCTTCAGAGGTCATTAGCTGTTTTAAGAACAGCTTTTGAGGCATAATATTCCATTGTATGTATGGGCCATATCTTCTTTATCCATTTGTCTGTTGAAGGGCATCTTAGCTCTTTCCATGGTGACTGTGGCCATTGCTGCTATAAACATTGGGGTACAGATGGTCCTTCTTTTCACTGCATCTATATCTTTGGGGTAAATACCCAGTAGTGCAATTGCAGGGTCATAGGGAAGCTCTATTTTTAATTTCTTGAGGAATCTCCACACTGTTTTCCAAAGTGGCTGCACCAACTTGCATTCCCACCAACGGTGTAAGAGGGTTCCCCTTTCCCCACATCCTCTATGGTCCATATATATACACAATGGAGTATTATGCCCCCATCAGAAAGGATGAATATCCAACTTTTGTATCAACATGGGCAGGAGTAGATTATGCTGAGTGAAATAAGTCAGGCAGAGAGGGTCAATTATCACATAGTCTCACCTGTGGAACATAAGGAATAACACAGAGGACATTGGGAGTTGGAGAGAAGTGAGTTGGGGGAAAGTGGAGGTGGAGACAAACCATGAGAGACTGTGAACTCTGAGAAACAAACTGAGGGTTTTGGAGGAGAGTGGGGTGGGGGGTTGGGTGAGCCTGGTAGTGGGTATTGAGGAGGGCATGGATCACTGGGTGTGATGCATAAACAATGAATCTTGAAACACTGAAAAAATAAAATAAAGTTTAAATAAATTAAAAAAAAAAAAAAAGAATAGCTTTTGAACCCAGGAAAAGTCCCTGTTGGTAAAATATGGAGAGATATTTTTGAGCAGGGCTTCCTTCCTAATATTCAGGTTCCTTCTTAGCTGTCAACTTCCCTTCCCACAAACCAAAGGAGGGGGCTCATAATTCAGTTCACCTTGTCTAAAAGGTTGACCAATCTAGTCACTGTTAAAGTTATTTGCAAGAAAGCACAGGCAGGCTCTCTTCACTGACCCAGCAGCAGGGGGTTATAAGCAGGGAGAGCTGCATGAGAAGAGCTACTCTTTCCTCCTTAGATGCATGTCTTAAATCCAGCTGTTTCCCTACAATGCATATCCCGGACTCTCTTACCAGAGTCGGGGCCCAAAGCACCCCTCATCTGGGCTCCTGCTCAAGTCTTTCCCTTGCCAGAAAGAATGCGGTGCAAAAAGGTAGACAGAGAGCTATGAAAGAGCCAGAAGAAAATGTTTCTAAACACCCACAGAAAGCCAGATTCCCACTAACCAATTCTGTTAACAAAGAGAGTAGACATTTTAAAATTCCAAGGCATTTAGTTACTAATCTGATTCTGGCCTACATGTGGATATTCAATAAATACTTGTTAAATTGATTCAAAGTTTTATTTATTCAACCTACTTAAAGCTTATGTAAACCCCTTGGAGATTTGTGTCAAGCTGTTAAGTTGGAAAATATATGAAAAGTAGAATATTCACTAGACTGGCTTTCCTGTTAATGAGCTTTATGAGCTTAGTGTAAACTGGTGTGCGTGTGTGTGTGTGTGTGTGTGTGTGTGTGTGTGTGTGCACGCGCGCGCGCAGCAGCAACAGCAGCAGCAGAAGGAAGATATAAGGAGGAAACAGGAGAAAAGCCTGTTTCTGTCATTTCCCACGTTTGTCTTCATATGATGCTGTACTTATTAACCAGCTACTGCCCTCTAGTGCTCACTGTGTTAAATTCCCTTCTGAATTCCATTTTCATCTAAAAACCCAGGACTCCAGGAAGGGATAATGTCTTGTTTTGCAGATGAGCAAACTGAAGTCCAGAGACTGAGGTGTCCAACTGACCCAGGCGGTTTCCTGGATTCTTAGGTACCTAACTGTAACTCATCCGGCAAACCCTTTTTATTAAATGCCATGCCTCAGACATTTCAATAACTAATCAATAAAAATTACAGCATATTTGTCATACACCAGAAATTAATATAACACTGTGTGTTAACTCCACTGGAGTTACAAATAAATAAATGTTTAAAATGCACATGAAAATTACAGCAGCATAATCATTTAACAATAAATAATGTTAAGTGTTATCTGTTATTTTCTATGTTATTCCAAATAAAGCCAAAATTGACTGTTGGTGAAATTTCAGTAAGGATTTCTAAATATCGTTGCTATGTTTTAAACTTGGTGAAGTTTAGAAAATTCCTGTATTACTTTTGGGGGCAGGGGGCAGGATATTTAACCAGAATGGACCCAAAGTAGACTTGGCTATTTATCAGAATTGACTTATCACTGTCTTCACATAGGCTAATCTTCTGCTAGAATTCTCCCAAAGGAACCTCTTTGCTCACTGATGGGAAAAGGGGGGGGGGTGTTTGCCATTTTAACTTAGAACACATATTTTCATCATTTAATCATTTTGCTGGTGGGAATAAATTGAAAGTTATCCAGCTGGATGCGTCACTTACAAGAACATTACTGAGTAACAAAAGATTTATTCAAATATTTAATTGGAAGGAAATACATCTGGAATAACTTTTATTGGAATTCATATAAAAAGGAAAGTAAATCCATTAGAATTAATATCATAAACAGTTGGCTTTATCTGGAACCAGAAATGTTAATGAACTGGAGCCCAAAAGTCCTAACCACTTTTCCTTGCAAAAAGCCAGTCATTTTTTAATTTATATGCCAATTACACTTTATTACTTTAGGTTGAGCTTTGTTTTCAGCAAATATTTTAGAGCGAAGTCACTCAAATTACCTAATTAGTTTCCTTTCTCCTCTTGTCTTCAAACACCAAGCAAAAAGAAAGTTGTAGGGGGCATCTACCTTCTTCAGGATGCTTCAGAAATCCTGCTATGACCGGTGAGTCAGCAGGAAGTCACTGGGTTGGGGCTACTAGTAACTACGGGAATTAAGAGACATCTAGTTTCCTTCTTAGATGTCAACATAGATCCCATTGATCAAATAATCCAGTCTCGAATAACGTCTCCTGCGGAGGGATTCTGAGAACATTCTACCCAAAAGGACAAGGCCTATGGCTAGGAACAGAACCCCAAAGAGCAGGGTTCCGATGAGAAGCCATTTTTCAAATGGAAGGCCGTGTTGACTTTCTGGAATACTGTTCAGGGAGGAACCACCGGGTATGGCCTTCTCATTTTCCTGGGAAGCAGTTTTATTTGGAGCAGAAGAAACCACATCTGACAAAAACAGCATAGCTGCAGATGAATCCACAGTTGACAGAGAAAGTGTAATGGGGTTACTCTGGGCATCCTCTGTGTTTGAAGTGAGGCTGGAAATTTCTCGAAAGGGCACCGTTTCTGCGGGGCTTTTCCAGTCTATGGGCGCCCCAGAGATGGCGTTTGAAACGGCTGCTGTAGTTATGCTAGCTTTGGGTATAACCACTGCATGGGTCAAAACGGTAGACAAGAGGGTTGTGGGGGGCTGCAACTTGCCCGGGGTTAGGGCTGGAGCTGAGGTGGCCATCTCTGGTTCAGAAGTCACAGAAGGTATCACGGGAACATTGGTGGTAGGGGGCAATGCAGGCTTTGTGGGGGTAGAGGTGATACGCTGAGAAGCAATGGTCATCATCGTAGGGAGCGTTGTCACATGTTCAGGTAGGAGACGAGCTATTTTTTGCTCTGAGGAAAACTGTGAACTCTGTGAATGGCCTTTTTCTTTAGAAACAGGGAACAGTTTACTTGCTTGACCAATCTTGAATAGTTTCTCCGAGTGATCTGAGGATCCAAACTGCTGAGAAAATGCATCTCTCCAGAAACTATCGGTGGGCTTTGAATACCCTGTGGGGGTGGGAGTGATTCCCTGTGAAGACTGGCCATGGATAAGAGAATCTTCTTGGGTTAACGCTGGGCTTGGCGAGTTCGTTCTGGCCAAAGCTGGAAAATCTGAAAAATGTAAAGAAAAATAAAAAGAGACTTAAATATTTCCATGCGAAGGCAGGTTAAAAAAAGACAAACATATCAGCTTGTTCAGTAAATCCCCAAACTGTTGAAACTTGACATTTCGTAGAAACTTGCGCAAAATGGAAAAATACAAATTGCTAAATCCGAATCTGGTGACACTGCCTCTCTACCAGATGCTGTGGTTTATTTCTAGAGTGATGGGACAGAGGAGAAATGTGTGGAGGAGGACCAGGCAAATTAAGGAAGAGGTGGGAGGAGCAGAACAAAGGAGCTAAGAGGAGCTCGGGAGGTTTAGGAATGTGGGGACACATGGGGGGGCTGAGGCCAGGGAAGAGAGCTGGGCCAGGGGGACACCGCAGGAACTGGCAGAGAGAAGTCTCCCTGGGAAACCAGCAATCACCAAGGAGAGACTTCACAGCAAGGGCAGCCCGCAGACAAGAACAGTAATAGAGGCCTGGGGCAAAGAGGAGCAGAGGCAGAACCCGGGACATTGGCCTGACACAAGGAGGATTCCTGTGGGCCGGGAGGGATGGTCTGGTCTCCTCCCAGGGCAGAGAAGCCAAGGCAGCAGCCGAAGGCTGGTGACATTTTCCAATTTAAAAAAAAAAAAAAAAGGTTTTGGCACCACACTCAGGGGAGGAAAGCGATCTGGGAGATTTAATTTTGACTCTCAGAGATTACCATTTCAGAGCCAATGTCTTAAATCGGAGGACAACGGAACCAATATTTGAAATTACGATGGCCACAGGGCTGTGATAAAGAGCAGAAAATCACACAGTTCTGAGGGCTGCTGGGGAGGAACCAGCCTCAGATCCTCCTCAGGGGTAAGAGAAATTTTAGAACTGTGCTCTTAGTCTCACACGCCATTCATCACAGCTCCACCCGGAAAGGCTTTTTGGAGCCACGGGAGCAGGGAATGATCATTTGAATTTCTCTGTGTCACTCTGCTACTTGGCTGGTCATTTCACTTAGATTTGAACTGCAGCAAACACAAGGAAGGAAGAAAAGGAATTTCTTAGCATTCATCAGTTCATTTTTCCCTGTTCGCTTTCCCCTTTTCTTCTTCGATTCCTCCCAATGCCAGTTTCTGAACCAGACCCCACTCTCCTCTCTGCTAACAACCAGATCCAGAGGCAACTTGAGATTTATAATATCTTTGACTGGTCTGTAAGCTTCACACGCCAAAGAGGTCCTTCAAAACTGTCACTTGTCAGGGCGCCTGGGTGGCTCAGTTGGTTAAGCGGCTGACTTTTGACTTTGGCTCAGGTTATGACCCCAGGGTCGTGAGACAGAGCCCAACATCAGGCTCTGTGTGGAGACTGCCTGAGAGTCTCTTTCCCTCGCCCTCTGCCCCACCCCCTGCCTGCCCACATAAGCATAAATAAATAAAATCTTAAAAAAGAACTGTTACTTACTTGTCCATCTAGGACAGGGGTCAGCAAATTATGACCCGAGGGCCAAATCTGGCTTGCCACGTCTCTTTGTATGGCTTATGAGCTAAGATCTACATTTTTAAACAGTTGACAAAAATCAAACAGGATACTATTTTGTGACACATGACAATTACATAAAATTCCAATCTCAGTGTCGCAAATAAAGTTTTATTGGCATGTAACGGTGCCCATTAGTTTAGACATTGGCTGTGGGTACTCTGTACTACAAAGACATAGGTGAGTAACAACAGATTGTATATGGCCCATAAATCCTAAAACGCTGGCCTAGGAAGCCTAAAGTACTTATCCTTTTGCCCTTAAAAGACAACATTTGTGGACACCTGCTCTAGGATATAGTACTTTAATCCAAAATAGAATTTGGAGGATTGAAATGCCTCTCTCCTCCGACAATGCTGAAGGAAAGAGTTTCTGCTACAGGATATACCACACTGATAGACACAACAACACTATGAGAGAAACTGCATCTATATTTTTAGGTAGTATCAGATATTTTTTAAAAAAGAACAGGACTCAACATAGTTCATTTCTTTTTTTAAAAAAGATTTTACTTATTTATTTATTTGAGAGAAAGAGAGAGCACGAGCAGGGGGAGCAGCATAGGGAGAGGGAGAAGCAGATAGCAGGAAGCCCAATGTGGGGTTCAATCCCACGGTCACGCCCTAAGACAAAGGCAGAGGCTTAACTGACCGAGCCACCCAGGTGCCCCAACATATCTCATTTTAAAGTTCCAAAAAAAGACTAGTTAACTCAATGCTCTGTGATGTGTAGGAACTCAGAACTTAAACAAAGCCATTGACAAAAAATGACCAAAACAGCTGCTTTCTTTCTCAAGAGTGCAAGCCCATAAAGAAAGCAGGGCTAGGGCTAGTCCCATTTCTTGATAAGATTCATCTATTGGCAAAGATCCTAGAATGACCCAGGGATCCTCAACACCTGCTCTGTTTACCTCACCCACTGATGTTTGCTATCGGGGTGTAGTGGTTTTTCTCGCTCATGCAGAGATGAGCCAGAGGGGACTGAGAAACAGCCCTGGGCCCTCAATCCCTCTTCTGAGTTTCACTCTCAAGGGACTTTACAAACTAAAAACTTGGGGACTGACTATTCCTTGGAAACCAGCTGAGCAAACAAACTCCCAATTTATTCTCTCTCTGAATTCCCCCCTTCTAGTCCTTAGTAAATGGGACATACTATGAAGCTGAAAGAAAATTTAATAATGCCAAGTTGCAATGGTTTTATAGCATGGACAGAGTACGCGGTCATCTTTCAAACTTTTTGGTCTTTAAATATTAGCCAATCAGTTATAGGAACTAGAGTTCATGAGGAAACAAACGACCAATCAGATATCTATTTAATTTCACTCTAAACAGGAAGCAGATAGTTTATTTTTATGGGGAATCTTAATCCATCAACATGGGCAGATTCGTAAATAGAATTACAAGCTTAATTTGTAAACATCCTGTAGATTAAAAAGTCAACAACACTCTAATGTCCAAGGTTGGTGCCACTTTGCTCTGAGATGTCAATCAACCTGCTCTGGGCTGGTGTCGCCCCCTGGTGGCTTCCACAGGCACTGTTAGATTCCAATTCCAATTTATTACCTTCATACTCTTTCCTGAAAAGGTTTATACTCATGCCAAGTTCCCTTTTCTCCCGTTTCCACTAAAGAGAATCTTTACCACACACTCCCTTTTACACATGCACTACAAAAGCAACAATATTACAAAGTATTATGAAAATTATAAAACAAATTCAACTATAATTTTTGTCATTATGTCCCAATGACTATTAACATGTTTGTATATCTTAAAGTTAATTTTTTTCAGGTTTTTATCTGAAATTGTGTTTATTTACATACCTTAAACTTATTTTGTTTTAAATTTTACTTATTTATTTGACAAAGAGAGAACACAAGCAGGGGGAACAGCAGAGGGAGAGGGAGAAGCAGGCTCCCCACTAAATAGGAAGCCTGGTGTGGGCTTGATCCCAGGATGCTGGGATCATGACCCAAGCCAAAGGCAGATGCTTAACCGACTGAGCCACACAGGCATCCCCTTCAAACTTATTTTTTAATATCTGCCATCACATTCTTTTAAGTAGATCCATCATATTTTACACCCAACAGTTCTCTGGCAATTGGATATGTATGTTACTTCTATTTTTCACTCTTTAAACTAATTATATAATAAACAGCTTCAAATCAATAGCTTTTTCTTGTTTTGTTGTTGTGTCTTTAGATTATATGGAAGTTGAATTACTGGAGGAAATTACCTATAATTTCTTTAACACTGTGCTTTGGGGTGCCTAGGTGGCTCAGTGGGTTAAAGCCTCTGCCTTAGGCTCAGGTCATGATCCCAGCATCCTGGGATCAAGCCCCAAAACAGGCTCTC
Organism: Mustela nivalis; assembly: GCF_964662115.1. NCBI lineage: Eukaryota > Metazoa > Chordata > Mammalia > Carnivora > Mustelidae > Mustela > Mustela nivalis. Next base: position 55,102,099 of record NC_139026.1, read on the forward strand.
TGCTCGGCGGGGAGCCTGCTTCCCTCTCTCTCTCTCTCTGCCTGCCTCTCTGCCTACTTGTGATCTCTGTCTGTCAAACAAATGAATAAAGTCTTAAAAAAAAAAACCACTGTACTTTAATGACAAAATAGAAGACAGACATAAGGAAACACACAGATAATGGAAGAAGGAACAGAATGAAGAGGTAGTGAGAAGGGATAAGAGAGACAGAACATTATGGTCCAGCTTCCATATGATGGGAGTTCCAGAAGGAGAACAAATGTTCCAATTAGTGTCTTGAGCCCCAAACTCTTTGAAAATTAAGACTTGGATATCCATCTCTGGTTTAATACCACTCCTGATTGTCTAATGCAATGGTCGAGGTGGCCAAAGGGAACAGCAAGAAGTATCACCACCACCCCATAAGCCCCAGTTTTTTAGCCAAGGAGATATATATATATGTATACATATACATACACACACACACACACACACACACACACAGAGGCACGAAGTGAAGGAGCCATACACATCAGGGACAGCCACTCTGGGAAGGGGGCAGGACAAGACACTGTCAGTGTAAAGGAAGGTCTTGAGTGTTTTGAGAAGCCTCATTTGTTCTATGCCTTATGTTTCTAAAGATCATAATTTTATATTGTACATGATTTCATGTTACTGTATATACAATGTACCACTTTAACTCTTTGTAAGAATACAGCTCAGTGACACTGAGTATATTCACCTTGTCTGCAACTGTCACCCTCACCCATTTCCAGAACTTTCTTCATCTTGCAAAACTGAAACTTTGTACCTTGTGCAAGTTTTCTTATACTTGGGTTTATATCATTACTTAGGAAGAATTCACAAAAATAATTTGTGATTTACATTCCTGCTTAAAGGAATGTTTGATACATCTGGCTCATTATCCAAAACCCAGACACAGGCTTACCCAGGGGACAAGGCAGAGTCTGTGCCCAGGCCCCCCTGGTAGTTCATTCCCCAAAGTACCTCACACATAATACAGTCAAGAGAGAACCTTTGAGGGGGTGCCTGGGTGGCTCAGCATTTAAGCAGCTGACTCTTGATTTTGGTTCAGGTCATGCTCTCAGGGTCCTGAAATGGAGCCCCATGTTGGGTTCCACCCTCAGAACAGCGTCTGCTTGTCTCTCTTATGCTCCTCCTCTTGTTTTCTCTCTCTCTCTCAAATAAATGAATAAAATCTTAAAAGAGAGAGAGAGAGAGAAAACCCTTGTTTACACTCCCAACCCTAAAACCAGTGTCCTCAAACCTTCCCCAGCTCAGTAGATGGTGCCAACATCCATGTAGACAGTCAAGCTAAGACTCAACTCTAATGCTTCGCTCTTTCCCATCGTCACACCCCAACCCACACCATCAGCAAGTCCTGTCAGCTCTACCTCTGAAATGGGCACATATTTACTTCTCTTTATGTCCTCTGCCACCTCTCTGGTCCACAGTGCCATGGTCTCTCACTTGGATCTTGCCTGCTGCCCCTCCCACCCTGTCTTCCCACTCCCCTTCTTGCTCCTTGTCCATCCCCAGTAGAACAGTCCCAGTGAGTTTTGAGATATCACCTTGAAAACACCACCCTACATTCCGGCTCAAAATCTCCCAATGGCTTCCTGTTGCAGACCTAAAATAAGAACTTCCTCCCCTGGCTTTCAAAGCTTTATGTGATCTCCCTGCTTTTCAGACTTCTTGCATATCTCTCTTTGTATGGTTCACTATGAGTCAGCCAGCTGGGACTGAAGTGTTTGTTCTTCAAACACTCCAAAACTATTCTGCTTTAGGATACTGGAATGGGCCACTTCCTCTGCCTGAAGTTCTTCCCAGATCTCACATCTGACTTCGTCCTGTGCAGATCTCAGTGGAGGGGTTACAGATGGGGTTCACAGATGCTTCCTCTGATCACCTAATCAAGACGGTCCACTCAGTGATCATCTATTACATTGTCTTTGCTCACCCGCATAGCACTTGTGACTCTATTTTTCTTGATTACTTATTTATCATGGTCCTTGTCTCTCTCCTAAAATATAAGTGCTCAAGGTAAGGACCTTGTTTTTCCTTTTTAGTGTTATATTTTTGTGTCCTTAGAGTGGAATAATGTTTGGCACCTGGACAATGCTAAGCAACATTTGTTGTTCATTGAGTAGATGAAAAAATAGAATATTATTTATAGCCAAGGGTGTCATGACAAAAACTTTTTCTAAAACTTAAATCAAAGGAAACTAGATACTGAAAGCATCTCATCCTGAAAAACTAACAAGCCCAAATCTCACCAAGACATATCTGAATAATTCTATTATTTGTAGTTGTTTATTTTCTGTATTCTGAACAATATGTTTAATATGGAGACCATATTTCCGATGCCTTGTACAGAATTTGGCCCATGGTGGCTGCTCAGTAAATACTTCTTGAGTGAATTTCCCTCCAGGTCTGGATAATAAAATCCAGTGTGTTGGATTTCAGCCATTGTTATTATGAAATGATCAGAACTTAAAGACAAACATACTGGAATTTTGCACTCACATAGGTCTTAATTAACTCTTTGAAAACAGTCTCTCTGGGCCCTGGAGACCTTATTCTAGTGTTGTTTACATTGATCTCAAGAGGTGTTTCAAAATGTTGTCATGAAAGGTCTGTGTGCCCTTTATCTCGGGAAGGTAAAAACAAAAGCTACACAACACAAAATATTATCATTTGGAGATCTTTCATTGGAAAAAAGATGTTTGATTTAATAAACTGAACTTTAAATCATGAGAATTTTCCAGTGTGCCTATTTACAACCACTTTTGGCAGTTTCACTTAGACTCTTGGAGAAAATCTTTCACATGAACCACATCCTTAAATAATTCCGATCACCAAGATAGAGTACAATGTTATTCTTACCTCTAATTATCCTGTAACTCATAAGTCCCTTTGCTGGTTTCAGCGGACAAGCTTCCTCGCTGGGACAGAAAAAAAGGTAGCAGTTGGGTTGTCTAGCTGTTTTTCGAGTGTCGAAGATCATCAAGTTACATGCTTTGTCTCCTGCAATGAAAGGCTTCCTAAGCATTATACTGAAACAGGATATTTTGAAGAGCAGGCAATGATTTATTCTGCAATCTAACACAAACACCTTCGTTCAGTGTTCACTTGCTGGCTGACCGCTGACTCATTTCCTCTTCCTTAGTCACATAAAGCAATTTGTAAAGACCTTGGGTTTAAATATCAGAATTAAGGTAATTCTGGCAAAACGAATTTTAAATAGTACGTTTAATTCTTTTTTTAAAAAATAGTACATTTAATTCTTTAGATAAGACTTCCATTTGCTAAAATATCCATTGAAACATCCACAGAAATACTGACTTCCCAATCTTTACACAACCCACAACTGAGTTGGGACTTAAGAAATGGATCTAACCTGTCTACGGTCATACCACCCTGAACGCGCCCGATCTCGTCTGATCTCAGAAGCTAAGCAGGGTCGGGCCTGGTTAGTACTTGGATGGGAGAAATGGATCTAACCTAATGATTTCTTGTATCTCTTATATCCTGAAGGCAGGCACCTATCTCAGACACCTCTGAAGCCATGAGTCCGGCTTTCTTGGGTAGAATTACTAAAGTCAGCATCAATCTCTCATGCTTCCTTCCACAAAGAATCTGAGTAGCATATGAAATACAGAGCCTATTTTTTTTACTTTTACCAGTATCATCCTTCTTCTGATTTTTTTTTTTCTTTACATTTCTACTCTTCCTTATTTCTGCTTTTCTATTTTCCTTCCTTTCCAGCTTTTCACCCTTAGCTTTTATTTCTGGCTTCTTTTTCTCTTCTTCTGCCCAATAGAAGTTATTCTTTCTATTCATCATGGCCTAGAGTTGGCTTTGGCATCAATCTAGTACAGTCTCACTTCTTGGCCTATGACCCTTGAGGGATCAGTATACCCCTGGTCAGGATGAAGGTTAAGAAGCATGTAGGCAGGCACCTGGGTGGCTCAGTGGGTTAAGCTGCTGCCTTCAGCTCAGGTCATGATCTCAGGGTCCTGAGATCGAGTCCCGCATTGGGCTCTCCGCTCAGCGGGGAGTCTGCTTCCTCCTCTCTCTCTCTCTGCCTGCCTCTCTGCCTACTTGTGATCTCTCTCTGTCAAATAAATAAATAAAATCTTTAAAAAAAAAAAAAGAAGCATGTAGGCTAATTATTAAAAATGCATGCTCTTTCTCACCATACACACAAATGCATACGCACACACATAACTATGTGTTAACTAACCTTGTTCTGGTAATCATTTTGTAATACATACATGCATCAAATCATCACACTCTGTATCCTTAGTTGACACTATGTTACATGCCCAATATATCTCAGTAAAGTTGGAAAAGCAGAAACCCTGCGTAACCTAGCCATCAGCACCACGTCTTCAAATCAGACAATGGTTAGGATCAACCTTGACTTCCACATTTGGAAATAAGACTCAGTGAGCTTCTGTGGGGGATCTGATCATGTCCACTCTCCATTACCCAGGCAATAAGAGATATACTTTAGCTTTTCCTTTCTCAGCAATGGGATAATTCTGCAATACCATTTTTGGGGGGCCACATAGGTAAAGGGGAAGGTCCATAAGCCCCCCAAGTTGTATGCAAAATCTTATGTCCTTTGTCCTTACGAGCATTTTTCCAGAGTCTGTGGCTACCAGCAAATTGTCAAAGTGCTTTTTTGAATCCTAAGCAGCTAAAGACCATTGCTCAATAAATGAGGAAAAGGGGCGCCTGGGTGGCTCAGAGGGTTGAGCCTCTGCCTTCGGCTCAGGTCATGATCTCAGGGTCCTGGGATCAAGCCCCGCATTGAGCTCTCTGCTCAGCGGGGAGCCTGCTTCTCCCTCTCTCTGCCTACTTGTGATTTCTGTCAAATAAATTAATTAATTAAATAAATGAGGAAAAAGCCTAAAATCCGTTAAATGTGACCCACAATTACCTCTGCTTACAGTAAAGCAGTAACAGTAAATTTCCTTGTACAATAAGGCAGCAAACCCTCATTTCTTACTAAACACCCCCTATGGAACTGAAAAGCAACGCAAGGTTTCCTGTGTTCCAGCAGACACCCACCCGCAGTCCTGTTTGCAGATGATTTTCTATTTCATATAAGTGTTGACAGCATGTAAAGAAAAACTGGAAATTTAAATTAAATCTCTGTATTTTCCATAAATTGGTCTATAAAGCATGTTCAAAGGCACACTGCCGAGTTTAAGAAGACCACTGAAGGGTTTTTTGTTGTTTTTTTTTTTGTCCTCCTGACATCAAATATGTGGTATTGTCCAATTCTCTGACACCAACTGAGTATCTTATAATTCAATTCAATTCTTACACTAACTACCTGGAGTTACCATCAGACGCCATAGGTTTAAGGGTTCAGTCCCATAAGACTGTCCTCACTTAGATGCCAGTAAAAAGTATCAGGTCCTTTGGCAGGGGTGGGGAGGGGTGGGGGCGCGTGGGTGGCTCAGTTGGTTAAGGGTCTGACTTAGGCTCAGGTCACAACCTTGGAGTCCTACGATTGAGCTCTATGTGGGCTTCCCACTCAGCGAGGAATCTGTTTCTCCCTCTTCTTCTGTCCCTCCCCTGGCTTGTGCATACTCTCTCTCTCTCTCTAATAATAATAATAATAATAATAATAATAATAATAATAATAATAATAAAATAAAAAGTATCAGGTCCGAGGTTACTCACATTTCTGCCCCGTGTGGCTATAAATTCAGGTTCTCACCACATGCAACCTCGGAATTGATAATTTGTTAGAACTACTCACAGAACACGGGAAAAAGCTGACAGTTTATCAAAAAGACAGAAATGAACAGCTAGATGAAGGGTACAAAGGGCAAGGTCCAGAAGGGTCTGGACTGCAGGAGCTTCTGTCCCGGGAGGCTGGAGGTACCACCCTTCCAGATACATGGATGTGTTTGCCAACTTGGAAGCTGCCTAAAACTATGGTTTCAGGATTTTTATGGAGATTTCAATACGTGAATTCATTGATGACTGAATTCAATTATGTGGGTTCTTTGGTGACTGAATTCAATCTCCAGCCTCTCTTTTTTTACTTGGGGGGGGGGGCGGTATGGGGCTGAAAGTTCCAAACTTCTAAACAAGGTTTGGTCTCTCTGGTGACTGATACCCATCCTGAAGCTATCTAGGGAGCCACTAAGAGTCACCTCATTAGCACAAACTCAGGTGTGGTTGAAAGGGGCTTAGAATGAAGAACAAAAGAAGCTCCTCTTCAGGAAATTGTGAGGTTTTTAGGTGCTCTGTGCCAGGAACCAAGAACAAAGATTATATGGATATATTTCTTTCTATACCACACCCATTATAGAAAGAAAAGACACTAAAGACATAACAGAAAACACATGGTTGGGTTGGCTAGTAAGCGAGGTTAAGGACCATCAGTCCAGCATCCACTAGCTCTTCTAGGGTTCTTGATGGCGAGACCTCATGCATCTTTTTCATTGTTTTGTCTCCAACACCTAGGAAGACACTTGGAGCTCAATAAATTGTGTGTGGCTTTTGTTGTTGTTGTTTGTTCATTTATTTTTCATTTAGGGAGTTCAAACAGGATTGTAAACAACTGAGAAATGATCATTGTTTCAATGTTTCTTTTTCAAGTCATAGGTCTGACACTTGAAATATGCAAATGTGTGGTTCAAACCTATGGGCCTCAGTTTCCTTCTGTGTCATGTGAAGCTGTTAGATCAAACAGCTTCCCATGTCCCTTAAGGATTTTTGTTTCTAAGACATTGGAAACATCTTAGATACCTATTACAACATAACACCAGTGGTTTTCAGCCTTTTTTCTAACCAAACACCTGGGTGATAGACATACACACTCATCAGAAACTTTGCCTCAGCTTAGGGGAAGGGAGGACATACTTGTGGAACATTCTCCCAGTGATTTTGTTACTCACCTTTCTACCCCACTCAAAATCACTAGTATAATCTATGTAGCCACATCAACCAGCTACCTGTGTCACTAAATACTTGGAACAAAGAGCTGCCAAGAGACTATTACTTACCTGTTATGTTTTTTGTTGAACAGCAAGAATTAATGCAGTCTTCCTGAGTTAATGTATGTATGGGTTCATTGCCTCTAATTCCCTTAGAAAGAGATGACTGGATGTCAATGACAACATCTTCTAGACTCTTGGTAGGGCAGTTCTGACTGGTGGACAGTCTTAGTGTCAGGAAACAAATTATTACACAAGTGTAAGTCAAGCTCCATTTGTCCCTAAAGAACATTTTAAATTTCAGTTTAGTCTTAGTCTTCAAAGGTCAAGAACAATTCTTCCTCTGGTCTGAGTTTGCTTCAAGAAGATTGTACAGATCATGGAATTTCTCTCTAGAAAAAAAATAGAACATCAGCAATGAGTTTTGTTTCTTTTAATAAATCTAGCAAAGATACAGTTCATTTCCTTCTAGTCAATATAAATTCTGGATGTATAAAACAGAAATAAACAAGCATTTTTTTTTTAATTTTTCACTTTTAATAGATCAAGACAATCTTTCATTAAAAACCTGGAAGACAAACCATGAGAGATTGTGGACTCTGAGAAACAAACTGAGGGTTTGGGAGGGGAGAGGGGTGGGGGGTTAGGTGAGCCTGGTGGTGGGTATTAAAGAGGGCATGTACTGCATGGAATACTGGGTGTGGTGCATAAACAATGAATCTTGGAACACTGAAAACAAATTAAATTAAATTAAATTTTTAAGAAAACTTGGTAAAGAGGGGCACTTGGGTGGCTCAGATGGTTGATCGTCTAACTCTTGATTTCAGCTCAGGTCATGATATCAAGGTCATGGGATCAAGCCCCCAGTCAGGCTCAACACTCAGCAGGGAGTCTGCTTGAGATATTCTCTCCCTAACCCTCTGCCCCTGCCCCCTGTGCACTCTCTCTCTCTAAAATAAATAAATAAATCTTAGGGGAAAAAAACTTGGTAAAGAATTAATTAGCACAAACACATATACTATTCCATCAATGCTTAAAAGCTGAGCAGTGTCTATGATGGAAGAGATATAAACAGAAGGCCTGCCCCAAAGTTCTAGAATCCTTTCTCTTCTTGCTTCTTCCAACCAGGAGGAGAGAGGACACAAAATTTCTAGTCACTGATAAAGCAGTGATCATACACTTGAGCATGGTTTCTTTCTTGCTAATAACAACTTGCATTTTCATATCACCTACTAGGTGGTAGGCAAAGTGCTGTGAGATGTAAATATATTGTCCTATTTAATCCTTATTCTAGCTCTGCAAAAGAAGCTATTATCTTCCTCATTTATAAATGAGGAAACTAGGGCTGCCTTTCTTGTTGCTGCCTCTCCTTAGATATCAAATCAGAGACAGGTAACTCTAATAATTTAATTCTAATAGTTAGCTGGTCCTTAGAGGGAACTCCTTCATTTCCAGAATACAAATTGCTCACTGAATGATAGTCTAGAGCAGAATTACTGCTCCTTTGGCAAGTCTGGGTGCCTCAGTTAGTTAAGGAACCAATTCTTTTTTTCTTTTTTAAAGATTTTATTTATTTATTTGACAGAGAGAGATCACAAGTAGACAGAGAGGTAGGCAGAGAGAGAGAGAGAGAGAGAGAGAGAAGCAGGCTCCCTGCTGAGCAGAGAGCCTGATGCAGGACTCGATCCCAGGACCCCGAGATCATGACCTGAGCTGAAGGCAGCGGCTTAACCCACTGAGACACCCAGGAGCCCCAAGGAACCAATTCTTTTTTCCACTCGGGTCATGATCTCAGAGTTGTGAGACTGAGCCTCATGTCAGGCTCCACGGAGCCTGCTTGGGATTCTCTCTCTCCTTCTCCCTCTTCCCCTCTCTCCTGCTCATACACACACATACATTCTCTCTCTTAAAAAAAAAAAAATCCTACTTCTTGAATCTTCTTCTTCCTCCCTCACCCCCCTCCTTCTTCTCTTGCTTCTTTTTTGGTCATGAACCCAAACCATTCAATAGTCTGCTAAAGCTCAGAAGCTTAGGATCTTTTCTGAGAAACATGTTGTGAAAGGCAAACTGGAAATATGATTATATATGACTATATAAGGATATGATTATATATGACTATATAAGGAAGCCAGTTATATTAAGTATAGTTATTAAAGTAGTTTTTAAGATGTGCCTACAAAACCCTGATGTAGAAGAGCAAGAAAATTCCAAATAATCGGAGAAATGTTCCATGTTCATCAACATTAAGATATCCATTATTCCCAACATGATCTATAGATTCAGTGCAATCCCAATAAAATTCCCAGCAAGTTATTCTGTGGATCTCAACAATTTTAAAGTTTTGATTTTAAAAAAAAAAGATTTATTTATTTATTTGAGAGAGAGAACACATGTTGGGGGAGTGGGTAGAGAGAGAAGGAGAGAGATAATTGCAAGTAGGCTCCCTGCTGAGCACAGAGCTGGGCACAGGGCTCAGTCTCATGACCCTGAAATCAAGAGTCAGACACTTAACCAACTGAGCCACCCAGGAGTGACTTAAAGTTTTGATTTTAAAGTTTACATGAGAATCCAGAAAAGCCCAGAATGGCCAACACAATACTGAAGAACAAAGTTGGAGAACTCACACTACCTAACTTCAATACTTAGTATAAAATTACAGTAATCAAGACGATGTGGTTCTGCCAAAAGAAAAAACAAAACAAACAAACAAACAAAAAAAACAGAACAACAGAACAGAATTATAAGCCCAGAAATAGACCCACACAAATTCAGTCAACTGATCTCTAACAGAAGAGCAAAGGCAATTCAATGGAGAAAGGAGAGCCTTCTCAAAAATGGTGCTAGAACAATCCATATGCCAAAAAAAAAAAAAAAAAAATCTAGACACAAACCTTCCATCATTTATAAAAATCAACTCAAAATGGATCATAGACCTAATTATAAAATGCAAAACTATGAAACTCCTAGAGGGGCACCTGGCTGACTCGGTAGAGTATGTGCCTCTTGACCTTGGGGTTATGAGTTTGAGTCTCGTGTTGCATGTAGAGATTACTTAAAAATAAAATCTAAAAAAAAACCCCAAAACCTCCTAGAATACAACATAGGAGAAAATCTTAGTGAACTTAGATTAAGTAATGAGTTTTTAGATACAATACCTAAAGCACAATCCATGAAAGAAAAAAATTGATAGGCTGGATTTCATTAAAATGAAAACATCTGCTCTGCCCAAGACACTAGGATAATAAAAAGATAAGACTCAGACTGGGAGAAATACTTGAAAAACACCTATCTGGTAAAGGACTAGTATCTAGAATGTACAAGGAACTCTTAAAAATCAGAAAACAACCTGATTAAAAGTGGGCAAAGTATCAAAAACAGACCAAAGGAGATAGATGACAAATAGGCATATGAAAAGATGCTCAAGGGGTGCCTGGGTAGCTCAGTGGGTTAAGCCGCTGCCTTCAGCTCAGGTCATGATCTCAGGGTCCTGGGATCAAGTCCCGCATCGGGCTCTCTGCTCAGCAGGGAGCCTGCTTCCCTCTCTTTCTCTCTCTCTGCCTGCCTCTCTGTCTACTTGTGATCTCTCTCTGTCAAATAAATAAATAAAATCTTAAAAAAAAAAAGAAAGAAAAGATGCTCAACATCATAGGCATTAGGAAGCCGCAAATTAAAAACAAGAATGAGACACCACTATACACCTATTAGAATTACAAAAATCCAGAAAACCAACAATACCAAATCCTACAAAACTCTACATACAAATGTTTATAGTTAACTTTATACATCTTTGCCCAAAACTGGAAACAACTGAGATGTTCCTTCAATAAGTAAAGGGATAAACAAAATGTGGTATATCCATACAGTAGACTATTATTCAGTAGTAAAAAAGAAATGAGCTACCAAGCCATAAAAGGACACAGAGGAAACATGATTGCATATCACTAAGTGAAAAAAGTCAGACTGAAATGTATGACTCTTTGTCAATTATATGACATTCTGGAAAAGGGAGGACTATACCAACAGTAAAAATGTTAGTGGTTGCTAGGCAGAGGCAGGGAGGGATGAGCAGGTAGAGCACAGGGGATTTTTAGAATAGTGAGGCTATTCTATATGATACTGTAATGGTTGTTACAGGTCTTTACATTTGTCAAAACCCATATAACTGTGCAACACAAAGAGTGATCCCCAATATTGGGGGCAGCTCCCTGGCTCAGTTGAGGGAGCATGCAACTCTTGCTCTTGGGGTTGGAAGTTTGAGCTTGACATTGGGTGTAAAGATGACTTAAAAATAAAATAAAAAAAAGAATTAGAGTGATCTCTAATATAAACAAACAGACATTAGTTTAAAAAATAGTTAAAAAGCAAAACAAACATACATATATTATCCATATACAGCAACAGTACAAGTCCAATACCTTCCTTGCTATCGTGTCCAGCTTTTATAAGCAGTCAAATAATAAGTTACATTTATGTTTCTCATCTGTCAATCTCTATGCTAAGCACTTTATATGTGTCATGTCACTTAATCCTTACAAAAATCCTGATGAGATAGAGTCCCAATCCTTATGAGATAAAAATTTCATTTATATGAAAAATTCATAATATTTATATGAAAAATGAAAAATGCATAACAGGGGCGCCTGGGTGGCCCAGTGGGTTAAGCCGCTGCCTTCGGCTCAGGTCATGATCTCAGGGTCCTGGGATCGAGTCCCGCATCGGGCTCTCTGCTTGGCAGGGAGCCTGCTTCCCTCTCTCTCTCTCTCTGCCTGCCTCTCCGTCTACTTGTGATTTCTCTCTGTCAAATAAATAAATAAAATCTTTAAAAAAAAAAAAAAAGAAAAAAGAAAAATGCATAACATTTTCAAGGGTGCCTGGATGCCTCAGTTGCTTCAGAGGCTCCCATCAGTTCAGGTCATGATCCCAGGATCCTAGGATTGAGCCCCACATTGGGGAGCCTGTCTCTCCCACTCCCTTCTCCCCCCCAAGATGCTCTCTCTAATAAATAAAATCTTTAAAGAAAAAATTAGTTGCACAGCAAAGGAAACAGTTAACAAAACCAAAAGACAACTGATAGAACGGGGGAAGATATTTGCCAACAACATATTTTAAATAAAAAGCTAGTATCCAAAATCTATAAAGAACTTATCAAACTCAACACCCAAAGAACAAATAATCCAATCAAGAAATGGGCAGAAGACATGAACAGACATTTCTGCAAAGAAGACATCCAGATGGTCAACAGACACATGGAAAAGTGCTCCACATCACTCAGCATCAGGGAAATACAAATCAAAACCACAATGAGATACCACCTCACATCAGTCAGAATGGCTAAAATTAACAAGTCAGGGAATGACAGATGCTGGCAAGGATGTGGAGAAAGGGGAACCCTCCTACACTGTTGGTGGGAATGCAAGCTGGTGCAACCACTCTGGAAAACAGCATGGAGGTTCCACAAAAAGTTGAAAATAGAGCTATCCTACGACCCAGCAATCGCACTACTGTATATTAACCCTAAAGATACAAATGTAGTGATCCAAAGGGGCATATGCACCTGAATGATTATAGCAGCAATGTCCACAATAGCCAAACTATGGAAAGAACCTAGATATCCATCAACAGATGAATGGATAAAGAAGACGTGGGAGATATATATATATAGAGAGAGATCTATATATATATAATGGAATACTATGCAGACATCAAAAGAAATGAAATCTTGCCATTTGTGACAACATGGACAGAACTAGAGGGTATTATGCTTAGTGAAATAAGTCAATCAGAGAAGGACAATTATCATATGATCTCCCTGATATGAGGAAGTTGAGAGTCAAAGTGGGGGGCTTGGGGAGTAGGGAAGGAAAAAATGAAACAAGATGGGAGCGGGAGGGAGACAAACCATAAGACTCTTAATCTCACAAAACAAACTGAGGGTTGCTGAGGGGAGGGGGGTAAGGAGAGGGTTGTTGGGTTATGGACATTGGGGAAGGTATGTGCTATTGTGAGTGCTGTGAAGTATAAACCTGGTGATTCACAGACCTATACCTCTGGGGCTAATAATACATTATTTGTTAATAAAAAATAAAAAGATTTAAAAAAATTTTTTTAAATTAGTCCCATTTTCAGTCAAAATAGAAACAATTGTGGGATATTTGTGTTTCTTTATTAACCTATTGAATAACAAGTGGTATATCTAATAACTGCCATAATGTTGAAGATTTTATTTATGTATTTATTTCATATATAGAGAGAGAGTTGGGGGAAGAGCAGAGAGAAAGGGACAAGCAGACTCCATGCTGAGTTTGGAGCCCCAATGGGCTTGATCTTACAAGCTTGAGATCATGACCTAAGCTGAAATCGAGAGTTAGAGGCCCGACAGACTGAACCAGCCAGGCGCCCCTAATAACTGCCGTAATTTTAAAGGATTGTTGAATGTCCATGATACTGGAGATTTGGATAATAAGTAATATGATATGAAAACACCTGGGATTCCTGCTGGTGGCAAATTACAGCTGCCTCTAACTCTACCTTGGCTTTTGACTACTTGCCTCTTAGAGGACATGTTACATTTCAGTTAGAGGCTACTAAAATCCTAAATGTTCCCACTGAAGTTCTCAGACTTTCTGAATATTACCCATGGCTTCTCCAGGTTAAAAATCCTGACACAAGTTATCTTTTTAGGCTGTCATATTTCCCAGATCTCTTTTCTAGCCCTCGAGAAAACCAAACAGGAACGAAAGAGGAAAACCAGACCAATACTTCACTTTGAATGAATTCTGACGTTATCTCTCCCGGAATTCTTGCCCAGAAGCGCGAGGGGATGGAGGGGATCGTGTAGGAGCTGCGCTTACTGTAAGCGGCACCTTTTTAACGCCTGGACTGCAAGAAGTCCTGAAGAGTTTAACTCGATAAAGATGCTCAACAACTATTAGGTAACGCAATTCTTCTAATCATTTTTCCTTAGGCCTTAAAGGTCCACAGTCAAGTTGAATTCTATTGAAAAATAGGGGAAAATGGATACAGGTGGGAGCGAGAGGAGGCACCTGTATTTAACGCCTGCTTACTATCCTCACTAAAACGCGCTTGTACACATCTGTGCCAAATACTGGGAATCATTTCCTTCCCCTCCCCTTGAGGAAATGCATGTCCCCTTACTGAGCATTCTTCTGCCTCTCCTGATGACGACGCGGAGCCAGTGCCATTTATGACAGGTGCTGCTGCGCGAGACTGGAGAGTCCCCTCTGCGGGTCCACAGCCCCACGGTCACTCCCGCCAGCCCTTCCTCGCCCCAGCCCGAGTCTGGGCGCTCCCGGAGCGCTAGAGCGGAGGGCCTGGAAAGCAGGGGGCTCGCTCTCAGCGGTGGCGGTCCGCCTGGAGGGGAAGGCGGCGACGCCGTTACCTGGCAGCTACAGGCCCCTGGGGTCCCTGTGTCCTACCCGGGTGAGGACAGTCCCCCGCGCTGCGGGCAGAGAGCGGCAGGTCCGCGCGGTCTCGGCGAGGGCGGCAGGGATGCTTCGCAGCTCCTGCCCGGCCGCGGCTTGTGTGCTTAGCCAGTTCCTGCTTCCGTTGCTGCGGCCGAAAGTTAGCCGGGGAAGGGGGGTGGGGAGGGCACAGTCCTGCCCTGCAACCCGGAGCTACTTCCCGGCCACTCGGAACGCGGTCCCCCGGGAGCCCCTCCTTGCGGTGGCTCCACGCACCCGGCGATCGCGCTGAGCTCGGGACCCAGGCGGCAGCTGCCCCTCACCCCCTGCCCCTCAGCTGCGTCTTGCGGAGAGCGGGGTGGGGAGCGTGGCCGCGACCCGCGGTGGTGTCCGCAGGTCTGCAGCTGCCTCAGCTCGTTCCGGAGGCCACCGAACGCGCGATCTCACCAGAGGAAAGTCAAACAGGACAAAACGTGTGCACTGCAGGATGCCTGTCCCCACTGTGTCCTGGTCTAGTTCCCCTTCCCAGAGCCACCTCCGAGCGCAGTTTCTCCACTTCGGAGTTAGCAGGGCTTTCTGTCTGGGGCCTGATTATGGGAACTGTATCGATCATTTCAGGCATGGAGGGTCCTCAATGAGAGTTGGCAGTTCTCTAGTTAAATATCCTGCAAGTCAGGCCTCAGCGAAGGCATCCGGATTCCGCCCGGATTTACTGTTTATAGGTATAGATAACAATGAAAATAATGGTGCCTGCTATCGTTACTAAAACGTATCCCCTGGCATATAGCATAGTACCTGGTATGTGATAGGTGCTCAATAAATATTTAACTAAAATGTATTTGTTGAGTGAATGAATGGAAGGGAACTGCTAGGGCATAGGTTGTAGAAGTTATGTTTCTAAATCCATGCTCACTCACCGCGACCTCCGTGTAAGTGCAAACAGATGCAACTTTACCAAACCACTGTCAATTAACTTGCAGAAGATTCAAACTTTAGACATCTCTACCTGGCCGGTGTGAAGAGCTTGCAAACCTAAAGCTCTAAGCCATTGTAACTTACTATTTTAGACCTGACACATCCATTCTGGTTTTAACCAATAGCTGTTAGGAGGCATATGTTGAATAAGAATACATGTGAACAAAGGTCCTTTGTATGAAACAGAACTCTACCAGTTGTATCCAGAGGGTGACCTGCTCTTGAATTACAACAATGTTGCAAATACTTGGTTTTAAACCCTTACCATGGGCTCCTGGTGGCTCAGCTGGTTAGGCTTCTGAGCCCTTCTGCTCAGGTCATGATCTCATGGGCCTGGGATCCACCCCTCATCTGACTTCCTTCTCAGCAGGGAGCCTTCTTCCTCTCCCTCTGCTGCTCCCCCTGCTTGTGCTCTCTAGCTCTTTGTCAAATAAATAAATAAAATCTTTTTTAAAAAGTTACCAAAGTAAACTTCAGTGATTTCCCATTGGAGTAATTTTCCTATTGCAGCAAAAAACTGATGTAAACAATACATTTTATCTTTGCAGAGGATATACTTGAGGGTGTGGTAGGGAAAGGTCATATTGCTTTGTAGTCCTCCATAGGACAGTCCCTCCTAGTCACTAAGCAGACTTTTCGTTCTCTTAGAAGTTTCAGATTTAGGGTTTTAAACAATGAACCTGTTATCCTTGTAGTGACATATTGGTCTTTCAGTTATGACCATGATCAGAGGACACTGATGAAAATAAAGATTAAAGAGAATTTTTCTGCTGGTATGAACTAGATGTTTAAGTTAGAATTAAATCTCTTTTCATCTCATGGCCTGAAAAGATTCTTGGTTCTCTTCTCTTGATACCTTAGAAATCCCATTTAGGTGGAGGCAGATTTTTTAAAAACACTTTATTCAGAAAACATGTATTAAAGTGCAGGGGAAATTAAAGATCCATAAGACATTGGAGCTACCTCCAAGATGCTTATAGTGGGAAGATTTTATTTATTGTGTAAAGAATAAATATAACGATAGAAGATGCTAAGGAGGCTCAAAAGAGGGGTGTATAATCTGGACTTCTGGGAGGAAATGAAAAATTTAACCTTTTTTTTTTTTAAAGACTTTATTTTTAGAGCAGTTTTAGATTCACAGTAAAATTGAGAGGAAGGTTCCCATATACTTCTTGCCCCCATACATGCACAGCCTTTCCCATTAACAATATCCTCCACCAGAAAGGTACATTTCTTGCAACTGATGACCCTCCACTGACACATCAGAACTACATAAAGTCCACAGTTTACCTTATGTTTTTAGTGTATAACACTCTATGGATTTGGACAAATGTGTAAGGATGTATGTCCACTGCTATAGGATCATACAACGTATTTTCTTTTTTTTCTTTACATTTTATTCATTAGAGAGAGAGAGACAGTGGGAAATAAAGATAGAGAAAGCGAGCCTCAGCAGCAGGGAGAGGCAGAGCTGAGCTAGGATGCAGGGTTCAGTGCGGCTTGGGCTCGATCCCAGGACCTGGAGATCATGACCTGAGCTGAAGGCAGACACTTAACTATCTCAGCCACCCACGTGCCACCCTCCGCCAAAGTACTTTCATGCCCTAACTGTCCTCTGTGCCCAGCCTATTCATCCCTCCCCCACCACAACCCCTGGCAATCACTGTTCTTTTCATTGCCATAGTTTTACCTTTTCCAGATGTCATGTGGTTGGAATCATAGAGTATGTAGCCTTTTCAGATTGGCTTCTTTCACTTCGTAAGATGCATTTAGGTTTCCTCCATGTCTTCTCATGGCTTATTAGCTCATTTTTTTTTTTTTAAAGCACTGAATAATATTTCATTGTCTGGATATACTAGTTTGTTTATCCATTCACATACTGAAAGACATCTTGGTTGCTTCCAAGTTTTGGCAATGGTGAATAAAGCTGCTATAAACAACCAATGTAGGTTTTGTGTGGACTTGAATTTGCAGCCACAAGTTAACCTTGAAGGCTGAAGTTCAGTTAGCTAGAGGGAGAGAAAAAGGCAGACAGAGAAAATGGTGTGAATATTCAGGGAATTTTATCCTGACTGGAATGAAGTTTCCCTGTGTACATGGAGGAATAGAGAGAGAGTCGGGGGTCAGAGCAAGAAGGTTCTCATATGCCAAATTTTGAACTTTATCTTGAAGCGATGGGAAGTTATTGAAGGTTTTTATAGGGCAGTGGCAGGTCCAGAGACTTTATTAATATTCTAAAAATTCTGTCTGCCAGCCACATGTAGGACGGACTGAAGGAGGTGAAGCCAGAGGCCTTCTGCTTTCCAAGAAATGGGAAAAGTAAGGAGGCCCTGAACAGGGTGTGGAGGTTAGAAGAGAAATTAAGGAGAGAGGTTCTTCAGACTTGTGACTGGTTGGTTATGGTAGTAGGGGTAAGCAGATTTAAGGTGTGGGAGACTAGGTGGCTGGAGTGCCGGGCAATATAGAGAAATGGGGAGAGGAGCAAGTCTGGAATGGAGAGATGCATAAGTTTCAAAAATTTGATTCCTGCTTTCATGACTTATTAGCTTGTGACCAAGAATAAATTCCTAACCTCCATGTAAAATCAAGAAAGTGTAATCTACTTTATAGGCTTGGCATATAGGGCCAATATTATTGATGAAATTTGTAAGTTTTGGGGTTCATGAGCGAACAGCCAAGAAAGAATTCTTGAGAACTTTTTGGTGCAAAAAGGTAATTTTATTATAGCACAGGGACAGGGCCCATAGGCGGAAAGAGCTGCACTGGGATTGTAAGGAGTGACTGACTATAAATATCTTTTTTTTTTTTTTTTTTAAAGTTAATGGGGGGTTAGGGATAGCTAAGTCTCTAAGGAATTTGGGAGCAAAGCCTTCAGGACCTGAGGGTGCTAGCTGCTGTTAAGATAAGGTTACCTTTAGTCTTTAGTAAAACATAAATATTAAGGCAGCCGTGGTTTCCTCTGCATGTTTCAGGTATCTATCAGTGGGCCGTAAGGATATTTAAGTTAAGCTACATTTCTCTTGCTTTTGTTTCCCTCATTATTATGAAAGTGCTTTATAAACCCCAAAAGACGGTTCAATAGTATATATAAATCACATGTTCATGTGGAAATGACTTTAAAGGTGCTGTAAGGAATCATTTCTATGTCTTCTACATCTAAAGTCCCTGCAGCAGAATCCTAATTATAAATGTCCAGTTAATCTTCTCACTACCAGACTGTTAGCTTTCTGAGGATAGGGACTAGGTCTTGTTGGATCATTCATTCCTAGCCTCTAGCAAATATCTGGCATGTTCTAGACTATCAGTAAATGTTGACTCAAGGAATGACATCATTTTGTATTTCTATATCCTTCTCTGATAACAGCTTTACTGAGATATAGTTCACATACCATACAATTCACCTAATTAAATTGTACAATTCAAGGGCACCTGGATGGCTCAGTTAGTTAAGCATCTGCCTTCAGCCATTAGCCCAAGTCCTGATCTCAGGGTCCTAGAATGGGGAGCCCCATTCCTACTCAGCAGGGAGTCTGCTTCTCCCTCTCCTTCTGCCCTTCCCCTCTGCTTGTGCCCACACTCTCTCTCTGATAAATAAAATCTTTAAAAAAATTGTACAATTCAGTCATTTTTAATATATTTGCAATGGTTGTACAATCATCACCACAATAAATTTTGAACATTTTTACCACTCCCAGAAAGAAACCCCTAACCCACAACAGCTATTCCCTCTTTCCCCCTCCACACCCCTCCTCCTCAGCTTTAGGCAACCACTAATCTATTTTTGTGTCCTATAGTGCCTCTTCTGGATATTTCATATAAATGCAATCTATAATAGATCATCTTTTGTAATGGGCTCTTTTCCAATAGAATAATGTTTTTAAGGTTTATCCCTGTAGTAGCATGTTTTAGTACATCCTTCCTTGGTGGCAAATGATATTCTATTATATGAATATACCACATTTTATTTATCTTCTCAGTGGAAAAAAAAATGGTGATATAGGAGATCTCAGCCTCCATCCCCACAAAAAGATCAACAAACAGTTGATCACAAACAAAAAAGACAGTTATCCACAAACAAAAATAGCTCCGGGAGAGTTCTGGAGCCCACTTAAGAAACATCAGCAATACAGTACAACAACAACAACAACAACAACAACAAAAAGCCCTTGAGAATAATGACACATGAGGAGGAGGAAGATAGCTTCATTTTGACTGTGTCATCTCATCCTCCAAACCAGTATTGCTCAGCATCAAGAGGAAACCTCCCATTTAGAAGGAACTCTCCTTGCCAGGATAGGGAGAGCAGAGTGGGTGACCAGTTCCCCCAGACGTTCAGGAGAGTGCACAAAGGTTCTGCCTCAGTCTCACCCCACTGGCAAAGCTGAGACATATAGACTATTATAGACACTGCTAGGAACAAGGTCTTCCTTGGTGCCATGCAGTGGGAGAAATCATGGTTCACAGTGACCCACTCTGCAGCCAAGCCAAACAGCTTTTACCCCTAAAGACACCAATAGCCAAGTACAATTGCCATGGATCCCTTGCAGATCTCACCAGCTTTTGTCTCACAGGCATTCATATTCACTGACATCAGCCACCTGAGTCCCTCCCTGCTCCCTCCTACCCTCAGCCCAGGCCAGAAACCACAGTGGCAGCCAGCCTAGGCTTCTGCAGCTGTGCAAGTGCAAGACACCAGTCTAGAACTCCAAGGCTGATTCCACTGTGTGTGTGCACTCAGGGCTAGTCCCTCCAGCTGTACACTTGCACACCACCTGCCTGATACCTATAACCAGCCTCCACTGCAGTGTCCATGCCGGAAGGGAGACTGCAACCACAGGAAAGCACAGTGATGGCTAGGGCCTTTGCAGCTGCTTGTGGGTCTGCATCACTGTGCTTACCTACAGCTGGACCCTCTAGCTGTGCACCTACTTAGCCCTAGCCCTACCCTTGGTCATTGGTCTCTACTGCCATGTACCTGACAAGATCTAGCAGCCGTGCTATAGTGCATACTGACAGCCCAAGTCCCTGCAGCTGCCAGAGAGCATGGAGTTGACACTGGCCTTGCTGTCTGCTCTGGCTTCCACCACTCCATGTATGTCTGCCGGTGGCCCCCCACAGCCAAGTGCATATCACCACACACTATCACAGGCCCCTTCAGCTACCAGCCCAAGGTTCCTAGCTGCTGGACTAAAAGGTGCTGCTTGAGGACCCCAACAGCCCTTGTAGACACTGCAGACCCCCTGCAGTGCTCACCACATGGTCTTCAGTGCTGTAGATCCCAGTGGCCTAAGCCAAAGAGACATCATGCTCTTGTCCTTCCTTTGAGAGCTGCCACACACCCTGACACTTGGTGTTGTGTACCACTAGACCCAGGATCATGGCATGCTCTTAGCAAGCCCCCACCCACAGGTGAAAGTCTTCCTCTATCAAAGTTGGTCCATAAAGTTCATAAAGACTGCTTCTTTAGATGTGTAGACACCTATCCAAGGCTGCAGGGATCATGAAGAATCAAAGATACATGACTCTAGCAAAGGAATACAAAAAACTTCCAGTCCCAAGAAATGGGGAGCCAGGAACTGTCCAACAAAGAATTCAAAATGACTGTTATAAAGATGCTGAGAGCAAGAGAATATGAACGGACAATTTAATAGTATCAGAACAATAATACAAGAACAAAATGAGAATCTCAACTATGATACAGAAAACAAAACAAACAAACAAGCAAAAAAACAAATCCTGAAGCTGAAAAATACAATGATTCAATCAAAAATTTTAATGTAGAGCTGCAAGAGATTAGTTGACCAAACAGAAGAAGGAGTCAATGAACTAGAAGACAGATCAATTAAAATCACCTAATGAGAGGAGCAAAAAATTAAAAAGAATGAAAAGGAATGAAGAAAGTCCCTATGGTACTTACTGGGCCCCATCAAGAAAAACAATGTACATATCACTGGAGTCACAGAAAGAGATAAGAGAAGGAAGGAGAAGAAAGCTTATGTAAAGAAATAATGGCTGAGACCCTCCCAAACCTGGGGAGAAATTTAGATATCCAAGATTTTGAGGCTAATAGGTCAACCTAAAATTTCAATCCAAACAATCTTTTCTAAGACATATTATAATTAAAACTGTCTAAAATCAAAGACAAAGATAATTTTTAAAGCAGAAAGAGAAACAAATTTTCTTTCATGTAAGGGAACCCCTATAAGGTGATGAGCAGATTTCTCTACAAAGACCTTGTAGGCCAGGAGAGAATAGGATGACGTATTTGTTCATTCTCCAGTTGAGAATGTTTACAATGTTCAGTTTAGAATAGAATGTTCATCCAATAGAAAGCATATAAAAACATCATCACATCAGTATGGATTAGGGCATGGAATACAATATAAATTCACTTTGAGGTGGAAAAGGTGGAACAAGAAACAGAACATGTGTTGTACTCCCCTTTTCCCTCCTCTCTTGCCCACCCCCAAAGATGGCAGCCCTGGGAGAGGAACCAGGGGCTCTCCAAGAAGGAATGGTCCCATCAGCCTGGTGGTTTATGTAAGCCTCAAGACTATAGTCAAACACCACCTCTTAGGAGCCTACGTGATCTCTCAGGCAGTATTTGGTTCTTTCTTCATATTCCCACCAAATATAGAATTTACATTCATTTGTAATTTTCTCATAGCTTTGCAATGGTGAGTAAAGGAAAGGGCATGAGTTTGAAATCAGACAATCCTAAATCCCATTTCCACCCTTGACTACCTGGTGACCATGAGGAAGTTACCTGTTTTTGGGCCTCAGGGTTGCTTTGAAGAGTAAATAAGGTAACAAAATGTCTATGATATTATAAAGTAGAAGGGACTTAACCATACAGTTCACTTGGCATTCCTTCTGAGATTATATTTATAAATAGGACATTTATGTTAGGCCATTTGCTTGAAATTTCATGAGGGAAATAATATAAAATGGGTTACAAAGTTCTGAGAATCCCAGAGACACCCAGTTCCTTGGTGGCACTGCATTGCTAGGACTCTACCCTTGATCTGCCCAAACTGGAAGTTTCCATTTTATTTTAAATATACTCTATCCTCACCTTTGCTGGTTTCGGAATGGCTTGTGGATAATTGTAAATGTCCCCAGAAAGTGCTCTGGGGCATCCGCTTTCCTCTGAGGGCCCCCACACATCCTACCATGTGAATCGGCATTTTCTATTTCTTCATTTTCTCTCCCTTCCAGCCCCGTCTATATTTTTTGTGTGCGGCCCACTGCCATACTCCTAGGTTCTGGAGCTGAAACAGAAGCTTTGCATGCAGACAGTTGGGATTCTAGACCTATCTAGCACCTCTTTCTCTTTCTGTAAACAGGGTTTAAAATTCTGCAATATGGGCACCGGGGTGGCTCAGTAGGGTTAAGCCTCTGCCTTAGGCTCAGGTCAACGATCTCAGGGTTCTGGGATCGGGCCCCACATCCGGATCTCTGCTTAGCGAGGAACCTACCCTCCCCACCCCCGCCGCCTGCCTCTCTGCCTACTTGTGATTTCTGTCAAATAAATAAATAAAATCTCTTTAAAAAATAAAAAATAAGATAAAATTCTGCAATATTTACGAATACTGATTCATTAGGTTGTACACCTGAAGCTAATAAAATGTTAAGTCAATTATATCTCCACAAAACAAAACAACCCCCCCCCCCCCACGTTTTATAAAGTTCTAACCATAAAGTGCCAACATATGGGTGATGCTTAAAGGGGACACATCACTAACTAGCAAAGGACTTACTCTTTTGGACGATTCTGGCTTTGAGACGGTCTGGCCCTTTAATGTTGCACGCCCTAGTCACCCTACCCGCCCTCCCTCGGGCCGGGGCGTGGCGGGCTCTCCAACCCGGAACTGACGGCCGCGCGTAGCCGGCGCCGCCAATCCGCGTCCGGGAAGAAGCGAGCTTACGGCGCACCAGCGAGTGAATGAGAGCGGCGCCGCCCGCCGGCCGCTCGCGGGGCTGAAGCTGGGCGTTCTCCACCTCCTCCCTTTAGGGTTCCCCGAAGAAAGCCGGCGAGCTTCGTGCAGCCGAGCTGCGCTTCCTTGCGTGTCTGTTCCCCAAATAGGGCCTCCCCTCCCCCGCCGCCCGCGCACTTGCGTGGGCCGGGCGCGCGGTCTCCACAGGTCGGCCCTGCAGCGGTGCCCACACTCGGTGTTGCATCCCTGTCCCCGGCCCCTGCCCGGTCGTCCCGCCGCCGGAGCGGTGACCGCCTGGCCCGCCGTTCCTCCGCTGCCACCGCTGCCGGCACCATGGGCAGTGAGCAGAGCTCCGAGGTCGAGAGCCGCCCCAACGATCTGAACTCCTCAGGTCGGTGTCCTAACTTCCACCCTCCTCCTGCCGGCCCTGTCTGCTTGCGGAGGGGGCTGCCTCCCAGCCTAATGGGGACTGGGGCCGCGGGCAGGAACGCACAGAGAGCCCTCACCATGCCTTTTTCTTGAAAAAAGAGAAAAAAGTCATCGTCTGTCCTAGCCGTCATTTCCCCTGATGGGAGTGAGTGCCTAAACCAGCGTGTGCGCCGGTGCCTGTTACTTATTTTCGAAGCAGCTGTTTCTCCCAGCTCCGCCTCCTCTTTACAGGACAGCCTAATTAATTTTTGGCGTTAGTACTTACGACCGACGCCGTGAGATTTGGCTCGCACCGTGCATGGATCATGGACAGGACCCCCAAGAACATGTTCCTTCTTAAAGCGGGTCTTAGAGGTTCCTTTTCAGAAGGGATGTGTGACAGGTGTAGAATCGCTTTGAACCCTTGGGTGCAAACATCTCCAGAAACTGCATTTTGCTTGGGAAGGTGTCTCACCTACCTTTCTAATATTAATGTTCTAGGAGTCAGCCAGCTTTGTTTTTTCCCCCCGTACGAATTTCTAAGATTTCTCCCAGCGTTTCAGATAGGAATGGAGGGATTATTGTGCTAGGAATATGGTAAGCACTCAATGAATAAAACAACTGATGCTTAATTGAGGATCATATGCTTTCTTTTCTTTCTCTTTCTTTCTTTCTTTTTTTTTTTTTGTTAGCCACAACCGTAGGACAGCTGGAACTGCTCTGGATACACTGGGGTTGCTAATCCAAATTGAATTAATCTGGACCCTCATTATAACCTATTACTTTCAGGTGTACGATCTGATGATTCAGTATTTGTATATATTATGAAATTTTAAACCCCTTTTTACAGATGGAGAATGAGAGGTGCTCCATAATCTTAGGATCCACAACTGTCTTTAAATACATAGAACTGTTCTCTGCCTGGTAGGATCTGTAATTCAGAACTCTAGAAACTGACAGATCTAGGGTTATTCCACACTGAAATGTGTCCTTCAAGACTAGTTCAGACCCTCATTTTGGGGGTTAGATTGGGACAGCTTTTAATGGTGAGCAGCATCTACTAGCTTTGCTACATCCTTCTATTTCCTTGGAAGGCCCAGATTATTTTATCTGGTACAGAAAATACAGTAATAATTGTTAATCCTTTGCCTCTATGTCCAGAATCATATTTGAAGGGAAGAAGTATGGCATCTTTTTAATATGCATGCTCGCCTACTGATCACCAGCATGAATTCTAGTACTGTAGCCTACTAATCAGTGGCATAGATTAGAATTTGCTGATTCCCCTGTGCTGAGTAGTTTACGTGCATCTACATTTAATCCTTACTGTCCCATTTTATAGGCAAGGTGATAGAGGTTAGCTAGAACCCAGTGAAGTCTGTTTTCCGTTGGGATTTGGGGAAGAAGAAATCACTCAATTTGTAGCAGAAAAGATTTCTGGCTTGGGATTTGTGACATGTTAGGGAAATAATCAAAAGAGGTTAAGAGGTACTTCTTGAAGAGCAGTAAAAGTAGCAGAGATTCTACAAGAGTGAATGCCAAGCCACAGGAGACTCTGGTCTCCAGGTGTTGGGCCAGTTCTGTGACATCCCAGCATCAGCCTTTGAGACAAGACTATGATGAGCTTTCGAATACTACCTTCTAGAGGGTGAACTGCTTTAAAGGTTTATTCTTGCCCTAACCAGGAAGATATTTGAGAAGAGGAGGATATTTTGGTCTAGGAAGTTGTTGGTGGTTTGAATCAGTTCCCTACAAATGCTTTATTTTCTCTCAAAGGACCTGAAATTGACCTGTCTGTCTAGCAGTCCCACAAATTTCTGAATTTGGCCTCGGCATAGAATGAACTTCCTATTTATTTCTGCCCTTCTTGGACTAATGCCTGCAACTGTAAGGGTGAGGGGGCTGGCGCCTCAGAAATAGACCCATCATGCAGAGTTGAGAACCAGGATTTTTTTTCCCCATAGATAGTATCTATTAAATATACCTGGCTTGCTGTGATAAGGCAGCTAGACAGCTTGCAGTTTCACAGGCATAGGCCACGTATACCAATAACCCATAGACTTCCAATTCCTTTCCTCTTTCTCTAGCACTCTTGACTTTGGGCGGGCCACAGCCTAATTTTGTACCCTCATTTTCTCATAAAATAGGGACAATGTCAGTAGGATCGAAGAAATAAAAATTATAAAAACACAACATACCTATATTTTTGGGTGCTGAAAAATAAGATAATTTTAATGATAAAAGCAATTTCGTACATGTAGGTTCCTGTAATGTTTGAGAGGGTTTTTTTTTAGTAGAAAATAGAGGTGCCCCTATGATTCATCTGCCCTTTCCAGCCCCCACTGCAGGTTAACTACAGTTAGCATTTTTTGTGTGTGTAAAAATATTCTTTTTAATGACTATACTAAAAAAAAGCTTTGGCGAGGCAGAGGGGGATAACTAACATGCAACTCCTGAGCAGTGTAACTTTACTTTTAGTGACCCCTTCTCCAGCAAAGCATAGAGCCAAGATGGACGATATTGTGGTTGTAGCTCCAGGCTCCCAGCCCTCACGGAATGTCAGCAATGATCCCGATGTCATCAAGTTGCAAGAGATTCCAACCTTCCAGCCGCTTTTGAAAGGTAAGAACTTGGGTTTTGTCTTACCTGGACCTGCTGGAAAGATTCACATAGCCACACTACTCTCCCCAGATGGCCGTGTGCCTTCCTCATCTCCTTTAGGTCTTTACTTAAATGGCATCTTTTTGGTGGAGCCTTCCTTGGCTGCCCTATTTAGATTTGAAACGCCTTTGGCTGTTTTTCTCTAATAATCATCATTGGTCTGCTGTGTAGCTTACTTGTTTGTGTAGTGTTTGTGTTTCCCTTTTAGAATGTGAGCTTTATGATGGTAAGAACTTTCTGTGTTTTGTTCACTGTTGAATCCTAGGACTTGTAATAGAGCCTGGTATACAGTAGGGACTGAGTAAATGAATGAATGAATGATGTTGGAGCTAGCCTTTACCTGTTATATTTCTATGAAAAGATTTTCGTCTTATTTGTGGTCTGGACTATGGCTTGACTACTTTAGATCCATGGATAAAACCTCTATTATCCTTGATACAATTAATCCTGACAACCATTTTGTATGAGAGGAGAGGGTGTATATCAGAGGATTAGCATATATTGGTTAGTGTATACTGAGATAGAGTTACTTTTTTTTTTTTTTTTAAGATTTTATTTATTTGTCAGAGAGAGAGGGAGAGAGAGCAAGCACAAGCAGACAGAATGGCAGGCAGAGACAGAGGGAGAGGCACGCTCCCTGCCGAGCAAGGAGCCCGATGTGGGACTCGATCCCAGGATGCCGGGATCATGACCTGAGCCCAAGGCAGCTGCTTAACCAATTGAGCCACCCAGGCGTCCCAGAGTTACCTTTTTTAATTTGCATTTTAAAAAGATTTGTTTATTGAGATAGTGTGAGTGAGCATGCATGAGCCGTGTGGGGCAGGGTTGGGGGTGGTGGGTAGAGGGAGAGAGAGACAAGCAGACTTCCAGAGGAGTGAGGAGTTGGATGCGGGGCTTGATCCTGAGATCATGACCTGAGCCAAAATCAAGAGTCGGATGCTCAACCATTTTTGCCACCCAGAGTTACCTTTTAATATGAATTTTATTATTCACCTGATAATTTCATTATATATTTTAATTTTATATTAATTTATTTTATGTGATTTTCATATCCATCAAGTAATGGCAATGATTTTCTATTTATAAACGGGCTTCCTACTGTAAGAATCCATTCCTCTTTCTGTCTCTCTTTTCCTCCAAAAGATTAGGAAATATAAATGAACAGAAGGCCCTGGTTTACTTAACCTGGCACAATATAAAACTTCTTAAATTTATATAGCTATATGTATTAGAAGATAACCCCTCCATACACAGACACACACACAAACACATGCCAGCCCCTTGTAATCCTTACATTGTTAAAATGTGTTTGAATGATTTGTGTCAGATCAGATTATTGGCAGATAGGTTGAACTTGAACTGATGAGAAATACTTGCTACACTATTTTGCACTATACCTAAAAAAAACAAAAATAAAAACAGTGCTTTATAGATGCCATATAGCATCTCATTCTTCCCAGCATCTCATCTGCTTTACAGGTGAGGAAATACAAGCTTTCAATGTTTTCCCACAGGTCTCAGTGTTAGACTTTGGGAAACTCTTTGGTTCTTATCTGAAACAACACATTACATCCTGTTCCCCTTCTTAATAGTTTTCATTATTTTGAGGGATAATGTGATTCTCCAGAAAAGCCAGCATTAATGAAATTTCCATCTCCATGTGTCTTTGTACAATCAGATTAAAAGACAATCAGATTTAATTTACTTGTAGAAACTTAGAGGTGGACGCTTGTATTCTGTACTCTAGGCCTTCCAGACATGCACATAGGACTGCCCACAAGCACCCAGACTCATGCCTCTTCTCCCTGTTAACTGTGTCCCCACAAAGTCTTCTAGTCCTGGGTGAGACCTTTATGGGACCAATATTTGTCCTCACTTTAGGGAAATGCTAAAAACAAGCAAAACCCAAAAACCTCCTGGCATTTTGAGATATATTTAATAATTTCTTTGGATAGTGTTTCTTTTCTAAGCATTGGAAATACAATTCTTATTTTATGGTAATGAATTGACTAGTAGAGGAAGCATCTAGAAGGCTTGGTGTTCAGGGAAACTAACCTCAGATTTAAAATCATTACGAGGAACCCTCACTGTGAATAATTATCACAGTATAGTTAATGCAATGCAGTTGGACTTGGTGGCATTGACACCTGGATTTAAATTGGGACTTGGCTCCCCATTGGCTCTGTGTCCTGGCTTTGTTTTCCCCCTCTTGAACGTTGGTAGTTGAGAACATTGAGAATAGGTGTGTGAGAGAGAGGACGGCACCTGAAGGGCAGGTTTCAGTGAAGAGGCCATTTAGGATTTGGTTAATGGAGAAATTTCTTTCTGAGGGTGGCATGAAAGAGAATTGGTAGCACGTGGCAGGGGCCAGACCACAGGGAACAGAAAAAGCCAGCAAGCATTTAAGTGAGTGCTGGTGTTTCACTGGTGAAGAGGAACCCTCTTTGTGATTAGAAAAGACAGGCAGACGGGACAGTTTGGTGAAAATAATAAGTATAATTATGATAATAGTAGGGGTTGGCCCCTCTCCTCCCTCCTCTACCTCTGCGTGATGTTATTATTCTTCCCATTTTATAGATTAAAACATTGAGGCCCAGAAAGCATGAATGCATTACCTCAGGTCACCTGGCTAGAAGGGATAGCTCATCTCAGGATGGCATCAGGACATCTAGTTTTGCACTGTTTTGTACCTAGAATAAGACTGTTTCTAATTCTAGGGAAGCCAGTTATAAAGATCACTAAGCTGTAAAAGAAAATAGGGTGGTGGGTGTGGGGTTGTTTAGATTTTTAGGTGCAGCATTTGTGACAGAGCCTCCCGCTTTGACATTGTTCTGCCTGGTATTTTAGAGCCCTGCTGTCCGCCTGCTGGGCCACTGGAGGGGCCACTCATCACTGTTGCCTTTATACTCTAATCTCTTTTTTTCACCCTTTCCTGCTTTCAGGATGAGGCTATTTCTCAAAGTAGTAAAAAGGCCACACAGTGAGGGCTGTACCCCCCAGGTCTGATTTCAGAAAGCTTTTTATTCAAGTTAATGACAGCTTATTCTTTCAAAACAATATATTCAAGTATTCCACAGAGTTCACTATTGTTCCATAATGTCATGTGATGTAGTGCAAATGTTGGTGGGTGATCTGCAGAGGCAGTAGCTGGGTGGGTTTAGGGGCTATTCGTATGACTGAGGTAATGTTTGTATTTTTAATGAGCAAGCAGATTCTTTCCTTGGTCTTCACCCTTTTGGATTAATATACCAACATATAAGTTATGCTCTATACTGGTGCCAAATATCTGTTCCTCTTTCTATTTAAGCCAAAAGAATTTCTGTTTTTCATAGCAGTCTCTGAATTAGCAATTTATTTTGAAGTGTAAAGCATTTACTAGAAAATGAAAAATTTTTAAATTACAAAGAATAATAAATGACCACAACAGAACACAAAAGCAAAATGTAGATTTGATGATAATTAGATTCCCAGGGTTAAACAAGCCCTATAAATCTCTTACTTAAAATTCAACCACTTACATTTTTTTAATGAATCACATGGCTTTGTCAATCTATAGAAATGAACTATTCACAAGAGAAATGCAAAATTGATATTTTATGTATAAAAGTTATATAATTTTGCCATTCACTTGTAATGATGAATATATGTACATGTACACGTGTGAGTATATGACCTTCTCTACAACTGACTTACCAATTTTGTAACTAACTTTGGACATAACCTAAGATTGAGCTGCCCAAGGAAGAAACTGTCCTGTTACCCACAAAGAAAGTCAGACATAGATAGTGTAGATACTGATGCTAAGCAGTTTTGTTGGGAGTTCTATGTCTGGTTGTTAAGAACATGATGTATGTGAAATAGATTTTGACAGTGAAAAAAATAGTCTGGGGCTTTTCTTGGTGGAGCAGAATCTCATGGAACACAGTGAAGGATCTCAAATCACATGGAGCATTGAGAATTAGTGCATGGGGCTGGAACTGGGAAGGAATGAATCAATGGAAAAGAGTAGTAAGGAGAACACAAGGGAGCTACATTTCAAGTGATCAGTTTATATACATCTTTCTCACCCACTTATCTCTTAGCTGGACAAATAAAATAAAGGTGGAGAGTCTTAGTGTTCATGAGACACACGTCTTTGCTAGCTGTCAGACCTTATCTCTGTTTTGGAAATGGAATGCCAAAGGAGAGAGAGAGTGGATTTTAGAACTTGGTCTTCTCTGAATGGTGTAAAGGTGACCCCTAAGCTAGGGTTGATCCTGAGAGTCTCTTTCCCCCCTCCCGGAATACCATATTTGAAAAATTGATGCTGTATTCCCGATTACCATGTAGATTATTTGTATGTAATAGCCTCTTCAGTTAACCTTTTAAACATGGCTGTTAACCAGCAGAGTGTTGGCCTTACTCAGAAGAGCTGAAAGTACTAGGCAGAATGATCCCTTTAAACCAATTGAGAAGGCAGAGCCTTTTTGCAAGAGCAGCCTCACTTTTTTCCAGTGCATCTGTGCATGCCTCCATTCTTGTTTCTTTCCATCAAATCTCAGAGCAGGTATGTCTGTGCCTCTCTGAAATTTACTGTCTTTCCATTTCACTTTTTTCTCCATTTGTCAGTACTTTCCATGTCTTTAGCATCTAGCTTAGGGAGCCTCTTTCCTCTTGTACCTATACATAGATCTTCCCATCTTTTTTTTTTTTTTTTAGATCATATTGAGAGAGTGAGGGAGTGCGTGAGCAGAGGGAGGGGCAGAGGCAGAGGGAGAGAAATGATCTCATGACGACTTTGACTCCACCCTGGAGCCCTGATGCGGAGCTCCCTCTCATGACCCTGAGATCATGACCTGAGCCAAAATCAAGAGTCAGAGGCTCAACCGAGACCGAGCCATCCAGGCACCCATCTTTTAAAAGGAAAACACGAAAATACCTTCTTTTGACTCCATTACCCCTCCTGCTACAATACTTTCGCTTCTTATTTCTGTTGCCAGGTTTACAGACCATGTGACCACTACACACTGTCACCATGTCCTTTCTACCTTTTCCAATCTTGAGGGTCTGTGGTCTGGCTCTCACATATATTGTTTCGTTAACATTTGTTTTGGAGGGTTATTTTGAAGTGGTCTTTCTTCATGCTTAAAGTTTTTCTCAGTCTACATTCATTTCTTCTTTTCCATATTTAAGTTTCTGTTCCACTTATTTTTTTTTTTTCTTTTTAGAGATTACAAGTAGGCAGAGAGGCAGGCAGAGAGAGAGGGGAAGAAGCAGGCTCCCTGCTGAGCAAAGAGCCCGATGCAGGGCTCGATCCCAGGACCCTGGGATCATGACCTGAGCCGAAGGCAGAGGCTTTAACTCACTGAGCCACCCAGGCGCCCCTCTGTTCCACTTATTAAACCTATAGCTTTATCATCCACCCCCAACATTATGTTCTGGTTTTTTGGACTCACTTACTAGCCTCTGTTCTTTGCATAGCATTGCCTAGTATTCATTTGAAGAACTGAGGTTCTAAGCTTTATTTTGAAATATAGACATCTAGATGATTCTAAGTCTACAACATCAGCTTCACTTTTAAAAAAAAATATTTTATTTATTTGAGAAAGAACATGAGTGGGGGGAGGGGCAGAAAGAGAGGGATAAGCAGGCTGTGGTAAGTGCAGAGCCTAAGACCCTGAGATCATGCCCTGAGCCAAAATCAAGGGTCAACTGCTTAACCAACTGAGCCACCCAGGCGCACCTCCGCTTCAGCTTCTTGTCCGTTTCTCTAACTATAGACTGCTCGGTACAACCAAGTGTTATTTTAAATTCAGCATGCCCCAGCTTCTATCTATGTATATATTGGTTCCTTTCATTCACCAAGCATTTATAGGATCTTATTTTATTAGGTGACTGAGACACATTCATGTACACTTGAAAAGAATGTGTCGTGCAGTTGTTGGGTGTAGTATTTTACATTAAGGTGTGATTAATTGTATTTAATGAGTTCTACCACTATAGAAAGGTGTTAAAAGCTCCAGCTGTGATTGTTGTGTTTGTCTATGCCTTTTATTCTCCCAGTCTTTTGGAAGTTTCTTATTAAGCTTGCATACATTGATGTTTATTATATTGGCCCTTTTGTTATTATGAATTTACCCTTCTATCTATGGGATTATCTTCTGTCTTGAAATCTGTTTTATGTTAATACAGCCACTCCAGTTTTCTCACACTTATTGTGTGCATAGTATATATCTTTTCCTATTTTTATCTGTTTGTGTCTTTAAAGTGCATCTCTTGGGTCTTGGGATGCCTGAGTGGCTCATTTGGTTAAGTCTCTGCCTTAGGCTCAGGTCATGATCTCAGGGTCCTGGGATCGAGTCTAGCATCGGGCTCCTTGCTCAACGGGGAGCCTACTTCTCCTCTGCCTGCCGCTCCCCTTGCTGGTGCACTTTCTCTCTCTGGCAAATAAATTAATTAGTTAAAAAATAGAAGTAAAGTGCATCTCTTATAGACGGTTTACATAGTTGAGCCTTACTTCTGTACCTGTGCATGCAGTCTGCCTTTGGTGGGTGGGGGGACAGCAGACCCAGGTTTATTGAGTGATAGTACAAAGCTCCCAAGGAGGAAGGGGACTCAAGGGAGTTGCCTGCAGACTGTCTTTTAATGGGGGTGTAAATTCATCTAGTTGGATTCAGGTCTACCATTTGTTCTTCATTTTCTTCTTTCTTTCTTAAGATTTTATTTATTTACTTGAGAGAGAGGGCACAGAGGGAGAGGGAGAAGCATACCCTTGCTGAGCAGGGAGCCTGCCACAGGGCTTGTTTTCAGGACCCTGGGATCATGACCTGAGCCGAAGGCAGACGCCTAATTGACTGAGCCACCCAGGCACCCCTGTTCTTCATTTTCTATTTGTGTGGTCTGCTTTTGGTTCCTCCCCTTTCCTGACTTTTTTGAATCAACTGAATTTTTTTAGTATTCCATTTTAACTACTCTGTTAGCTTTAAAAAATACAATGTTTTAAAAATTTATTTGTCAGAGAGTAAGAGAGAACAAGCAGGGGGAGTGGCAGGCCGAGGGAGAAGTAGGCTCCCTGCTGAGCAAGGAACCCTATGTGGGACTCAATCCGGAGACCCTGGGATTATGACCTGAGCCAAAGGCAGACACTTAACCAGTCACTGACCCACCCAGGTGGCCCCTCTGTTATCTTTCTCAATTGCATTCTTTTGCGTTATTTATTTATTTATTTTTTAGTGGTTGCTCTAGGGATTATAATATACATCTTTTTTTTTAAAGATTTTATTTTTGAGGTATCTCTGCACCCAGTGTGGGGCTTGAACTCACAACCCTGAGATCAAGAGTCACACACTCCACCAACTGAGTGAGCCAGGCACCCCATTATACACATCTGTAACATCATAGTTTACATGGAAATGATATTGTACCACTTCTTATAAAACATAAGAACCTTTCAATGGTGTGATTTCATTTATCCCACTACTTGGTGCTATAGTTGTCATATTAGTGCCTCTCCATATGCTAGGAATCCCATTTGCTGTTTATTGATATTACTTATATATACATGTATAATTTATATATATATATAAAGTATGTTTACTATATATAAAACATATATTATTGTATCATGTTAAATAATTATATACTTAATATATATTTTATTTATTTATTTATTTAAAAAGATTTTATTTATTTATTTCTCAGAGAGGGAGAGAGAGTGAGCACAGGCAGACAGAATGGCAGGCAGAGGCAGAGGGAGAAGCAGGCTCCCTGCGGAGCAAGGAGCCCGATGTGGGACTCGATCCCAGGATGCTGAGATCATGACCTGAACCGAAGGCAGCTGCTTAACCCACTGAGCCACCCAGGCGTCCCAACAATATATATTTATTTTAAACGATCACACATCTTTTAAAGAAATTAAGAGAAGAAAAAACCATATATAGAATGCTATGTCTCCCCACATATTTACCATTTCTGGAATTCTTAATTCCTTTCTGTAGATTCAGGTTTCTCTTTGATGTCACTTATTTTTTAGTCCAAAGACCTTCTTGTAGCATTTCTTGCAGTACAGATCACCTGGAAATAAATCCTTTCTGTTTTTCTTTATATGAAGAATAAATCTTTGCCCAGTTTCATTATCAAATTTTTGCCTCTTTTTTGGTAAGTTTTTTTTTTTAATTTAATTTTTTAAGATTTTATTTATTTATTTGACACAGAGATCACAAGTAGGCAGAGAGGCAGGCAGAGAGAGGGGGAAGCAGGCTCCCTGCTGAGCAGAGACCCGATGTGGGGCTTGATTCCAGGACTCTGAGATCATGACCTGAGCCGAAAACAGAGGATTAACCCACTGAGCCACCCCAGCGCCCCTCTTGGTAAGTTTTTGAGGAGTAATTGTGGGACTCTGAAACTCTTTTCTCAACACACTTTCTCCTTCACTGGTTATAATATCCATTGCTGTTTCTTGTTTGAATTAATTACACAGATACAGTTGCCAAATAGTGATTTTTCTACCTTTATCCTTCTACATGCTGCCACCAGAAAGCGCTTTCTTGCCTCTCCATTTATTTATTCATGTATTTATTTAAGTCCATGTGGAATGGTAAATTCTTGTTTTTTTCAATGAATTGTAATCTTATTTATTTTTAATCTCCAAATGCTCCAAGTTTAGGGGTTCCTGGCTAGCTCAGTTGGTGGAGTGTGCAACTCTTGGTCCTGGTGTTGTGGGTTCGAGCCCCACATTGGTTATAAAGATTACTTGAAAAAATAAAATCTTGAAAAAAAATGCTCCAAATTTAGCCAGTTGGAATTTTTTTTAAGATTTTATTATTTATTTGTAGGAGAGAGGGAAGAGCGAGAAAGCGAGCACAGGCAGGCAGAGGCAGAGGGAGAAGCAGGCTCCCTGCTGAGCAAGGAGCCCGATGTGGGACTTGATCCCAGGTCACTGGGATCATGACCTGAGCCCAAGGCAGCTGCTTCACCAACTGAACCACCCAGGCATCCCTGAAATATTGTTGGTTGTAGCTTACTATGTCCTTTTGACATATTCTCATTATTCTTTGAACAGGTTTTTACTTCCTAGGTGCAAATTAATATTCCAAATTTTTTTTATTCTTCCTTGGCTCCAGCCGTAGAATCAGGCATTTCACCAGGAGCCCTGGTTCTTTTAGTGGAGAGTGGTATTTCAGAATCACTCTTAGGCCTTCTCGGTGGATTTTGCAAGGAAATATATATGTGTGTGTATATACATAATACACATATTTATACTTGTCTGTATTTGTTTATCTGTATATATTGAAAATGCTAAGTTCACATTGATGTGTTCTAAATGTTCTTTGATCTGTAGGTTTATAATCTTTATAAAATATTTTGGCTACTATTTCTTCCAGTATTTTTCTGCCCCCACCCCTTGTTTTTGTGGGACTCCATTTTCTTTCTTTCTTTTTTTTTTTTTTTTGAAGATTTTATTTATTTATTTGACAGACAGAGATCACAGGCAGGCAGAGAGGCAGGCAGACAGAGAGGAGGAAGCAGGCTTTCTGCTGAGCAGAGATCCCGTTTTGGGGCTTGATCCCAGCACCCTGGGGCCGAAGACAGAGGCTTTAACCCACTGAGCCACCCAGGCGCCCCAGGACTCCATTTTCTATGTTAAACTACTTGATGTTTTCTCACAGGTCACTGATCACTGATGCACCGTTCAATTTTTATTTATTTATTCATTTATTTTTATGTCCTTACTTTGGATAATTTTATTGATGTGTTTCCAGGTTTAGTGGCCTTTTTTTTTCTGTCACATCTGAAATACTGTTTTGAATTCTATCCAATGAATTTTAATTACAGATAATTGTATTTTTTCAGCTTTAGATGTACCTCCCCTCCTTTTAAAAAAAGTCTTCATTGCTTTGCATATTATGCTTATGTTCTCTACTTTTTGAACATAAAGGGTCTATTTATAATATTTTAACTCTTGACTATAATATAATATTAATATAATATTTTAATATTTATAATATATTTAACTCTTGACTGATGGTCCATCATTTCTGGATCTGGTTTTTATTGAATGGAAGTTTCTCTGTATTACAGGTCATATTTTCCTACTTCTTTGCATACCTAGAAATTTTTTTATTGTATGCCAAGCATTTTATATTTTGTGTTTCTGGGTATTAGATTTTGCTTTGTTCCTTTAAAGTATATTGGACTTTATTAGACATAAAGTTACCTGTAATCAATTTGACTCTTTCTGAATTTGCCTTTATGTTTTTGTTGTGGCTTATCCAGAACAGCCTTAGTCAAGGTTAGCTAGCTTTTCTACTAAGGCAGTAGCCTTCTGAGTGCTTTACCTGTTGCCCATGTATTTGAAGTCCCTCCACTCTGGCAGTTGGAAATTTGGACTCTTAGCCCTGTGTGAATTTCAGAAATGGTTTGGCCTACTGCTTTCCAGTAGTTCTTTCTCTAGCCTTGGGGATACCTCCTACAGTTTAGTGTGCAGCCAGAGACTCGAGGGTGCCTTGTGCAGTTACCCGGAGAGCTCTTTTATTGAGCGCTCTCCTTTCTCAGTTTCTGTTTTGTAAACTCTGATCCCTTAGCCTCTCTAAACTCCACATTCTCTCTCTTCAATGCACTGAGTCCACTGGGCCCTTTATGGTTATATCCCGACCCAGTCTGCATCTTGGAGACTGTTTTTCACTAATAATCTGGGGAAATGATAGGACTTGCTTGTTTTCCTTCTGTCAGGGATCAAAGCCCTACACTGCCTGTGATATAATATCTGAAAAGAGTGTGTCATATTTTGGTCTGGTTTCTAGTTGTTTATGAAAGGCATAGTAGCAACTAATCCTTCTTAAGCAGAAGCAGAAATTCTCCAAAAAAAAAAAAAAAAAGTGCTTTGTAATCTTTCTTTTTCTGTCCATTACCACTTCTGCTTTACTTAAGGACCTCAGGCCAACAGCTTTTGATTACTATGTTGGTCATTCATTTCTGCAGCATATAATTGACTTTTGAACAGTGTAGGTGTCAGAGGCATGGACCTCCCCACAGTTGAAAATCTGTGTATAACTTTTCACTCCCCCTTCCAAAACATAACTATTAATAGCATTGCTCTGTCCGTAATAGTGTTCTGTTGACCAGAAGACCTACCAAGAACACAAACTATCGATTAATGTGTATTTTTATGTTATATGTGTATTCTTACAGTTGCTGCCCTTAAGGAGCTTATGATTTTGTGAGTAATCTAGATAGGTAAGTAACTTACAACAATGTAGTATGAAAATAGTGGCCGCATGCCCAAAAGATTAGGTATGCATAGAGAAGAGAATCATTCATTTGCCCTGGGAATTTGGGTCAGGCTTCACAAGAAGATGTGACATTTGAGCTGGCCCTGAGGGATAGAGAAGATAGGGTCAGGGAGTAGATTCGTGACTTAAAGGATCTTCCCTAGAAACCAAAAGTTACGATTAAAAGATGCCAAAAGGATTCTTTTTTTTTTTTTTTTAAATTTTATTTCTTATTTGACAGAGAGAAAGAGATTACAAGTAGGCAGAGAGGAGGAGGTGGGAATGGGGGAAGCAGACTCCCTGCTGAGCAGAACCCCGATGTGGGGCTCAATCCCAGGACCCTGAGACCATGACCCAAGACCAAGGCAGAGGCTTAATCCACTGAGCCAGCCAGGTGCCCCCAAAAGGATTCTTAACCAAATTTATACCTGGGGTGTGCTGCTTTGATTTTCTTTTATTACTCTGGATACCTATAGGTATGCATGTTAAATTCTGGTTTTCATTTTAAGCTGTATTTTTTCTAGAATAATTATTAGTTTGTGTATTATTCTTTTTTGTTTTTTTAAACTTTTAATTTGTGTTATACTATGAATTTAAACAAGATATACACAGTTTACTTTAATACAAAGATATGTCTTTCTAAGCAATATCATTTTCTGGATAAGTTAGCTGATTCTGATTACTCTTAGAATATGACAATAAAGATAGATGTCTATATTCTTAAGGCTCTGGTTTGTCAGTAGTTTCTGCTAAGTAACAGCCTAGAAGTATTCCATAGTTGCATAGTAGAAAATTCTGTTAGTCATCTCCAATTTTTCTATTTTTCTGAAAAATTGCATATAAAAATTCTATTTTTAAGCATTAACATTTGAGACTGAAATGTTTACTTAGGAAAGCCAAGAATTTAAAGGTATTCCCAGAATTTTAAAAAATTCTATCTCCCCCCCCCCCCAAATTTTAACTGATTATTGGAAAGATTGATTTTTCCATTCTGGGCAAAAGGGAAAGTGACACATTTTTTTATAGAACTGTGATGTTCCATATATTTATTTATTCATTTAACCAAATTCATTGAGCTCTTACTGTATCAGATCTGCATTTTTAGGCTAGAGATATAAAAAGAAAAAAAGTATATTCTTTCCTATGAAAAGTTGACAGTCCAGTGAGGGGACTGTATTCTTAACAGATAATTGTGATTCAACATGGTAAGTGCTAAAAATATTAGTAATATTATTAATAATAGTAATAAAACATAAGGCTTTAGAGAATCTAAAAGATGGAATAACTTATTCTGAGAGGCAGGAATGGTTGATAAGAACAACTTAGAAGAATTTATATTGTGCTCTTGAGAGTAATCACTTCCAAAGCTCTGTTATGCATAAAAAGACACGTGGAGAAACTTTTTAAACAATGCTAATTTTAGGGCCCCAAACTCAGAAAGCCTGCCTATGTTAAACTAGCATTCCAGGTGATTCGCTTTGGAAAACACTGAGCTAGATGTTTCTGCACTTGATCTTAGCCAAAAGGCTGAAAAGCAGTGAGTTAGATGTTTTTGAACTTAAATACTACTTGAGATTACAGAAGTGTTAGATCATTTGGCTAATGATTTTAGATATTTTTAAGAGATATCGTTATCATAAGAGTGTTTTGGAATATGTCATGTTTTTACTATTTTTGGATGAACTCCATTGTTAAAACTGATTCACATTTAATGCCTGTACATTAAATTTAGGACTTACTGAGAATTCATTATTTGTAAAAGAATTTATTAAAAGGCATTGCGTTTTGGTAATGTTTAAATATTTTCCCCATCAAAATTTAGTTTCACAGAAAGCCAGTGAAAGGCAAAGTATTATTATTTTTTTAATTTTTAAAAAATATTTTATTTATTTGAGAGAGAGAGGCAGAAATAGTGACAGAGAACATGAGTGGGGAGGAGAGGGAGAAGCAGGCTGCCCTCAGAGGGGACCCTGATGTGGGTCTTGATCACAAGACCCTGGGTCATGACCTGAGCAGAAGGCAGATGCTTAACTGACTGAGCCACTCAGATGCTCCCAAAGTTATTTTAAAGAATGACTTTGAATACATAATTACTTGCCTGATATGATCTAATGAAAATCATTAACAAAAGATTCTAAACACACTTCTAAGCATATTTACCCACATATGAAAGTGTCAGTAAGCAAATATGTATAAACAAAAATGGGGTTTTGAGTGGCAAGATTTTTGGAGCAGGCATATCACAATTGGGATTGGTTTGTTCTTCATTTAGTCTTTTTAACTGAGGACTTTTCTCTAAAGTATTAGTGTTTTTTATTTCAGTAAATCTTATATCAGTATTAATGTTTACGAGCCTCAAAGGATGGGGAAAAAAGATAAATCCTGCTAAGAGGACCAAATAGTTACATAGCCCAAAGAGACATTAAGACATACTTTAATGGTAATAAATATCATAGTTCATTTTCATATTTTACCTTTCTTTTTTTCATAAGATGGCCTCCCTTTAATGCAGTGGAACTTAGGGCAGTGCTGTCTGCCACTTTCACCACTAGATGTCACTAGACTGTAACAATTAGTAAACTGCTGGCCGCTGTTGCAACCTGTGGCAGTATTTGCAAAGGCCTTCGATTAATTAAGTTTACTCTGTAGCATCTGGATTTCTCATAAAACCAGGTCACAGCTTGCTTCAAGCACAAGCTAGTTGGAAAATATGTCAAATTTTGTAACACATGAGTAATCTATAATTAGTTATTTTAGTGTTTATCAGGGCAGCAAAGGAAAAAAAATTATTGCTTACAGGAAACTTTTAGTGACCTTAATTTTTTGGAGAGAAAACTCTATTTTTAATGTATCACTGTACTCAACTATTTGTTACACCAAAAATTTCTCAAGAGTTGGGATTATGTTTTAGTCATCTCTGATTTCTCAGGACCTAGCACACAAGGCTTGGCACTTGATAGGTATTCAGTAAATGTTATTAAACATTAAAGTAGTCTACAGTACTTGTCACAGGGGGGAGAAGCCATGAGTCTTCTTTCTCTAAAAAGTCTCATTTGGGAGACAAGAATCTACAAAAACATGTACCCACAGCTCAGGATAATGTGTATGAACCAAATGAGCACTACAGGCATTAAATTCTGTGGGATTTCAGAGGTTCAGTAGCTCTTGGCACAGTGATTAGAGGTGTCCTCATGAAAGCATATTTAGAGGTGAAAAGGGAGGGGCCTGTACAAGTGAAGGAAGTAATGAGCCAAGGTTTCCCGGTAGGAGAATGTGGGCCCTGAAGATTCAGAAAGGTCCTAAGTTTAAGGGCTCAAGTCTTATAAACTTGGACTTAATTTTTTTTTTTAGGGGGTAGGGGACACTAAAGGATATTGGGGTGGGTGAAAATAGTATGTTTTATAATGCCTTGTAATTTACAAAGCACTAACACTTGAAGGGTGAATTAAAGATGATTGTTCTTTAATTTTAGAATGCTTCTGCCTTAAAGTTCTTTAAAATACTTCTGTTTAAAAGAAGTAATACGGGTAGAGGGCTTAGCACAGTGCCTTGCATGTAGTAAACCTTCAATAAATAATTCTTGATATCACATTATGAAATCAGTAAAAAAATATTATATATTCTATAAAACAGCTGATCTCTGTTTTTTCACAAGAGTCAAAATCATGGAAGATAAGCAATGACTGAAGAATTGTCATAGATTAGAGGAAATGAAGGAGTCACACAGTGTGGGGTCCTGAACTGAGTCTTAGAATAGAAAATGACATTAGTGGAAAAAATGGTAACTTATGATAAGGTGTATAGTTTAGTTGATTGTATCGTACCAATGTCAATTTCCTGGTTTTGATAATTGTGCCATGGTTAGGTACTGTTAATGTTAGGGGAAGCTGGTGAAGGGCACGTAGGGATCCTATATTTTATCCAACTATTCTTAAAGTTAAATCATTTTAAAAATAAAAAGTTTAGGACATCTGGCTGGCTCAGTCAGTAGAGCATGTGACTCTTGATCTCGGGGTTGTGAGTTCAAGCCCTGTGTTGGGTGTACAGATTACTTAAAAATAAAACTTTTTTTTTTTTTTTAAGATTTTATTTATTTGTCAAAGAGAGAGAGCGAGCACACAAGTGGGCAGAGTGGCAGGCAGAGATGGAGAGAGAAGCAGGCTCCCTGCCGAGCAAGAAGCCCAATGCGGGACTTGATCCCAGGTCTCTGGAATCACGACCTGAGCCGAAGGCAGCGGCTTAACAGACTGAGCCACCCACACATCCCAAAAATAAAGTTTTTTTTAAAAAAATAAGTTCAAAAATATAATGTCATCTTAGAAAAGATTACAATTGCATATTTGGGATAAGCCTTCTACTGCAAGGTTCAGATATTAGAAGAAAAGTTTAAGAATCTTCTACCTTGTATCATATTTAGGATAGACCTTTGCCAGGACAGCTTAAGGCAACAGTGTGTTCCCTTGAAAACAGGGAAGTAGAACTTCTGAGGACCCTGAATTTTAACACCTCTCTATATTTTAGCTAATAGATAAATTTCCCCAGTGTCCTGGTCTTTCTCTCTCTCTCTTTTTATTTTTCCCCCCAAAATTGAAGTATAGTGTACACACAGTTACATTTTTTTTATTTTAATTTTTTTTAAATTGAAGTATAGTTGACATACAGTGTTACATTCCAGTGTCCTGGCCTTTAAGGCGGCTTAAACTTTAGCTCTTCAAACTGTTATTTGATATCCTACCTCCATTTTTCAGGATTTTCACAGTATTCTAGTGAGGCTTTCCAGGGCTTTACCAC
This sequence comes from Mustela nivalis, assembly GCF_964662115.1. Lineage (NCBI taxonomy): Eukaryota > Metazoa > Chordata > Mammalia > Carnivora > Mustelidae > Mustela > Mustela nivalis. The sequence goes on from NC_139026.1 coordinate 55,144,506, forward strand.
AAACCCATACCCTGTATTTTGATAAAAAATACTTTATTACAATTCAGACTATGGGCCTTCCTTATATACTTCATTATCTCTACGTAGATTACCCTGTGGGCCATGGAGAAACACCTCATGTTTGTAGAAGTGTTGAATATAATTAGATTTTAAAAATCAGTGCATGAATTTTATACAGTTGACCCTTGAACAACACCGGTGTCAACAGTAGACTACTACTAGTTAAGTTTTTGTTCAAAAGTTAAAAAGTTACATGTAGATTTTTTACGGTGGTTGGTGAGGGAGGGTTGATGTTTCTAACTTCTGATTTGTTCAAGGGTCTACTATATATACATATAATATTGGAAATTTTTAAAATCCTCATTAAAGCATACTTTTAAAATCTATATACTCCTGTACTCTAAATGTTTACATTAAAAGAAAAGTTTGCATGCATACATCTGGATATTCAGACCTTTTTGACCTATCACAGACTGAGATTAGTTTGTAGTTTTTGTTTGGTTTTTCTTTAGATAACCTTTGGTATTATGGTAATACTGGATTTATAAAATCAGTTGGGAAGTGTTTCTTCCTCTCTTTTCTGTAAGACTTTTGTATTATTTTTTATTTAAATATTTGATATAATTTACAGTGAAGCCATTGGAACTGAGATTTTTTCTTTACTTGGTGTAGGTCTTGTCTATTCACATTTTCTATTTCTTCTTGAGTCAGTTTTGGTGATTTTTGTCTGTCTGGGAATTTATTTTATTTAGGGTAAGGTATCTAATTGTCAGTGTGGTTTTTTTCGTAATACTTCTTTTAATTTTCTACATTTCTGTGAGGTCAATAGTGAAAAGTGTTTCCTTTCCTGATGGAATTAGAAATTGATCATTTGAGTCCTCTCTCCTTTTTCCTTAATCAATCTGGCTCCAGATTTGTCAGTTTTGTTGATCTATTTAGTGAACCAAATTTTGGCATCATTGATTTTCTCTTTTGTTTTTCTATTTCATTGCTTTCTGCTCTAATTTTTATTATTTTCCTTTCTTTTGCTCGGTTTGTTAATTTACACTTCTATTTCTAGTTTTTTGGAAGTGTAAGTTTAGTTTATTGACATCACATTTCTTTTTTTTTTCCTGAAATAGGCATTTGAAAGCAAGAAATTTTCTTCTAAGCACTGCTTTAGCTATATCTCATAAATTTTGATATGCATTTTTATTTTTAACCTTTATTCAGTTTAAAACACTTTTTAGTTTCCATTTTGATTCCTTCTCTGACCACCCAGGTGATTTAGAATTATTCTGTTTAGGTTCCAAATATTTTGGGATTTCCAAGATTTCTGTTGTCAATTTATAATTTAATTTCATTGTCATCAGAAGATGTAGTTTATATTATTTAAATCCCATTTATTGAGACTTGACCTATGGCTTGGTATATAGTCTGTCCTTGAAAATGTCCCATGTGGACGTCTTAATAAAATTAATAGATTTTTTTTTTTAACAGCAGTTTTAGGTTTATAGAAAAATTGAATGGGAAGTACAAGAATTCCCATATTCTCCTTTATCAGCTCCCCATCCAGTTTCCCCTATTATTAACATTCTTATATTAGTGTGGTAAATTTATTACAATTTTGGGTCAAATGGATCAAATCTGACACATTTTTGTTAACTAAGGTCCATAGTTTACACTAGGGTTTACTCTTTGTAGTACATTCTGTGAGTTTCGCCAAATATTTGTATCTGCCATTCATTTGTTATCATACAGAATATGATATCATTCAATGTATCATACATTGCCTTAAAAATCTCCTGTGCTTCATCTTTCATTACCCTCTCTCTCCTCCCTGAACCCTTGGTTAACCACTGATATTTTTACTAGGTTCATAGTTTCTTCTTTTCAGAATGTCATGTAGTTGGAATCCTACAGTGTGTAACCTTTTTTAGGTTGACTTCTTTCATTTAAAATACATATTTAAGGTTTTTCCATATCTTTTTGTGACTTGATAGCTATTTCTTTTAACTGCTGAATAATATTAATATTACATTGTCTGGATGTACCACAGGTTTTTTTCAAATCTGTTTACCTGTTGAAAGACATCTTAGTTGCTCCCAAGTTCTGGCAGTTAAAATAAAGCTGCTTTAAACATTTCTATGCAGGTTTTTGTGGGGATGTTTAGTTTTTAATTCATTCGGATAAATACAAGGAGTATGATTGCTGATCATATGGCAAGAGTATGTTTATTTTTGTAAGAAATTTCCAGTTTGTCTTCAAAGAGGCTATACCATTTTGCATTCCCATCAGCAGTGAATGAGTGTTTCTGTTTGTCTGCATTCTTGCCAACATTTGGTGATGTCATTGTTTTGGATGTTAGCCACTCTAATAAGTTTGCAGTGATACTGCTTTAATTTGTAATTCCCTAATGATGTTAAACATCTTTTCATATGGTTATTTGCTATCTGTATTTCATCTTTGGTCAGATGTCTGTTGAGATATTCTGCTCATTTTCTAATTGGGTTTCTTTTATATTGCTAAGTTTTAAAAGTTCTTTGTATATTTTGGATACTAGTTCCTTTTTTTTTTTTTTTTTAACATTTTATTTATTTGAGAGAGCAGGCACATGAGCAGGGGGGATGGACAGAGGAAGAGGGAGAAGCAGACTCCCCACTGAGCAGGAAGCCCAGTGATGTGGGACTCAATCCCAGGACTCTGAGATCATGACCTGAGTGGAATGAAGGCAATTGCTTAGCTGACTGAGCCACCCCAGTACCACGTGGATATCAGTTCTTTATCAGATATGTTCTTGTAGATACTCTGTGGCTTGTTTTCTCATTCTCTTAGCAGTGTCTTTCACGAAACAGAAGTTTTAAATTTTAATGAAATCTAACTTTTTTAATGAAGTCCCAACTTTTTCTTTCTTGGATTGTACTTTTGATGATACCAAAAATCATTAAAAAACCCAGGGTCACCTACAGTCATTTCTCTTGTTACTATCTAGGAGTTTTATAGTTTCGTGTTTTACAATAAGTCTTTGATCCATTTTGAATTAATTTTATTTATTTTTATTTTTAATTTAGAAAATTTTTTATCTTGGGCATCTGGGTGGCTCAGTCGGTTAAGTGTCTGCCTTTGGCTCAGGTCATGATCCCAGAGTCCTGGGATGGATTCCTGCATCAGGCTCCCTGCTCAGTGGGGCATCTGCTTCTCTCTCTCAGTGCCTTCCCACACTTGTGCTCTCTCTTATCTCTCTCTCTTGCAAAAATAAAAAAATAATTTTTTTTTAAGATTTTATTTTTTATTTGACATAGATCACAAGTAGGCAGAGAGGCAAGCAGGTAGAGAGATAAGGGGAAGTAGGCTCCCCGCTGAGCAGCGAGTCTGATGCAGGAATCCATCCCAGGACTCTGGGATCATGACCTGAGCCAAAGGCAGACACTTAACTGACTGAGCCACCCAGATGCCCAAGATAAAAAATTTTTTAAATTAAAAATAAAAGAAAATCAGGGTCCTGATCCCAGGACCCTGAGGTCATGACCTGAGCTGTAGGCAGAAGCTTAACCCACTGAGCCACCCAGGCACCCCAAGAAATAAAATTTAAAAAAAAAAAAATTTTTTTTTTTTAAATAAGCTTTCTCAGGGTGCCTGACTAGCTCAGTCAGTGGAGCATGTGAGTTTGAGCCCCATGCTGGGTGTAGAGATTACTTAAAAATAATGAACCATGAGAGACTATGGACTCTGAAAAACAATCTGAGGGTTTTGAAGGGGTGGGGGGGTAGGAGGTTGGGGGAACTGGGTGGTGGGTATTAGAGAGGGCACGGATTGCATGGAGCACTGGATGTGGTACAAAAACAATGAATACTGTTATGCTGAAAAAAATAAATATATTTTTTTTAAAATGAAAATCACCTAAAAAAATAAAAATAAAAAAAAAAGTAAGTCTACGTCCAATATGGGGCTTGAACTCACAATCCCAAAATCAAGAGTAGCATACTCTGCCTACCGAGTCAGTCAGGCTCCATGTTTTAAGTTAATTTTTATGAAAGGTGCAAGCCATCTGCAGTTCTAAAGATTGTGTACTCTGCAGTCTTTGGCTGGTGTGTTTTGTGTATGTTGGTTATGTCAGGTTCATTGATAGTGGTTAAGTCTTCCATACCCTTACTGATTTTCTGTTTAGTTTTATCAATTGTTGAGAGTGAGGTACTGAGTTATTCACCTGTTATTGTTAAATTGTCTACTGCTCCTTTCAGATTTGTCAGTTTTTTCTTCATTTGTTTTGAGGCTGTATTGTTATGTGTATATACATTGATAATTATTATGTCTTATTGATGTAGTCACTCCATTTTGTTATCATTAACAAAACATCCTTTGTCTCTAATATTTTTGTCTTCAAGTGTATTTTATCCGACACTAATATAACTACTTTCTTATAGTTCTCTATATAGTATACATCTTTTTTCATCCTTTCTCTTTCAATCCGCTTGTGTCCTGAATCTAAGAAGTGTCTCTTATAGAAAGAATGTAGTTGGATCTTGCTGTTTTATCCAGTCTGACACTCTGCCTTTTGGACTTGCATTTGCCTTTTTGCTATTTCTTTTACAAACATTCTATTCTTGTTTTGTTCCTGTTTCCTCCTTAACTGCTGCCTTTTGTATTAAGTAAATATTTTTAATACACTGTTTTAATTCTTCTGATTTTTTTCTAACTATGTATTTTTTGTAGTTGTTTTCTTAGTAATTGCTCTAGGGATTATTATGTGTATTTTAATTTATAGGCATCTACTTCAATTAATGCTAACTTAATTCTGGTAAAATATATAAGCTTTGCTCTGTTTTTTTCTCCCTCCTTTGTGCTACTATTATATATGATAATAATGCTATTATTAAGTATCTATTATAAATATATTAAAATGTATTTATATATGTTATAAACCCAAAATATAGTGTCATAGTTAATTGCTTTAGAAATGTTTATGTTAGGGTGCCTGGGTGGCTCAGTCAGTTAAACATCTGCCTTTGGCTCAGGTCACGATCTCAGGGTCCAGGAATCGAGCCCAACTCCAGATTCCTTCCCTCTCTGACCCTTACCCCACTTATGCTCACACACTGTTTCTCTCTCAAATTAATACATAAAATCTTAAAAAAAAAACACATTAAATGTTTATGTCTTTCAAGGAAGAGAAGAAACGAGTAAAAACACATTTATAGAATATTTTATATTAACCACATACTTTAAACATTTTTAGTGATCCTCATTTCTTCTTGTGGCTTCTAGTCATCATCGAGTGTCATTTTCGTTCAGGCTAAAGAGAGTTCCCTGAGTATTTCTTGTGTTATAGATCCATTAGCAATGGATTTTCTCAATTTTTTGTTATCTGAGAATATCTTAATCTTCATTTTTGAAGGATAAATTTACTAGGTATGAATTTCTTGGTTGACAAAATTTTTTTCCCCAGTGCTTTGTGTATGTCATTCAACTCTATTCTGGCCTCCACTGTTTCAGATTAAGTCACTTTTCTCTTACTGTTTTCAAGGTTTTCTCTTTGACTCTGGTTTTAACAGCCTTGTTCTATATCTTTGTATTCTTAATTGTTGAGTTTTTTGAATGTGTATTAATATTTTCTTCATTTAATGAGCTTCTCTCTTCTCTTTTTCTGGGATTTCTGTTGTGTATATTTTGGTATCTAAGATGTTATTACACAGATCTCTGAAGCTCTGTTAATTTTTTTTTCAATCTTCTTCATCTTTTCATAAGACTGGATAACTTATATTTTCAGGTTCACTGATTCTTTATCCTGCCATCTAAAAACTGCTGTAGAAGTGCTCCAGTGAATTTTTCCTTTTAGTTTTTATACCTGTCAACTCCAAGATTTCTCTCTCTTTGTGGAGACTCTGTATTTATAGATTCATTGTTGCCATACCTTTTTTTCTTTCAATACGCTTTTCTTTGGTCCTGTGAACTTATACATAATAAATCCTTTGAAATTTTTGTCTAATATAGCCAATATTCCTAGGGTACTCAGTTTTTATTGGTCGCTTTTTTTCTTGACTATGAATCACAGTTTCCTGGTTTTTTTGTGTATCTTATAATTTTTTGTTGAGAACTGTACATTCTAGAAAGCATAATATATCAGCTCTGCATTCTGATCTCCCCAAGATTTTTCTTGTCGTTGTTGTTGTTGTTTTTAATGAGAAATACTTGACAGTTAAAAATCATATATATTTAAGATGTATAGTTTGATAATTTGATAGACGCATTCAGTGTACAATAATCACCAGTCAGGGGCACCTGGGTGGCTCAGTCATTAGGCATCTGCCTTGAGCTCAGGTCATGATCCCAGGGACCCAGGAGCGAGTCCCACATCGGGCTTCCTTCTTAGTGGGGAGCCTGCTTCTCCATTTCCCTCTGCCTCTCTCCCTGCTCACATTCTCTCTGTATCTCTCTGTCTTACATGAATAAATGAAAAAATCTTAAAAAAAACCAAACCAAAACAATAATCACCAGTCAAGCTCATTAACATTTCTGTTATTACTTTTTTGTTCATTGTTTTTTTGTTTTTAGTGACATGTTTACTACACCTATAGAATCTCTCTTCCTTGTGATTTGTAGCCATTGATGTCTCTGCTGATTTTTTTTAACCTGTTATTTTTAAGCCTGCTTCTCTAGGCATTGTCTCCATGTGTACATGGCATATTAGTCAGCCAGTGATTGATTAAACAGAGGTTATACTCAACCACCTTAATTCAGTAAGGTTTGTGACATCTAGTGTCAAGTAATAGGTACTCAGTGGATCTGTGTGTGAGTATGTAAAACACTCAGAGTTCAGGATATTTTCATTTCTCTTCCATCTTTTACATGTTGCTGGGCCCTTTTACCTCTCCTTTTGGCATCCACATAGCCTCAGTGTCAGCCAGGAGTGTGTGACTGGTTGAATCCTCTTGGGTCTTTGCTGTAAATGCAAACAGCTTCAACCAGGAATAAACTTGTGCCAGCTGTGACCACAGCTTTGTGCTGGTGGAGTTTTTGGCCCTCCTCCACTTGCGCATCTCCAAGATAGCCTAGTCCACTGACGCCCACTGATGGGCATGGGTTTTACCCATTGCTCCAAATCAAGTGAGCTTCTTCCTACTGCCACTGAAAAGCTGTTAATTCTCATAACCAGCCCCATTCTGGCACATCAGCTTCAACCAACAAGGGGGATGGAGGAAGCCTTAGGTCCAAATGCCACAGATTATTACCATCTTATCCAAGTTTATCTGTTTTTAGGTATAAATGCTCCTCAGATTATGTGTCCCTTTGGTTAATTTCTCAAACCTCATAATGGTCTTTATGAATTTTGTCTAGCTTTATAGTTACTTTTTGTGGAGAGAATTTGTTGACAACCTCTCTTGGCTATAGCAAGAAGTCATACCTGACCCATCCATTTGCTTTTAATCTAGGTATATGTTTATATTTAAAGTGGGTTTCTTATAGCCACCATATAATTAAGTCTTGCTTTTTTATTCATGTTTAAAATCTCTTTTAAATGATACCTTTAGTCTTCTTATGTTCAATGCAGTTTCAGTGTGGTTTGATTAAACTTGGAATTCCATCTTGCTGTTTTTCATTTGTTCCATCTGTTCTTTATTCCTTTAACTCCTCTTTTTCTGCCTTCTTTAGCATTGATTAAATCTCTTTATGAGCTATAAACTTGTGCCAGCCATGACCACAGCCTTGTGCTGGTGGAGTTTTTGGCCCTCCTCCACTTGCGCATCTCCAAGATAGTCTATTTTTTATCCAGCTAATTTTATTAGATAGCTAATTTTTATCTCCACTATTGACTTATTATTAAAATCTTTAAAAAAATTTTTTTGTGGTTGCCCTAACATTTCTAATACAGATCCTTATAATAACCATTTCAAATCACAGGAAGGTTTATACTCCAGTTTCCTTGTCATATTTTATGCTATTGTTTTATACATTTTTCTTTTACATATGCTACAAACCCACAATACATTGCTATTTTTGCTTTAGAACAGGGTAGCAAACTTTTTCTGTAAGGGGCCTGATAGCAAGTATTTTAGGTGTTATAGGCGATCTGGTCTTTGTCTCAACTACTCAACTCTGTCCTTGTGGTGTGAAAGCAGCCATAGACAATACATAAAAGAATGGGTGTTTCTGTGTTCCAATGTAACTTTACTTACAAAAACAGGAAGTGGGTGAGATTTTGGCCCTTGAGCCATACTTTGTTGACCCCTGCTTTAGACAATTATTTAGAACTACTAAAAATAATAAAAAGGGTTTTTTTATATTTATGTTATTTCATCTGTTTCTTGAGGTCTTCATTTCTTTATATAGATCCAAGTTTCTATTTGATATCATATTCCTTTTGCCTGAAGAACTCCTTTAACAATTCTTATGTATCTGTTGGTAGTGAATTCTTTCAGTTTTTTTGGTCTAAAAAAGCCTTTATTTCTCCTTAATTTTATTTTATTTTATTTTTTTTTTAAGATTTTATTTATTTGTCAGAGAGAGAGCGCTAGCGAAAGTGAGCACAGGCAGACAGAGTGGAAGGCAGAGTCAGAGGGAGAAGCAGGCTCCCTGCGGAGCAAGGAGCCCGATGTGGGACTCGATCCCAGGACGCTGGGATCATGACCTGAGCCGAAGGCAGCTGCTTAACCAACTGAGCCACCCAGGCGTCCCTCTCCTTAATTTTAAAAGATAATTCATTTCTTTTTTGTATGTATTTCTATTCTGTGGCTACTTTCAAGATGCCTCTTTTTTCCCCTTTTTCTTTTTTAAGAATTAAGATATAATTTAAATATAGTAAAATTTACCCATTTTAATGTATAGTTCTGTGAGTGTAGATATATCTCTACGGTGGTGTAAGAACCATAACAGTCAAGACATAAAATAGTTCCATTGTTCCCAGAAATTCTTCCTATGTCCTTTTGTATACAAGTCAGTTCCCCTCATCTCAGTCTGTATCATTGATCCATTTTCTGTCTGTATAGTTTTGCCTTTTCCAGAATGTCATTTAAAAGGAATGATAAGGTATGTAGCCCTCTGAGTCTGGCTTTTTTCACTTAGCACAGTGCATTTGAGATACACCCATGTGGTTGTATTAGTAGTTCGTTTCTTTTTATTGCTGATCAGTATTCTGTTTTACAAATCTACCATAGTTTGTCTATAAAGCCACCATAACACAGTTCTGCGACTGTAACAATGTATGGCAGGATTGTTTCCAAAAGATTTAATAAACAAATTTGTAGAAAAGCCAGCAGTGTCTGAACATAATCAGTTTTATAATATCCATATTTACATATGTTTTCTTCAAAATGAAAGCATCTTTTATTCTGATCATGAAAGTAATATGTACTCATTAAAAAGCTGTGGAACAGTCCCTTGGGTAAGAACTATAGTCCCTCATGTAACATCATTTAGTGTCACCCAGTCCTCTGATCTAAAACTTAAATGTACTCCATTTTGCCCTTTTAGTGTGTGGCCCCTAGCACTGAACAGAACATTCTAGATATGAGTCAGATCTTCAGCCTTGCTTAGCGTTCTCTGTTTCTTTGAATGCAGCTCAAGTTTGAAGTTGCTTTTTTTTGGCAGCTGCAAGCAGTTGAGTTATATTGAATGATCTAAAACCCTGAAGTCTTGTTTCTTAAATTTCATAAATGAGTGAAATCATATGGTATTTGTCTTTCTCTGACAGAGTTATTTTGCTCAGCATAAGCATAACCGTCCATGTCATTGCAAATGACAAGATTTCCTTCTTTTTGATGGCTGAGTAATATTCCATTACACACACACGCGTATGTGTGTATCCCCCACAGATATACTGCATCTTCTTTACTTATTTTTCAGTTGATGGGCTGATAAATAAGTAAAGGGCTCTTTCCATATTTTGGCTATTGTGAACATTGCTGCTATAGGGAAAGGGAAGGAAAAATAAAAAGATAATAACAGAGGGGGAGGCAAACCATAAGAGACCCTTAACTATAGGGAGCAAACTGAGGGTTGATGGAGAAGAGGTGGGTGGGGCAGGGTAACTGGGTGATGGGCATTAAGGAGGGCACATGATTTCATGAGGAGGGACTCTTGTATATAATCGATGAATCTGTAATTTCTACCCCTGAAACTAATATTATACTATATGTTAACTAACTTGAATTTAAATAAAATATAAAAAAAGAGAACACCCTAAAGACTTTTTCACACATTGTATTTTTCCAGATAATTTTTTTGGACCTCCAGTGGAAGACTTTACAATCATCCATAGTTCAGTATTAGATGTGGTCCGTGCTTCTAGCTTGTTGAGGCTTTTTTTGGACTCTCATGATTAACATACAATGAGTGAGTCATTGAAAAATGTTTAACAGATCAGAGAGCCAAAGGAGAGCTCATGCCACATCATAGTCAACTCTTGCCATGTGTTAAGAATATTTTTTTAATCTTCTAGTTTTTATTTAGTATTTTGGGGGATAAAGAGATTGCCATCTTTATGTAATTACTGAGAGGTAATGTTCAATACTATAATATTTATTGAGACTCCTTTAGGTATCTTTTCATCAGCACTATGTTTTATTATATATACCATTAATAGAGTATCTATTGTGGTATTAGGCATATTACCACTATGTATATTATTACTACCATTAAAATGTTGAAGTGTTTTTTCTAAGACTTTAAACCACGTTGTGGACCACAGTCCCAAAACATATAGTGGCAGCAACCAGAGAGATTAAAAATCACACCATTGAAGCGAGTAAAAATTCTATTTTAAGACCTGTCCTAAACCTAAATAGGATAGCAGTGTCATGGCTTCTGCTACTTTAGATTGCATGAAATCACCAAAGAGGAACTGCTAGCCAGTAATAGTTAATATCTAAAAACAAAATAAATATGTCAATAAAGAAGATAAAGTAAGTTTCTTCATGGCATCTGTTGTTTACTTCAAGCTGTATTAGATAAGCATATTAGTAAAACCATTGTATCAGGCAATATTCCATAGTAATGCAGTGAGGAAAAATAAGACAAAGCATGAAAAATTATGGAAGGGAAACCAGATTCATAAGGGGTACATAGAGAAAGAGGTAAGAGTCATTTGGAAGTCTGGTCCAAGTACCAGAGGAAGGCTAATATTAACACTGTGGCAAGATAGGCTTTATCTTTCTGCTATTCTTTCCATTTCCTGCCAATATACTGGAAGAGATTGAAACTGAATATCAAGGTGGCCCCACACATTAAAAGTGTTAGATGGAAATGAAAAAAATGTTCCCAGCTAGGAGCCTAACTCCCTTTGGCTAAACAACTAAGCCATTCCTTAAGCAAGGTGAAGCCAATCCTCCTCCAACTTGCAGTAAATTCTGGCAAGAAGCCACAGTTCTATGCCCTCTTTATTTTGACTCTATTTTACCACTGCTTCTGCTTTAGTAATACTCACTGAGTCTTAACTCCTTTCAACATGGGGACAGGACACAGGTTGTTAAATAGAAAGTGTGTACAAAGATATTAACTATCTCTAGCCAGTTTTTTCCTAAGCCTGTACAAATAAATCCATTTTAATGAACATCTTTAATTCTTTTTAATTACTTTTGCACACCTCTGCCAGACTTTTTTTTTCCAAAAAAGATTTTATTTATTTGTTTGTTTATTTATTTATTTGAGAGAGAGCTTGAGAGGGGGAAGGTCAGAGAGAGAAGCAGACTCCCTGCTGAGCAGGAAGCTGGACATGGGACTCAATCCCAGGACTCTGGGATCATGACCTGAGCTGAAGGCAGTCACCAAACCAACTGAGCCACCTAGGTGCCCTGCCAGAATTTTTCTTACATCTGCCTCAAATTACCTGATTCCTGCTTGGAATATTTAGATGCTCCATATTGCCTGCCTGATTTGCTCCTCAGCTTGATGTGAAGATCTTTAGAGGTCATTACATCCTCACCACCCACTGCTTGCATGTGTCTTGAGCTCTAGGCCACAATGGACTTCTTCTTGTGCTTTATCACCTCCAAGTCTTTACTTGCGCCTTTCTGTCTGAAATCTGTCTCCTCCATGTGGCCTGCTAAAATCTTACCATCCTTTGCACTTTGGTTGTTCATCTGTTCAACAAATATTGACTTAGCTACTTTGTACTGTAGGCATTGTTCAGTTGGGCAATCACTAGAACATACAAAATCTTTGCTCTTGTAGAGCATACTTTGTAATAGTTCATTCCCCTGGGATCTCCCTTGTCATCTCCTCTCCATCTCTTTCATCTTCTTTTTTACTTTCTCTAAATTGATGTGATACATCTTTACACAAATCATGAGGAGGAGGAGGAAGAAGGTAAGATATTTGAAATCTTCACTGTGCTAGGGCAAAGAACCTTCCAAATGTTCCTGTTTTAAACATATGTATCCTAAGTGTAGAATGAAGCAAATGTAACCAAAGATAGGTATAAGAGAGTGGTAGGGACTTGGGTGAATAGTGTCAGGATATATAAAAACCAGGATCAAAAGAGGCTTCTGAGGTGAGGGACAGGAAGGATCACCAGAAATACAAAAAGTTATATTCAGAATAAAGCAGCAGTAAGTAGATGTAGTCAGCTTCTTGTGCCAGATGAGGTCATGTATGACAGAATAGAAGTATTTAACACCTCTTCTGCTTCCATAACATATGTCAAGAAGAAAGATAATTAACTGGAAGTGATAGAACAAAGAAGCAGCTAAAATCCCAGATGGCAGACATTGTAAGTGCCATTAGCTGATAAGCATGCATTGTTTTCTGGTGCTTGTCTCCTCACCCCCACTGTGTCCCTTCACCCTGTCCCCATCCCACCCACCAGGGAACTGAAAAAACTTGTAGATGAAAGTACTGGACTGTCATCTTTTTTTTTTTTTTAAGATTTTATTTATTTATTTGACAAAGAAAGAGAGATCACAAGTAGGCAGACAGGCAAGCAGAGAGAGGGGGGAAGCAGGCTCCCTGTCGAGCAGAGGGCCCGATGCGGGGCTCGATCCCAGAGATTATGACCTGAGCTGAAGGCAGAGGCTTAACCCACTGAGACACCCAGGCTCCTGGACTGTCATCTTTAACAAATTATGAAAAATCAGAAGTGGTGCCAAAAGCTTAGACGTAGAAAGAAGTACAGTTGACCATTGAGCAAGGCAGGTGTTAGGGCTGCTGGCCCTCTGCACAGTCAAAAACCTGCATATAACTTTTAGCTTCCCCACAACTTTACTAATAGCCCACTGTTGACCAGCAGCCTTATCAAGAACATAAACAGTCAATTAACACTTAGTTTGTGTTTGGACCTCCTATTTTGTATACCTGTTTTGTATATGTAATATATATTATATCCTTACAATAAAGTAAGCTGGAGAAAAGAAGATGTCATTCAAATCATAAGGAAGGGAAAGTACATCTACAGTACTGCATTATATTGAAGAAATTTCTCTTGTAAGTGGACTCATAATTCAAACCCATGTTGTTCAAGGCTCAACTGTACTTGCTTGAAAAAAGGAGGGGGCAACTGGGTGGCTCAGTCGGTTAAGCATCCTACTGTTGGTTTTGGCTTAGGTCATGAGATCCCATGTCAGGCTCCACCCTCAGCATGGAGCCGGCTTGAGATTCTCTCTCCCTCTCCCTCTGCCCCTCCCACTTATTTTCTGTCTCTGTCTCTCTCTAAATCATTTTTCCCCCCAAAAAAGGGAGGGATAGGGAGATAACAAAATGTGTACTGTTACAGAACTATAACATTTCCATCCTTTGGTTCCAACTTTATGCCTTTTGAGTTTGCTCCCCTTTAAAACATTTCTAGACTATTATGTGTCTCCATTAGCCTTGTCTTCTGCAAACTCCAGAATTTTCAAGATTTCCCTTTGAAAGGATCACAAGTAAGATGCTACAGGGTTCTGACTGGTATGACAGTAGCCAGAGATGGGTACACCAGTTAGGAGGCTGCTGTAATTTTCAAGTGATGAGCTGATGAAAATCTGGATTGGTGTGGGGACTTTGGAAGGAAGAACAAATTTGACACATTTTCAAGGAAGAAATGACAGGACTTGACAGATTGGGAAAATGAAGGAAAGGGAAAAGAGCTGTAGGGCTGCTTGCTGGGAGGAGCAGAAGAATGGCAGAATTGAGAAGGGAGTGTTAACCTTAAAAATAAAACTGTCGGAGATGCCTGGGTGGCTCAGTTGGTTAAGCCGCTGCCTTCGGCTCAGGTCATGATCCTAGTGTCCTGGGATCGAGTCCCACATCGGGCTCCTTGCTCAGCGGGAGCCTGCTTCTCCCTCTGCCTGCCACTCTGTCTGCCTGTGCTCACTCTGACAAATAAATAAAATCTTTAAAAAATAATAATAAAAAAATAAAACTGTCAGTTATTTTGTCAGCAAAAATGTATTTATTCAAGAATATTAAAGAACTGCCATTTGGGACAAGCAAGCTATAGCAAAACCTGAGGCAAGCCAGGAAAACAGAGGAGAGGACTGCTCTTTTATAATGGAAATAGGAGCGGGGAGGTCTATTATAAACAAAAAGTCCACTGGAATAAACTGGGAGTTTGAAGTGTTGCAGCTTTTCATTGGCTGAGTTATGACAGTCTCATAACTGTTATAACTGGGGGCGGGTACTAAGGAGAAAAATCTCTCTTCCTCCTGCCAGGGTAGTAGTTTTCTTCCTATTGGGGTTGTAAGGTATGTCTCTTCTGTTGGGACCTGCAGTTGACAACGGTAGGGTATGATAGATCTCCCCTTCTGGCCTTCTGATTCCATTTGATTTTATTTTACTATTTTTTTAATATAACTTCTTTGCCCAAGATGGGACTCAAACTCATGACTCTGAGATCAGGAATCATATGCTCTAATGATTGAGCCAGTCAGGCACCCTGATTCCATTTTAAGTTAGATTTCCTTTTATTAATTTTCACAGGAAGTTAATTTTTTAAATTGACCCTCCACAACCATAGCGGGTAGTTGGAGTTGTTTCGGTGCTGCACACTGAACATTCCCTGGCCTTGCACCATTCTAGTGCCTCTTTTGTCATAGAGGAGAACCCTTAAGAAGGTGGTGCTGGGGTTGGAGTGAGGTGGGGAGTGTGGAATGAAGTAGAAGAGGCAGGTGTTTACCAAAGTTTGCTCTGTTCTCCTGACTTGATTTGCTGTGGGTCCATTCAATGTAGTGTTATAGACATGGCAAATGCCTCTATCCTGATGTGCTCAAACACAGATGGAATGTTTTTTAGAAGGCAAGCTGACAATCTTGGGTGGGAGTTGAGGGGATTATGGATCTCCATAGTATTATTTTTACCAAACATGTCGAGGACCAGTTCATCCTTCTGGGCCTGTATCTTTAAACAGAGGGATTGCTAATAATAATAATAATAATAATAATAATAATAATAATAATAATATGGTACTCATGTTGGAAATTGCTACCCTCATTTAGAAGCCATTAACCTTTATGTTGATAAAATAATGTTCTTAAGTGAGCATGTGAAATCTGTGCCGAACAGCTGCAGCCTTTCCGGAACACTAACTTACAAAGTGCTAGTCATACTTTTTGAAAATCAAAAGCATGTGGGTGGGATGAAGTCACCTGAGCAATTTTCTATAATTACAACTTTCAAGGCCTTTTCCTTTGTCTTTTTCAAGCTGACTTAACACACGCACATACATGCATGCACGTGTACACACCCCAGAAGCCCAAACATGACTGCCCTATTTTTCTCTCTAGATTTTTTACACTTCTTTTTCTTAAATAGTTGTAATTCCCTAAGAAGGTATATGCTTTCTTGTTCCTCTACCAGTTTATTTGATACCTTGTATCTCTGAGGACTTTGGAACCCCTTAACCAGAGCTACCTAAAGACTTCTGAGCCATGAGTAACCCCTCTAAAAGTATGTCTGGGTGCTTTGGATCTAAGCCGACTTCTCTAGGCTAGCACTGGAAACCCCCAAATGTTGTGACATCCTAGAAAATGAACCAAGAAAATGTGAGAATCATCACACAACTTTGGTATGTGATTAGGTATGCCATCCCTGGTCGACAAATACTGGAATTAGAATGCTTATCCATGCCTAGGACCAGCTCACACTGGGAATGAACTTCTGCATTCTGATAATTAAGGTCAGTTTGCTGCTAATGTTCCCTAAAAGAAGCTGAATAGGGAATAATATCTTTTCCATTTGTGCCTTTTAATTAACAGAGAAATGGAATGGAAAGGGCTTTAAAGAAGACTTCATGAGGGAGGATTAGTACCTGACATAGTTTAGTTGTTCCATCATAGTTGGACACATATGAAGAATATCAGCACCAATTTTTCCAATAAGCTAACTGAAAATCTGAATTTCAGCTTATTTTATGTATGGAATAAAATCATTGTCTTTCCAAAATTATTCATCAAGTAGTGCTTTACCAAAGTGATGTTAAACATGAAGTAGTATAATATATCTGTCATACTATTTTAAGAGTCATTCGTTTTTCTTTCTTTTTTTTCTTCCTAAATAACAAAAGTTCTTCACCTAGAGTAGAATTTTGGACTTGCGTTTTCTATAATATTGACAGCTCCTTCTTGTTAGTGAAAGCAGAGGTACTTCTTAAGAGAGGTTGAAATTACTAATTTCTCTCATTATGTTATATTTTTCCTTTCCAGCAATGGAGGCAGTACATAGTCCTCCTGAAGGTATTTGGAAAGATCCTATAATACCTTGAGTGGTAGGAATGAAGGACAGCGTTACTTATTTCAGAAGATACACTAATGCATCAAAAACAAGTGACAGGAAAAACAAATTGCAGTTAGTAATGTTAGTTCAGAATGAGCAAACGTTTTGGGAGAGCAAGTTCTCGCTGGACATCACTAAATAAGAATGAGTTGATGTCACACTTGGCAAGAAGCAACTCTTAAATTTTTTTTTCCTTACAAATAGTACAACATGGTGGGGAGGAGGGACTGCGGGCAAAGGGTAAAGAATTATGGGGGGAAAATAAGCTAGAGAAGGAATGTGAGAACGAGTTGCTTGCTACAAAAGAATTGCTCTGCTATAAAAGCCATGTTTGTTTTGTCAAGAGGAATCTGAGCTGGAACACGAACTGATGAAGGGGAGAGATGTTTACGGGTCTCCTCCTGCACTCCGTCTGAGGCTGTTGTGAGCTGGTCCCTGTGGAGAGTTGTGTAACTGCCTTGACTCATTTTCAGGGAAAAATGGCCTCTGTAGCTGTTTTGGCTCATCAGAGTGCTGCATCAAGTATAAGTGAAGAAGTTCCTAAGACATAATGATATCAAACTCAAAACATAGTTATTTTAATTAGGGTCTCCAGACACTGGGAGGTAATAAAGCCGACTGCAGTATATGTCACCACCAATCTTCCCCTTCCCAGAATTCTGTGCGGCATTGGGAATTTAGACAATCTAAAGGCCAATTTTACATATTTTTAAAAGCCAGGAAATGTCAAAGTTAGCTAAATATCTATTGTAATTAGCTGGAGTTATCTGCTCAGTGAGTGTCTGTGGTCCCGTGTTTCATAACAAAGTAGGAGAGTGGGTTTGAGGGGGGATACTGGCATTTGGGGTGGGCCAGTCTTCATTGTGTGGGACTGCCCTGTGTATTGGAGGATAATTAACATCCCTTTCCCCTGAATACCAGTAGTGCCCCCAGTCTTTGGGACAGCCAGACAGGCTCTTATCTTCCAAATCTCCTCCCCACCCCAGAGCAGAACTAAAACCAGTATGATGTACAGGTTATTAAGCAGCACGATTTCTTTGTTATTGTTTTACATTAAGTTCTTAGATAATCTTAGGAAGCTGTGCAATTTATAATATAGTACAGACTTCATTCAAAATAGATTTCATAAAAAACATTATTAGAAAGATGGATGGCAGGGAAGGACATTGTGAGGAGAGAAAAGAGTGAGACAGCGTTGTCTTCTTTAACTAGCCCATTATTGGTCCTCTGGATCCCCAGTTCTGCAGGGGACCCCAGTTCTGCAGTTCTCTCTTTTTCTGAGAGGCAACAAATGTGTCCCCAGGGGTAGAGGCAAGTGTAGGAGATAAAGTAGGGGGAGAGATCAGGACAGAGGGACAAGATTTGGATTGGGATATAAAGATGGAAGACATGGAGGTGATGAAAGGTGGTAACAGAGAAACTGGAGATTTCACACAGCATTTTTAGGCTCACAATGTCGGTATTTCTGGGACAGATTTATACATATTATAGATCTCGAATTTCCAAGGGGGAAAAACTCATCTGGGATAATTAAATCAGTTAAAGACTTCCATATGCATATCGAATTACAGTACTGTCTCTTCATAGGTTTGAGTTTTTAAGCCTCACCTTTAAAAGATATTGTGTCATCCTATGTACTTAGTTGGCAATTTAGGTATTGTCAGCTCTTGCTTTCATTATAGGTTTCATTATGTCAACAGCCATTTTCCTTAGCTTTAGTTCACAGAATCACTACTAAAAGTGATGTATTTTTCCATTCATCTGGACTTTCCAAAAATAATACAGTGCTTTATTAGAAAAGTTAAGCATAAAACTTAACCAAACATTAGCATACAAATTAACCAAATTAAATGTTATTAAACAAGGAGTGCAAGCAGAGAAAAGTTTTGAGAAATGTGAGTAAAAATCTCCCTCCTCTATCATTATCAGTTACTGCTTAACTTAAAACTTCGGTTTTGCACCAAAGCTCAATTAATTGAATATAAGAACAATCCTTCTAATGCTTCTCAAACCTTTTCAGTTAGTTTTGAAGAGATTTAGTTGCACGCATTATCACTGGGTTTTTAGGCTTCTCATTAGTTGTCAAAACACTGTTTCTTTTTTCAGTGGAAGTCTTGTTTTTGTCACAGGCTGTCTTTCTGAGCAGTTAGCCAGCATGTCACTCCCTCCCTAATTGTCTAGAATTGTCTAGTTTTGCTAACTCAGCATGAGTCAAAATTACCTTGGCACCACGTGGCTAAAGAGTGTATGTTTTTGGGGTGGTTCGGTTGGTTAAGCATCTGCCTTTGCCTTGGATCATGGTCCCAGGGTTCTGTGATTGAGCCCTAAGTCAGGCTCCCTGCTCAGTGGGGCGCCTGCTTCTCCTGTCCCTTCTGCTCTTTCCTCCGCTTGTGTTCTCTGGCTCTTTCTTTCTCTCTGTCAAATAAATAAATAAAATCTTAAAAAAAAAAAAAAAAAGAGTATACGTTTCCCTGAATAGCTGCTAAGGTAGTCAAGGATGGATTTGTGGTGGTGTCATAAACCTCTGTGGGAAGCAGAACCATAGCTTCCATCAGGTTTGCCAAGGGGTCTCAGACCTAAAAGAGTTTAAGAATTACTGCTGTGGATAGAGAGCCTTGTCCTCAATAAAGATTACCTGCTGCTACCTAAAGGTGGTTTTTTGTTTTTTGGAGTATCTCAGCAAATAGCAAAAATGTTAAATACCTGAGTCTTCATTTACCAACTTTGTCAGACTTTAATATTTTTCCATATTTTCTTCAGTTTTATTTATTTATTTTTTGCCCCCAGAAGAAAAACATTTCAAATAACTTAAAGCCCCCTCACTACCTTTTATGACTTTCCCTAATATTCCCTCTCCCTTCCACTCTGCAGGGAATAAATGATCTGACTGGTGTTTATCATGCTCAGACATTTTTTTTTTCATGGCTTTGCCTTCTACTACATCTTTATATAACCCTAAGCAGTATCTAATATTTTTAAGTGTTTTGACTTTATATATATAGAATTCTGTTGTATGTATCCTTTATATATACTTTAATAACTTCCCTCTTTCTTCTTCCTTCTTCCTCCTCTTCCTGCTCCTCCTCCTCCTTCTTTCTTCTTTTTCTTTTTGGTTTATTCTTTTGAGGTTTACCCATATTGATATAAATGTCATTTTCACTGCTGTATTGTATGCCATTGAATGAGTATTTCACAGTTTATTTATCTGCTGTCCTGTTAAGGTTTGAGTTATTTCAAATTTTCTCACTTTTTTTTTTCTTTTTAAATTTTCTCACTCTTAAACAGTTTTTTTAGTGGGCATACTTGTACATGTCTCCTTGTGCACGTTTCAAAGTTTTCTTTCGGGTATGTAACTAGGAATAAATTGCTATTCAGTAGGGGACAGATATTTTCAGCTTTACTAGATACTGTCAAATTATTCTTCAAAGTGATTATGCTGATTTATATCCTTCCATGCTATGCATGGGAGTTCCTGTTGTTCCACATCCTCAATAAAACTGATATTGTTCCAGCTGTTCCTTGTTTACTGATTAATTTAAAGACAGCACAGTGCATAGCAACGATCTCAAACATAAGGTCAGATGCAAACTTATTTTTTTATACTGGGCTTCCTCCTTTAAAGGAATTGTTGCTTTCAGAGCTACAGATCCAAGATAACTATAATATAACTTTAAAAAAATTTTTTTAAATATTTTCTTAAATATTTATTTTTTAAAGTACCAGTTATAAGGTAAATAAATACTAGGGATATAATGTGCAGTGTGTTGACTATAACATTGCTGTATGATCCATAGGAAAGTGTTAAGAAAGTAATTCCTAAGAATTCTTATCACAAAGAGAAAAATGCATGCTAACTGAACATGTTGTGATAATCATTTCACAATATATGTAAATCAAATTATCATGTTGTATGCCTTAAACATATATAGTCATATATCTCAATTATCTCTCAATAAACCTGAAAAAATGCTAAGCATGTGGGGAAAAAAACCCAAAAAATAAAATAATATTTCTTTTTTACAATTATAAAATGAAAATATTATTTTAGATTATTTGGAGGACAGAGTTACAAAAAAAAAAGAAAACTAAAAATTCTACCACTTAGATATAGCTTTGTAACATTTTACTATATATTTCCTTCTGGTGTAAACATGTAAGATACATATCCACTCTTCATTTAGAATCATGCTGAATTTGTCATTTTATATCACAATTTCATTTAAAATTGTATTTCCCATGTCATTGAATATTATTTGAAAACACCATTTAATAGCTGCATAACGTTTATTTTTTTGTAAATGTGTTATAGTTTAATTATTCTCCCCTTGGAGGACATTTTTTTTTTTTTTTAAGATTTTTTATGTATTTATTTGACAGAGAGACACAGTGAGACAGGGAGCAGAAGCCAGGGGAGGGGAGAGAAGCAGGCTTCCCGCTGAGCAGGGAGCCCGATGCAATGCGGGGTCTGATCCCAGGGCTCTGGGATCATGACCTCCCATGCGTCCCAGGAGGACATTTTTTATATTAAAATAGTCCTGTTGTACACATTCTTGGTATATAGATCTTTTGAGTTACAGTTTGTTTCTTTGAAATATATTTCTAGAAGTCAGTAAATATTTATGGAATTAGATTGAATAGATTATAAGCAAGGCATCTAGGGGAAAAATAGTCAAAATGGAGGAAAACAGGACATGTTTTGCGGGCAGGGAGAGGTCACAAGATCTATTAATTTAACTTCTCTCATATTTGAATTGAGTGACAAATGTGTCTTACCTCAATTGCTAGACCCTTCTCTTTTTTAATTTTATTTTTATTTTTTATTAATTATTTTAATTAACATTTAATGTATTATTTGTCCCAGGGACACAGGTCTGTAAATTGTGAGGCTTACATATGTCACACTCACCATATCACATATCCTCCCCAATGTCCATAACCCAACCACACTCTCTCTATCCCTTACAACCCTCAGTTTGTTTTGTGAGGTTAAGAGTCTCTTACGGTTTGTCTCCCTCCTGATTCCATCTTGTCTCATTTTTTCCTGCCCTGCCTCTCAAATTCCTCATATCAGAGAGATCATAGGATAATTGTCTTTCTCTGGTTGACTTATTTCACTCAGCATAATACCTTCTAGTTCCATCCATGTCATTGCAAATGGCAAGATTTCATTTCTTTTGATGGATGCATAGTATTCCATTGTGTGTGTGTGTGTGTGTGTGTGTATACACCACATCATCTTTACCCATTCTTCTCTTGATGGACATCTCGATTCTTTCCATAGCTTGGCTATTGTGGATATTGCTGCTATAAACATTCGGGTGCACGGGCCCCTTTGGATCACTACGTTTATATCTTTAGTAGTGTGATTGCTGGGTCATAGGGTAACTCTATTTTCAACTTTTTGAGGAACCTCCATGCTGTTTTCCAGAGTGGCTGCCTCAGCTTGCAGCCCCACCAACAGTGTAGGAGGGTTCCCCTTTCTCCGTATTCTCGCCAACACCTGTCATTTCTTGACTTATTAATTTTAGCCATTCTGACTGGTGTAAGGTGGTATCCCGCTGTGGTTTTGATTTGTATTTCCCTGATGCCAAGTGATGTTGAGCACTTTCTTATGTGCTAGACCCTTCTCTTACTAGGGACCATGTTAGAGGTGAACTTTATCCTACTGTGGACACTAGAGAGTTGGTTGTACATTATAGTGTTCAAAGATTATAGAATCTCAAAATTGGAAGAAATTTTTATTTTTATTTCATTTTTTAAAAAAGATTTTATTTATTTGGGAGGGAGGGAGAGAGAGAAAGAGAGAGTACGAGAGCAAGGAAAGGGAGAAGCAGTCTCCCTGCGGAGCAGGGGGCCCGACTCAGGACTGGATCCTAGGACCCCGAGATCATGACCTGAGCCGAAGGCAGGTGCTTAACCGACTGAGCCACTCAGATGCCCCTGGAAGGAATTTTTAAAGTTCTATCACTCTAGTTTTGAAGTCCCTGAGCTGTATTTTATAGACTATTTCATCAAAGTATAATTCTGTCCTTGACTTGTTTACTATCTAACCCCATGCAGCTCAATGCCATACAAGGCAATTTGCACCTTTATTGGGCAGCTTTGATTAGTTGAGTGTGGTTCTTTCACTTAAACCCAAAGATTTCCTATAATTTTGATTTGCTATTTAATTTGTTCTTTTAATGAAGGGCTCCCTAAAAATAATTCTGGGAATATTTTACCTTTACATGTTCATCTGTTAGCTTCTTCTATAATTAACATGAAAATAAACATATGTTTGGCCTACTTTCAGTCTTTGCTTTCTTCCAAGGTACAACTCATCTTTATAGTAAAATGACATATGTGGACATGGACAGGATGGGAAGCTTTACACATATTTTTATATGTAGTGGGCAGAAAAGTTATGGAGTGTTTATAGAATATACTTCTCATTTTATTATTATTTATTAGAAATTGCATGTAAGCAGTGATTTTGTATACACAGTCCCACTTTTCTGCTAATAATAGCAACAACCTTGTTCTTCCCATTTGTCTGTCTCTTTTTTTTTTTTGTATGGAGGTGTCAACATATATTATCTCCTTTAATCCTTGTGTAACCTCTTAGGGTGGGCATTTTTCTTTTTCTTTTAGCTGATAAAGCTCAGAGAAGTTTAAAGACCTTTCCTGTCACATAGCTGTTGAGGGCAGAGCCAGCGTTTAAACTCAAGTCTAATTCTGAAACCTTAGCATTTAACCAATTTGCCCATCTGTCTAACTTATATTAATTTCAAAATGAAATCAGATGTATTTCTGTTCAAAAGATGCTCATGTCAGGGCCCTGCCTTCAGCTTGGGTCATGATCCCAGGGTCCTGGGATGGAGCCTCACATCAGGCTCTCTGCTCAGCAGGGAGCCTGCCTCCTCCTCCTCCTCTCTCTCTCTCTCTCTCTGCCTGCCTCTCTGCCTATTTGTGATCTGTCAAATAAATAAAAATCTTTATAAAAAAAAAAAAGATGTTCATGCCTTGGGGTATTTCAGTTAGTGTATCATATTGGTGGTGTGTTGTGTCACTTTTGGAGGTACATTGCCTCTGCTTGCTTCTCTTTCATCATCCCAGTTCCTCTTTGGTTTGGCGACACCAAAGATTTTCTTTCCCTGATTGCCCATCGCTCCCTAGTGCCCTATGGGGCTCCTTCCTGTTTCTGGGGAAACTGAAGCACAGAATGAGAAAAGAGTAACAAATGATCACATAAATTTTTTTCAGAATATTATCAACTGATATGTTCCATAAAGGAGGATGTTTTCACAGCTGTGTGCTTTAGGGATAGTGGGAAAAGTTTGAATTTTTATTGCTCGAATATCTTCTACAACAAAGGCACATGCTTGATGGACTTGGAATGTGGAAACCTGTTCTCTCAGTCAGCCCTGTGATAGAGATCTTTGTGTTTATGGTCACACTGGGATTCAGATATGTTATCTCTGTGAACTTCAGACCAAAGGTCAGAGAACCAAGGAGTGGACTTGCTGAATATATGATTTAATTACCCTAGATCAATCAAGTTTTGACTTGGTGATGACGGGATATATTGTGTGTATATTTTTATGTAGTTGCTAGGGGAAAGGAACAACGTTTAATCCTTGGTTTTGTTGACCTTCGGTATCACTTTTATCTGTAGTTCCATATAAAACTGCCTTTGCCAAATTTTCAAAAGGCTGCAGTCAAGAGATTTGCAGATAAAACCTCATTCACTACTTGCATAAGAAGAGCCCGTATCTTCAAATAGGGATGACGTAAGTTTACTTTAGAGACAGGAATGAGTTCATTTCTTTGGAGAGATATGAACAGAATGTCTCTTGCTCTGGTGAGAAATAAATTTACATCAGGACTTTGCTTAGGGGAAATAGAATGGAGTAACTGAGCACTTAAGCCTTCAGAAGTTAGATCCTAAGCCAAGGCCCAAGGGGGCACCTATCTGTGCTGTAGAACTCACCCAGATATGAGCATTCCTCAGTACTACATACGAAACAGCAAACATCTGTGGAGAACTACTTTGTATATAGCAATAAGGTACTTATGTGCCTTGGGTCTTTCAGAGACAGAATTACATGATTCCTTCCCTCAAGGAACTTACCAGGTAACTGAGGGGAGAGCAGGAATGTTGATAATACCAAAAAGGATGCTATGGTAAGGCCAAAAATGAACCTTCAACTGAATATATTCCAGAGACACAACCCTTTATAAAAAGTGAGATTTAGTTATAAATGAGCTATGCTGCTACTGAAAACATTTTGATTCCAAAGTATAATCGAGTCTCAAATAAGCATAAGTTAAGAGGAAAATGATATTTTAAATTAATCCCTCAAATAAGTTGCCAAATTATGGACACTAGAATTTCAAGAGTTGGCAACTAGACCGCTCATGGTTTGGCTACTATATTATCTCTCTTAAATTATAGTAATATTTCTGTCACCAAAAATCATTAATTTACAGTATTTCTTCTGGTAACTCCAGTGCATATTTCCCTCATGTGATGTGTTGTCATGATTATTGTTACTATTACTCTACTTACTTTGTATCGGGGATAATAAAACCTGCCTTTTAAAGTCATCCTGACAAGACAAAATAGGTAACATGGTTAGCACATGCTTGGCTAAGAAAATGTCATCATTAATGTTAGCTGTTGTGTTTCTTACTCATGAAATAAAATGCTTTATGTAGCACTTGACAGAGTTAAATTTTAGTAAATTGTAACAGTATGTGGCTTATTGTTTAAAAAGGGCTTCAACATGTGAAAATGTGTCAAGGAAATCTAACTCAAAATTGGAGTCCTGAGATCATAGAGGGTGGGCTCTTATGCATGCACCACTGGTTACAACTTGCATAGTCCCCAGGAAGAAGGAAGGTTTCCTCTGAATCAGGCACGCTGCCTTCGCTGCAGCCAATGGGAAGCCACCACCTCCTCAACCACCCGCAGCCAATGAGAAGCTGCCTCCCCCATTCTTCCCCCAATTGAACTCCCATTTTTCCCCCAATGAATTTTTGTTCAAAACAACCCCTCACAACTTTTCTCTATAAAAAAATTCTGTGGCCTCCTTTTTTGCCCAGACTTGCCCACAGTGCACCATAGTTTGTTTGACCCAAATTGCAGTTCCTCTGTTATTCCCTAATAGATTCAATTTTGCTGGCTGAATCACTTTTTTTTCTTTTAAAAGCTTGCAAACATATATTACCTCATTTAGTTCTCTCTGCTATCTTCAAGGTATATAGTGTTACCCCTTTTTCACTGATTGATACACTTAACCACAATTTTTCTATCAGTTAGATCTGATGGCTGATTTAGGCATACAAAGAATTTATTAGAAGCATAGTGAATAGCGGACAGAATCAAAGAGCTCTAGAATCAGATTTTTGGGTCACCTGCCTAAGCATAATGGCCAAAATCATGCTACAGAACTTAACCCAGTGAAGTCACTACTGCTGTCATGACCAAATACTTGACATGCCCTGTACCACAAACAGTGCTGGCTGGCAGTGTAGACTGAGCTTTGGCATTGGTTCTCCTTCTATTGCTGCCTTAGAACCAATTTTTCCAGAAACTGCTGTCACCAGGCAGTGCACCTTGTAGAAGGTCCCTGTTTTGCAACATTTGTTCCCCACTTAGAGTTGGCCGTGGATGCATAAATTGATGTAATTCTGCCTTGTGCTTGCATTCTAGCTGCAGGGTGGGTGGGAGAAAGGCCCTTGATTCTTCGGCTTCTCTGTATATCAGGCAAATGGGCTCTCATATGTGACATTTTGCTGGACTGTATGTAGCTCCTCAATTTTCTCTAGATAGGTCTTAACTCTCTCTATATATAGAAGGAATATTCTCTATTTCCTGCCAATTGTATATAAGTGGAGTAGAAGTTGAGATTGTTTTATTAGTAGACTTTATGTGTGGAAAGTCAGGTTTGTTTTTTTAATTCTAAAATCTGTCTTGTTCTTAGTTATCAGTTGTTATCAATCAGTAGAAATGCCTCAACATTTTAAGCTGTTAACAGGTGAGAACTTTCCATCTGATCAGGGTGTTTTCTCCATTATAAACATTATCCATTATCCATACATTATCTGTATTTCCCATTATCCATTGGAGTGCAGGGTATGTAATCCTTCAAGGAAGCCATGAGTTAACACTTACAAGAAGGGGGACTCTTAAGAGCAGCAAAGGCATGGCACTAATATTTCAGATTTCTTTTTGGTTGTGTCCTTTTGCTAATACTTCCTTTGTTTTTATATAAAGTGAATCTATGATTTGTCTTTCTGAAAATATGAAAAAGAAAAACTTCAGCTCCCCAATGGGATTTGCTGTTGACTCTAAAGATAGCCTCCCCTCTTTATCGTCAGTGTTGGTATGCCTTGCAAAGTCTGTATTTTTAGGAAGTTGCGTATACTTCAAACAACTGTAAGTAGCATTAGGTGTACAATGCCAATTAAAACAAAACAAAACAAAACACTTTAGCTCCTCAAAACAAAATCTTTTAGAAAGGGAAGGATCATTTGGTGCTCCAAACAAGCATCCTCATTTTGTCTGGAAAGCTGTAGTTTGGGATGTTGATATTTCAGTGAATGGAGAACACCAGGGTATGGTAAACACTAGCTGCCAGGTTGCAGAGAGGACTCAGGTGCTCCATTTTTCCGGGCTGGTGTTGGTACTTCTAGACAAATGAGACGGTGTGAGCTTTCTGTGTTCATTCACGGAGAGATGTTGAAAAGTGTGCCTTCTGAACTACGAATGCATTTCTTTTATTCTCACACTCAGAGTAAGGGTCTTCTGAATTTAAATGTTCCTTTATGCAAATAATTGTAAATTAGTTTTGGTCCTGTAATTAAAAAAACAAAAAAAAGAAAAACCAAGCCCAAACCCTAGTCTAGCAGTATAGAATACTTCTTTATCTTCCTCCTCATAGAAACATGAAATTTTCAAAGTTTAGACTTGAAAGAAAATATGGTTCAACTCACTCAGTTTTCAGAGCAGGAAATAAGACTTGTTTTTCCCTTGGTTTATCTATTCGTATTTTAGATTTTGTTCCCTACTAACCACCCTTTTTTGGGGGGGAGGGGAGGCTGCTTTATTAGAAGGGTATTGAAATTTATCTACTTGACTTTTTATTGTGGTAAAATATGCATAGCATAAAATTTACCAGTCTAACCCTTTTGGAGAGTGTGATTTGGTGGCATTAAGTATTTCACATTGTTGTGTGACATTACCACTATCGTTTTCCATCATTCCTAATTGAAACTCTTATACCCATTAAACAGTAACTTCCTATTCCCCCTCCCCTCAGCACCTGGCAACCATTATTCTACCTTTTTCCTCCATGAATTTGACTATTCTGTGTACCTCATGTAAGTGGAATCATACAGACATTTCTGTCTGCCTTATTTCACTTAGCATACCTTCTCAAAGTTTATCCATGTTGTAGAAAATGTCAGAATTTCCCGTTTTTAATTCCCACTGAATAATATAAATTGTATTTACTACATTTTACTTATCTATTCAACTGTTGCTGGTTGCTTAGATTGCTTCCATGCCTTAACTACTGTGAATGTGAATGTACAAATGTTTCTTGGAGAGCCTGCTTTCCATTCTTAGTGTGTGTTCCTAGAGATGGAGCTGTTGGTAATCATATGGTAATTCTGTATTTAATTTTTTTGAGGAACTGCCATGCTCTTTTCCACGGTGACTGTACCATTTTACATTGCTATCAACAATGCAAAAGAGCTCCATGTAAGGGCCTATTTAGCCAGAGCGGGCCCCATCTCGGTTGAACAGCCATTTTGTAGTTTACGCAGTAAAACTTAAACTGACCCTGCCCCCCCAGGGGAACTTACTTAAAAGCAAGTCCGGGAAACCAGTCCCAGGTAACAAAGCCCCAATACAAGGGCGGGTCAGGTTAGGTGGAGATAACAGCCTGAATGCAGGAATAATTCCGGTCAGGTGGAGACATCCAATCAGTAAAGCCCACGTACTGTCTCCCTAGCTAACAAGGAGTGTGGGCCCCCGCCCTTTGGGCACCAATTCTGACTAAGGTGATAGGCTAGTTCCAATAGTTACTATGGGGTGAATTGTAACCCAATTGGCCACCCATGTGTGACCTAGCATGACTGTACAGCTTTCTCTTTGTATTACAATCTCATTGGCCACCTGTGTGTGTGGCCAGACCCAACCAGATGGCCTTTGCTCTATAAAAGTTAGTCTGTAAGGCAGGGAGGGGTCGCCCTTTCTGTAAGGGGCGGCCTGGACCAGTCGGTTTGACGGTTTGACGGTTGGTTTGATTCTCGATGCTTGGTGCGAAATAAAGCTTTGCTTGACCTTCGCTTTGTATCAGTCTTGCTCCTTTAATCACGGACCCATTATTGGGGGACCCAACACTTCACACTTGTTATTTTCTGGGTTGTCTTTGCTTTTTTGTTTTGTTTTTCGTTTTGGGTTTTTTTTTTTTTTTTTTTAATAGTAACCATATCCTAATGAGTGTGAGGTGGAATATTGTTGTTTTGATTTACATTTCCCTTACGACTAGTGATGCTGGTTATCATTTCATATCTTAATTGGCCATTTGTATATCCTTTTTTGGAGAAATGTCTGTTCAGGTCTTTTGACTATTTTTAAATTGGGTTGTTTCTATTTTTTTTTACAATGGATTTTAGGAGTTCTCTATCTATTCTGAGTATTAATCCTGTATCAGATACATGCTCTTTGAAGATATTTTCTTCCACTTTGTGGGCTGCTTTTTTACTCTCTTGATAGTGCTTTTGATGCACAAACTTTGAAAATTTTCATGAAGTCCAATTTGTCTGGTTTGTTCTTTTGCTCTCTTTTTTTTTTTTTTTTTTTAAGATTTTATTTATTTATTTGACAGGGAGAAATCACAAGTAGACGGAGAGGCAGGCAGAGAGAGAGAGAGAGGGAAGCAGGCTCCCTGCTGAGCAGAGAGCCCGATGTGGGACTCGATTCCAGGACCCCGAGATCATGACCTGAGCCGAAGGCAGCAGCTTAACCCACTGAGCCACTCAGGCGCCCCTCTTTTGCTCTCTTATCTTTGGTGTCCTATCAAAGAAATCATTGCCAAACCAATGTCATGAACCTTTGCCCTATGTTTTCTTTTAAGAGTTTTATAGGTTTAGGTCTTTGATATAATTGGAGTTAATTTTTGTATGTGGTGTTAGGTAAGAGTTCAACTTAATTATTTTGCATGCAGATATCTTAGTTTTCTCAGCACTGTTTGTTGAAAGGACCGTCCTTTCCCTTATTGAATGGTCTTGGCACCCTTGTACAAAATTGTTTGACCATGTATGTGAGCGTTTATTTCTGAGCTCTGTTCTAGTCTGTTGATCTAGATGTCTGTCATTATGCCAGCACTGTTTGTTGAAAGGACTGTCCTTTCCCTTATTGAATGGTCTTGGCACCCTTGTACAAAATTGTTTGACCATGTATGTGAGCGTTTATTTCTGAGCTCTGTTCTAGTCTGTTGATCTAGATGTCTGTCATTATGCCAGTACCATATTGTTTTGATTACTGTGGCTTTGCAGTAAGTTTTAAAATCAGGAAGTGTGAGTCCTCTAGCGTTGTCTTTCTTTTTTAGAATTGTTTTGGCTATTGGAAGTCTTTTGTGATTCCATATACATGTTAGGATGGGTTTTCTATTTCTGCAAAAAATGTTGACATTTTTACAGAGGTTGTAGTGAATCTGTAGATTACTTTAGATGGTATTATGAACTCAATACCAGAAAACTAAATACTCCAATTAAAAATAGGCAGAGTGCTTAGACATTTTTCCAGTAAAGATGAACACATGGCCAACAGACAATTGAAAAGGTGCTCGATATCACTAGTCATCAGAGAAATGCAAATTAAAAGGACTATGGGTGGCTCAGTCAGTTAAGCGTCTGACTCAGGCTCCAGAGTCTGCTTGAATTTCTCTGTCTCCCTCTCCCCCTGCTCCTCTCCCTGCTCTCTGAATGAATGAATGATTTTTTTTTTTAAAGCACAATGAGATATTTTACAGCTGTCAGTATAGCTAAAAGAAAAAACAAAAAACAAGAAATAACAAGTATTTGCCAGGATGTGAAGGAAAGGGAACACTTGTGCACCATGGTGGAAATACAAATTGGTACAGCCACTGTGGAAAACAGTATGGAGGTTCCTCAAAAAAATAAGAACAGAGTTACCATATGATATAGTAATTCCACCACTGGGTTTTTATCCAAAGAAAACAAAAACACTAATTTGAACAGATATATGCACCCCTATGTTTATTGTGGCATTATTTACAATAGCTCAGTATAGAAGTGTCCATTCGTAGGTGTCCATTTGTAGATGAATGGACACACATACACACACACACATTAATATTAGTCATAAAAAATAATGAAATCTAATCATTTTCAACAACATGGTTTGGACCTTAGGAGTTATAATGCTAAGATAAATAAAGACAAATAGCGTATGATTTTACGCATATGGAATTTAAGGAATTTAAGAAACAAAAATAGACAAAAAGCAGACTTTTTTTTTAAAAAGATTTTATTTATTAATTTATTTGATACAGAGAGAGAGAGAGATCACAAGTAGGCAGAGAGGCAGGCAGAGAGAGAGGGGGAAGCAGGCTCCCCACTGAGCAGAGAGCCCGACGCGGGGCTTGATCCCAGGACCCTGAGATCACAACCCAAGCCGAAGGCAGTGGCTTAACCCACTGAGCCACCCAGGCGCCCCAAAAAGCAGACTCTTAAATGCAGGGAACAAACTGGTGGTTGCCAGAGGGGAGGTGAATAGGTGGATGGGTGATAAAGGGGATTAAGAGGACACTTTTCTTGATGAGGACTGAGAAATGTATAGAATTTTTGAATTCACCTGAAACTAATAAAATACTTTGTTAATCATACTTGAATAAAAAAAAAAAAAACTTAAGGGGCTCCTGGGTGGCTCAGTGGGTTAAAGCCTCTGCCTTCGGCTCAGGTCATGATCCCAGGGTCCTGGGATTGAGCCCTGCATCGGGCTCTCTGCTCAGCAGGGAGTCTGCTTCCTCCTCTCTCTCTCTCTCTCTCTGCCTCTCTCTCTGCCTACTTGTGATCTCTATCTGTCAAATAAATAAATAAAAACTTTAACCAAAAAAAAAAAAAAAACCAAACTTAAAAATCTCAGTATTAAGTCTTCCAATTCATGAAACATGAGCTGTCTTTTCATTTATTTTTAGCTTCCTCAGTTTTTTCAGTAGTGTTTCAGAGTTTTCATTATAACTGATTTTTGTGCATTAACTGTATTTTACTACTTTGCTGAATTCATTCTAAAATGTTTTGTGTGTAATCTTGAGGATTTTCTACATATAAGATCATATCATCTGCAAATAGAGACAATTTTATTTCTTCCATTTCAGTCTGGATGTTGTGTATTACTTTTTTCTGCCTAATTGCTCCGGCTAGAACTTCCAATACTGTGTTGACTAGAAATGGTGAAAGTGGGCATTCTTGCCTTGTTCCTGATCATAGAAGAGAAGCTTTCAGTCTTTCACCATTAAATATGGTTTTTTTCTGGTTTTTCATGTATGACTTTTATTAGTTTCCTTCTATTCCTAGTTTGTTAGGTGTTTTTATCATAAAAGGGTGTTGAATTTTGTCATATGCTTTTTCTGTATTAATTGAGGTTATCAGGTAGCTTTTATCTTTTGTTTTGTTAATGTGTATTATACCAAACAATTTCCCATGTTGAACCATTTTTGCATTCTGGGAATAAATCCCACTTGGTCATGACATATAATCTTTTATTTTATTTTATTTTATTTTATTTTATTTTTAAAGATTTTATTTATTCACTTGACAGAGATCACAAGTAGACAGAAAGGCAGGCAGAGAGAGAGGAGGAAGCAGGCTCCCTGCTGAGCAGAGAGTCTGATGCAGGGCTCCATCCCAAGACTCCGGGATTATGACCTGAGCCGAAGGCAGAGGCTTTAACCACTGAGCCACGCAGGAGCCCCCCTTTTTTTATTTTAAAGATTTTGTTTATTTATATGACAGAGATCACAAGTAGGCAGAGAGGCAGACAGAGAGAGAGGGGGGAAGTAGGCTACTTGCTGAGCAGAGAGCCCAAGGCAGAGCTCTATCCCAGGGCCCTGGGATCATGACCTGAGTCGAAGGCAGAGGCTTTAACCTGAGCCACCTAGTCACCCCACATGTAATCCTTTTAATATGCTGTTGAGTTCTGCTTGCTCACATTTTCTGAATGATTTCTGCATCACTGTTCATATGTGATAATGGTCAGAAGTTTTCTTGTAGTGTTTTTGGCTTTTCTTCTAGGATATGATGCCTTATAAAATGAGTTGGAGTGTTTCTCCTCAATCTGGGGGGAAATTTTGAGAGCTGGTGTTACTTCTTTAAGTATTTTGTAAAATTCACCAGTGAAGCCATCAGGCCCAAGACTTTTTTTGTTGTTTGGAGATGTTTTAAAATTATTGATTCAGTTTCCTCGCTAATTAGAGGTGTATTCCAATTTTCTATTTCTTCATGATAGTCTTGGTAGTTTTTGTATTTCCATGAATTTATCCATTTCATCTGGGCTATCCAACTTGTTGATGTGAAAATGCTCATACTATTCTCTTCTAATATTTTTTATTTCTGTAGATGCAGTAGTAATATCCCCACTTTTGTTTCTGATTTCATTGAGTCTTCTCTCTTTTTTTCTTAATTTCATCTATCTAAAGCATTGTGACTTTGTAGCTATTTTTAAAGAATCAGCTTTTGGTTTTGTCTATTTTCTCTATCTTTCTGTTCTCTAAGAGATTCCATTTATCTTTGTTTTAATTGTTCCTGTTCCTTCTGCTAGCTTTGTTTTTGGTTCATTCTTCTTTTTCTAGTTCTTTAAGTTATAATGTTAGCTTGTTAATTTGAGAGCCATTTTCAAAAATGTAAGTGTTTAGAGTTACAAATTTTGCACTTAGCAATGCTTTGTGGCGTCCTTTAAGTTTTGGTATATTGTATTTGAGGTTTCATTCATCTCTAAGTATTTTTAGATTTCCCCTGTAATTGTTTTTCTTTGATCCATTGGTTGCTTAAGAGTGTGTTTTTAAATTTTCACAGGCTTCTATATTTTTCAGTTTTGTCTTTTCTTTTTTTTTTAAAGATTTATTTATTTATTTATTTGACAGAGAAATCACAAGTAGGCAGAAGTAGGCAGAGAGGCAGGCAGAGAGAGAGGGGGAAGCAGGCTCCCTGCTGAGCAGAGAGCCAGATGCAGGGCTCGATCCCAGGACTCTGAGACCATGACCTGAGCCGAAGGCAGAGGCTTTAACCCACTGAACCACCCAGGCACCCCACAACATTATATTTTTAACATTGTCCAAAAACATAAGCTAATAATTTCTAAAAATGTATTAATCTCATAAATCAGGTAGGAAACAAAAAATGGAGTTACAATTGTTACAATAATGCTAGCCTTTATAACTGCCCATATTTACCTTTACTGAGATCTTTATTCATACAACTCAAAGTTACCTTCAACTGTCCTTTCATTTCTTTTTTAGAAAATATTTTATTTATTTACTTGACAGAGGAGAGGGAGAAGCAGGCTCCCTGCTGGACAAGGGAGCCTGATTCGGGGCTCGATCCCAGGACCCTGGGACCATGACCTGAGCTGAAGGCAGATGCCCCGTATCCTTTCATTTCTATCTAGAGGACTGTCTTTAGCATTTCTTGAAGGACAGGTCAATGGTAATGAACTCCCTAGGCTTTTATCTGGGAATGTCTTAATTTCTTCCACACTTTTGAAGGACGGTTTTGCCACATACAGGCATACCTCAGAGATATTGTGGATTTTGTTCTGGACCACTGCAGTAAACTGAATATTGCAGTAAAGTGAGTCAAGTGAAATTTTTTATTTCTGAGGGCATATAAAAGTTATGTTTACACTGTACTATAGTTTATTAAGTGTCCAAAGCATTAAGTCTAAAAGAAACCATGTACATACCTTAATAAAAATTATTGCTAAGAAATGCTAACTATCTGAGCTTTTAGCAAGTGATAATCTTTTTGCTGATGGAGGTTCTTGCCTTGTTGTTAATGGCTGCTGACTGATTAGGGTAGTGGTTGCTGAAGATTGGGGTGGCTGTGGTCATTTCTTTAAAATAAGAAAACAATATAGAGGTGTTTGGGTGGCTCAGTCTGTTGAGTGTCTGACTTCAACTCAAGTCATGATCTCTGGGTCCTGGGATTGAGTCCCACATTGGGCTGTCTGCTCAGCTGAGAGTCTGCTTCGCCCTCTGACTCTCCCTCTCAAATAAAATCTTTTTTTTTTTTTTTTAAAGATTTTATTTATTTATTTGACAGAGAGAAATCACAAGTAGATGGAGAGGCAGGCAGAGAGAGAGAGAGAGGGAAGCAGGCTCCCAGCTGAGCAGAGAGCCCGATGAGGGACTCGATCCCAGGACCCTGAGATCACGACCTGAGCCGAAGGCAGCGGCTTAACCCACTGAACCACCCAGGCGCCCCCTCAAATAAAATCTTAAAACAAAACAGTATAGTTTTCTGCATTGACTCACTCTTCCTTTCACAAATAATTTATAGCTTGTAAGGCTGATGCATTTTATCTCTTTTCATTTATTTAAAGATTTTATTGATATATTTGACAGACAGAGATCACAAGTAGGCAGAGAGGCAGGCGGGGGCAGGGGGAAAGCAGGCTCCCTGCTGAGCAGAGAGCCTGATGCGGGGCTTGATCCCAGGACCCCAAGATCATGATCTGAGCTGAAGGCAGAAACTTAACCCACTGAGCCACCCAGGCGCCCCAAGGCTGAAAACATTTAAAGTAAAATTTCTTTCAAAATTGAAATCAGTCCTCTCAAACCCTGCCACTGCTTTATCGACTAAGTTGATGTAATATTCTAAGTCCTTTGTTCTTATTTCAACACCATTTATATTCTCATCACCAGTGTACAGGCATTCCAATTTTTCCGTGTCCTCACCAATACTTGTTATTTTCTATTGTTAGGGTAATAACCATCCTCATGGTTTAGTGGTATCTCATTGTGGTTCTGTTTTGCAATTCCCTAATGAGTGATGTTGGGCATCTTTAATGTGCTAAGTGACATTTGTATATTTTCCTTGGAGAAGTGTCTACTACATCATCTGCCCATTTATGAATTGGGTTTTGAGACTTTTCCTTCCTTTTTAAATTTTAGCTTTTATTCTCATTGGCATTGTATTTAACTCCTGCTGTTTCTGGTAATCTGCTTGAGGAAGAGGATGACTTCTTTATGATTTCCCACAGTGCTGGTGTACAGAAGGAGGTGCTAGCAAGTACTTGTAGTGTGGTAGGGTTGGCCAGTTATTCAGGCAGATTTTGCAGCCTGCTTATTTAACTATGGCAACAGCTGGTAGTTGGAGATGGGGACACTGAAGAAATTAACATGAACTGAGTTCCTGTTCTGTGCCAGATGCTATGCTCTGCATAACCTCATATAATTATCATAGTACTCTTTTAACTAGATAGTATTAAATTTTTTTAAAAAATGGATAAACTGTTTGAGTTCAAGGAAGTTAAAATCCTGCTTTAACATCACATAGGTAGTAAATGGCTGTCTCTGGATTCAAATTCCCAGGTCTACCCTACTCCAAAGCTCATACTCTTTTCATTTTATCATGCTGCCTCCTTCCTCTGGCCGAAATTTAACCAGAGAGCAAGACTTTGAACCTGGAAATTGTTAAAGGACGATGAGCTGAACATTCTACCTCATTGTTTGGAAGGAGAAAGTGGAGAAGATTATGAAAAGCTAAGTTAACTTCTTAATAGTGGACAGGATTTCTGGAAGACATTGAGTTGTGTCATCTGTCGGTACTGATCACCTTTGGAGAAGTTGTATCTGCTTTGGTTATAACATCTTCTACTTTTGTATCTTTGGTACCATAAATCAAAGTCATTAGTCATAGACAAGTGGCCTAAATGGATAAACTGCTTCCTATAACTTACCACAAATTCCCCTGAAGCCTGGTGCCCCTCTACTTCTCTGAGTCTTAAGAAAGGCAAGAGTAAAGGGGACATATATTTATCAAGATCCTACTGTATGATTGGCAAACTGTAAAGGGAGATGATTATTATTTAGGCTTTACATATGAGAAAACTGAAGCTCAGAGATCTAAAATAAACCATCCAAATCACACAGCCAGTAATAATAGGGCTGAATTTGGCTTTTTTCAGGGACTAAGCTCCCTGTCTTAGATATTTAATTATCACAGTTCTAGAGGCTGGGAAATCCAAAGTCAGGATACTGGCAGATTTAGTGATTTAGTGTCTGGTGAGGGCCTGCTTCCTTGTTCATAGATGGCCATTTTTTGTTGTGCCCTTACATGGTAGAAAGGGCAAATAAGCCCTTTGAGGTCTCTTATAAGGGCACTAATCCCATTCATGGGGGCTCCATCGTCTTGACCTAATTACCTCCTAAAGGCCCTGCCTCCTCCTACCATCACATTAGGGATTAAGTCTCTGCAAATGAATTTGGGGTATACAACATTCAGTCTATAGCAAACTTAATGAGAAAGTTCTTTATTGGCCCTCTGATACTTATTGGAAATGGTTAGGAGGTTGTTTCTCTTCACACCAAACATTGTGGTGAGTTGGCATATTATTGTGGGCTTGTCTGCACTGGTGGTCTCTTAGACCTCATGGTTTAACCAAAACCATGATGATAGCCTATCTGGATGGCTTCTTCTCCTAGGTGAGATTGGTGCTCCTCTGACATGTATCTGAATGGAGGTAAAAGTTCCTAAGGGAACCAGTCATGGAGGGCACTCTTTTTCTGGATACCCCAAAGGAATTGATTACCAGTCTACATCCTAAGATCCTGTCCAAGTTGGGCTAATATTTTTAGACTTTTCCTCTCTTTAAAAGAAGAGAACTTGGGATGCCTGGGTGGCTCAGTTGGTTAAGCAGCTGCCTTCGGCTCAGATCATGATCCCAGCGTCCTGGGATCGAGTCCCACATCGGGCTCCTTGCTCGTCATGGAGCCTGCTTCTCCCTCTGCCTCTGCCTGCCATTCTGTCCGCCTGTGCTCGCTCTCTCTCCCTCTCTCTCTGACAAATAAAAAAATAAAATCTTTAAAAATAAATAAATAAATAAATAAATTTAAAGGAAGAGAACTTTTGAGAACTGGAGTTTATTTTATTTAATTATTTATTTTAAAAATTTATTTGTTTATTTCACAGAGAGTACAAGACAGTACAAGCAGGGGGAAGGGCAGAGGGAGAGGGAGAAGCAGGCTGCCCACTGAGCAGGAAGCCTGATGTGGGGTGTGATCTCAGGACCCCGGGATGGTGACCTGAGCTGAAGGCAGATGCTTAACCGACTGAGCCACACAGGTGCCCTGAGAACTAGAGTTTATATTAAGGAATACACATGGCTTATGTGCTTCTGTCTTTGAAAATAGACCATGATCAACAGAATGAAAAACCTTATTGGGGGTGCCTGGGAGGTTCAGTTGGTTAAGCATCTGTCTTTGGCTCGGGTCATGATCCCAGCTCCTGGGATCAAGTCCTGCCTTAGGCTTCCTGCTCAGCGGGGAGTCTGCTTCTCCCTCTACCCCTTCCTCCTTACTTGTGATTTCTCTTGTCTTTCCCAAATAAATAAATAAAATCTTTTTTTAAAAAAATCATATTGGTTTGGGGGAGAATTTCTTTTTTTATAAACTGTTGCTCAATTATACCTTCACAGTAACATTGGTCATAGATTACTTATGTGTAGATTTTAGGATTCTGTAGCAGGAAATGGAGCTTATTATACTGTTTCTCAAATAGAGGCCTCACTACTCATAATACTCGTTTTTAGTCTTGGAAGGAGCTAAGCCTTTAAAAGTAAAGGAATTCAGTTTGTTAATAGCCTAGATTAATACCCATATGGTTCTGTTCTTTAAGAAAAATGCACTTTTCCTACCTGATATTTCAAGAAGAATAAGATTGCTCAGCAAAATATTTCCCAGATCTTTAACCCTGATGATTTTTCCACTCAATACTTTGCACAAAGAGGGAGGTGCAGATGGCAGTTTGCTGGATCTGTGTAATAATTAGTCTTGGTCCTCACTCATTCTGTGGAGCCCACTCTCCATTCCTGTATAAACAGAGTAGCTTCAACTAGGATCTAATAGGGTCTTAAGAAATTCCTCCAGTATTTACTGCTGGTAAATATGAGGTTTTTAACTCAGTAAATACTTTGTATGCATCACTGTTTTAAAGCTAAAGAAGAATTAGGAAACTGAGGGTAATGAGCCTGTTCTCTTACACAGTAAGGAAGACATAGTTTAGAAATTTTACATGAAAAGCTAATCCTAAATATGTGGAAGAATAGAGTATTAGGACTAAAGTGTTATAACAGCTCTAATTTTTTAATAGCTCAGGAAAAGAAAACAGACAAAGGTGAAGTAGAATAAAATGTTACCTGTTGAATCTAGATGGGGAAAAATTTATATATATATATATATATATATATATATATATATATATATACATATATATAAATTCCTTTTTATATGTTTGAAATTTTATATAATAAAAAGTTAAAAAAAATCTTGACCATAGAGAACATTTATAAAACTACACAATAATAACTTCAAGATGATAAATAGTTTATTCTCTATTACTTAGGGCTTAGGTTCTTTTTTTTTTTTTTTTTTACACTTTTTTAAAAGAAGATTTTATTTTTATTTATTTATTTGACAGAGAGCGGGAGAACACACAAGCAGTGGGAACAGAGAGGGAGTGAGAAGCAGACTCCCTACTGAGCAGGGAGCCTGATGTGGGACTCAATCCCAGGACGCTGGGATCATGACCCAAGCTGAAGGCAGACGCTTAACCATCTGAGCCACCCAGGCGCCCAGGGCTTAGGTTCTTATTAGAGTTGGCTAGTAAGAATTAAAACATAGGTGTAACCCTAGAGGCTCTCAGAGGCCAGGCAGCTAATGTGAATGAGGGCAGCGGGCTGGTCATAAGGCAGTAGGAAGTGGTGGGGATTGAGAGAACAGGAGAGTATTTACCTCACTGAAAAATCCAGTCTTTTAAAAAAAACTTCAATGTGTATTCAGAATAAAACCAGTTTGAAGGGCTGGCAATTTGTGGTCTCCTACAAATGATGAAATTTACCATCTCTAAATATACCCAGTTTTCTGTTCTCCCTCCTACTTCTATCAGTAGATAGTAGGAGTGGTTTCGTCATCAAAATGAGGGAAATGGGTTCCTTGACACTTGAAAGTGACAGGAAATCTTTACTTACTGCCTCCAAATTGGCCTCTGTTGCCACAGCTTTGTAGCTTCAGGAGAAAAGTGGCTTGTCATCTTTTTTTCTTTTTTTTTTTTTCCCCCCTCCTGTCTTGCTTCTCCTGAGATCTGGAGCAAGATTTGTGGTTAATTTTCAGAGACTCCTGTGAGTTGAAAAAAAGCACATTATGATAATAGACTCATCTACCTGGGGTGGTTTCTGGATGATTGGGAGGCGTACAATTGTAATTTATGAGAGTGATTTAAAGTATAATTTCTTTTCTTTGAAGTTGGCTGCAACCCAATTTGAACCATGTTGGTGTGCCTTCTAGACTCAGCAGCTTTTTAAAAAGCCCTTTTCCCATTTTTTTTTTTCTTTTTTAAAGAGGAAGGATAAAGGTTTTGTTTTATGAGCTACAGTGGGTTGTGGCTTCTCTGCTTCAGCCTTCTGGAAGCTTGGGCTGGCTCTGACTTTTCCATTCTTGTATGCAAGCTCCCAGTGGTCTCAAGCACTGGGAATCTTCCTCATTCTCTTTAGAAGAGCAGATTCAGATTGAGACCAGGTCTCTTTCTTAAGTATATGTTGAGAACACAGAGTAGGTTTTTCTGTTCTCTGAGAAAGCTTTTTTCTTTCTGACTCTTCCTCAGCTCACTCTTTGCTTGGAATCTCAACAGTAGAATGCATCCTCCTAACCTAAACTGAGAACACTTTACATGCCAGGTGCTGTATGGTAGAGGTAAAAAGATAGGTAAAATATGGTCTCCACCTTCTACCAGTTTACAGTTTTGTTATGAGGCTTTTAATTGCCTTGAAGTTACTGCTTTAAGGTATATTCAGCCATATAAACCTTGGTGAAAATGGAAGATA